>NC_137328.1:80484636-81115886 GCF_965287045.1 Carcharhinus amblyrhynchos
TGCCATTTCATTTATTTTCAAAATCTTATAACTCTCAATCAAATCACCCTTTCAACTTTTATATTCAATACAAGTCTTATTAAGTAATTTTTCCTTACAAATTAATCCTTAGAGCGCTGGTGACATTCTAATGATTCTGCATAGCACTCGTTCCAGGTATGTTGTTGAAGATGCAAGTAGAGAATATTCCATCACATTCTTGATTTGTTGTTTAATGATGATAGCCAGATTTTGGGAAGTTGGAGGTAAGTTATTCGCGGAAGAATTTCTAACCTCTGACTTTGCTCATTTTACCACAATATTTATAGTATTTAAGCTTCTGATTAATTGTCGTTCTGTTCCAGAAAGCAGGTTTGTGAGGTACTGAATTAGAGACAATCTTTATAAATTTTTATATTTAATTTTGGAGTAACACATTATGGTTTAGCTCAGTTGGCTGAACAGCTGGTTAGCGAATGCAAGGTGGCACAAACAGCGTGGGTTCAAATTCCCTGCTGGCTGAGGTTATTTGATTTGATTTACGTCATTACTGTCACATATATTAACATACAGTGAAAACTATTGTTTCTTGTGAGCTGTACAGGCAAAGCATACCATTCATAGAGAAGGAAAGGAGAGAGTGCAGAATGTAGTGTTACAGTCATTGCTAGAGTGTAGAGAATGATCAACTTAATATGACGTAGATCCATTCAAAGGTTTGAAGGCAGCAGGGAAGAAGCTGTTCTTGAGTCAACTGGTGCATGACCTCAGACTTCTGTATATTTTTCCCAATGGAAGAAGGTAGAAGAGAGTATGTCTGGGATATGTGGGGTCCTTGAGTATGCTGGCTACTTTTCCAAGACAGCGGGAAGCAGAGACAGGGTCAGTGGACTGCATGATAGATTGGGCTTCATTCGCAGTTCTTTGTAGTTTCTTGCGATCTTGGACAGAGCAGGAGTCATACCAAACTGTGATTCAGAAAGAATGCTTTCTATGGTGCATCTGTAAAAATTGGTGAGAGTCGCAATAGTCATGCCGAATTTCATTAGCCTCCTGAGAAAGTAGAGGCATTTGTGGGTTTTCTTAATCATTGTGTCAGCATTGAAGGGCCAGGACAGGTTGTTTGTGGCCGGGATACCTAGAAACTTGAAGCTTCTGACTATTTCCATTGATGTAGACAGGGGCATGTCCTCCACCATACTCCCTGAAGTCGATGGCTATCTTTTTTGTTTTGTTGGCATCGAGGGGAGATTATTGTCGTTGTACCAGTTCACCAGATTCTCTATCTCTTTCCTGTATTCCATTTCATCATTATATAAGATCCGACCCACTAAGGTGGTGTCATCAGCAAACTTGAAAATAGAGTTGGAGAGGAATTTGGCCACAGAGTCAGAGGTGTATAAGGAGTATAGTAGGCAGCTGAGGGCACAGCTTTGTGGGGCATCGGTGTCAAGGATGATCATGGAGGAGGAGGTTATTCATGAAAGCCTGCCTTCTCAATCCTGCTTATCGTCTGAGGTGTGGTTCTCCTCAGATTAAAACACCAGACAGCTTTCCCCATCAAAGGGGAGAACAGCCAGTTGGTCATCTGGAACAATGGTGACAATACCTTACTTTTATAGTCTCTCAGGTACATCCCTTGTACAGAATCTTATGTAAAATATTTAACAAAAAGAATTGTATATCCACTTGCTTTACAAAAGACTTTCCAAATGGTGGGTTGCAATTCCCAGTGGGGTCTTGAGCTGAGATTTTGGGATCCCAAGCTCTGACGCAATGGCTGCCATGGGGCTAACAGCTGCAAAGTTCCTTTAAATCCTTGTGTTTTTTGTAATGCAGACATAGTTTAACAGATCCATCCTTGAATTTGTGCTGCAGAAAAAGCTGTGAAAAGGCATGCATTTAAAAAAAATGTGACTTGATATTTATTTGTTAGGAAGATGAAAACAAAACATAATGGCAGAGATGGGGAATCTTTCATTTTTTTTCAACACATCCTTCTCAACATGGCACCAGAACTGATGGAAGAAATTTTAAACCATTCAATAAAGGCAGACTGTGTTATCTTTAACTGGAGATCAGAGTGCAGAGACAGTCTGTTTAACAGTGTGTCCAGAGGTGTAGCACTAAACAGTATTCAACTAGGGAAGGCAACTATGTGGACACAGGCCACACTGATTTATTGGGATTGATTGTGGGGTCAGAGAGAACTGAGAACTGTCAGGGAAATTAGGCCAAATACAGTGGTGAAAATGGCAGGCAAAATCGAAAGTTGAAGAATGCTGGAAAAGTGTTTGGCTCCTTTATTTGCTTTATGGAGCATCATTGTGTGATCCCTCCACAAGTTCCATGGAGGAAGCTTCAGAAAGGCACATGCACGTGGCTCCAGAGCCACTTATCCAAAATGCAGTTTTGAAGAAAGGAGCTTTGAACACTGAAATACTGCAATGTATTTAAAGCATTTTCAGTATTTGAACCCTAATCAGTAAAACAAGAGAAGCAGGAAGATCTTGGGAATAATGCAAAAATGTTTATATAATTCTCAAGCTTAAATTGGAAGCACTGACTTGCACAGAGTCATAGTTTTTCACCTTAACATGTTTGCACCAGAGAAGAAGACCACGAAAATTTGTTTAGCCATTGGAATTTAAAGTCTACATAAATTCAACATACCAAGACTTACGGAAGCAGACCAAAAGAAGCCCAATTTCATCTGGACAAATTTAAGAGCCAATTCAGGATGAAGTGATGATATATTGTAATGTCAACAGCCTAAGGAATCCATCCATCCATTTATCAGTCGATGCAGTGTAAATGGTACCTACTGTGATTTTTCAGAAACACACCTGACAGAGAATCATTAAATTGCTGATTGCATCGACTCCAACAGACACTGTTTAAGACGATTTTCAGACACATCCAAAGGCTACAGCATTGATGCGTTACTCAAAGACAGATGAAATTTGGAGGCGATCATTGCAGGCTGACAAAGCATGCAGGTCATGTGTGCAATCCCAACTATCAACATTCCAGATTAACCAATCTCAGTGTTGTACTATGCCTTTAAGGGATATCAGCATGATATTACTACAAGAGAAATGTGTTTTGTGACCCAGTCTTAGTCTTATTTTTGCTTTGAGCGGAGCACATACACAGCTCTGATGTTTTCAAGCTTTATACCTTGTTATAATTCAGGTCAGAAACTCTAAAGTATTTATGAAGTCAGCCTGGATCATAAGTTTTGCACTTTGAATTTGGCTAGGGTGAGCATGAGATGTTTCACTTAAAGTATGATTCAACTGACCCACTAGGGAGCTTTTGGCAGACAAAGTTTATTTAAATATACATTAACATGTATAGAAAGAAAATTAGCAATAACTTTTACCAATGACGAACAAAAAAAAACAATCATGGCATTATATAATCCTTAACAAGCATGCAAAATGTTCCAATCAAATTTCCTTATATAAAACCCTTGCCACAGGTTTAGCACAGAAAATACAAATGCTCACATGATGCTAGAACTTAGTTCTTTGGTTGAATGCTGCAGTTGTCCTGATGCACACACAGACAAGCTTGGAGTCAGAACAGCTTCCCAAAACACCAGGGAGAGACAGAGTCTAGGTAAGCCAAACACCAACAGTAGATTTTGTTTCCACTCCATGAAGGCAAAAGGTCTTGCTTCCATTTAGCCGTCAGAATGTCCAAAACCACAGACTGCTTTTTAGTCTGATGTCCATCCCCTTCTAAGTTAAAACAACAGCTCAAAACTGAACCAAAAGAGCTCCTGTCACCTAACCAGTCAACCAGTCTTCCTCTTAACAATGCAGAGTCATAAAAAATCCCAGAGAGGACCTGAAACCCAGAGTAAAAATAAACAAAGCCCCATTTAAACCATTAAAGCAGCAATAAGAGAACTTCTAACAGTCGGTGCCACAATGAAACCAAAAGGCCAGCTTACAAATTGCTGTGAAGATGATTTTTTAAAAAATTCTTAAAGATACACTAGCATCACAACCATTGTTTAACAGTTTTCATGTTCCTCTTTTTAATAAATGAACACACAATGTGTTTATCCAGTCTATAATGAGTGATTGGTGCCTTTTGTGTTGCATAGTAAATAAACTCAAAGATGCTATCATTATAATAAAATGACGCTCAGGAAGATATTTGGTAGCTGGGGATTTCTACATGTTCTAAAGAAATGCTTATTGTTTCATGACGTCTTGGAGTGGTTTTTGCCCCGTGGAGTAGTATTATCACTCGGCTCCCCTACAAAAGTACTCCATCTTCACAACCGAGTTCAAGCTGAAGCTGCAAAATTTGTCAAATTGTCAACCTGTTCAAACCATTCTCCTCACTTTTGAAAGGATAGGGTCCCTCTGAGTCCATGTCTTGATGTGGGCTGATGAAATAGGTAGAAGTGTCAAAAAAATTCAAAGCAAGGACAAACTCTTGGGAAACAGGCGGAGTTTGTCCAGAGCTGAGGCCATATGAGATCATCACGCTAATGGTGCAACCATGAGACAGAATATAGGACAATTCAGAGATGTCCCAAATCCTCAATTGCAGTGGAATTACAATCTCCAGGACATGATCCAAGGGAAAGTCCAAAGCAACATCCAAGCGTGATACACTCTCTGACTACTATGAGAAAATTCAACAGCCTTTTGCTTACATTACATTTACTAAGTCAAGGCATATAAGGAAATCACCAATATATTCTAAGGATTTATGGGTCTCTTAACTTGTAACTTTGCAATATAATAGTAAGCAATGGAAATGATATGTTTATTTGTAAGGAGAACTGTTTATTTGGAAAAAAGCTGATTTTGTGACACGTCTTCAAGTGGATGTGATTTTTTTTAGGGGAAATAATACAGCCTATCTTGTGGCTGAAATTTAGCACGGGATTTTCTGATCCTGCCTGCCGTAGCAATTGTAGCAGCTGGAACAGAAAATTTGTTGGACAAGCAAAAGACCTGTTGACTTTGGGTAGGAAAGTACCAGAAAGTACCAGTACCAGAAAGTACCAATGTGACTGAGCACATTGACGAAGGAAGAGCGGTGGATGTGGCTTACATGGACTTCAGCAAGGTGTTTGATAAGGTCCCCCATGCAAGACTTCTTCAGAAGGTGAGAGGGCATGGGATCCAGGGGGCTTTGGCCTTGTGGATCCAGAACTGGCTTGCCTGCAGAAGGCAGAGAGTGGTTGTGGATGGGTCTTTTTCTGCATGGATGTTGGTCACCAGTGGAGTGCCCCAGGGATCTGTTCTAGGACCCTTGCTGATTGTCATTTTCATAAATGACCTGGATGAGGAAGTGAAGGGATGGGTTAGTAAGTTCGCCGAAGACACAAAGGTTGGTGGTGTTGTGGATAGTCTGGAGGGACGTCAGAAGTTGCAGCATGACATAGATAGGATGCAAGACTGGGCGGAGAAGTGGCAGATGGACTTCAAAGCGGATAAATGTGTAGTGGTCCATTTTGGCAGGTCCAATGGGATGAAGGACTACAATCTCAAGGGTTGGAGTCTTAGCAGTGTTGAGGAGCAGAAGGACCTTGGGGTCCAGGTCCATAGGACTCTTAAATTGTCCTCGCAGGTGGAGGATGTGGTCAGGAAGGTGTATGGTGTGCTAGCCTTCATTAATCGAGGGATCGAGTTTAGGAGTTGGGAGGTAATGCTGCAACTATATAAGACCCTTGTCAGACCCCACTTGGAGTACTGTGCACAGTTCTGGTCACCTCACTACAGGAAGGATGTGGAAGCTATTGAGAGGGTGCAGAGGAGATTTACAAGGATGTTGCCTGAATTGGGAGGTATGCCTTATGAAGATAGGTTCAGGGAGCTAGGTCTCTTCTCCCTGGAGAGACGAAGGCTGAGAGGCGACCTGATAGAGGTTTATAAGATATTGAGAGGAATAGATAGGGTGGATTCTCGGAGGCTATTTCCCAGGACTGAAATGGTCGCTACGAGAGGACACAGGTTTAAGGTGCTGGGGAGCAGGTACCTAACACAGCAGTGACACAGATAGGATGCAAGACTGGGCGGAGAAGTAGCAGATGGACTTCAAAGCAGATAAATGTGTAGTGGTCCATTTTGGCAGGTCCAATGGGATGAAGGAGTACATGTGATCTTTAAAAAAGTCAACAGGTCTTTTGCTGGTCCAACAAATTTTCTGTTCCAGTTGCTACAATTGCTACGGCAGGCAGGATCAGAAAATCCTGTGCTAAATTTCAGCCACAAGATAGGCTGTATTATTTCCCCTAAAAAAAATGGTGGTGATGTCAGGTGTAAGTTTTTCACTCAGAGGGTGGTGAGTGAATGGAATCGGCTGCCACCGGTGGTGGTAGAGGTGAACTCGCTGGGGTCTTTTGAAAGATTTCTGGATGAGTATATGGGATTTAATGGGTTTTGAAAGTTATAGATAGTTCTATGGCCTGGTAGGTATGGATATGATCGGCGCAACTTGCGGGCCGAAGGGCCTGTTTGTGCTGTAGCTTTCTATGTTCCATGTTCTAAAGTCCCTCCCTCAGCCTCAGTCTGTGAGGGAGCGACCAGATCGGATGTGTACAACTTCTTCTACTTTCTAATATTGCTCTCAATATCTCAGCTCTTTAATGAATAAACCCACGTATTTTTGTGTTAACCAATCACTCATGCATGGTTAGTGCTTTGATATTTATTTGTTAGTAAGCACAAGGAGAAGAAAAGACAACAGTAGTAATTTCATCTTTTACGCTTTGTTTCACTGCTGATTTCTCATACTTCCACAAAGGTTGAAGTAAACAATTGTTTCTCCAGGAAATTTTTCAAGTCAGCAGCCATCTGATTCAACAGGTTTTCTTTCTCTGAAAAGCAAACATCAGTTAGAACCAGGAGCCTGTCAATTTGAGATATCTTAGCATATTTTATCCAGTAACTTACATGCTAGTGCCAATCTAGAAATTCCCAAATTGAATTGTTCTAACTTTTGCACAATCTGTTGAAGTCTTTGATATTTTTCCTGGAACAACCATCTGTTTTTTTCCAAAATCTGTCAAGTTCTGGCCATGCTTCATATGCATTTAATACATCAGCTTTTTTTGTTGGTTTCATCCAGCAACTCTATTAGAAGGTTCAAACACTCTTTACTCCGAATGACAGGCATATAGCTCATAAAATATATGACTTCTGATTTTACTTCTGGTGGGAAGTGATAACATCAAGTTTAATGTTCTTCACTGTTTGGTAGTGTCGGTATCCCGGGTTCACTTATCCACTTCATCCTTGTACTGGCCATATGACTCATACCCTGTGTACATCAAAGGGTATAGTATACCCTATATTTGCTTTCTGCCATTTTCCACTATGGCCACTAGTACTGTCACTTTATGCTCAAACCTTTTCATAGTTTCTAACCTTCACCTTTAGGTAATCATTCTCTGTTTCCATGTCCAACTCCAAATAGCTAGGAGGTGAAAGGATAGAACCGGAGCCTCATCTTTATACATCTACAAGCTTATATTTACAGAGGCACACATTACAAACATGCACCACCTAACCCAAGGGCCACAGTTTCAGTCTACACAAATACTCAGCTGTTATATAATTAACAATGGGTACACATATTAAAAGAAGGCCCAGTGGCCAGTGGCCAATGTCCAAGGATGTGCAGCAATTTGACAGCTGCTGAACCATAGGCTCTTTGTCTGATTAAAGCAAATAAAACCAGCTGCAATTATGCTTCATGGAGAGCCTTAGAACACATGAGAGAACTCAAGAAAGCATTTGAAAGGTGCCGTTGGGTGGAATTGACTTCTACCCAATTGCTCTTGGTCATATTCTATAGAATTACATAACGTTCTGTGTTTATACACAGCCAATGCACTGACAACTCTTCAGAAATCCATCCCCTACAGATTCAACTAGACAAAATCTGTAAATAAAGTTCCACTAATAACCTAGCTCTAAGAATTGTTTAAATGTACTTCGAATTAACATTGCAATTAAAACAGCAACAATGTTCGTATCTTATGATAATGTGCTTATCAGTATTTTTCATTTGGAGGATAACATTTGAACAATTCTTGCAAAGGTTACCTCTCATATGTAATGATGACTGGAATGCTTGAGCTGCTGTTTGATGATATTCTTTCCTTTGATTAGTGGAGTCTGGATAATAAGTGCCAATGACGCTTTTTCATTCTCCATTGTTGTGACATTTGATTTTCTGAGGCATTGGTGTGTTAACAAAATCTAAAATATTGTTTTTGACTTTTTACAAGGATAAGAAAGAGCCACCTGCTAGTGTTAAACTAAATACCCCAGGCTACCAGCTCACCCGCTGTTAACCAATCATACCACAATATTGCCAGCAGTCAGCAAAACTTCTGCAGTGTGAGAACTTTTGCTTCTCTGAGTGAAGCCAGCTTTATTAGAATTGCTCACAAGATGAAGCAGATATTAAATTCCTGGAGAAGTTTAAAAGTTACCTCATATTGGGACTGAGTTTTGCAGTCAAATCCTAGTATGGCGATGTTTAATAATTTACTTCAGACAGTTTGGAGTCAGGTATTCTACATTCCACATCCTGCCAGGATTCCTCTAAAGACTCCTTCTTGTGCCCTACAGGAAATTTCACGTAAGGATAAGAACTCAAAAGTTGCAAACTTTTGCAGAACACACATTTTTAATGAATGATCATGGGGCGAAATGCATTTCTGTCATCTCTTGCTTGGAAATATTTCTAATTTTCACCACTATTAGTTTAGAGACTAGGTGCCTCAAAAATCACTGTTTCCATCTTCAAAAAGTGAGTGTTTTATAGAAAATATTATTACAAAATATGCATAAATCACATGAAAAGCTAAGGTGATTGGTTACTTCCTATTGATAACAACCTGACTGAATTCAGTACAGTGAGTTGCAGCCAAGAGTTAATATTGCAGGTTTGGATTGTCACAGTAATTGATCAGGCAACTTTCGACAAAGTCCAAAAAGACTCTTTGGAGCAATGCCTCTTCTTGCAGAGATTTATTCTTAACGTAGGGAAGTTTCATATTGTAATATTTGGAGCTTTCATTGGAAAAAGATTTGTTGATGCCGGCGTTTGTGACATCATCATTGAATCTGAGCTGGTTGTGGCAGGTTCTTCTGTTGTGAGCGGCCATCATTACAACGGGAGTGTTAGAACTTAAAAGATTGCATGTGAAGTTCTACAGAGATTGAAATAGTCACCTTACATTGACACTACCAGATGATGAGCAAGACCTGACTTACAATCCAGCAATTGAACTTCAGCCTGCCTTCCCCACTGATGTTTTTGATGATACCATCAACTCTAAGGGATTCCAGAGATGCAGAAGTTGCTATAACTTTGTTAATAATAGCAAAAACAGCATGATTCTTCAGTTCAATCAGTTTCATCAAAATGGTAGAATTGTTGCTATTTATCAGGATAACCAGGGTCACCAGCTGGAATCTTCATCTTTCAAGTGTTCAGTTGATGCTGCCATGGTTCTTCGCTAATAAGAACATAAGAACATAAGAAGTGCAGCGAAGGTTTACCAGGCTGGTTCCAAGGATGACAGGACTGATATGTGAGGAGAGATTGACTAGGTTAGGATTGTTTTCTCTAGAGTTCAGACAAATGAGAGAGGATCTCACAGACTTATAAAATTCTAACAGGATGAGAAAGGGTAGATGCGGGAGAATGGTCCCAATGGTAAGGGAGTCCAGAGCCAGGGATCACAGTCTGAGGATTCAGGGTAGACCATTTAGGATAGAGATGAGGAGACTTTTCTTCACCCAAAGAGTGGCGAGCCTGTGGAATTCATTACCATAGGAAGTAGTTGATGCCAAAACATTGAATAAATTCAAGAGGCGGTTGGATATAGCACTTGAGGTGAATGGGATCAAAAGTTATTGGGAAAAAGCAGGATTAGGCTATTGAGTTGGATGATCAGCCATGATCATAATGAATGGCTGAACAAGTTCAAAGGGCCTCCTCCTGTCCCTATCTTCAGTGTTTCTATGTTTCTATGTCTATATTTGTCAGCAAGAGAGGGCTGCTATGAGCAGAATCTGTCAATGGATGACCAGTCAGGGAAAGCACTGACTTGTACAAGACAAGAAAGGAGAACTCCAAAGTGATGTAAGGAATGTCATGGGCATTATTCAAAACATGGTTAACCCTTTTCATCCTTCCTTGGAGAAAGATTTGTTGTATCACAGGTCAGTTGCGGTGGTCTCTGTAGTCAAGTTCTTTACAGAGGCCTAGTAAAGTAGGAAGAGAGCATTCATGACTTTCTGTCAGAAGCAGCTACAATTCCTAGATGTCAGCTTTCATGGTCCTGTCAAGAAGATGAAACTGAAGTCTTCTAATGAAGCAAGGAAATTATATACTATTTAAAATACAAGATTTTGAAATTGTTGTGAAAGCTAATCAAAACTTATTTGCCAGGCTATTATTTGCTGAAGCAATACAAAAGGTGGACAATAATGAGATTTTGGTTCATGTGTTGAGAACGTTGTGCTTGTTTTCAGCTAATCCTAATGGTTCCCTTATCTAGGCAAGACAGCAAAGCTCTTATATTTTTTGAGGGGTTAGTCAACCCACCCCCTTCTGTTGATGTTATCCCAATGGGATGCTATGGCATTGATTCAAGTCATGAACTACAATCAATATTTGGATACTTTGCTGACCAAGTACAGAGAGAAGAGAAGTGTGAACAGCGTCAAGAGTCTTGAAAGGGTGGAGGTCAGTTGGAGAAATTCAAATCACCAAATTTTCTCTCCTGACTAAACAATGCCTAAGCAATGGACAAAGTGCAGGTCTTGCATGACAACAAAGAAAATCTATTTCAGTTTCTGAATGAAAGATGGTACAAGTCTAAGGGAGATCATTGGTGATATAAGACATTTTGGTGGACATGGAAGCGAGTGGAAGGTTCTTCTTTCTGGGAGCAGTTTGGGATTTGTGTGCTTCTACCCCGGTGATGACTTCAGTCAGGCTAATGAGGTTGGCTTGCTAACTTATGAACTATCTGATGTGATCTAACTGATGGTTAAATCAGGGAGCCTCATGCCGGTGTGTGAGCAGGTGTGTCAGACTCCCAGCCGGCATTCAGCAGGGAGCCACTGGAGAGCTGGCAGTGTACAGATGTACGGTGTAAATAAAGTAACTTGGTGACGGGACTTTCACTTCCGTGAAATTATAATCCCCTTGGTTAATCAGGACACACAACCCTCCAGACACTCGCCCTTTAAAGGGACTCACTACTACATTGGGGATCATAGTTCACTCAGCATTAAGGGGAGATGGTGGTATAGTTTCATGTCACTGAACTAATAATCCAGAATACCCAGGCTAATGTACTAGGATGTATGAGCTCAAATCCCACCTTGGCAGCTGGTGGATTTTTTTTTTATTTGTGGGACATGGGCATCGCTGGTTGGCCAGCATTTATTGCTTATCCTTAGCTGCCCTTGTTCAGAGAACAGTTGAGAATCAACCACATTGTTGTGGTTCTGAAGTCACATATAAGATAGACCAGGTAAGGGCGGCAGATTTCCTTCCTAAAGGACATTAGTGAACCGGATGGGTTTTCCCAACAATTGGCAATGGTTTCATGGTCATCAGCAGATACTTAATTCCAGATTTTTTTTATTGAATTCAAATTCCACCATCCACCATGGCAGGTTTTGATCCTGGGTCCCTAGGACATTAGCTAAGTTTCTGGATTAATTGTCTGGTGATAATACCACCAGACCATCGCCACTCCAGATATAAATTTGGTTAATAATCTGGATTTGAAAAGCTGGTTTTAGTACTGGTGACCATGAAACAGTGTTGATTTTTCATTAATGTCCTTTAGGGAAGGAAATCTGCCATCCTTACCTGGTCTGGCCTACATATGACTCCAGACCCACAGAAATGTGGTTAATTTTGAATAGCCTCGCTGAAGTGGCCCTAACAAGCCATTCAGTTCAAGGGCAATTAGGGATGGTCAACAAATACTGGACGATGGAAAGAATAAAGAAAGAAAAAATGGGAAACATGAAATTTACTTCAGCTCTTTCCATATAAATCAACAGTCATGTTGAAGGGACGTTCATCTCCAAGCTTAAAATGAGAGATACAATGTGAAGCTCAAAATTTCGAAATGGTTGTAAATAATAAAATCTGGTGATGCCGCAGTGCAATATGTCCAGGGAATGTCAAAATAGACTGAATCACAATTATATCTATTGTATGCCGAACATCTTGTGGCTCACTGTCTGAATGACAGAATTGACATTTATAGTGCATTTATAAATCTGAAAATAAGAAAGCAAATGTCAAGGAGGCATTTCAGTTATATTAGATGAAATGGCAAATCTGGCTTAAATGGAAGAATAAGTAGCGCAGTCTCATCATATCACAAAAGATAATCTCCCCTATTCATGGTCTATTAACTTTAGTAGTGAAAGGAATTTGACGGTATATACATGTTAATATATGCCTCACATTAATATTGGCTCCATTGAGCAGGCAGCAACCAATTTCACATTGGCTCAACCAGCAGTAACTTCATATTCAGGCCAAGACTGAACCATCCATCAAGAAAGGTAGAAATGTTTTTTTATCAACAATACTAAACAATGGATTAAATTGGTTTATCAACTGAGACATAATAGCATTTGCACGCAATAGACCCAATATTAACTCAGAGCTGACAAATGAGCAAAGGGAAAATTTTCACTTAGAGGTAGAACTTTGTCAAATTTAGCAGCAAGATCTGTTGAAATGTTTTCAACATGTTTCCACCAGCAATCCAGGCTGGCTGTCTGTTGGGCTGAAAAGCAGGTGAGCCAGGTAGATTCATTATCATGAGTAGGGACATGGAGCAGGGGGCTGTAAAGAAGTACTCTCAAAAACTTCTTTAGGAGAACAATAGAACTTCATTTACAAGACCGCTAGTCTAGAGTACACTGCGCTACTCAGGGAACTCCTCTCCTTGGAGAGATTCCCTGCTCTGGGTCATGATTTGTTGTTCAGAAGACATGACCCTTAATCAGTAAGGTTGCTCATAAAAGGACAATCATCCCAGGCCATTTCGACTTTGTGAGATGGCGGGAGTAGAGGTTTAAGGAATCATTTGGGCATTATGAAGGTGTTGAGGGGAATAAGGGTGTGGGAGAGGTGTGGTCAGGGGGATAGGACACTGCAGCATGAGATCTGAAGAACTGGGCACTATGTAGGTCAGGGAAATTGGACATTTACATCAGTTTCCCCCATGTTGCCAAATTCTCCTCACATCTCCCGAGGTACTCGATTCCTCAGATTCCCCATTCTCTACGATGCCCTACTGCTGTTCCAAACCTGTGGTTCCCAATTGGGTCACAGAAAACAAGATTGGTGTTAGGAGCTCCCCCACCTCTGAGGCTGCTCCCTGCAATGAGGCACAGACACTTTGACCCTACCCTTGCCCTGCCGGCCTATTGGTATCAGGTATTGTGTGGGGGTAGGCGTGGGGTTGGGTAGAGGGGCTAAGTGTGTGGGGGGGAGGGAGGACATTACAATGTGGGGCGGAGAGAGGGGTGATTACAGTGTGTGGGGGGAGGGGGATGATTACTGTGTGTGGGGGAAAGGAAGGACATTACAGTGTATGGGGGAGAGGGGAGAGATTGCAGTGTGTGGGGGAGAGGAGTGATTGCAGTGTGCGTGGGGGAGGAGATGTATTATAGTATGTGGGTGAGGGAGCTGATTACAGTGTGTATGGGGGAGGGGGTGATTACAGTGTCTGTGGGGGAAGGGTGGGGATGATTACAGTGTGTGTAGGGGAGGAGCTTGATTACAGTGTGTGTGGGGTGGGGATGATTGCAGTGTGTATGGGGGAGAGGGTGATTACAGTGTGTGTGGGGGAGGAGCTTGATTACAGTGTGTGTGGGACGGGTTGATTACAGTGTGTGTGAGGATTAAGAGACTGATTACATTGGCTGGGATTTTGTCAACAGTGTGTCATTCGCACTATTGGGAATTGACAGAATATTTAATTGTGTTGATGGACATCATAACTAGAACTATGCACCACTTCAGCTTTCTTCCTTTTTGCCTTTTTCCACATAATTCTATTTAAAATTCCATGCCCCAGTGACATGTATGCAAACTATCTCTGATTGATTCCAGGGATGAAGTTGACATGTTTTACGACGAGCGATTGAGCAGTTTAAGACTGTAGAAGAACACGAGATCTAATTGAGGTATTTAAGATGCTAAAAAGGATTGACAGGTTAAACATAAAGCAGGTGTTTCCCCTTGTTGGACATTCTAGAATGAGAGGCCTTAGTTTTGGACAAGGTGGTAGCAGGTTTAAAACAGGAATTCTCTACCACAGTGAGCTTTGGAACACTAAACAAATTTAAGGAGGAGATAGGTAGGTTTTTATTTATTCGAAGGATGAAGGGTTATGGGGAATGGGCAGGAAGGTGGAATTTGAGGCTGCAGTGAGATCAGCTGTGATTGTACTGAATGGCGGAGCAGGCTCGAGGACCTGAATTGCTTACTCTTGCTGCTAGTTCTTATGTTCTTAATGGGGGGAGGGGAAGCTTTTCATTGGTGAAACCTGCTGTCAGCTGACAATGCTGCACCCCCATGTCATCTCTTAAAGAACTTCCTGTTCAAACAGGGAGTCTGTGTGTCACTGACAGGAGGGTCCACTGCTTGAAAATGCCATATTCTTTGGAAAGCTGAGAGACTGCTGAAGCAGACCAACTACACAGTTCAGTGATGTCTCCCTGTACATTCTCCTCTGGGCCACCAGGGAAATGTGGGTGCTGCTGTTTCCTGAAGATAACAAAAGAAAGTCTTATTGTCAGACAAGATGACAATAATTCACATGATGTAACAGGTTACGGAAAAGGTGAAATCTCTTCACGAATGTGGTCCAGTGCAAGAGACAGGTCAACTATATACTCCGATGTACCTGGGTAAGTGCTAGCATTGCATCTTCAACAAGAGTCACTCATAGTCGTCAATAACATTCATGTGGCAAGTAGCCAGATATGCCAGAAAATTAAATGTATCATCAGCTTTAGTCAGCTGATAGCAGGTTTCACCAATGAAAAGGCTTTCCCCCCTTCCTCCTCCCCACCTATTAAGAACATAAGAACCAGGGGCAGGAATTAAATTTGTTTAGTGTTCTCTACTGGGATAGAGAATTCCACAGATTCAAGACCCTTTGAGTGAGGTAATTCCTCTTCATTCCTGTTTTAAACCTGCTACCCCATCGTCTAAAACTATGGCCTCTCATTCTGGAATGTCCAACAAGGGGAAACACCTGCTTTACGTCTACCCTGTCAATCCTCTTTAGCATCTTATATACTCAATTAGATCTCCTCTTCTTCTTGTACAGACCTAAACTCCTCAAACCTCCCAGTTTGATCAGGAGGTTCATGTGGCAGTTGAGGCTAAAGAGCCTAGAAACTAGTTTTTGTGCATGTTTGATGCAACATGTGAATGGCAGGCCAGTGTGTGTGATAGGGATATATGCAGACAAGGGAGTTAAGTTTCACTTGACATGTATTACCTTTGCAATTGGTCACGCAAGGACTTGGACAAGCAGACCTACAATGCCAGGGAGAAGGGACACACAAAAGGAGAAGTTCCATATCCAAGTCTCCTCATAGCAGCCTAGAAGGAGTTGATGGAAATCATTGGGCAGGGTGAATCTGCCAGGACTAAGGGGGAGGAGATGGCTATCCCCTGGTGGTGACACATCTGATGGATGCAATGAAATGTGAAGCACTCAAATTGTGATGATTCTTCATTTAATTCTTTTTGTTCTCCGATACAGGTCACCGCCTTTGAAAGACTAGACCTGAAGATTCCACCTCTGGGGATGAAGCATCCTGTGAGTGCACCTTTATCTGCTTCATTGTCAACTTCTGCCAGCCCAGTCACACCCACATAGAATCATAGAATCCTACAGAGCAGAAGGAGGCCATTCAGCCCTTCTAGTCTGCATTGCCCACAATCCCGCCTAGGCTCTAACCTCATAATCCCATGCATTTACCTTAGCTAGCCCCCCTGACACTAAGGGGCAATTTAGCGTGGCCAATCCACCTAACCTGCACATCTTTGGACTGTGGGAGGCAACTGGAGCATCTGGAGGAAACCCACAGAGATATGGGGAGAATGTGCAAACTCCACACAGACAGTGACCTAAGCCAGGAATCTCTGGCACTGTAAGGCAGCAATGCTAACCATGCTGCCCCATGATCCTTGGAGAGTGCACATGCAGATTTTGGAGCACAAATCTGGCGGGAACAGCACAAAAACATTCTGCCATCAGAGGGGACAACGTGACAGCCAGGAGCCAAGACACATGGAGGACTGCTGGAGATCAGTACTTTCCTGACCCCTGTGCTGATGACATGACCACAAGCAGCTTGCTAGACAGGCAGCTGAGGCTAGGGGAAAATATATTGGTGATGCCAAGGATTATGCAGAGCATTACGCAGACTATGGAGGAGTCCAGGCATGCCACGTGTTCTGCCATGATTCGGGCAATCAAATGTATAGTTTCATCGATGGAGAGGATGGTTACTGCCATGAAGTGCTAGGTCGAACATTTGGCCCATGTGCACTTTGACCTGCATTTCATAGCTCTAGCCATGGACTCAATGCAGTGGCTAGATGAGAAGGATGTGAGATACCTGGATCTCCCTCAGGAGCCCCTTCCTCTCAAAGAGAAAGGGAGAGAGAAATGTCAATACAGATGGAGGAGGAGTGCATGCTAGCTGCCCTGTGGCTCAAAGCAGGCACAGATTTAGTCTAAAGTGGGCTTGAAAACTTAAATGATAATGTAACTGGTTAACTTTACATTGCATATTATAGCTATAAGGTATACCTGTTAGGCTGTAAAATTGTACATAAGGAATAATATATTAAATCAAATTGGCTGGTGTTGGGTTTGAAAGTTTGATCTTTGTAAGGAAACAAGGGTTAAGGGAATAAAAATGTAGTGTGGAAAAACTGGTCAATTGACCTGTGCAATCAAGCACTTAAATAGAAATGCATTCTGAAGGCAGGATATAGGCAAACAAATGACTAAAAGCCTGCAATTATAAGAAGTCAGGTAGGGGTCAGTTTATGCCAACCATACAAATACCATGATTATGACAATACTGGCAGCAAATATCTCATTAAGGGAATTTTGAAACTTCTTCTGATCTCATTGTTTTCATTATGGCTGGGGGAGTGAGGAATAGAATGAAGATATACCTGGATGATGCTGATCAAACAGGTGGAATCTTTAGGTGTTTTGCAACTGTCAAAGAGCGTATTTTGAAGCATTTCATAGGAACTGTTGTTGGATGCAAGATCTCTCCTTTGTCGCATTCTCTCCTGTACTCCTAATGTTGCAAGAATATTGAGTGATTGAGAGCCATGGCTATTGCAGTAACTGCATTGTGTGAAGAGGACTAACATACATATAACAGTATGCTCACCCATGGTTCTCATCTATTGAATGAATGTTAGAGAATCCCTTTAATTGACATTAACTCCACCCACTCAAAATAACACCACATCCACTTCAATTGATCTTATAGTCAGAAAAACTATGTTTTAAAAGGGACATTAAAAGTATGGTGCATGTTACCTTTCAAACCCTACCATGTACCTCTTACTTCCCCTGGTCAGCTTCATGCTTGCTCCATTCAACATAATCTTTTGTCACCCCTCTGTTACATTTGAACCTCGTGTGCTATCTTGGATCCTATTACCATTTCCCTGTACTTGCCATCTCTCCTGTTGTGCCTATACCTGTGACCATCCCAATGTCCACCCTGTCTCTGAACCCTCCCATTATCCTTGCACATACTTTTGTTTGCTTTCATGACCCACCCCATGAGATATTCCAATACCTGAATCTGACCCTGGACCTCCCCACTAACTGAGTACAACTTGCCCCTTTGACTGTGAATGTTCCCCTTCCATCCAGCACCTCTATTCGACCCTGAGGATCCTACCATTGGTAGCACTGACCCCCCCTCCTTCAGGCCCTTCAGCCACCATTGAGTCCTTGCTTGACCCTTATACCCCTGCCTGTGATAGGACCACCACTCCAAAGACACTAAGCCCTTCCCTTCACTAGACCACTGCATTCAAACACCAAATAGTCAGCAACCCCTGCCTTGTTTATAGAGTTCAACATGGAAACCTTCTTATCTTAGTCATAACTTCACAAAGCCAACTGGTGCATGCCTTCCTTAACTGATTGTGTACCGTGTGCCACAAAATTATTATGCATTGCTGATTTTAAACCAAGGGTTGAAAAATTGAAAATGTTTTCAGGTTAATGAGTATTCATGAAATGTAAACATATTGCAATAATATAACAGCCAAAGGCTAACATACTGAAACCACATTATCACTCCATCTCAACTCACTATCAGCAAATGCAAATTTCACATCCTGCCTAATTAAGACACTCTGCAGGCCATATTTCCCCCACTGTGGACAAGCACTTAGATTCTATACAAACCAGCTAGCGGGTGTATCTGCAGACATCTTTAATCTCTCCTTACACTGATCTGAGATCCCAACCTACTTTAAGAAGATGACCATTATCCCTGTACCAAAGAAAAAACAGATTTTGTGTCTTAATGACTATCATCTGGTGGCCCTGATATTCATCGTTATGAAGTGCTTCAAAAGGTTAGTCATGGCATGGATCAACTCTGGCCTCCCAGATTGCCTGGATCCACTATAGTTCGCCTTTCACTGCAACAAGTCCATCGCAGGTGCCATCTCGCTGGCCCTGCACTCAACCCCGGAACACCTGGGTAACAAAGACACTTAAGTCAGACTTCTATTTATTGACTACAGTTCAGCATTCAACATCAATACTCCCACAAAACTCATCGCCAAACTTCATGCCTGAGGCTTGGCTTTTCCCTTTGTGACTGGATTCTGAACTTCCTAATCTATCGACTGCAACCAGTAAGGGTAGGCAACAATGCTTCCACCACAATCATGCTCAACACCAGCGTCCCACAAGGCTGTGTCTTCAGTCCCTTACTATACCCTTATATACCCATGACGGTGTGGCCAAATTCCCCTCCAAGTCCATTTTTAAGTTTGCTGATGACTCCACCGTAGTTGATGAGGTCTCAATCTGGTGAAATGGTGCGACAACAAGTATCTCTCCCGCAAGGTCAGTAAAATGAAGGAGATAGTCCTCGACATCGGAAGTATAGTGGGGAACATGCCCATGTCTATATCAATGAGGATGAAGTGGGAATAGTCGAGAGCTTCAAGTTTCTCGGTGTCCAGATGACAAACAACCTGTCCTGGTCCTTGCATGCGGACACTACAGTTAAGAAAGTGCATCAGTGCCTCTAATTTCTCAAGAGGCTAAGGAAATTTGGCATGTCCATTACAATTCTCACCAATTTTTACAGATGCACCATAGAAAACATTCTTTGTGTTTGTATCGCAGCTTGGTATGGCTCCTGTTCTGACCAAGACCATAAGAAGCTACAAAGCATTGTGAACAAAGCCCAGTCCATCACTCAAACCAGCCTCTCATCCATTGACACTGTCTACACTTCCCACTGCTTTTAAAAAGCAGCTAGTGTAACCAAAGATCCTACGCACCCTGAACATACTCTCTTCCACTTTCTTCCATTGGGAAAAAGATACAAAAGTCTGAAATCACATACCAACTAACTTCTTCCCTGCTGCCATCAGACTTTTGAATGGACCTACCTGATAATAAGTTGATCTTTCTCTACACCCTAGCAATGACTCTAACACTACATTCTGTACTCTTTCTTTTCCTTCTCCCCTATGTAGTCTATGATTGGTATGCTTTGTCAATGCAGCGTGCAATACTTTTCATCATATCTTAATGTATGTGACAATAATAAATCAAATCAAATTAAAAATGAAGACATGCAACGCCTTCAAAGATTTCAATGACTGAAGTGCCTCTTTTGAGCAGATCTGTCACCTGTCCATGGTCCACATTTTATGAATTGAAATGTTGCCTGACTCTGAATCCAAGTCCTCTTTTTGTGTGTGACTGGTTGCCCCTCCATGGCACACATTGTGAGAGTGGTTGCTCCCCACCCCCATGCAGTCCACCTCCTGTGAGCAAGTTGTTAACTCACCACGCCCAATCCCTCTTCAATCACCTCCTAAAAGTGGATACATAGGCCAGAATTCTCCCATTTTGCCTGCTGCTGGAATTTTAGCTGGTGGGTTGTGGAAAATGTGAAATGCCATTGACAGTCAGGTGAGAATTTCTTGGGGGGCTTTTAGACGAGTGTGGCCGGAGAATTCCACCCATTGTCTATGCTTCACTCCCCATCAACCTCTGACCACATAACTCAAACTCCTGACCACCTTGTTAACTGGCACCACAGGAGTTTCATCTCCTTTTGGTTCATTCCTCTCCCCTTTCAAACTATTATTAACAACTCTTTTAAATAAAAATACTCAAATTCTAACACTCTATCGAGAATTTTCCTTTTCTGTCCTATGAGTTTAATGGTAATGCTGCACCAGACCTGTATTCTCTTCTTAACTTTATATTTGAACACTCTGGATTGGATTCCACATTCTCACAATATCAAAATGGCGTTAATCAAAGTCACTGCTGGGTTTCTCTTGTGGTATTTGAAATTGTCGAACACAGCATCCTTCTTACTTGCTTTTCTTCATTGTCTAGTCCTAAAATTGTAGAGTCATAAAATCCCTACAGTGCAGAAGGAGGCCGTTTGGCCCATCGAGACTGCATTGATCACAATCTCACCCAGGCCGTATCCCCATAAACCCAAGCATTTATCCTAGCTAGTCCCCCCAACACTAAGAGGCAATTTAGCATGGTCAATCCACCTAATCGGCACATCTTAGTCACAAGGTCTTTTCTGAAGTGATTTTGTTCCTACCTTTCCGAATGTAGCCATAGTACCTCTAGCAATGCCTCCTCTGCCCTTGCCTTCACCAGCAATTCTGACAGCACACAAGTCTGTATAATTCAATTCCTGCAGCCACAATTCCCTGTATTGCTATTTGTTCATATCATCTCCAAATATGGGCCTGCTTCCACATGCATGCCAGCATCATCCAAATCTACCTTTTATTCATCAAGAATATTTCTTTTTTTTATTCATATAATTGAATTGTCCTGTTCCCACCTCAGTACTGTTACACTGAAACCTCCATACATGCCCATGTCACATTTAAATTTTCTGTATCATCTCTCCCTGCCTTCCTTCTATCAAAACCCACCACAAATCTCAATGCATCCAAAACTCTTCACCCATGTTAAGTGCTGCTCAATTATCATCCTCATCATTGCAAAATTACACTAGGAACACTGTCCCCCATCCTTTTTCTTATTTTTAATTTCCTTGATGGCTTCAATGTTCCTACTTGAATGCTCTGTTTCACTTTTTAGGCATCTTTCCTTCTCTAACAATTGATGAAAAAGCCTTCAACTACTTTGGTCCTGCTCTCTAGAATTTCCTTCCTTAATCCCTCTGCTTTCCAACTTCCCTATATTTATTTACAGCAGAATTTAAATGCCGACTCTTCAGTCACGTTTTTTGGTTCCAAAAACCCCTGAGAGTCAACCACATTACTGTGGATCTAGAGTCACATGTAGGCAAGACCAGGGAAGGCTGACAGATTTCCGTCCCTGAAGGACATTAGTGGCTAACCCAATGGTTTTTTTACAATAATTTTTTCACAGTCATAATTAGACTTCTGAAGAAATCAAATTTTACTATTTGCCATGGGAAGATTTGAAACCCGTGTCCTAGATCTTGCCCTGGGCCTCTGGGTGGCTAGTCTATTGACAATATGACCATACCACCATCCCCCCCATGACATGTAAATTGCTGTCATCACCAGATCTTGAAAGACATGTATTCATTAACAATAAAGCAGTGTCACAGTTTATGCTCCTGATGGCAATTTGATATATAAATATTTCACCAGGTAGCGTGAAGGCAATAATATTGGACTCTGGACTCTGTCAGATTGAAATCCTAATTTGTTTATTTTCGTAGCAAGGGCACTGATATGAAATGAAATATGAAATGTATTTAAAGGTGTTTAACATCTTTGTTAAAATAATGAACAAAGGAGTGCCATTCATCACCATAATCACACAGCATGATTTCAGCATATGTGTGTCAGGTTGTGCTGACTTTCTCACCAAATAATAGTGCCTGAGTAGAAACAAAATGAATAAAATGTTGTTTGGTTTCTCTGACAGGTGCTTGAGCATCTTTAAACTCAGAAGTGTCTTTCCTGTGGTGCTTGCAGTCAGTATTTTGATGTTCGGTGAGTTCTTCTGGCAATGACACACGCCAGAATAGCTCTAACTGAGGAAGGCATAAATCCCATGGACCATAAGAAATAGGAACAGGAGTAGACCATTCAGCCCCTCGAGTCTGCTCCCCATTCAATAGGATCATGGCTGATCTAACATTCCCTACATCCACTTTCCTGTAAAGACACAGATAATACTGCATTGATTAATAGTTGAAATGTACCATATGCATGTATTTCAAACAAAAAATACATTCATTATTTAATTATAAGTTCTCATATTTAAAGATGACAATTAACAATTAAGATGAATATATCAATTTATTTAAACATAAATGTTCAAACTGAAGTCTCCAAACGCCTCTGAATGTTAAGCTCAGATATAAATATTGACAACTGTTCTGAAACCATTTTGAATTCTTCTCTTGAAGGGCAGATTTTAAAACATTAGAACAAAGAACAAAGAAAATTACAGCAAAGGAACAGGCCCTTCGGCCCTCCAAGCCTGCACCGACCATGCTATCCGACTTAATAAAAACCCCCTACCCTTCTGGGGATCATATCCCTCTATTCCCATCCTATTCATGTACTTGTAAGACACCCCTTAAAAGTCACTAACGTATCCGCTTCCACTACCACACCCTGACAACAAATTCCAAAAACCCACTACTCTCTGTGTGAACAATTTGCCTCGTACATCTCCTTTAAACCTTGCCCCTCGCATCTTAAACCTAAGCCCCCTAGTAATTGACTCTTCCATCCTGGGAAAAACTATCTGACTATCCACTCTGTCTATGCCTCTCATAATCTTGTAGACTTCTACGAGATTGCCCCTCAATCTCCATCGTTCCAGTGAGAACAAACCAAGTTTCTCCAACCTCTACTCATAGCTAATGCCGTCCATACCAGGCAACAGCCTGGTAAATCATTTCTGTACCCTCTCCAAAGCCTCCACATCCTCAGAATTGACCACTACATTCCAAGTGCTACCTAACTAAGGTTCTATAAAGCTGCAACGTGACTTGCCAATTTTTAAACTCAAAACCACGGCTGATGAAGGCAAGCATACCGTATGCCTTCTTGACTAACTTCTCCACCTGCATTGTCACTTTCAGTGATCTGTATACCTATACACCTAGGTCCCTTTGCCTACCAATACTCTTAAGGGTTCTGCCATTTACTTCCTATCTGTATTAGACCTTCCAAAATGCACTATCTCACATTTGTCCAGATTAAACTCCATCTGCCATCTCTCTGCCCAAGTCTCCAACTGATCTATATCCTGTTGTATCCTCTGATGGTCCTCATCACTAAAAGCAAATTCATCAACTTTTGTGTCAACTGCAAACTTACTGATCAATCCACTTACATTTTCCTCCAAATCATTTATATATATTACAACAGCAAAGGTCCCAGCACTGATTCTTGAGGAATGCCACTTGTCACAACCCTCCATTCAGAAACGTACTTTTCCGCTGCTCCCCTCTGTGTTCTTTGACCAAGTAAAAAGTCTGACAACACCAGGTTTTAGTCCAACCGATTTATTTGATAGTAAATGCACAAGCTTTCGGGTTAGTCCCTTTGTCAGGTGAATGGAGAGTTCTGGCCTCAGACAGAGCATATAAAGCACAGACGGTTTACAGATTACTGATTAGAATGCGAATCTTTACACCTAATCTGCTGTTTAAGTCTTGAAGTGGCCGACAATGTGAGTGGAAGGAGCACTGATCACAGGTTAAAGAGATGTGTATTGTCTCCAGACAGTACAGTGAGTGAGGTTTTGCAAACCCAGGCAAGTGTCGGGGGTTACAGATAGTGCGACATGAACCCAAGATCCTTGTTGAGACTGTCCTCATGCATGTGGAACTTGGCTATCAGTCTTTGACCAAGCCAGTTTTGTATCGGCCTTGCCAGCTCACCTCTGATATAATTCAACATTACCTTCTGCACCAGTCTGCCATGAAGGACCTTGTCAAAGGCCTTACTGAAGTCTATGTAGGCAATATCCACTGCCCTACCCTCATCAATCATCTTCATCACTTCCTTGAAAAACTCAATCAAGTTCTAGAGACACCACCTCCCCTTCACAAAATTATGTTGCCTCTCACTAATACGTCCACTTAATTCCAAGTGGGAATAAACCCTGCCTCGAAGAATTTTCTTCAATAATTTCCCTTCCATTGAGGTAAGGCTCACTGGCCTGTAATTACCTGGATTATTCTTGCTAGCCTTCTCAAACAAAGGAACATTGGCTATTCTCCAATC
Source organism: Carcharhinus amblyrhynchos (assembly GCF_965287045.1). NCBI lineage: Eukaryota > Metazoa > Chordata > Chondrichthyes > Carcharhiniformes > Carcharhinidae > Carcharhinus > Carcharhinus amblyrhynchos. Next base: position 80,509,192 of record NC_137328.1, read on the forward strand.
CCCTAGGACCTCCCCTTTCACCAGTGAGGGTACAAAGATTTCTCTCAAGGCCCCAGCAAATTCCTCCCTTGCATCTCTCAGTATTCTGGGGTATATCCCATGAGGCCCTGGGGACTAATGTATCTTAATGTTTCTCAAGAACCCCGATATCTCCTCCTTTTTGATCTCAACGTGACTCAAACTATCTATACATCCTTTCCCAGACTCATCATCCACCAAGTCATTCTCTTTGGTGAATACTGACGCAAAGCACTCATTTAATATCTTGCCCATTTCCTCTGGCTCCACACATAGATTCCTTCCCTTGTCCTTGAGTGGGCCAACCCTCTCCCTGGTAACCCTCTTGATTTATACATGTATAAAAAGTCTTGGGATTTTCATTAAACCTGCTGGCCAATGCTTTATCATGATCCCTTTTAGCCCTCCTTACTCCTTACTTAAGTTTATTTCTACTTTCCCTGTAATCCATACTTGCTTCGTCGGTTCCCAGCCTCCTAGCTTTGACAAATCTTTCTTTTTCTCTTTGACTAGGCTCACTATATCTCTCGCTATCTAAGGTTCCCAAAACTTGCCATACTTATCCTTCACCCTTACAGGAATGTGCCAGTCCTAAATCCCCATCAACTTATACTTGAAAGCCTCCCACATGCCAGATGTTGATTTGCTTTCAAACATCTGCCCCCAATCTACATTCTTCAGTTCCTGCCTAATATTGTTGTAATTAGCCTTCCCCCAATTTAGCACCTTAACTTGAGGATTACATTTATCTTTATCCATCAGTGCCTTAAAGTTTATTGAATTGTGGTCACTGCTCCCGAACTGCTCCCCTACTGAAAGATCGACCACCTGGCCAGGCTCATTCCCCAATACTAAGTCCAGTATGGCCCCTTCCCTAGTTGGACTGTCTACATACTGTTTCAGGAAGCCCTCCTGGATGCTCCTTACAAACTCTGCCCCATTCATGCTCCTAACACTAAGTGAGTCCCAGTCAATATAGGGGAAATTAAAATCTCCCTCCACAACAGCCCTGTTACTTTTACACCTTGCCAAAATCTGCCTACATATCTGTTCCTCAATTTCCTGCTGGCAGTTGGGTGGCCTATGATAAATCCCCAACATTGTGATTACACCTTTCCTCTTCCTGAGTTTGACCCATATTGCCTCACTGTAGGAGCCCTCTGAGGTGCCCTCCTGGAGTACAGCTGTGCTATTTTCCTTAATCAGTTGTGCAACTCCCTCACCCCTTTTACATCCTCCTCTATCACGCCTGAAAAATCTGTATCTTGGAATGTTAAATTGCCAATCCTGTCATTCCCTTAACCAAGTCTCTGTAATGGCAACAACATTGTAGCTCCTAGTACTAATCCAAGCTCTGAGTTCATCTGCCTTACCTGTTACACTTCTCGCATTGAAACAAATGCACTTCAGTCCACCAGACCCTCTCTGATTAGCAATCCTACTCTGTTTCTCTGAGTCTTACTGGCTCTACTCTTTGGTCCTCCTTCAGCTAATTCACCTTTGCTTTGGTTCCCACCCCCCTGCCAAACTAGCAAACTTTCCGGCCAGAATATTTATGCCCTTCCAGTTTAGAAGCAACCTGTCCTTCTTGTACAGGTCCCATCTGCCCCAGAAGAAACCCGAATGGTCCAGATATCCGAAACCCACCCTCCTACATCTGCTGTTCAGCCACATGTTGAGCTGCACTGTCTTCCTATTCCTGGCCTCACTAGCACGTGGCACAGGGAGTAATCCCAAGATTACAACCCTCGAGGCCCTGTTTTTTAACTTTCTACCTAACTCCCTAAACTGCTGCTGCAGGACCTCATCATTCTTCCTGCTTATGCTTTTCATACCAATATGTACCATGACCTCTGGCTGTTCACCCTCCCCCTTCAGAATGCTTTCTGTCACTTTAAGCAGCAGTTTTCCAGGTATGAATGAAGAAGTTTTTTGCTCTACCCTGCAACTACTTTGTGTTGTTGGGTGAAATGATTTGATAATTTTCGGGAGAGGAAAGCTCAATGAACAGCCATGAGTCATCTATCACTAATGTTTTCAGCAAGTGAATGCACTCATATCAAATTGAAGTTCTGAGGCACTGTCTCTTCACCTCCAGGATGTGGATGTTTTCCATTATGTTAGGATGATAACCATTACAAGTGAAATCATTTCTAGTTATCACAAATCTTTCCAGTCCACTCCACTTCACAATTAGGTACAACACATTTTTCAGTTATAATTCATCATGATGTGAATGCACTGACTATTTTTAGGTCTCAAGTTTTGTCAACTGCCCAGCTCCGACACAACACCAACAACCTGCATTTATATAACACCTGAACCTATTTTATAATTTAATAAGATCATGGTTGATCTTCTATCTAAGCTTGACTTTCCTGCCCTATCCATAAATCCCTTCATTCTTTTAGTGCCCAAAAATTTATCAATCTCATTCTCAAATATACAGTATAAAATAACTAAACATCTACATCCCTCTGGGGTGGACAATTCCAAATTGTCACAATCCTATGGGTGAGGATATTTCTCCTAATTCAGCCATAAACGGCTTATCCTGGGACTGTGATCCCTGTTCTACACGCACAAGCCAAGGCAACAACCTGTCCCAATCTACCCTGGCAATCCCTCTAAGTATCTTACACATTTCATTCTTCTAAACCCCAGAAAATGAAGGCTCATTCTACACAATCTCTCTTCATAGTCCACTTGTCCCAGGAATCATTAGACAAATACGTTCTTCCTCAGCTAGGCAAGGATTCAAAACATTGGTTCTTTTCTCTCCCCTCAGATGCTGTCAGACCTGCTGAGATTTTCCAGCACCTTCTGTTTTTGTTTTAGATTCCAGCATCTGCAGTATTTTGTTTTTATCTAAAGAGACCTAAACTATACACTGTACTCCAAGTGTGGTTTCAAAACCCTGTACAATTGCGGCAAGACTTCTGCACTTTTATGCTCTAATCCCTTTGCAACAAAGGCTAACATATCATTTGCTTTCCTAATTGCTTGCTGTACCTGCATGTTAACTTTGACATCCTTTATCAGCATTTTAATTAAAAGTCGGTCTGTTATGATTGCACTACAGATTGTGTGGGTATTGCACCTTTTTATGATTTAATTAAAAACAGCAAGAAGGTGAAAAAAACTGTCATTCAGATGAGAATTTCATGGTAACAACCACTTCAGCATTGCTGCAAGTCTTATCTCCCTGTTCTCAGTGCTAATGTGAGATTACTCATCAATACAATGGAAACAATAAAATTAACTTTATTGTTTAAAATGTCAAAACAACAAACGCTAATTGATAGTTAGATTTTCTACTTTAATCCCTTATTCTAGTTCTGAGTATTCACTTAGTACCAACTGTTTTTATTCAGGCATTGGCTTAGAACAACAATTTCCAGAGCAAATAAAGCACATTTTCAAGGACAAAACCACCTGTGAATGGTGCAGACAGGTTGACATAGACATTCAGTGGTTTACTGTCCTTTATGTAGTTTCAGTTATGCATGTGCAATCTTATTCATCTATTAAAATTCATCAGTGGACTATTTAGTCAGTAGAGGTCCTGAGATTTGGCTCGTGAAGCAAACTCCTTAAAGGTGGAAGGTAGCTCTTTGAAGATTATTATTATTATTATTATTCCCATTGGTGCACCTTATTAAAAGCATTAGCTAGTTTTGCTTGCTGGGCCTGCATTATTGCATTTTTTGATTACTTTCCCTCGCAAAAATGATCACTGTTCTTCTTTGTTGCTTGCTTTGACAAGGCACTTTTCACAGTGGAGAGGATGGGCAGGCTTTTCAGGGATTCTGAACATGCTGGTTTACTGAGGTGAGGAGAAAGAGTTCAGGAGGGGCCATTGATAATGATGAAATGAGCTCTCATATGTTGTAGGCTCACCTGTAACTGCCTCATGTCACAGTAACATCATCACCATCTCCATTTCTCAATCTGCCACAGGGTTGTCATTTGCCACACAAATACTTATGTACAAAATTGCCTCAGGGATAGGTTATTCTAGACACCTGCCGCTCCCCCCTCCCCCACAGCCAGAGGAAACAACTTCACTGCATCCAGTCTATACAGTCCTGTTAGAATTTTATATGTAATGCTGCAAACAAGTCAATATTGCAAACCACAAGAGTCTGTTTGCCAGTGATGGCCATATATTTAACATGCAATGGGTCTCAAATAAGGGAAGCATCAAATGCATGCGAGAAGGAAAGGAATGCCCCAGGAGCAGTGGTATCTGCTGGAATGACTGGATGTGAGTTTCATTTCATTTTTTCCTTATTGACAGGATGTTGCTAAGAATGGATGTGTGAGAGACAGATAATCCCTCATGGTCCTGAGGGATACCTGGTGAGGAAGGGAAGAAAAGACAAATTATCTGGAGACTGGAGCTTTCAATCTGCTTGCAGGAGAAAGGAGATCACAATGCCAGGGAAAGGGTGGAAATGGATGATGGTGAATGCCACATCTCAACACTGTAACACCGGTGGAAACAAAGGTTTAGGAATGGGACAGGATGGTTAGACTGTCACAAATGGAGAGATCTAAGTCTTAGGCAATAAGATGCACTTGAAAGTGGTCTCCCCCTGTCAGCACAGAGAAACTGGGTGATGCACATGAAAGGGATCATTGATTGCAAAAGCTGTTGGACTAATTGTTTGTCTTATTTCCTTCGGGTGTCAGGGTCATGCACAGAAATGTGACTGTCTTAGCTGAAGTCTTGCATTCTAACTCTGGGCAGGAGAAAGCCCACTCCTTAGGGGAACCAGTGACACACCTTCTTCTGCATCATCCATCAATGCAGACATATTCACCTCAGTGAGAATGTGTTCGTGATACTCTCAGATTTACAGTCTGGTGAACACATCATTAACGTACAGGAGCAGCAGTAAGATGTTGTGGTAGACACAAGGGCCCTACCAGTCAGGGATCTGCTGGATTCCAGGATTGTGCACACTGAATGTGGTAGAATTTCAGTGTCTAATTAAGGTAAATGTGGCAAAGGTATCAAAAAATGACAAGCAAATTTGTGAAGTGTTCCATATATTTTGGGCAGGGATGGTAGTGTAGTGGTAAAGTCACTGGATTAGTAATCCAGAGGCCCAGGCGAATTCTCAAGAACATGGGTTCTAATCTCAACACAGCAGCTAGTGGAATTTAAATTCAATTAATAAAATCTGGAATTGAATGCTAGCATCAATGATGGTCACCATAAATCTATCATTGATAAATGTAAAAGTCCATCTGACTCACCAATGCTCTTTAAGGAAGGAAATCTGCCATCCTTACCTGGTCTGGTCTGCATGCGACTCCACATAGCAATGTGATTGTCTCTAATTGCCCTCTGATATAGCCTAGCAAGCTATTGAGTTTCAGGGCAATTCAGAATGGGCAACAAAAGCTGGCCTTACCAGTGAAATGCATATCCCATGAAAGAACAAAGAAAAAAATATTGTGCAGACATTGATGGACAATGGTACAAACCTGTTGTAAAATGTGATTTTTGCTTCCACCATATGTTGTGTTATGCATTCTTTAGATGTTTCGGTGAGGAGAACTTGTATCTTTAAATGTGAACCGTTTATTGTTAAGCTTTAACTATTTACCGATCTGAGATATTGTCACGTATGGAGCTGCTATCTCCATGCAGGTGGGTACCAGATAGTTGCTTCTAGATTGTTCTCTCAGACTCTATTACCATGTCACTCTGTGCATCATACTGTTGGTGATGCTATTCCCAAATCCCACAATAATCCTTGCTCTGCTGAGCGCATAATTACATAACAATGGCGTGCGAGCACCACAACACATCTAGTCCATGAGTTCTGCCAGGTGTGACAGTGCGTGACTTTCTGTATGGAGAATAACTCAATCCAGCAGACTGTTCGGGTACGTACTCAGACCTGTGGACCATTGCTTTGATCATGAACTTAGTACAAAGAACAAAGAACAACCCAGCACGGGAAACAGGCCCTTCGGCCCAACGAGCCCGCGCCGCCGCATCACCCTACACCTATTCTACCCTGCGTGTCTACAAATGGAACCACTAACTTAGCCAGATTCAGGGGAGAATAGTGTCAATTTGGTAAAACCAATCAGCCTAAGAGCACATCTTTGGGGTGTGGGAGGAAACCGGAGCGCCCGGAGGAAACCCACGCAACCACAGGGAGAATGCGCAAACTCCCACAGACACAGGCCCAAATCCATGTATCTGCACAGCTAGCAGTGCTAGTCACCGAGCTGTTGCGGCACCCGTCTACCGGTCCAGGATCAAGCACACACACCGACACGAAGTACTAGGCCACTCCCGGAACTTCCAAGAGCAGCCCACGCACGACCCACCGTGTGCATGCCCCTCGTTTGACACGAGGTGGACCTCCACCTGCGGAATAAAAAGACAAAAATGTTAATCTTACAAGTCTGCTTTTCCGGTGTCTCCTGAGGTTCTAACCTTATTTAATAGCCCCTATCATAACCCTCCATCCTCGTTTCACTCATATGCCTATCTAACTGAGCCTTAAACGAGTCCAACGTTCCTGCCTCCACCACCCTACTCGGTAGCGCATTCCATACCCCCACAACTCTCTGCGTAAAGAACCTTCCTCTCACTTCCAAATTATACCTCTCCCCCCTCACCCTTAAATCATGACCTCTCGTATTTGTACCCAGTCTAGGGAGCAGTCTCTCACTATTAACTCTATCTATTCCCTTCAGTATCTTATATACCTCTATCATGTCCCCCCTCAATCTCCGTCTTTCCAAGGAGAATAGTCCCAGTTCCTCCAACCTTTCCTCGTAACCCAGCCCCTCCATGCCAGGCAACATCCTGGTAAACCTCCTCTGCACCCTTTCCAGAGACTCCACGTCCTTCCGGTAGTAAGGTGACCAGAACTGGACGCAGTACTCCAAATGCGGTCTAACCAACGTTCTATACAACTGAAGCATTAGACGGCAGCTTTTATACTCTATACCCCTTCCTATAAAGGCTAACATTCCATAAGCCTTCCTAACAACCTTCTCCACTTGTGACGCAACCTTCATGGATTTGTGAACCTGCACTCCCAGGTCCCTCTGTATGTCTATACTCATAATCTGTCTACCTTTTATCACATAGCTCCTCTCTGCATTATTCCTTCCAAAATGCATCACCTCACATAGTACTGCAATGGCTAGGTGAGAGGAAGACACTGAGTCTCAAATCCAATCACCAGGGTAATATCCAGCACTAGTATCCAGAGAGGTACCATTGTGCTCTGGGAGACAGGAAGAACTCCAGGCAGTCACACCTGAGGGTCTCTCTCATGATGCTCCTAACTTAGACAGCTGCACCTCTCCCACTCTGTTAGTGACCTGAGTGCCTCCAATTGATGAGATTATAGACAAAACCCCTGCTCTGATGAGATAACCCTTCAGCATGTTGGGACTAGAGGTTTTGAACACCCAGATGATGGCCATCAAGGTCATCTCAGGTAACAGGGCATCACACCCCATAGTTTGCCACCAGTTGAACTGCAAGAACCATACCTCATTGTAGTAGTTTTAATCATTTTTGGAAAATGGCTTTGATGCACAATGCTAACTTTGGTCCAGTGCCTTCATTGTTCATGTATAGCCACTGTGTGTGATTAAATTTTAATTGTTGTTTTCACTTGCTTCTTTTATTCATTTTCATGTGGCATCTAATTAGTAATGACAATCCTGTCCATTAAAGTTGATGTGTGGTGGTAACGTTATTGTTTGGCCTTTTCCCTTGATGGTCTGTGGGCATGAAGAGGCTATGTGATGGGATAATGGATATCTTGTGGATGTTTGTGGTTGGGGTCTAACTGCATGTGTGCACAGACTGCTTCAGTATCTGAGGAGTCACTGAACATTGGGCAGTCATTTGCAAACATCCCCACTTCTAACCTTATGATGGAAGGAAGCTCATTGATAAAGCAGCTGAAGATGATTGAGCCTCAGACACTACCCTGAGAAACTCCTGCAGTGATATCCTGGGACAGAGATGATTGACCCACAACAACCATCTTCCTTTGTGTTCAAAATGACTCCAATCAGTGGAGAATTTATCCCTCAATTCTCATTTACTCCAGTTTTGTTAGGGCTCCTTGATGCCACATTCAGTCAAATTTGGCCTTGATATCAAAACCAGTCAACTCTTATGTTCAACTCTTTTATCCATGCTTGGACTTGATTATAAGAGAGAAGAGCAGAGTGGCCCAAAAGGAACCCAAACTGAACATCAGTGAGCAGATTTTGTTCTGTGTAAGTGCCACTTGATAGGACTGTTGACAACTCAATCCATCACTTACCTGATGATTAGGAATAGACTGATAGGTTTTAATTAGCCAGGTTAGATTAGTCCTGCATTTTCTGTACAGGATATTTCTGGGCCATTTTCCACATTGCTGAATAAATGTCAATGTTCCAGTGACGCTGACTATGGCTTGTGCCCTCCTGCACTCTTGCATTTCCTGGACTTTTGCACAGTGACAGATGTGATTAAAGTTCCAACAAACCCATCATGAAGCAAGATCCGCCAGTTGAAGTTCAATTGCTGAACCCTTTAAATGAAATGTAGCAAAAACTTTTAGTTCAGTGCTTTCAGGAAAAATATGCTTTTCGCTACACTTCTACTGAGCCTCCAGTGCAGGAAATCCATCTGATACAGATCTGGCTGAAGAAGCTTGGGCTTTTAAAAAATAATCAAACGTTGTTAGATAAATCTTTATTTATGAAAGTACCTAGCTAGATTTGACAAGAGTTGCACTTTTTAATAAAGAAGTTTTGCATTCATAGAGCATTGGAGCTAACAAAATACTTCACTGCTGCAATGTAAGAAAGGAGGCTGCCAATTTGTTCACAGCAAAATCTCAGAAACAAGCAAGGTAATAATAACCTTGTTATTTGTGTTTGTGATGTTGATTGAGAGATAAATATTAGCCATGGCACAGGGGATAGCCCCCGTGCTCTCCTTCAGAATAATGCCTTGTCCTTCTGAGAGTTCAGGCAGAGAGCCTTTGTGCAATGTCTCAACAGAAAGATGGCACAGCCACCAGAGTAGCACTCTCTCAGTATTGTCCTGAAGTGTCAGCCTTGATATTTCTGTTTGTATCCTGCAGAACTCAAACCTACAACCTTTCAACTCAAAGACCACTGTGCTTCCATTTGAACCATAGCAGGTGTACAAATCTATAAAATGCTGGCTGCCCCATCTATCATAATAAATACTAGTATTTTCTTTAAGTAAGATGGTACTGCGTGTGTTAGAAACCTGCTGGCTACACATTAAATTGTTTTCTCAAGCGATTTGATTAAGGATAAGAAAATCAATGGACCAAGTAATGATGATTTATAACACTTGTGGAGAAGTATCAATGAAAACAGAAATTGTATTTTCACAGACATAGCACCACAATACCAAAATGACATTGCAACACAACTGCGACTAATTTTTTTGATCTCAAGAATCTGAGAAAAATATTTTCCGGAAACCTACAAGTATTTATAGTGAAAAGCTGGAATTGTTAGCCATAAGGTGCAGTAAGTGTCTCAACTAATACTCATTTGTGGCTTACTTAGTCTGATTCATTTATATTTTAATGAACCTTGACCATCAGGGTCATATCTTCCATTCAGTACACACTAGGCCCGATTTTACCATAGCGCCACACCCGTTTTCAGGCGCGAAAATGTGGTGAAGTCGGGTGAGAGGCCATTAACGCAATCCATGCCCGCGTCCGTGCAAATTGCCACTTTACCGAAACCCGGGGATGGCCGCAATCTGATTCGCACCCAAAACGGGCGCAATAGCATTTGCATGTATTTCAGATGAACTAATGAGCTGCCCGCCCAACTTTATCAGCATTTCCCCCTTTAGCACCGTGTTTGCCAATCCGGAACTGCGCCGTAATGGACCTGCTAAATAAAAGTCTGAATCGGGCGCTCCAGCTGCAGAAGAGGCGTGTTCAGCGCTTCCAACAACTCTCTGATCAGATCAGTGGTCGGGGGTGGGGGAGGAGGCAGGCGGGTCAGATCAATCTCTGGTTGTGTGTTGGGGGGTGGGGGAGGGGGTGAGAAGTGAAGCCAGCCAGGTCGTTGTCTGGTTGGGGGGGAGGAGAAGGAGGAGGTGGGTCAGATGTATCTCTGGTGGGGTGGGGAGGGCTGATTGTTGTCTGCTGGGGAGGGAGAAGGAGGCAGGTCAGATATTCCTCTGTGGAGGGATGAGTGAGGCCAGATCGTTGTCTGGGGGACGATGGGTGGGTAATGAGGCCAGAGCTTTCTCTGAGGGGGGTGGAGAAGGGAGGCAGGTAAGATGTATCTCTGAGGGGGGAGAGTCAGATGGATCTTTGCTGGGGGGGGGGGGGGGGGGCAGGGGGGTCTGCTGCCACTCTGCGGGCAATCGGTGGGGGGGAGAAAGGGGGCAGGGATGGCGATTCATCTGGGTAGTGGAGCACAGCGATGTCTGTGGGGGCCATCACTCCTACTTTTTGATCCCGAGGTGCTTTCTCCACTTCCTGTGGCCCGGGAGTGATCTGACTCGGGCGTGCTGTGTCAAATGTTTTCTAACTGCGCACACTCAGTTCAGAGCTGTGATCATTCCGGCTGCACTAAGCCCCGCCCACAGCGCGAATGGGACTGGCGATTTTTTTTCAGGCTGAGCGTGTATGGGGATGTTTGAAAGCAGATTTCTAAGTTGGATCGGCATTACGCCTAGATTCAGCACTTAGAATGAAAATGATAAAACCGGGCCCACTGTAAAGAGAAAAGAACAAATGAAACAACCAGGCAGATCTGGCAGCATCTGTAAGTCATGATGTGGGTATGCCGGCGTTGGACTGGTGTAAACACAGTAAAAAGTCTGACAACACCAGGTTTTAGTCCAACCTATTTATTTGATAATATACTCGCAAGCTTTCGGGTTAGCCCCTTCGTCAGGTGAATGGAGAGTTCTGGCCTCAGACAGAGCATATAAAGCACAGACAGTTTAGAGAGTCTGTGTTATAGGTTGCCCTGAGTGGGTTCGTGATCTGTAGTCCTTTTGGTATCTTGTCTGCTTTCTTGCATCTCTGTAAAAACTTGATGTCTGTGTCGATATGCGCAATCTTCTTGGAGATCCTCTCCACTTGGATCCGGCAGTTTGTGGTGTCGATAGTAGTCATGATGTGGGTATGAGGACGGTCTCAACAGGGATCTTGGGTTCATGTCGCACTATCTGTAACCCCCGTGACTTGCCTGGGTTTGCAAAACCTCACTTACTGTACTGTCTGGAGACAATACACATCTCTTTAAACTGTGATCAGTGCTCCTTCCACTCACATTATCAGCCACTTCAGGTCTTGAACAGCAGGTTAGGTGTAAGGATTCGCATTCTAATCAGTAATCTCTAAACTGTCTGTGCTTTATATGCTCTGTCTGAGGCCAGAACTCTCCATTCACCTGACGAAGGGGCTAACCCCGAAAGCTTGTGAGTATATTATCAAATAAATAGGTTGGACTAAAACCTGGTGTTGTCAGACTTTTTACAGCATGTGTAAGGACAGAAAAGAGCTGACGTTTTGAGTCCACATGATCCTTTGGGCCTGATTTTGCCATTTTCATTCTAAGTGCTGCACCTGGGGACAATTCAGATCCGACCGGGAAACCTGCTTTCAGGTGCCGTCACACGCACTTAGCCTGAAAAAAAATCCCCAGTCCCATTCGCGCTGTCGGCTGGGCTCATCACTGCTGGAACGATCGGAGCTCTGAGCTGCGCATGAGCAGTTAGAAACAATTTGAAAAAGTGTGCCCGTGTCAGATCGCTCCCAGACCGCACAAAGCGGAGAAAGTGGCCCAGCAGCGAAAAGCGGGAGCAATGGTGCACACACACTGTCCCCCTTATCTGCTCCCCTTCCCGCTACCCAGACCGATCGCGGCACCTGCCCCCATCCCCTTCCCTCCACAGATCACCAACAGAGAGGCAGCAGATCCCCCTGCCCCCACTACCATCCCCACCCCCCCCCCCCCCACCCCACCACCACCACCAGAGATCCATCTGGCTTCCCCCCCGCAAGCAGTGAGTGATTGTTCCTCCCTCCCCCCACCAAAGATACATCTTACCCACCTCCCCCCCACCACCGACCTGAGTTTCAACAAATACATAAAGGGCAAGAGAGTAACAAGAGACAGAGTAGGGCCTCTTAAGGACTAACAAGGTCATCTATGTGCAGATCTACAAGAGATGGGTGAGATCCTAAATCAATGTTTCTCATCAGTATTTATTGTTGAGAAAAACACGGATGTTAGGGAACTTGGGGAAACAAATAGTGGTGTCTTGAGGGGTGTACATATTACAGAGAAGGAGGTGCTGGGAGTCCTAAAGCGCATCAACATAGACAAATCCCTAGGACCTGATGAAGTGGATCCCAGGGCATTGTGGGAGCCCTGGGAGGAAATTGCGGGTCCCCTAGCTAAGATACTTGATTCATCGATAGTCACAGGTGAGGTGCCTGAAGATTGGAGAGCGGCAAATGTTGTGCCGTTGTTTACAAAGGGCTACAGGGAAAAGCCAGGGAGCTACAGGCCACGGAGCCTCATATCTGTGGTGGGTAAGTTGTTGGAAGGTATTTTGAGAGACAGGATCCACAGGCATTTAGAGATGGAAGGGCTGATTAAGGACAGTCAGCATAGCTTTGTGAGTGGAAAATCATGTCTCACAAATTTGATTGAGTTTTTTGAAGGGGTAACCAAGAAGGTAGATGAGGGCAGTGCAGTTGATGTTGTCTACATGGACTTCAGTAAGGTCTTTGACAAGGTACCACATGGTAGGCAGAAAGTTAAATCTCACGGGATCCAGGGTGAGGTATCTAAATGGATACAAAATTGGCTTCTTGACAGAAGGCGGTTGTAGAGGATTGTTTTTCAAACTAGAGGCCTGTGACCAGTGAAGTGCTTCAGGAATCAGTGCTGGGTCCACTGTTATTTGTCATTTATATTAATGATTTGGATGAGAATATAGGGGGTATGGTTAGTAAGTTTGCAGGTGACACCAAGATTGGTGGCATAGTGGACAGTAAAGAAAGTTATCTCCAATTATGAGATCTTGATCAATTGGGCCAGTGGGCTGATGAATAACGGATGGAGTTTAATTTAGATAAATGCGAAATGATGCATTTTGGTAGATTAAACCAGGGCAGACTTACTCAGTAAATAGTAGGGCATTGGGGAGACTTACAGAACAAAAACATCTAGGGATATATGTTCATAGCTCCTTGAAAGTGGAGTCACAGGTGGACAGAGTGGTGAAGAAGGCACTTGGCATGCTTGGCTCCTTCAGTCAGAACATTGAATACAGGAGTTGGGACATCTTGTTGAAGTTACACAAGACATTGGTAAGGCCACACTTGGAATACTGTGTACAGTTTTGGTCACCCTATTATAGAAAGGATATTATTAAACTAGAAAGAGCTCAGAAAAGATTTACTAGGATGCTACCAGGCCATGGTGGATTGAGTTGTAAAGAAAGGCTGAATAGACTGGGATTTTTCTCTCTGGAGTGTAGGAGGCTGAGGGGTAACCTTATAGAAGTCTATAAAATAATGAGAAGCATAGACAAGGTAGATAGTCAATGTCTTTTCCCGAAAATAGGGGAGTCTAAAACCAGAGGACATAGGTTTAAGGTGAGAGGGGAGAAATACAAAAGTGTCTAGAAGGGCAATTTTTTCACAAGAGGATGGTGAGTGTCTGGAACAAGCTGCCAGAGGTGGTAGTGAGGTGGGTACAATTTTGTCTTTTAAAAAGCATTTAGTCAGTTACATGGGTATGATGGATATAGAAGGATATGGGCCAAATGCGGGCAGTGGGGTTTAGCTTAGGGGTTTTAAAAAGAAGGGCAACATGGACAAGTTGGGCCAAAGGGCTTGTTTCCGTGCTGTAAACCTCTATGATTCTATGACTTGGAGTCAGAGAGCTGTTGGACACACTGACCTCGCTCTTCAGCAGCTGGAGCGCCCGATTCAGACTTTTATTCAGCAGGCTCATTTTGGCACAATTCCAGATCAGCTAAAGCGGTTGTAAAGGTGGAAATGCTGATAAAGTTGGGTGGGCAGTTCATTAATTCAATTTGAAATGCATGCAAATTTGTTTAAATTGCTGTCGCACCCGTTTCAGGCGCAAATTGGATCACCACCATTTCCGGGTTTTGGTCAAGTGGCAATCTGACCCAAGTTTGACCCAACCATGTTTTCACACCCAATGGTAAAATCGGGCCCTTTGTCAAATATTGCTGCCAGACGTGCTGAGATTTTCCAGCATTTTCTCTTTTGGTTTCAGACGCCAATATCTGCAGTAATTTGTTTTTATCCATCTGGACTTGAAACACCAGCTTTGACAAAGGGTCGTCTGGGCTCGAAATGTCAGCTGTTTCTCTCCTGACAGATGCTGCCAGATCTGCCGAGATTTTCCAGCATTTTCTCTTTTGGTTTCAGATTCCAGCAACTGCAGTAATTTGCTTTTAAGCAACCAGACAGGTTCCTTTGATTTTATTCAGCCATAAATGTTATGAACCTTCTCATTATAACTTGTACTTTTTTGCTGAGCCCACTGTATCTATTTTGAATACATTGGGCCAAATCTTTCTGGAAAACTAACAGAGCATTAATAAAGCACACAATTATTAATGCACATATCGGTCAATAAATTCGAAGGGGTAAGTGGTATGAGCTGGAATTTTCCAGCTGTTCATGCCAGCGGGATTCTCTGGTCCTGCTGCAGTGATCGGAAATTTGGCTGAGTGCCACATTCTCCGTCCTCGCTCGCAGTAGCGGCAGGTCATGAACAGTCGAAAAATTCTAGCCATGTTGTTAGCTGCAAAAGTCCAGAACATGGTGATTGATTAATGCTGCTCTCTGTTCTTTGCTTCACACAAATGCATCACTCCTTTATTTTTAAAATCTTGCTAGATTTTTATATTAACTGCCCATGAAACTTGTTATGGAAAGATAAATCATAGTAACTAACACTATGTAACTTTCTGAGGATGTAATAATTGATAAAGAAATGACAGTTGACATCTCTGGCCGAGAAAAGGAACAATTTAAATGATTCGATCCTGATCAGTGAACAAGAACTGATCCCTGTGGTAGTCAATACCCCTCTATTTATTCCTACTCTCTGTTTCCTGTCTGCTACCTAATTCTCAATCCATATGAATATATTACCACCAGTCTCATGCACTTTAATTTTGCACAGTAACCTCTTATGTTGGATTTTACAAAACCCACTGAAAATCCAAATACAACACATCCCCTGGGTCTCACTTATCGATTCTGCTCAAAAAAAAACTCCAGTAGGTTTGACAAACATGATTCCCCTTTCATAAATCCATGTTGATTTTATCCAATTGTGTTTGATATTTTCTAAGTGTCCTTTTATCACATCCTTTATAAGAGACTCTAGTATTTTCCCTACAACTGATTGTTGTATATTGGACAATTGACTCGAGGTAGCATGGAGGATTAAATATAACAGGACTTTATTTACAGGATGGTGTTCACTACATGGCTGCTTCTTTACTCTGGCAGTTTCCCACAGTAGCGACCTGTGGTGTCACTTCCAATGAATACATGAACATATTCATACAGTGTTTGGTGCAGCTAACAGGAATCAATATTAATACATAACATTTTCTCTGCTTTTAACTTGAATGCTCCCAACAAATTCAAACAATTGCAGCATAAACAATGATTAATAAATGATAATCAACAAGTCAGACGGTCTGGAGGTTGTCACATTCGGAAGAGTTGATGTCAAACCTCTGGCGTCTTCTTCTTGGCACTGGCTGTAACATCTGGCATTTTCACCTTCTTCTTTGCACTGGTTGTAACCTCTGGTATTTTCATCTTTACACAAACATCACCAGTGGTTAGTTTGACCGGTGACGGCATTGTAACTAGAGGTTGACTCTGTGCTTGGACTACAGATGAGGTGTTGCTTTCTTCAACAATGTCAGTGTAAGCATTGCAGGAAGGTTCAGGTCTGTACGCCTCCTCCAGGTGACATCATTTCTGTCTTGGACAGTATACAAGTCACGTCCAGTATATCCAAGGATCATGGCAGAATTCCATTTCTCCTCGTAATTCCTAGCCAAAACCTCCTTGTCCTTGGTGGAAGACAGTTTTTGCTTTATTTTTCTTTGCTGTTGCTGTTGAATGATTTCTTTCATTTTCGGAGATTTCAACAATTCAAATGCTGAATGTAGTTCATAGAATCCCTACGTTGCAGAAGGATGCCATTCGGCCCATTGAGTCTGCACCGACTCTTCGACAGAGCATCTTATCCAGGCCCACAGCCCGCCCTATCCCTGAGCTTTACCCCTCGAATCTCCCAAACCACACTTTGGGGCAATTCAGCATGGCCGATACACGTAACCTGCATATCTTTGGACTGTGGTAGCAAACCAGAGCACCCAGAGGAAACCCATGCAGACCCTGGGAGAATGTGCAAATTCCACAAAGATGGTCATTCAAGGCTGGAATTGAATCTGTGTCACTGGCACTGTGAGGAAGCAATGTGCTACTATACTGCTCCAGTTGTCTCTTCACTTTCAATAATGCAGGAGAGGTTTCAATCACAGAATGAGTGATATTCCTATACCTTAGTAGGAATTAATTAAGTTGTGATCCTTGTTCCTTGATTGCTCTCAATGTATAAATCGTAGCTTGGAAAAAAGTTCTGCCAGTCTATTCATAGCAAGATGACATGATGCAGAACAATGAGTGGGATTCTCTTAAAAAAATTTTAAGTATCACATTCATGTAAAAACTGAAGTAAATCCTGGTGTTTTTTTCAGTGGGAGTTTAAAGAAGAATCTCCCACACTCTGTGCACTGCTGAGTGCACTGGTGTGAATCACGTTAAAATTCAGTGAAGGGGGCCTATTCCCACTGGAGAGGCCAGCAGCATAGTGCTGAGCGGGTCACTGTGCATACACTGATCTGTCAGTGCCGAGATCGGTGCATGTACAGTGGCTCCTGTCTGCTGGTCTCCCAGTCGCAGGCCAGCTCAATCACTGGCCAGCCTTGCGACCGCTCCCCCCCACCCCCCCCGCATCACCGGCCGTGCGATCCCCCCATCGCCTAATTGCCAACACCCCACTTCTTGGCCCGTCTCGATCACCCATCCCCCCATCCCCCGGCAACCTTGATCTCCTACTGCCCCATCCCGATCCTCCTCCCCTGTCACTGGCAGCCCCAACCTCCTCACCTCTATAGTCCAGGACCCCTGCTTTTAGCCCCAGCCCCTCAGCAGGCTGCCCCTGCCTCCCCCCCAACACGCGATGACCAGCCTCCCTCCCTCCCCCACCAATCCCAACTCAGAATGGCAGCCGGACCCCCCCATCCCCACCGATCATCCTTCCAGAGGGCCCACCTGTCACACTCCATCCGCCATTCAGCCCCACTCCCCATTAAGTCCCATACCTTCCCACCATTGTCTGATGCCCAATGGGCAGTGTCAGGATGCCCAATGGGCATTGGCACTTTGCCCCTTAGGCAGTGCCTGGGGCCCATGCTGGCACTGCCAAGTTGCCAATGCCAAGGGGACACTCCTTGGTGCTCAACCCTCTGGGGGGCCCTTGATCGCCCTTCACTCCAGCAGGGTTGGACCACCAGCTCCCTGCAAGTGGGGAGCTATACTAAACCCTGCTGAAGTGACTCGAGCTTCAGGCTCTTTTTAAACATACCCAGGTCTCGAATTGCTCTTCCCTTCCAAGTCTTCTCTTCCCAACTTTTCCAATAATTTGTCTCCATCCTGGGTGAATAGCAAGAACCGTTCAAAATCCTGGTCAGCAGTTTTTATATTTCCTCCCACAGATGACAATGAATGCATCCATTATTTCCATGGCCACCTCCTTTATTAACCTGGATTGTAGACTATAAGACTCTGGCGATTTACTGACTTTCAATCCCATTAGTTTCTCCAGCACTATTTTTTTTTAAGAATACTAATTTCCTTTAATCCTACTTCCTTACTGGACCCTTGGTTCCCTCGCATTACTGGGAAATTACTTGTCTCTCCCTCTCAAGACTGAACTAAGGTAATTGTTTAATTACCCTGTCATTTCCTTCTTCTCTGCAATAAATTATCCTGTTTCAGACTGTAAGTGTTCTACATGTGTCTTCACTAATTTTTTTTACATACTTATCATAGGAGTTTTGACAATTTGGTGTTCCTTGCAAGCTTACACTCATACTCCATTTTCCCATCATAATCAACCTGTTAGTCTTCATTTGCTGAAGTCTAAATGCTCAGAATCCTCAGTCTTGCCACTTTTATTAGCAACTTTATATGACTCCTCTTTGGATCCAATAGTAACCTTAACTTAATTTATTAGGCATAGTTAGGCTGCTTTTCTTGTTGTATTTTTGCACCATAAAGGAATAACTATTGCAATGCAAGCATTAGTTACTTAAATATTAGCCATTTCCTATCCCTATCATGCCTTTTAATGAAATTCCGCAATCTATTTTAACAAATCACCCCCCCCCCCCCAATCCCCGCAAGCCCATACATTCATAGTTTCCTCTGTTTAGATTTAGGTTTGAACGACTTCCTTTTCCACCCTAATGAAGAATTCTATCATGTTGTGGTAACTTTTCCATTAAGGACCCTGCATAACAATATTATTCATTAACTCCTTCTCAGCGCACAGTACTAAGTCCTGAATCTTCAGGTCCCACCCACCTCAGGAATTGTTGTGGGTGAGACTGTAAACATGATGGACCAGCCAAAGATCCATTGACTTACAGTGGAAATTTCCAGTTCCGGGATTAGCAGGACCAGAAAATCCCACCTCAAATCTAGAACAGCTTGTTTCCTAATTAATTTTCCAATGTATAGATCTAAAGAGAATCTCGGACACACTCCAGGAACTCCTCCGCCACAGTATTGTTGCTAATTTGGTCCTCCCAGTCTATATGAAGATTAAATTTACCCATGATTATTGTCACATTATTGATACATGCATTTCTAATTTCTTGTTTAATGCCATCCCTAACATTGCCACTACTGTCTGGAAGCTTACTGACAACTCCCAATAATATATTCTGCCCCTGGTTGATTCCTAGTTCCACCCAAACCAATTTTCTGAGCCAATGTCATCTCTTACTATTTCACCAATTTCATCCTTTGCTAACAATGCCTTTCCACCTCCTATTCCTTTTTGCCTATCCTTCCTGGTTGCCTTGGATGTTCAGTTTCCAGCCTTGGTCCACCTGCACCAGGGAGGCAATATATCATTCTGGCATCACGTCTTTGGCTGCAGAAACATCTATCTGTTCCCCACAAAATCCATAATTACTATTGTTCTCCCACAATTTTCTCTCTGTCTCCTCCCTCTACTCCTCCCAGCTGTACCACTCATGGTGCAAAAAACTTGGCTCTGGTTGTTGCATTCCCCTGAGAAACTATTCCCCATAACAATACCCAAAACAGAGAACGTGGTAGAGTGGGATAAGAATCCTAAGGCTTCCTGCATGGTCTGTCGAGTGCTTTTGTTCTGTCTTATGGCCACACATTCTCTTTTTGCTTGTGCATTCTTTACTTGAGCTGCAACCACCTCACTATACATATAATCTTTCTCAGATCTCAGCTATGCAGATGCTCCACAGTGATTCTAGCTGCTGCTCCAGTTCCTAAACACGAATGTCAAGTAGCAGCAGCTGGGGGCACACACAGTACACATGGTCACCCTGAACATTGGAAGTGTCCCTGACTTCCCACATCACACAGGAGGAGCATTCCAATCGTCTGAGCTGATGACTAACCTTTAGATTAATCCCTTTACTTTACTCCCTCTAGTTTTGAGAATATTATGGACTGTAAAAATACTCACTTGGTCCTATTTACCAGGCCGTTTCACCAAACTCCCTCACTCACTAAATTTCAAATTAAGCACAGTTAAGCAGCCCAAAGCAGCACTGAAGGAGGTCTGCTTTATGCTCTTTGAATTTGGCTTCTGATTAGTTATCCAATTAACCAGCTGCAGTTGTAAGCAGAGTCTGTAAAAACTTGATTTAAAGTTGAATTACAGCTTAACATCTCCCAAGCCAAAGAGCAATGTTTTTAGTTAATTACTAAATTAAAGAAAATTCTAGACTTTCGGTACAAATCAACCCTTAAATTAAATTAATCTTTAATACGCTCTCACTCACTGAACATTAACTTAACCCAGCCCAAAGCAGCACTCCAGTGCAGGCCCCAACCCCGATAGGGTGATTGGCCCATATGGTTGCAGGCAAGTGAGGTTGCAGCTCAGTAGGATGGTAGGTAGGTGGCATAGGTGGTAGTTGGATAGCTGTGGATGGGTAGAGTGGGAGAGAGTAAGGTGGTGGGTGAGTGGGCAGTGGGGTGAGGGATAGTCAGGCAGGATCTGAAGTTAATCAGGTGGCTCAAGGTGTAGTCGCAAGGTTATACCATAGGGTGGTTGCTGGTAGTCAAGTGGTTCAGGGTTAGTCTGATCTAGACGGTATGGGTTGAGCAGGCCAGAGGTAATTGGGTGGTCAATGATGTACTCAGATTATGGATCAGAGGAATGGTCCAGGGGCAAGTTAGGAGTTGGAGGTCAACGTGAAGATTGACCGGGTCAGTTCAATTGTTAGTCAGCAGATATACTAGGTTTAAGTTTGTCTAACACTTCAGGCAAGTATATCAGAAATATCTGAAGTCTGACTTTACACATTTGTAGATCTTGTTGGTAGCAGGCAAATCACCCATTAGAACATGAAACTTCCCACACACCTCCCACGAAGGTCAGCACCTCAGGACTGCCATGGGATCACAACGTGCATCTTGAATCATACATCCGGGGCAGGATTCTACGCCCAAGCTTGCCTCAAAACCGGAGAATTTGCCTGAGGTCAAGGGACCTTTTCAAGGTCTGTCCCCCTCCGCCCTCCCCCCCCCCCCCCCCCCGCCCTCCACCCCCCCGTCCCACCCACTACAATTCCTATGGGGGGCAGGACAGGAGAATCCCAGCCCCAGTCTCTGATGATCTGGCGACTGGAAAATTTTGACCAGTGCGCTAAAAGACATCCCACCCCAGCAAGATCTAGGAGTTACATTTACATCAAATATTTCAGTTTCTTGTTTTACCAGTAAAAATAGGATTGTTCCTTAATTTGAACTGAACATAATAAATAACATAGCAGGGAAGATAGTGACCATCAAATTGATTCAGGAATTGTAAATTAAGAGAAGTAGGCTGTATTATGTATTGTTTTTTCCAATCATGCAAATGACCATAATGTATACAACTTACTTAGACGACCTCAAGGGAGGAAATAAAATCATTGTCAAACATAATGTATTCCCAAATGCAGAGCTGAACCATTTAGATCTGTATATTATTTTCTGATCAGATGTAAAATATGAGTGACAGGGATTGCTGCTCTATTCGTAAGTAGAAAATACAGTGAAAATGGCTTTTAGGGGCATTTAATAAATATAAGAGGGCAGTACTGAAAAAATTTTAAAAATTTACAATATATGAGCATTATGTGTTATAAACCAATGCATCTCTGTGCTGTGTGTCACATGATTATGTGGTGGCAACAGAGGCATTTGGGAAATTTTCTCTCTCTTCCATCCTGGATCTAAGCAAGTAACAGTGATCTAATAAAGTTGCACAAACTGATTAAGTAATTCAGTGTGCAGCAACCATTTCATTCTTTTATCTTTGCTGTCAGAGTGAGCTGACCACTTTGAAATTCAACAGTAATTGGAGATGAAGATAGTTTTCCAGTAAAACAATTGTCAGAAGAAATAATTCAGACCTGGACCTTGAGTCAAAGATTGATTTTCAGGAAACCACTCCACCATCAATTGAAGTGTGGTAAATCTGGTTGTTGGAAGCGGGTTTTTAGCCTTTGCTAAGGGTGTACATTCATTTTGAAATGACAAAAAGCACTCTGGACTGTTTCTTAATTTATTTTACACAACCGTGACCTTGGGAGCACTTGGAGAGTCAGAAGCAGGGAAACAAAAAAGTAATTTTACAGCCAGTATGTTAATGGCTGGTTAATACATTGGTGGGTTCCAAACCTCCTCAAAAAACTCCATGAACTTGTTAAGTAATGCATGGTGTGCAACTTTTTCATTCTTTTATCTTTGCTATTCAAGCGAGCTGACCACCGTAATATACAATAATGAGAAGATATAAGACAGAGTAGGAGCACTGAGATGAAATGGTAAAGGACTGGTGATCAACAAAAAGGGACACAGTAAGAACCATTTTGAGAAAAAAAATAAGTTATGCATAAAAAGCATGGAACCACTTTGAAATGAAGATGAGAATGTGAGAAATGAAGACAGGCAATCACGAGCTAAACAAAGGATTTAAGGGGGAGAGTGAGGAATATAGGTGCAGTGATTTAAGAAGGGAATTCCATATATTAGGGCCTAGGCAGCTGAAGATACAACTACCAATGATGAAGTGATGAAAATTGGGGATGCACAAGAGGCTGGAAATTAGGATCATAGTTGTGTTGGAGTGTTGTAGGGCTGGAGGAGGTTTGAAAACCAGGATGAGAATTTTTAAAATGGGGGCATTACTTAACCTAGAGCCAGTAGGTTAGGGGGAATAGGGGAGAATGGATGAACTGACTAAGTGCAGTTAGCAGAGCTTATGGCAGAGTTTTGAATGAGTTTAGGTCTATGCTGCATGGATGAGTAATAAGCCAGGGAACAATGGAATTGTTCTGCCTAAGGGTAACAAGGGCATGCATGTTTCAGAATCAGATGGACTGTAAGAAGTCTCGCAACACCAGGTAAACATCCAACAGGTTTATTTGGAATCATGAGCTTTTGGAGCGCTGCTCCTCCATCAGGTGAAGCAGAGGCAGAGGTGAACAAAGTTACAGAAGTGGAAGCTGACAGTCTTGTTGGTTGAGTCAAAATAGTGTTGGAAACTCAGTTCAGGATCAGATAGGACACTGAAGTTGTGAAAGATCTGACTTAGTGTGAGATAATGGTCAGGGAGAATAATGGAGTCAGTTGCTAGAGAACAGAGTTTGAGACAGAAACCAAAATCAATGATTTTTGTCTTCCCCATGTTCAAATTGGAGAATTGTTTGCTTATCCAACTCTGGATATTGGACAAGCAGTGAAATAAATCAAAAATAGTGCAGGGGTCCATTTGGTGAAACAGAGTTTTGTGTTAAAAGCAAAATACTGCAGATGCTGGAATCTGTAAGAGAAACAGAAAATGCTGGAAAATCTCAGCAGGTCTGACAGTGTCTGTGGAGAGAGAATAGAGCCAATGTTTTGTGGCTGGATGATCCTTCATCAGCTCTGACGAAGGGTCATCCAGACTCAAAACATTGGCTTTATTCTCTCTCCACAGATGCTAGAGTTGTGTATCATCTGTATACACATGGAACTCTATATATTTTAAGATAATTTTGCTGGACAGCAGCGCAGAGATATGTAAAAGAAGGAAGTTAGTAAAGCTTGACACAAAACCATTTAACAAATGAAATAAAGAATCAAGAACAAAATTGAAAAGCAGAAATCAATGAAACACTGAACTTACTCTGGGATGAATCCTTATTCCCAAGTGTAATGTCACCAATGTGGAGAACTGAAGACAAGAAATTCAAATAAACCACACAATACTGCACAAAAATAATTTTATGAAATGTAGTACTTGGTTCATTATGCTGTGCTGCAGAACAGATCCTCTTCTGTTACCTGCTGCTATCTAGAGGATTCTTTTAACTGGAACCATTCAGTAAGAGCATCTTAAACAACATGACTGCAAAGCTTTCATACATGTACACCTTATCAGATACCTTGTTACTGAATATTTTGTTTTTTAAATCGCTTCAATGTCAACTACCTTTCAGGGACTGATTTTTTTCATCCTTTGATGGCAGATCTGATTTTTACTCCTTTTATTTTACAGAGAAATGTTAACTATTGGCTTTCTGATGTTAAGATGGCCATCCTGCCTGTACTGATTATCATTTTAATCAGCTACCTTTTGCTGATTTACCAGATGCTATGGAGAACGTAAAGGATCATTTATCATTATCACAAAAGTAAATAATGTCAACTTAGGTGTTTACTGAGTTGATACATGTGAACATTCAATAATTCTTCAGGAATAATTGTTTATTCTCCTTTCCCTAGTGTCATTGTTTTACACTTGTCAACCTTACAATTTTCTACCCAACTTTCCAATCTATCGAGATCCCTCTGCAATCAATGTCAGACTATGATAGACTATGAAGCTAAACTAGCACTAAATATAAAAAAGGAAAGTAAGAGTTTTTATAAATATATAAAGAGGAGGAGGCTGGCTAGAGTGAATGTTGGACCCTTAGAGGAAGAGAGGGGGGATTTAGTGGTGGGGGATGAGGAAATGGCTGAGGCCTTAAATAAGTTTTTTGCCTCGGTCTTCACGGAGGAGGACGCGAATCGTTTGCTGGGTTTTAAAGATAGAAGGATGGTAGGAGTTGAGGGCCTGAATGCGATTACTGTCACTAGAGAGGTAGTGCTCGATCGACTAGCAGGACTGATGGTGGACAAGTCCCCAGGACCGGATGGAATGCATCCCAGGGTTCTGAAGGAAATGGCAGAGGTGATAGTGGATGCCTTGGTGATTATTTACCAAACTTCGCTGGATTCCGGGGAAGTGCCGGAAGATTGGAAAACAGCTAATGTTACGCCACTGTTTAAAAAGGGTAGCAGGCAAAAGGCAGGGAATTATAGGCCCGTTAGTTTAACGTCTGTTGTGGGAAAAATGCTTGAATCCGTCATCAAAGAAGAAATAGCGAGACACCTTGAGAAGAATTGTTTGATAGAGCAGACGCAGCACGGATTCGTTAAGGGAAAGTCGTGTCTGACGAATTTATTGGAATTCTATGAGGATGTGACTAGTGCGGTAGACAGAGAGGAACCGGTGGATGTGGTGTTTCTTGATTTTCAGAAGGCGTTTGATAAGGTGCCGCATAAAAGGTTGCTTCAGAAGGTTAGGGGGCATGGAGTTGGGGGTAAGGTGCACACCTTGCCGCACTTGCGCAAGGATATTTTGGCCTTGGAAGGAGTGCAGAGGAGGTTCACTAGGCATGGATAGAGGATTGGTTGTCTAATAGGAGGCAGAGAGTTGGTATCAATGGGTACTATTCTGATTGGCAGTTGGTGACTAGTGGGATCGGTTCTCGGGCCTCAGCTATTTACCATTTATATAGATGATTTAGAGGAGGGGGCTGAGTGTAGGGTGTCGAAATTTGCTGATGACACAAAGATAAGTGGAAAAGCAAATTGTGCGGAGGGTGTGGAAAGTCTGCAGAGGGCTAAGCGAGTGGGTGAGGACATGGCAGATGGAGTACAATGTTAGCAAATGTGAGGTTATCCACTTCGGCAGGAATGATAGTAGGAGGGATTACTATTTAAAGGGTGAAAAGCTGCAGCATGCTACAGTGCAAAGGGACCTGGGGGTCCTTGTGCATGAGTCGCAAAAACCCAGCCTACAGGTGCAGCAGGTGGTCAGGAAGGCAAATGGGATGCTGGCCTTCATAGCGAGGGGGATTGAATATAAAAGCAGGGAGGTCTTGCTGCAGCTGTACAGGGCACTGGTGAGGCTGCAGCTGGAGTACTGCGTGCAGTTTTGGTCGCCGCACTTGCGCAAGGATATTTTGGCCTTGGAAGGAGTGCAGAGGAGGTTCACTAGGCTGATACCAGAGATGAGGGGGTTGAACTATAAAGAGAGGCTGAATAGACTGGGTTTGTACTCGTTGGAGTTTAGAAGGATGAGGGGGGGTCTTATAGAGACTTATAAGATAATGAAGGGGATGGATAGGGTAGAGGTAGAGAGATTCTTCCTGCTGAGAAAGGACAGCAGGACTAGAGGGCACAGCCTCAAGATAAGGGGGGGGGGCAGTTTAGAACGGAGTTGAGGAGGAACTTCTTCACTCAAAGGGTGGTGAATCTCTGGAATTCTCTGCCCGTTGAAGTGGTGGAGGCTACCTCGCTAAATATATTTAAGTCGCGGGTTGATAGGTTTTTGGTAGGCAAGGGAATTAAGGGTTATGGGGAGAAAGTGGGAAAGTGGAACTGAGCCACTTCAGATCAGCCATGATCTTATTGAATGGTGGGGCAGGCTCGAAGGGCTAGATGGCCTACTCCTGCTCCTATTTCTTATGTTCTTCTGTTCTTCTCAATCAAGCTGCTACTAATTACTTGCAATTCCTTCATTTTGGTGTCAGAGTAAATCTGACAGTTTTGCTGATATCCACATTTCCACATTATTGATATATTGTGTGTGTGCGTGTGTGCGTGTGCGTGTGTGTGTGTGTGTGTGTGTGTGTGTGTAGCAAAAGTCCCATCACTAATCCTGGTGTGGATTGTACGTCTCAGAGAGTGCTACACTTGGGAGCTCTTGGAATTGTCCCATCCCTTAGCAGTAGCAAAATTCACAGAAAGCAAATAAATCTGGTTTGTTACATAAAAAAGCACATTTTAAAAGATATTTCAGTCCGAAAAAAATAATTTCCTCCAGGGATCATGTAAAATGCACCCCATTATGTACTCAATTGCATTCATTTGACCTCCTGAGAGAAAGTTTTGCATGAACACTTCTGATCCTTAATGACAGTGAAGCAAAATTTCAGAATATTGATCTATTCATACGTTTCAATGTTCATTTCTGTTTTGCTACCTTCCTTGGACACAAAATCCTATCTTCCCAGTTAAATGTAATACAAAACTGCCACCATTTGATTAATATATAACTGACTGGATTCTATGTTCTGTCCATATTGCCGTATTATTGACCTCTGCTTATTGAATTACCATGCACTGACGCAAACATATTTTTTACAGTGCCAAATTACTCCCTTCCTCTCGATCTACATCTACCAGGTCAAATTGTTCTCTTCCTATGATTCAGTGTTTTAAAAGGTCATTATTTTTAAGGGGTCGCATATCATTGCTCTATCTCCTCCTCCTTAAACTCACACACATTAGGCAACAAGATAATAGTATTAATCATAATACTGTTTACAAGGACATACTCTCCATATACGAAACTGTTTACTGTTTTCTATGCTGATCGGTAGACTTAGGAATTAATAATTATATTTGAGGTTTAGCAGTGCGGAATAACCCTTTTAAAGAATGTGACAGCACAAACCAGGAACATCGGAACCGACACAAAAGCATAATCAATGCTGCAGATGCTGAAAATGCAAAATGAAAATGGAGAATGTTGGAAATGCCCAGCAGGTTTAACAGCAACTGTGGAAAGAGGAACATAATTAACATCGAGAAGATCTGATGAAAGATCACAGAACTGAAATGTTGGATTGAATTTTACAGTTCATGATCCCGATGGCCACAATTCCACATCAGGGATCTAAAAGTGATTGTGTTGGAACACTGGCCATAATCTTCCCAGAGGTGGCCAATTAAAAAGCTGCCTCTGGGTGCTTCATTCAATTAAGGGTTGAGGGGGAATCAGGAAAGTGGAAGACCCAAAAGGATGGTCTGTATCGAGGTCTGACTAGCAACTTCGCCTCAAAATTATGATGCTCTCTTCAATGTTATGAAATATTGGGAAGCACACATAGCCACAGATCTCAGGCCATCAGCGTGGAGACACCAATGACCTCCCAGCCTGCCATCAGGAGGCAGTCTTCAGTAGCTGCTGGGCTCTGGCCTCAGTTGGGGGGGGGGGGGGCGCAGCTCTGATCTATAATTGGGAAAATACCAGTGATGCCATCAATTTTCCTCCACTTGGCCCATTACTTCTCCTGATTGACTACCTGCCAATGCTGGGCTATTTTGAAACTTTGCTCCAGACCACACCTCCGTGGGGAAATGAAAACTCATTGTGTTAATACGTTCATGAGATATAGGAGCAGAATTGGTCATGTGGCCCAATGAGTCCGCTCTGCCATTAGATCATGACTGATAGGCTCCTCATCCCCATTTTACTGCCTTCTCCCCATAACCCTTCAACCCATTACCAATTAAAAATCTGCCTAACTCCTTCTTAAATTTACTTGCATTCACTCCACTTTGGGGTGGTGAATTCCACAGATTCACAACCCTTTGAGAGAAATAGTTGCTCCTCAACTCTATTTTAAATTTGCTACCCTTTATCCTAAGACTATGACCTCTTGTCCTAGTGTTAATTCTATTTCTCTCTTCACAGATATCGCCAGACCTGCTGACTAGCACTTTCTGTTTCTATTTTAGTGTCTGCAGTGAATCAGATTCAGGGAGAGCCAACCAATTAACCTGACCCAAAACAGGATCGATTGCATCATGGAATATCTCGTAACCTGAACCAGCACAATCTGACATGGCTTTTGTATTATATTTTTTACCAAATTATTATAATTCAGTTGCAAACTAATAAGATAAATTCTGTTTATCAGATTACAATCAAATCTATTTTTAAAAAAAGCAACCGCATGTATTAATAATTCATACAACGTTATGATTGGATTGAAGAAAGCAACACTAATTTTATGACAATGACATAATCAAATACAGAATGATGTATTGCATCAATAGCACACATGTCGGGACAGTGCTGTTTAGAAAAATAAATCACTTTGACATTGATTGATAGTCTTGTGGCATCAGTCAATGTTTTTACATTTTTTTATGATCAGTAACAATGTAACAGAACAGAAAATCTAGGTATAAAATATTTATAATGTAAATTCCAAACATAAAAGATAAGCATTTGCCTCCACAGATTTCTTCTAACTGAGGCCCAGATTTTTTTGCCACAACTGAGAGCTTCTCATTCGTGGTGCAAATAGTGGAACTGCCTGAAAATCCTAAGTGTAGGCCTAGAACATCCTATCTCAACATGATGGAGAAACACTGCTGAAGGTGACTGAGGTTAAGCTGTGAGGTGGTGGCAGATATTTCTCTCATGGTCCAACATCAACTTGAGCTTCAATCCATCAACTCCCTTGCCCTGCCAGTGGCTATGAACTTCTATGTCTGAGAATCAATCTTTCCAGGGCTCATCAGGAACTATCTGGTTTATCCCAGTCAGCAATACACAGCTGCATTAAGGCCCTGTTTGCTCATGTGGTAGAATCACAATAATTTAATGTTGATTTGACATCTCAGACACAGAGAGCCACATCCTTTATCTAATTAGCAGGCTTCCCTCAAGTGCATGGTGTTATTTACTGCACTTACGTTATCACGAAGGCCTCAACTCAAAACGTGGCCTGCTTTGTCAACCAGAAATCCTTCCGCCCTATCAATGTCCCAGTGGGTTTATGACCACAACAAAGTCTTCCTTCATGTGTGTACAAGATTCCCTGGCAACTACCATTACTTCTTCATACAAAGCAGTTCCCAATTCCTTAAGTTATTTCTTCACAAAGGCAGATCCATGACTACCTTCTCGAAAGACCTACTCCTTAAGAGCTTAAATAATGATCACCATTTGGAACCCACTAAAACAGGGAAAGCACAGCTACATCAGTAGCCGTGCTGTCACCAGGAGTGCCATCAAGCAGGCAATTGGCATTTTAGAGATGTGCCTTTGGGGGAGCCCTGCAATATGCTCCAGCAAGGGCATCAGGAGTGATGGTAGTGTGGTATATGCTGCGCAACATTGTAGAGCAGAAAGCTGTATGAAGCAATGACAGTGGCATCGTGGGCAGAACTCGAATCTCTGAGGAGGAGGGGCGGTGTGTCTTTAGGGTATCTCTGAGGAGGAGGAAAATGACAAAGAAGAGTCAGCCCCTGTTCATTCTGACAATTGCCAAAAAGAACAGGCCACCAACGGCAGAGCAGACGGGAGGCCTGGCCTTGCAGTCAGGCTGACTGTGCAGGAGGGGATCATCATCAGATAGGTTCTGATGAAAAATAGATTCTCATAAGGTTTTCCAATATCATAGTTGCCCTCAGCCAATCGTTGGTGGCATTAACTCACTCATCCATCTTGCCTCCCTTTTTTAATCCAATTTTTTTGTCCCAATGAACCCACCCCTCCCTACAGGACGACATCAGAAACTGGACCATTGGCTGAAATGGATGGAGCACAAGTCCTATCAAAGAGCTGTTGTTGCACAGTGATGGGATCCTCATAACTTTGGTCTTTATCACTACTAATAACACTCCCTTTGTCCTGTGCCTATGACATCTTTGTCAGATCTCTCTGAGCTCCCACCTAACCCTGATCTTCTATTTTGCTCCATCTGCTTCACCCCTCTCTATAACAATATAAAATCTTTCACATTTCTCCCTCCAAAGAAGAGTCATATGAGACTTGAAATGTCTGCTCTGTTTCTCACTCCATAGAGGCTGCCAGACCTATTGAGTTTTAGCATCATTTTCCATTTTTATCCCTGGTGACATACTCCCATCTGAAAAACACTGACTGCAAAATTACTCATGGAACTGTTCATTCCACACTAAGGAGAGTGTAAACGTCAATGGGTTTGACTCAGTCACATTTATATGGTTGAAACCCTCACCATCATAATGCAGCTCCCTCATTTCCATGCCAATAACTGTAAATAGGGGCCCATGTCACCAAACTGCCCATAATCAAACTATGCCCACAATGCTGAGAGCGACGTGACATTAGACTTCAATCCCTATGCATGCTGACAGTGATACGTTGTGGCACACGTATAGATCAGGCACCCTGTTCATGAGGAGTCCATTATTACTTGAATGGTGTAAATTGAGAGAGGTGGATCCTCAACAAGACCTTGGAGTCCTTGTGCATCAGTTTTTGAAAGTAAGTGCGCAGATACAGCAGGCAGTAAAGAAGGCAAATGGTATGTTGGCCTTCCTAGCAAGAGGATTTGAGTATAAGGACAGGGATATTTTGCTGCAATTGTATAGGGCATTGGTGAGGTCACACCTGGAGTATTGTGTGCAATGTTGTTCTCCTTATCTGAGGAAGGATGTTCTTGCTATAGAGAGAGTACAGCGAAGGTTTATCAGGGTGATTCCTGGGATTGCAAATCTGTCATATGAGGAGAGATTAAATTGGTTAGGATTAAATTCAATGGAGTTTAAAAGAGTGAGAGGGGATTTCACAGAAACTTATAAAAATCTAACATGATTAGCCAGGGTAGATTCAGAAAGAATGTCTCCAATGGTGGGGGAGTCCACAGCTAGGGGTCACAGTTCAAGGATAAGGGGTAAACCTTCTCAAACTGAGGTGAGAAGAAATTTCTTCATCCAAAGGGTGGTGAATGTGTGGAATTCACTACCACCAAATGTAGGTGAGGCCAAAACATTGACTGATTTCAAGAAGAAATTAGATATAGCTCTTGGGGCCAAAGGGGGGAAGGCGAGATCAGGATAATGAATTTGATGATCAGCCATGATCAAAATGAATGGCGGAGCAGGCTTGAAGGGCTGAATGGTCTACTCCTGCTTTTAATTTCTATGCTTATATATGCAACAACTGCCCTTTGAAAGAACCTGTGCACCATCCATTCTGATCAATTGTCCAGGCTTTTTGATGTGGGATCCACAGACAACATTCCTCACCTCCATATACCTCTGCTTGCTATACAAAACACATCCTGTGTCACCTGGAATGGAAATGCGGCTGAAGTAGTGGGCAAAGTAGACAACCAATATTACCTGACCTCTTGAACTGCCATGCGTACACCTTGACCAATGTGTAGCACTGCAATGCAGCTGAATGCCTTGTACTCTGTACTCATGTTTGAGATGCATTTAGTGCCAGCATCTGCTCGTGGATTCTGATCATTGAGCCTTCCGTAAAGTCATTTTATCAATTAATGGTCACTTTAGTGTCTCCTCCTACTGACGCTGGGATATTAGCTGCAGTGGGGAGAGACCATGTGGCAAGTATCCAGCTTGCCTGGTGAAACCTGGCAGACTGGTGGCTAGACAAGGAAAGGATGCCTTATTTTCTGGACCTCTGTGCCATTGAAGTTACCCCTGTAGAGATTCTCCCCTTCTTTCCCCATCCCCACCATTCCTGTTCACCTTGCACCCCCAACCCCATCAATTCTTTCACATTGAGCCCTGCCAACCTGATCTAAGTAAGATTCCAGAATTAACTTCAAGTTCAGATCCATTTCAGCAAGCAGCAGTTCCAGTAAGGCCCTCCCTGTTGGACACTATTAAGTTTACAGGGTGTGACTAATGGAGTGTTGCAAGAGTTACGTATATACATTTGCTAATGATACAGAGCTAGGTAGAGATGTAACATGAGGAGGACACAGAGAGAATTGCAAAGGCTTTTATTTTCACATCTCTTTTTTAAGTGTGAGCATCACTGGAAAGACCAGGATTTGTTACCCATTACCTATTTGCTCTTGAACTGAATGGGTTGATAGGCCATTTCAGAGGACAGTTAAGAGTCAAGTACATTTCTGTGGGTCTGATGATATGGAAATGTTAAGTAACTGGGCATCACAATAGCAGATGGAGTATAATGTGAGAAGTGTGAGTTTAATCACTTTGGTCATAAACAGGATATTTTTTGCACAGTGTGAAATTTGTAAATATTTATAATCGGAGAGATTTGGGCTGCACTCCTACCAGGAACTCAGAAAGCTAGCTGTAGGCACAGCAAGTAATTATATAGAACATGGTATGGCAGGAAGAATAGAAAAGCAGTGTATTTTTAAAATGGAGAGAGATTGCAGAGTTTGTTGGTTCTGAGGGATCTGGGTGTCCTGGTACATGAACCACAATAAGTTATTACACAGGCATAGCAAGCGATTAAGAAGGCAAATGGAATGTTAGTGCTTATTGCAAGGGGAATATGATATAGAGGTAGGGATGTTTTACTGAGCTGTACAGGGCTTTGGTGAGAACACACCTGGAATACAGTGTATAGTTTGGATCTTTTCATTTAAAAAAGGAGAGAATTGTGTCAGAAGCAGCTTAGAGAAGGTTCATTTGATCCATTCCTGGGTGAAGGGCTTACATTACGAAGAAAGGTTGAACAAGGTGGGTCTATACCCATTGGAATTTAAAACAATTATTGAAACAAATGAGATCCTGAGGGGGTAAAGGCAAAGCACAGCAGATGCTTGAATCTGAAACAAAAAACAGAAAATGCTGTAAAAACTTAATAAGTTTGCAACATCTGTTGAAAGAAAATAGAGCCAACGATTCAAGTCTGGATGACACTTTGTCAGAGCTGGCCAATGGTTTGAGTCTGCATGACCCTTTGTGAGCTCTACAAAAGGGTTATCCAAACGTGAGACTTTGGATCTATTCTCTCTCCGCAGACACTGTCCAACCTGCTGAGATTTCCCAGTGTGTTTTGTTTGTGAGATCCTGAGGGGACTTGTCCATGAGAAGATGCTGCACTATCTTCTTGAACTGCTACAGTCTATTCATGTGGATACACTCACGCTGCTGTTAGAGAGGGAGCTCCAGGACTTTGATCCAATAACAGTGAAGGAATGGTGATACAGTTCCAAATCAGGAAGATGACTGGATTGGAGGGGAACTTCCAAGTGTGGTATTCACGTCAATTGGTTGCCATTGTCCTTCTAGATAGTAGCAATCGAGGGTTTAGAAGATGTTGGTCAAGGAGCCTTGATCAGTTCCTGAGGTACATCTTGTAGATAGATGCCACGGTGCATTGGTACTGGAGGGAAAGAATGTTTGTGAATCTGGGTGCCAATCAAATGGGCTGCTGTGTCCTCAATAATGTTAAGCATCTTGAATATTGTTGGAGCTACTCTTATTCAGACAAGTTGAGAATATTCCTTCAGAATTATGATTTGTGTCCTGCATGTGAGGGACAGACTTTGGGGAATTAGGAGGTGAGTTACTGCAGGATCCCAGCCACTGATCTGCTCTTTTTGCAGCTGTATTTATTTATATGGTTAGTCCAGTTCAGCTTCTGGTGAATGGTAATCCCCAGGATGTTGATGTGAGAGGTTCAGCGATGGTAATGTCATTGAATGTCAAGGGACAATGGTAGAATACCCTCTTGAGATGGTCATTGCCTGACACTTGTGTGGTGTAAATGTCACTCTGAACCTGGATATTGTCTAGGTCTTGCTGCACTTGGACATTGACTGCTTCAGAATCTGAGAATTATGCAGTCATCAGTGAACATCCCCACTTCTGCCCCTCTGGTGGCAGGAAGGTCAATGACGAATCAACTGAAGATGGTTGGGCCAAGGACACTACCCCGAGAAACAAGTGCAGTGATGTCCTGGAGCTGAGATGTTTGACCTCCAACAATCATAACCGCCTTCCTTAGTGCACAGTATGATACCAACCAGTAGAGAGTTTTCCCATTGGTTCCCATTGAGTCCAGTTTTGCTCAGGCCCCTTGATACCACACTCAGTCAAATGCTGCCTTGATGTCAGGGCTGTCAGTCTCACCTCACCTCACATTCAACTCTTTTGTCCATGTTTGAACCAAGGTTGCATGAGATCAGGAGCTGACACAATCCAAACTAAATGACAATGAGCAGATTATTGATAAGCAAGTGCCCATTTGATCGTACAGCTGATGACGCCTCCCATCACTTTACTGATGATTGAGAGTAGACTGATAAGGCTGATAATTGGCTGAGTTGGATTGTCCTCCTTTTTGTGGACGGGACATACCTGGGAAGTTTCCCACATTTCCGAATAGAAGCCTGTGTTGTAGCTGTACTAGAGCAGCTTGGAAAGAGCCACAGGAAGTTTTGGAGCACATCTTCAAAACTACTGCCTGAATTTGTCAGGACCCATACCCTTTGCAGCATTCAGTACCTTCGACTGTTTCTTGGCATCAGGTGTAGTGAATTGAATTGGCTGAGGGTGACATCAGAGGTCCTGGAGACCTCTGGAGGAGACCAAGAATGATTATCAATCAACACTTCTGGATAGAGATTGTTGCAAATGCTTCTGCCTTATCTATTATATGGATGTGCTGGGTTTCCCCATTATTGAGGATCGGGATATTTGTGGATCCTCCTCCTCCACTGAGTTGTTTAATTGTTCACTACCATTCATGACTGGATATGGCAAGACTGTAGAACTTAGATCTGACCTTTTAGTTGTGGGATTGCTTAGCTCTGTCTATCGCTTGCTGCTAATGCTATTTATCAAGCAGGTTGTTATCATGTAGTGGCTTCACCAGATTGTTCCGTCCTTTTTAGCTTTGCCTGATGCTGCTTTTGTTCTCCTCATTGAACCAGGGTTGACCCCTGTCTTGGTGTTCATGGTAAAATGTGGATATGCCGGGCCATGAGGTTACAGATTGTGGCTAAGCACAATTCTGTTGCTGCTGATGGCCCACAGTGCCTATGGTTGCCCAGTCTTGACTTGCTAGATCTGTTCTGAAATCTATTCCATCTATCCCATTTAACAACTGTGTGATGGTAACTGCTACCCTCATGGTTGGTGAGGAGGTGTTAGCACCAACTGCAGAGCCAGTCTAGCAGCCATGTCCTTCAGGACCCTGATAACTCTGTCAGTGTTACTAAGGCAGTCTTGGTGAGGAACACTGAATTACCCCACCCCCAAAAATATTCGTGCCACCCTTAAAGTGGTATTCAACATGAAGGAAGATTGAGGTGGGCTGAGGGACGAAGGATAGAGTTATGTGATAATCAGCAGGGGATTTCCTTACCATGAGAACCTAGGTCACTGCTGGGTGGTTGGTCCAGCTTCATTCCTTACAGACATTGTAGCAACTGAACTATTAAGAGTCAACCACATTTCTGTGGATCTGGAATCATATGTAGACCAGACCAGGCCAGGACAGATGATTTCCTCTCCT
The DNA here is from genome assembly GCF_965287045.1 of Carcharhinus amblyrhynchos. NCBI lineage: Eukaryota > Metazoa > Chordata > Chondrichthyes > Carcharhiniformes > Carcharhinidae > Carcharhinus > Carcharhinus amblyrhynchos. The sequence goes on from NC_137328.1 coordinate 80,544,970, forward strand.
AATGGGCATGAGTGAACCAGATGAATTCTTCCAATTCCAGATTCTTTCTCTTTTCTAATTATTGAATTCAAATTCTGTCATCAGTCATGGTGGGATTTGAACCCAGATTCCCAGAGCAACAAGACCAGTATGCCTTCGCTTCCATTTAGACAAATCACTCTTATTTCCCTTTACCCACAAACAGTTCTGTAAAGGCACACATGGATTTTCATTTCCTTTCATCTGTTTTCTGAGGTTGGGAGAAACCAGCCAACATAAGCTAAAAATAGAACAATTTTTAAAAGAGGAACCTGCAACCTAATTATAATACTTGAATGATCAACCCTCCAACTGTGAATGGATTTGTCACTCACACTTCATCCTGCCTCTGGCAAGACTATGGACAGAATTCTCTTGTCCCATCTGCATCAGGAATTATAGTGGGCGTGAGGTGGACCATGCAAAAGTTCATTAATCCTGGGTGGGATTCTCTGGTTTTGAGACAAGCAAGGCTGGAGAATCCTGTCCCACAAGTTTAAAGCAGGATGGGTGCCAGATTCAGATTCTTTGAATTTTAACTTCTGGCCAGATTCCAATTTAAAGTTTATTTGTTGGTGTCATTAGCACTGCATTGAAGTTACTGTGCAAATCCCCTAGTCACAACATTCCAACGCAGGTTTGGGTCCACTGAGGGAGAATTTAGCATGGCCAATCCACCTGACCAGCATACCTTTTGAACTGCGGGAGGAAACCTGACCACCTGTAGGAAACCCATGCAGACAAGGGGAGAACATGCAGACTCCGCACAGACAGTGACCCAAGCTGGGAATTGAACTGGGCTCCCTGGAGCTGTGAGACAGCAGTGCTAACCACTGTGCCACGATGCCACCCATTTTTCCAGCAGTTCAATTCCGTCCTTAGTAATTCTGTATAACATTGTGCTGATCCATCAACTACCTTTGCCTTTGGAGAGAAATTGGAAAATTGGTAGTGTTCTTTTCATCCTTTTAACAGTTTTTTCTATTACATAAACCATAATTTAAAAGAGAATTTGAGTTTTACACAAGGGAACATGGTAATCTTGTCAGTCAATGCATTAGAACAACACAGGATAATGATCTTTAATGACATAATAAAACAAATACCTCATTGCAGCAGGTCAGTGCTGTTGAAAATTGTTATTTGTTGACCAATATCATCTAAAATCCTCCAGGGTCCTTGATAAAATGGCATTTTGGGGGTAATTGAGCACTAGGTTTGTGTTCTAAATTTCATCAAATATTTGGAAACATTAGCATTTCCCCAGCGGATTATCTGCTTTGCTGGGTTAGCCGTGTCTCCAGTGACTTTCAAGTAGTTCAGGGGATAATTAAAGATTTCCAAAAATGGGAAATCCATGCAAAAATAAAAGGGAAAAGAAGCCTTTGTGATAATTTTGATTGTATTATTTATCAAAATATAATCTGATCAGAATGTTGTAACTCATCATTTGTACGAGAAAGAAAGTATCTACAGCAAATTAGTTTCATTTCCTGCCACATTTTCATATCTTTCATTACAATATTGTCTCAGTCATATACTTTGTCCAGCAAGCTGCAGTAAGAAGAAATTTAAAAATGGTTATTTATGCTGTATAATCCTGTGCTTGATGTAATATTCTGTCTTTAAAGAAGTCTTTAATATAATATTTACACATCAGCAGCAAGTTTATAGTTGTATGAAAAGGCTGTGACATTTGACATTGTGGTGCATGTTTATTCAGAGGTATGGGTGCTATTTTGTCTCCAATGTAGCATCTGTGGTGCGTTGCTCGTGTTAGCCATGCCAGGCTTAAATTGTTGAGTGTTAGCATGCACACAGGGAGTACCTGCAGGAAGTATGCAGAATGGAGAGATTGTGGCATCAATCAATATGTAAAACTGAAATAAAAATTGAAAATGCTGTAAATACTCTGTAGGTTGGAGCTACTGTGGAGAGAGAAACCTCACTTGGGCAAGGGTCATAAAATCCCACCCGAGGCCAACGGAGAACTCCGTTCTGTGAGGTAGTAAAATTCTGACCGCAGAGTTCACGTTTTGATTCCAGTATGACTTCTTCAGAACTGATCCATATTTAGTGCCATGTGCCACCACATATACACACTCGACTGCTCCTGCCTCCTGAGATATACAATTAATGCCATGAGCCACCATAAGTATACATTTGACACTGGCACCTTTACACACACAACTTCTCCAGCTCACTCTACCTCAAAACTATCCTGCTGCACATTTTCATACCATTCTTCATCTCACCTGAAGCCTTAGCCTGAACAAAAGCCTTTTTCTTCCTTCCAGTTGTTAAGGAACACAAGCTCCAAACTCTCATGGGTACCATACCCCTCCAGATATTTCTTCCCCTTCGCTTCCCTCTGACTCCATCCCTTCTTCTAAACCTGCCTCTAGCTGTTGGGAAAAAATTCTAAAGAGTCATAGTGGAGTCAAAATGTTAACTGTTTCTCCCTCTGCAAATGCTGCCAGACCTGCTGAGTATTCCCTGCACTCTCTGATTTTATTTCAGATTTTCAGCATCAACAGCATTTTATTTTTACACTAATATAAAAAGTTGATTTGATGCCCATGATGCCATTCTGGAGCAAATCCCCAGCTAAAACTATCTCATAAATAAGCAGAGCTGAACATATGGTCAGCAGCAGGAAAGATCTCCCACTATTACTCTTCAAAGGCATCATCAACTACTTTTAGGTTCGTTGCTGATTCATTTCTATTATTGCAACATTTATGTTGCAACAATAAAAATGTTTGCTGTTATCCAGAGTTGTTGAAATGGGTTGATGTCTACATGGAGTGTGCTACATGGCTTGTGCTGTAGGACTTTATCTAGACAGGGAAAAGGAGTCTCAGCAAGATGGTCATATCTACGCAGATTGCTCGGGGAGGAATTTGACCTGAAAGATGGAACATAGGAGCAGGAGGAGGCCATTTGGCTTTTTGAGCCTGTTCAACTGAGTGGAGATCAGTGCATCAGATGCTTCCCCTTCACTAAGGACATCCTTCCTGAAATCAGCCAGCTTTTGCAACTACAACTACAACTTCAGAGTAGGGGGAGGATGGCATTACCAGTTATTGTGAATTCAGCCCTTATCACAAACTTTTATGTTTCTGGCTCTTTTTAGGCTGAAGCAGGCAGAGCAAGCATGTGGCTTTGTAAGATGTTTGGCTTTCCAATCTTGGCTGCACATATTTAGGTGTCACATGTCAACACTAGATGTAGTGCAAGCAAAAATGATTCCTCCCATCGCTCCCTTTGCCCGCTATCCTCATCATCCAATTGTTGGGTAAATATGCACAGTGTGTTGTACAAATCAAGTTCCAATATTCCTTTGTTCCTGATGAAGGAACAGCTTTTCCAAAAGCTTGTGGGTTTACTATCAAATAAACTGGTAGGACTTTAATCTGGTGTTGTGAGACTTCTTGCTGTGTTTACCCCAGTCCAACGCTGGCATCTCCACATAGGACAAAAGCCAGGAAATGCAAAAGAACAGACCATTGGGACGTTTAGAAAATGCTTCCAGTGCCTGGATTACTCTGCAGGAGTTCTGCAGCACCCAACAGATATTTTGTCAGGGTTCATGGTGGTCAGGTACAGCTACACAACCTCATGATCATGAGAGCACAGTCCTTGCAAAGAGAAGGAAAAGAAGGAAATTGTGGAAGAAGAGAATGGCAAGATATAAGCAGCGTAGTCATTGGGCAAAATTTTCAGGGCCTATTCGCTGATGGCACAAATTCCATTATGGCCACTAATTCTTATGAGAGGGCCAAAATGCTTTTTGTGCTGGTGAGATTTCTTATTGGAATGTCCCTGGACCCTCCAGAAAGGATGTGAACCTGATTTCAATGAATTAGAATACATTACCAAGTCATTAAACAGATTGATGTCATGTTTTCAGGCAACGTCAAATGTTCCTCCCTGCCGAATCACTGCTGGGTACCAAAAATGGAAACAGTTGTGATTAGTACACTGCAGGTGCAGAGGTGAGTATTAGCGTTAGGGTTAGTGGTGAGAGACATGGCTAGGCAGTGACCTGGCACTGCCTCCTGACAGTGCCAACCTGGCAGGTTAGGCCATGCCACCACCCAGCTGGTTGTGTAATCCTCTCCAGTAATTGGAAAATGCACAGAGTGCCACGTGATCTGGCTGGATGAGGCAGCTGTGAACACAGCGATTTTCAGACTGCTTTTCTCACCTGACCAAGCACTCGGTGCAATGCTTGGAAAATTCCACCCATTGATCAGGCTGTCTGTGATTGACTCATCCAACTATAACACCAGTTATAACAACCCAAAGGCCCTGTTCAATAACAGCCCCTCACCTTACTTTCCATCCGCCTCTGACCACCACAACATCCTCTTAGCCTCAATGCAAAAATTAAAGACAGCACAAAATAAACATACTAAATTAAATTTTCAAACCAAACCATGTTCCATTCAAATGTCACCTAATCATCCCTGTGAAATTCCTGAGCATCTGTCTTCTGTGTTAGCTTTCAGTGACTCATGAACAAGGGCATCCCTTAGAACATTAACACTTCCCAGCTGCACACTATTTTAAAAATACTAGCATTGCTGTTTTTCTGACTGAAATGGATAAACTCACATTTCTCCACATTGTATTACATTTTTGCCCACTCACTTTAGCCTCTCCAAATCTGTCAGAAGCATCATCACATCCTCCTCACATTCACACTTCCACTTAGTTTTGTATCATCAGACACTCATGACCAGTGTCTCACCATGTAGTAATCAAGCTTTTCACTTATCTCCTAAAGTATGTGCATTGTCAACATTTGAACAGGAGCCTCTGAGTATGAAAATGAGAGATAATATTTCTTCTTCATCACTGCAAAGAAACTGGTTAGCAGACACAAAACAAAGAGGAAAAAATAGGCCTTTTTACTAATGGTGAGTAGTGATTTATGAGGTACTGCAGAGATCAGTACTGGGACCTCAGCTATTTACTACATATTAATGATTTAGATGATGGAACTAAATGCCATATCTCCAAATTTGCAGATGATACAAAGCTGGATGGGAGGCTGAGCTACAAAGAGGATGCAGAGATGCTTCAGTGTGATTTGGGTAAGCTGAGTGAGTAGGTGCCTGGCTTTGACTTCAGAGGTTACTCATCAAGATTCAGACCTACAACACTGATGTCAAGTACAAACCCCAGTAATCAAATGATTCTATCAAACATGCTAAGTAGATCAACTCTGAGAAGCTACAGGACATACTACTTGACATTCAGGTGTACAAAGTTTATGCAAGCTTGGAGAATGTTTATAACATAGTTCTTATGTGCTTCAGTCAAAACAAGAGAGAAGAATACCACAGTGACACTTCTCAAGACCCCACATACCGAGCTCTGTGGCAGATCATTATGAGTTGGCTTAAGATTGTCTAGGAGTCACTGATTGATGTGAGAACATATGGCCACAGCAAAATGACATTGATATATCAAATGGAATACTCTTCAAAGGGTGCTAAGTACTTATTCTGGTGACACTTAGGCCTGACATATTTGATCAGTTCCATCAGGGACATATGGGAATAGAGAAGACGTGGTGACTTGCGTATGTGTCAGTGTTCTGGCCAAATATTAGCAAAGTCATTGACACAGTAGTTAAAGGCTGCAATGTGATCAAGCCAGTCAGCAGAAAGAACCTCTCCAATCATATGGCATACTGTCCTCTCAGTGGACCAGCATAGTGACAGATCCATTCACTGGGGGCGGAGAAGGCGATCCACTAATACCCAGTTCCCAGTTCAAATTTTCAATTGTTCAGAAGCTTTGGGACTCATTAAACGCAACAATTGCCAGATGAAAGATGCACATGACATTCATATAGGAGCAGAATATATGTTGGTTAGAAAGTGAGACTTCTGCATCTGAAAGAACAGATATGGATCCCAGCAGAGCTGTCCAAGTTTTGCAAAGAATCATGTTCTTATGAAGTGACTGTAAAATTACTGGCTTGCAATAATTGGTGACCAGAAACTAACAACAATAAAAGCTTATTGATAATAATGAGAAATTCTTACATGTTGTATGTCTGACTATGCCCAGGAGAGAACTTCAGCGCTCCTGATGAGTGACACCCGCATCCACTTGACCACCCAGTCTACAGTGACAATAGCAGATTTGTGTGCCATTGCAAAGACATTAAAATCACCTTCAAGGGCTTTCTGCTAGCCATGCACAAGATGACCAATAAGCATCTCCGATGTGTACCCATGTACACATTGCAGACAATGAGGCAACAAACTAAGCCCAATAACAAATAAGAATAATCCTGCGAAACAATATCTTCAGGAAGAGAGGACAAACAGTTCAAGAAGACATTTGTCGTTGATACATGCTCTGGCCAAGTCATCAGCACAGTTCCAAATGTAAACAGCACCTTGAACAAGAATGTTCCGAATCCGCTGATGCTGTTGAATGTTTTATGTAAATAGTGTCATATTTGCTAAATTGATAAGAATTTTTTATGCATGTACAGATATGAATGTGTGACTAAATGGGGATATCAGTTAAAGGAAGGGGGATGTCATGATTGTGTATCTAGAACATAGAATATAGAACAGTACAGCACAGTACGGGCCCTTTGGCCCCGAACGTTGTGCCGAGTTTTGCCCGAAACCAAATATCTATTAGTATGTAAAACAAAATCATTTCAATACATGTTTCTGGTAATACTTATGTCATCGCAGGAAGAGATGTATTATCATATGATTCAGTTCTCGTACACAGTTTGTGAGCATGTGGAAGGTGAAACAAGTCTCCATTAAAGCACTGTATTAAACATCTATGACTTGCCTAAAACTTTGTTTGTATTCATCTAGAAAGATATAATACAACATGGATGTGCATTGCTGAGGTTATGGCCAGTTTCAGGGCTAAAAACAGAGAAATGATGGTATCCTCGTACATAATCTTCTTTCTCATTTTCTCTTCATCCGACATTCTCTTCTAATTTACAAGTTGCAGCTGCTATAAATATAATTTTCCCTGGTTCCCACGCTACAACCTTAATCTTGTGTGCCTTTATTCAGTTAGATATTCAAGAGGTGACAAATGATTAGGTAGTAGGGGAACACAAAGGGGAAATGGTAATGAAGGCACAGCACTATTCAATAATTCAACATTAGCAGCCACCAGCTCTGATCATGACACTTAACATCTAGAAACATAGAAAATAGGAGCAGGAGTAAGCCATTCGATACTGCAAACCTGCTCCACCAATCATTATGATCATGCTGATCATCCAACTCAACAGCTTGATCTTGCCTTTCCACCATATCCTTTAATCCCCTTCACTCCAAGAGCTATATCTAACTCCTTGAAAAGATACAATGTTTTGGCCTCAACTGCTTTCTGTGGTAGCAAATTCCACAGACTTACCACTCTCTGGGTGAAGATAGAGAATAGATAATATATACACAGGATGAGGCACTGCAGCAAGGGCAAGGGAAAGAGGATAATGCAGGATGCAGTTCACTATTGAATGTTTTAATTGCAGTAAACTAAAATTCAGAAATGAAAAGCTGAAGCAATATTGGGCTGGAATTTGCTGTCAACAGTGAAACAGTGGCATCTATCAATGGTTTCAAAGTCCATGCTGTAGAGGCTCCATAATCTCTACAATGTGCACTTCCTCTGTCCTGATATCAGTTTAAAGCTGGCACCAATTCAAGATTTCCAGCAGTATTGATTTCATCATGTTAAGGTACAAGAAAGCAACCCTTCTCCACCTTCTTGAGGGTAAATGGCACAGTAATTAGCACTGCTGCCCCACAGTGCCAGGGACCTGGGTTTGATTGCTGACTTGGGTCACTGTCTGTGTGGACTCTGCATGTTCTCCCTGTGTCTGTGTGGGTTTCCTCTGGGTGCTCTAGTTCCCTCCAGAGTCCAAGGATGTGCAGGTTAGGTGGATTGGCCATGCTAAATTGCCCCTTAGTGTCAGGGAGATGAGCTAGGGTAAATACATAGGGTTATGGGGATAGGGACTGGGTGGGATTGTGATTGGTTAAAGTTAAAGTTAATTTATTAGTCACAAGTAGGCTTACACTGCAATGAAGTTACTGTGAAATTCCCCTAGTCTCCATACTCTAGCACCTGTTTGGGTCAATGCATCTAACCAGCATGCCTTTCAGACTGTGGGAGGAAACCTACACAGACACAGGGAGAATGTGCAACCTTCACACAGACAGCGACCCAAGCTGGAAATTGAACCCAGGTCCATGGTGCTGTGAGGCAGAGTGCTAACCACAGTGTCACCATGCCACCCTGCCCAGTGCAGACTCAGTGGGCCAAATGGTCTTCTTCTGCACTGTAGAATTTAATGATTCTACAAATTGGAGATGAGGAACAGTCCTGGCCTTGTCACTGATGCTCACATCCTATGAAGGCAAAACAAAACAGGATAAGCAGCCAGCCACACTAAGGTTTTCTGACAGACAGCAGGAAAGGAAATTAAGCCACTGAATTCCTTCAATTTTAATTTTAAATTTTACAAATGATGAAATAAGTCATTGGAACATATACGTGGGATTAAGGTAAGCTAAAAGATCACAAACTTAAAAAAAACTTAAAGAATTTCTTAATATAAGGGAAAAAATTGACATTCAATAAATGTAAAATTATTCTTTCAAAACCAGTGAGGCTCTTTAGCAATAATTATGAAATTAGTACACTGTTAAAATCTAGTTACACCTCATCAATAAGATGCAATTTTTTCAAGGGCTTTTACAGCAAGGCTGAGAGTGTAAGAGTGGAAGTTCTTGTCATTTGAATGAATTCTAATTGATTGCATTTTCAGGAGTTTTCAATGGCACACCTTTTGAAGGAGTTTATAATCAGTGTCAGCAATTTCTGGAATTTAGCATTATTCTGTGCAGAATCCACAAGGCACTGTCAGCTTGAGAGGAATAATGACAGAGAACGCTGACAATTTTGCCTTCATTATCAGGCAGCATGTAAAATTTGTGCTGCTTGCTCATGTAATTAACTGTAGCATTGCAGCCAGCACTAAACATGCTCTTGAGTAGGCACACACCTGACAAAAAGTGCTGGAACTGTGAGGGGATAGCAGGAGTTCAAGTTAGATTTACTTAAAACTAGCCTGATCTGGGGAGGTGCATTCTCGCTGCAGCAAGGGCTGGAAGTCATTCTAAAAGTTGGGAAAGCTCAAGGCAAAGAAAGGGCTCCAAGACTATCCAAGGCTGCACCAGAGACCTTGGTTCAGGAGGTGGAGAACAGGAGAAATGTCACCCAATGGGAAATAAATAAGCCATTAAAAACTGGGAAATAAGAATTTTGGTCTGAATCATTTTAAGGTGTACAGGGCCAATTCAGACGTATCCTCTCTTTTCCCTGTTTTTACTGTTTGTCTCTTCTGCAGATACAGAATCTTTCTCCTCCTTTGCAGATCCTCACACAAGGACTCCAGTGCAGCATTGGAAAACCTTGGAACCTGCACTCTCCATATTGTGCCAGAGCAGGTTTCCTTGAAGTGTAATTGTCAGCATCTGCTCTGACCACAATATGCTTTCCCTTTAAGAGGTACAGGCTAGTTTTATGTGGTGCAGGCTACCTGTTGCTGGGTGTGCAGAAGTTATGATTTTGAGCTTCCCTATTGATATGTGTAATCAAGGAATAATGCTGGTCATACTAATTGTGTGCAGCACCCATTCAAAAAAGGAGGCAGCATGAAGTAAGTGTACTCTCTGCATTACAATGAAGCACTCAGCTCCTGACTTCATAGCAGTTGGCAAGAAGATCTAGCATATAAAAACAGACATATAGAAAATAGAAGCAGGACTAGGTCATAATTCTTTCGAGTCTGTCCCACAATTCATTGTGATCATAGCTGATCATCCAACTCAATAACTGGATCCCATTTTCCTCCCATGTCTTTTGAACTCTGTTGCCCCATATATAACTCCTCCTAGAAAAAGCATGCTTTGGCCTCAACTGTTTTCTGTGGTAGTGAATTCCACAGGCTGACCACTCTCTGGGTGAAGAAATTTCTCTTCGTCTCGATCCTAAGAGGTTTCCCCCTTAACCTTGGACTATGACCCCTGATTCTGAACAGCCCCACCATTGGGAACATCCTTTTTGCATCCACCTTGTCTCGTCCTGTTAGAATTTTATAGGTTTCTATGTGATACCCCATTAAGGAGCATGGGGGAAGGGGGGTTAGGCCATCCATGGGCTTTCCAGCCACAAACTTAATTAGGATGTAGGCAGGAAGGTGCCAGGATGAAATGCCATCTCACCAACAAACTTGACACAGAGGTAGGCACAAGATTCTACCCCACAAAACAGATGTACACTGAAGCTGTGCTAGCTTTCCAGTGGGTGACTATTTTTGCATTCGGTTACCCACAGCCATCTAATAGCAAGTAATGACAATCATTGAAATTCCGATCCTCGATGTGAAAAGAATTGGTGACAGTTACCCATGAGAAAATCCACTGATGTTAAATGATGTTTTTCTTTCCTTGTGATTACTTTTCCATTTATCTTAAAATAACAGCATCACAGACCTTGGTGGTGAGGTTCTAAGTCGTAAATTATTCGGCAGTAGCATGACACGGAAAAACAGTCATGCTGTGTGGTTCAAACTGTTCATCTGTCAGGGCTTGAAGGCTGCAAGTTTCAACACCTGTTTCTGGCATTGGAAATGGTTGGTGAAGCTGACAGTAATTCACCAGCTAAGCTGATTAATTGGAAGAGGGAGTTAGATCCAATTAAAAAAGAGCCATGTTGCAATTTCCATGTCCCCAAGAGGCCGAAGGAACTGATGCCAAAATGTCCAGCACAGACCTAAGGTTAATCGGATAAACTGAGCAAATTTTCAGCACGGATGATAATCAAGAATGCCGGGCAACTTTTCTCTATTGATCCTAGGAATTTTAATGATAGTCTGGTGAATATGTTCCTGGAATAGTAGCCCATGGTTTGTGAGTTCAAATCCTATCTTGACATGTTATGAAATCCAAATTAATAGAACTGTTAAATTGGATTAGAACCAGGACAAAATAAATAAGTGCACTTAGATTTTTGAAACTAATCCCACCTGACTGAGGGAAGAGTGTGTGCTACCCTATATTTATTCTGGACCTCAGTAAGGTTTGTCTCTTCAGGTAAAGACAGCAAGGATAACTTTTGCTGATCACCATTGTAGTAATTGGAATGACTGGTGACAACCAGTTAGTATAATGAATAATAACAATTTATTTACAAACAGATAAATATAAGATAAGTAATCTTTCACAATGTTCTCATTTCAAGCTCTAGGATCTACTCTGGCTGTAAGAACCCACACTCTGTACTAAGATCCCCAGCCTTGTTCCTCATTGGGTGATCGAGTCACATGCCCCTCCTGATGTACGCCCCAGCTACATAAAAGGCCTAGCTACTAACTTATCTATTCCCCTAAAAGGCAGCAGTTTTTAAACATCTCTTGGGAGATAACCAAGGGAAGCAAGAGTAAAGAATATACTGTGAAAGAAAATATTTCACCACCAAGAATAGCTAATCAATTCTACCATTAACCAAACTAGCTGAGGTCAGATTTGACCTCCATTACATAATGAAAGAATCAAGACAAGGGATTCACCCCTTGACTTAGACCTCACTAAACTACTTGCCACAAACATGTCTGTTCATAATATCAATATTGATAGAGTTGAACATCACACAATTCCTGTGAAAATTTCCATTCGTGATGCTACTGATTTCATAGTAACCAACCTCAAAAATATTCCAACCATTTTGGATGAGGTGTAATTGGGTATTTAATGGTTACAAATTACATAGTTACTGCTAAACACTCTCAATAACCCTGAAAAGCTCACTTTAGATTTGTGGAATGTTAGATTTCTACATAATGACTAACACTGTTGAGGGGAGATTTAAAGACTAGGTTTAGAGGGAATAGCATTGAATGCCTTCCATGGAGTCTCTCTTGTGGGGTGTAAGCAGAGGGGTGACATTACCGTGTATCCCCACCCTGTGGGACAGGGAGACTTGGACGAATGAGGGATGTATTCTGGAGATCAAGCCAGCCTCCGGGCACTTAGCCTGTCCGGGATATGTAGGCCAGGGCAAATATTGTGTCTCCACCACCGTGGTCTCCTATCGCTATAATGGCCTGTTATGCTTGGGCCCTCAACCCAATTTTTGTTTCACAGCCCTTTGGCCCATCCCTATAGGCCTAGCTAGGATCATTCAAATTAGGTGCTGGATCACGGAGGCGATCAATGGCACAGATATGCTCCATGATACCCTACAGGACTGTAAAGAGCTAGAGCTGGTCCCCATCTCATACCTAGCAGAAACTCTGAGAGAGCTAAGATTTAAAGTTGGTTACTCAGTTAAGCCACCAGCTGCAGACAAAAATTCAGACTTTGGAAAAGGACACTGAAGCAGTATTGCAGGGAGAAAGTTGGTGGCAGAGAGTGTGGGATTGGGGACTGAATGCTAATATACACCCTTGGATTCGAATCATTTCACAGAAAGCAATAGGCCTATAAGTATGACTAGCCCTTGCATGGCGCATTATCGCTTGCCAGTCCTGCAAAAAGTACTGACAACACAACAGGATGAGGGCCACTGCTAAAACCTTAAGGGACATGACTCAGCTTAGAGGGTGGGGTAATTTGGACCAATTTAACTTGATATAACCGACCATTATTCCTGAAATCACTCGACCGCAGCGTGATGAGGCAGGGAATACTGGGCAATTCGAAATTCTTAGCATATTTTACAAAGCCTCAGTTTTGGGGGCTGGAGGTGGGCAGGGGTTGGGGGCATCAACCTCTTATCGAAAGGGGGGATTGTTGAAGGGGGATTTAAAGAATAAGTTTAGAGGGAGTAGTATCGTTGGTCTAGATGCGTGTATAACAATTTATATTTATAGGAATAGATATTATATCTGGTTTCCAATGGGGGTACCATAAGCATAGACATGGGACAAGGGTGGAGGAGGAAAAACACATTGTTAAGATGGCGGTGTGGGCTCATTGGGCCGAAGGGCCTGTTTCCCGTGCTGTGTTGTTCTTTGTTCTTTGTAATGAATGTATATGAATTTATTGCTGTACGATCACAAACGGCATGCATATCAGCTCCATCAGGTTAACAGAAGTTCAGAATATTAAAACAACACAAAATGGATACTAGCTGGGTTAGCCACATTCCTGAACACAATTAGCTGGCTTAATCACAGGCCGTGTACAACAGCAGAGACAGTTACCACAGATACTTGTGGCTGGTATTAGCCTATGGTCCAAAGTCTCGGATGGAAGCCAGACACGTAAGATTAGGGAGGGCGTTCATAGAAAATGATAAGGAGGCCCACCGGACAAAGAGCATTGTAAATTCAAGGACTCCAGATGGGAGAAAGGAAGATAATATTAATGAGGCACAATGAGTCGTATCCATGAGAACACGAGCTGATAATGCACAAGCCCACATTACGTAGTGCCTTTTTCATTGGTTATGTGACTAATGTAATAATCTGTAATCAATATTATTGAATAAGGTCCAGCCATGATGGGCTGTGTAAATATTTGGAAGATGTATAAGAATGGATGTTTTTTCTTTATTTGTGGGAGAGAGGTATTGGGCTTTGCCATCTCCTCATTGGCAAAATAAAGAGTGATGACCAACTCTGAGCGTCGAGTGATTTCTTTGAGACTCTCTCCCGCTAACAACACCATCACACTGAAGAGTTGAAAGAAGTTTGTTTATCTTCATTTTAGTTTCTATCTTAATCCACTCAATGTTAGTTCATTTTGCTATCCAAATTTTCAATTTTACATGAAGTATATTAAGAGTTTTTAGCTTCCTGGATTGGTGTGAGTGAGTCGCTCAATGTGATTGGATGCATACCCATTTGCTAGCATCACTGCTGCACGCAAGATGATTCCCTTGGCATGGCACCAGATTTAAACTGTTGTCAGGAAGGAGGAAGTCCACACCACAGAGATCACTAGATGTAGCTTTCTTCAAAGTCAGCGATGAATACCACTGCTTTGCTGCTGACTGAAAAATCTAGCCTATTCTTCAATTCTTGATCATCAGTAAGTCAGCACATCAATCTTTGTTCAATGTAATAACATTGGTCGATACGCCAGCTTCAGATGTTATGAGGTGCTTGTTCATGGTTCAAGAGAATAATGGACCCAAGGAACTGGCTACAATCAAAAAATTATAAAATCTCTGCAGTGCATAAGGAGGCTATTTAGCCCATAAAGTCCGCACTAACTCTCTGATAGAGTATCTTATCCAGGCCACCATCCTGCCCCATCCCCATAACCACATATTTTTATCATGGCTAATCCATTTAACCTAATATTTTGAGAAACTAAAGGGCAATTAGCATGGCCAATCCACTTAAACTGCACATCTTTGGACTGTGGGAGGAAACTAGAGCATCCAGAGTTACATGTTATTGATAAATAACATATAACCTTCTTCCCATATAAAGAACTGGTAATGAACACCCACGGGGAGAACATGCAAGCTCCACACACATAGTAACCCAAGGCCAGAATTGAACCCTGGTCCTTTGTGCTGAGGGAGCAATGCTAACCACAGTGCCATGTGACTTCACTGAACTTCTTCAAGCAAAGTGGACTAGAGTTAATTGTCTAGATGGGTCAGAGAGGGATTTCCCAGACCCTGGGTTTTTATCTAGGCTTTCCCTCACCCAAAAAATTACGTGGTTTTGGTTGGGTATTATATTTGTGTGAGACAGGTTGGATGAACCAGAAGGTCTTCATCTGTCCATCATTAACACCCATTAAACCTTCAAATAGGAACAAAGAGAAAACTCTCCAGCAAGTGGAGTTATAACTAATAGCAAAGAAATGTATTGTCAGAGATCAAATACACGGATGCAGGAGTCCTTCTTAACCCAATGATCTTCAGCTGCTTCATTACTGATTCACCTGTCCTCTGTTATCATGTCAAAAGTAGGCATATTCATTGAATCCATCAGTGTTCAGCTTCATGTGTAACTTCTCTGATAATAAAGCAGAATGTCATAAATAGTGCTTTTGGTACATTGGCCTTTATAAATCAAAGTATTGAGTATAAGAGTTGGAATGTTATGGTGAGGTTGTATGAGACATTGGTGAGGCCGAATTTCGAGTATTGTGTGCAGTTTTGGTCATCTAATTACAGGAAGAATATTAATAAGGTTGAAAGAGTACAGAGAAGGTTTACAAGGATGTTGCCGGGACTAGGGAAACTGAGTTACAGAGAAAGTTTGAATAAGTTAGGACTTTATCCCCTGGAGCGTAGAAGAAAGAGGGGAGATTTGATAGAGGTGTATAAAATTATGATGGGTATAGATAGAGTGAATGGAAACAGGCTTTTTCCACTGAGGGTAGGGGAGAAAAAAAATAGACGACATGAGTTAAGGGTGAAGGGGGAAAAGTTTAAAGGGAATATTAGAGGGGGGGGCTTCTTCACACAGAGGGTGGTGGGAGTGTGGAATGAGTGATGAAAGCGGGCTCACTTTTAACATTTAAGAAAACCTTAGACAGGTACATGGATGAGAGGGGTGTGGAGGGATATAGTCCAGGTGCAGGTCAGTTGGATAGTCCAGCAAAGCCAAGAAGGGTCAAAAGGCCTGTTTCTGTGCTGTAATGTTCTATGGTTCTAGTGTGCCATCTGATCGTGGGTCCGAGCTTATAATTAGCTTCGATTGATAAGTAACATGTAACCTTCTTCCCACATAAAGAACTGGTAACGAACATTTTGGTTGTGAGAAAGCCCAGCCATTTCTGTTGGCCTCCAATGATACGACACAATAGCAAAATCTGGAGGATCATAACTGACTGGATACTGAAGTGTCCCAAACAAATTTATACTGTGAAAGTGAGCAGGGTAGAGACTGGGGGCAGGATTTCCCAGCCACGCTCACCCCAAGACTGGAAAATCCCACCCGAGGTCAACAGACCTTTGCATGGTCCTGTCCCTTCTGCTCTGATCCCTGTGGTGGGAGGAACGGGAAAATTTTGCCATGGGAATTCTGTGACAAATGTCTAAACTTCTTGAACCCCCTTCCTGCGTCCTGCACAAGCTTATCCACTGTTCAGGGATTCAATTCAATACTCAACTAAACACCTCATCCTGAGGTCCCTCGTATCACAGAAGCCATCCACCATCCAATTTGATTCATTCAGTGTGATATCAAAGTACAACTGGTGCGAATGGACATTGCAAAGCCTAGTGTTCTGAGTATAGCTATTCTCTCATTGAAGAGTAGTAAATCATCAATGACTGTGAGATGCAATGTTCAAAGTTTTGCTGTAGTGTTGGATTATAGGGGATATTGTCTCGCCATCCTTCAAGACAATATTCCTCTTATCTGGAGACACTCAACATCTTGCTGCTGTGCTTGTTTTATTTTCTGCAACTTTTTTGCAGTAGCTGGTAAGTGTTGTGTAATTAGGGATATATATGGTTCAACCTCCTTGAAGTTTAAATCCCCTTATTTGATTCCTTCTGTATTATCTGCAGTGTCTTCACAATTTCTTTCATATTCAGAAGTGTGACTAGCTTATGGTATTTTTCAATTTTGAAACGCAATTCATAATGTCATCTGAGAATTTTTCACAGATCCAGATTTCTGCCAATGCTGCTTTTTTTTGTTTGTGGTGTATCATTATTCTATTTCTGATAATGACCTTGAGGCATAGCAAACTAGTTTCTGCAATCCACTTCTTAAAATAATACTGCCTGCAAACCTGTAAACAGTGCATCTGCTGCTACACTGGTCAGTAACTTTAGATTGTAATGTACCAAAATTTCAGAGGAGATTAGAAGTTTAAAGGCATTTTTCTGGTCCACATTCCAAAACCACAGTTAATCCTGTCTCAACAGCTGTCTCAATGGTTCACTGGCCTCTGCTAAATTAGATTGGAAATTGTTCATTTTTGATTAGCCTTGCCAAGGAATTCTGAAGCTCAGTAAGGTTCCTGGAATGTTGAAGCTCTCAGATTGCTTCTGTTTTTTGTGTAGCAACTGTGATTCCAGTAGCTTGTGCCATGTGACCTAGAAATTTGATCATGTGTTAGGCAAGCTCATATTTTTCATTCAATGTTAGAACTGCATCCTGAAAGACATCTTAGGGCATCTTAGGGCAGCAGTAACTCTGTGGCCATGCTCTTCTCTTGTGGAGCCATGTACAAATATGTTGCTTGTGTGTCATATTACTCCTTCCATGCCTTCTCGGGTTTGAGACTTTGCTCTCTGGAAAATTTCTGGAGCAGACAAAATTGCAAATGGGAACCTATTAAAGCAATACTGACTGCCTAGCTTTATAAATGTAGTCAGATTTCTGGATTATTTGCAGGGGATTCTCTGGCCTCTCTGCAACGTGTTTCTCACAGAGGAAGGCGGCACACCATTTGCTGGTGATGGTATCTTCTGGCCCCACTGCTGTCAATGGGATTTCCCATTGGCTGCACCCCATGCCATTGTGAAACCCACAATGGGTGTGCACCTTCAGTGGAACAAGAAGATTCCGCCAGTGTGAACAGCCAGGACATTCCAACCTTACTCCTGAGGCAACTTCCAAAACTGCTGTTTGTATCCAATCCATGTGAATATGGTATTGTTGTCTGATTTGTTCAGGCTTTCATCCAGTGGATTTCATTTGCCCCTGAGTTGTTTAACTGAATTGAATCCACACAGACTTTTATAGCGCCACTTGGTTTTGAGACAGAAACCATTCTTGATCACTATTTTGTTGGCATGGTGACTGATAATGTAATGTTTTGCTGTTGCATCTTCTCAGTTTCACCCTTGACTTTGTTCAGGATTAGTGAGGGACTTTCTTGGTATAAAGAGGCAGATTTGCTTAATGGCAGCCCAAAGGTTGATATGATTTAGTCTTCCTAGGCCTGTAAATAATTTTTGAAATTCATTCCTGAATGCATTGCTGTAATGCTTAGCAGCAATTCATGTACTTTACAGATTTGTTGCAAGTTTAAACATGCTTTTCTGCTCAGGAGAGAATATTCTTGATTTTGAATGGCATAGAGGTATTTGAAGATTCCTGTACCTTGATGTGTCAACATGAGTTTCAACAAAGCCCTAACATGATCTTGTAATTTGGTAGGTTACAGGAATAGAGCCTTGCTGCAGACTGGATGGGCTGAATGGCCTCTTTCTACACTGTAGGGATTCTATGATTCTATGATAGGTGAGAGTTGCATGTAATCAGCTTGAGCCTTTTGACTTCATCTGATAAAACAGAAACTTCTACTCCTGTGTCTTCTTTTTTTAAAAACTCTTGGGTGTCCATCCACTTCAGGTTAATACCCCAGTATTTATTTTCAGTACTATTTACTTCCCCTAAGAAGGTTGTTTCCATATTTTATGGTTCTTTCATTTGTCATGCATGGTTTTGGTTTAAACTTTCCTCACATCATAAACTTTGTCAGCATTTTTCAGAGACAGAAGGCGGGATTCTCTGGCCGTACCGGCCCAAGGCCGAAAATTCCTGTACGAGGTCAATGGGCCTTTGCATAGTTCGTCCCTGCCCTCTACAATTCTCATGGCGGATGGGACAGGAAAAGCGTGTGGCCTAAAAAGTGGTCTATTTTTCCACAGCTATGGTACTCTCCTACTTTTGAACATTCTTCTCACTTGTAAGGTTTGTTTGCAGCACAACAATGACATTTCAAACTGGCAGCTGGTACACTTTTCCTCGTTTTGGTGGCTTTTAGGCTTTGGTGCCCTTTCTTTCTCTTGATCTACAAACAGGATGGTCTCACTTCACCTTTTCCACAGGATTTCACCTTTTTTGTGAACAAACACAAGTTTGTTTTATAAGCTCTGTTTGCCTCATACTTTGTACTTCCTGGACTGTACTAACTCCTTTCATCTGAATGGGCCAGGAAATGGCAAATGGAATTTAATGTTGGCAAGTGTGAGGTGGTCCACTTTGGTAGGAATAATGGTAGGAAGGACTATTACATACGTGGCGAAAAACTGCAGCAGGCGACGGTGCAGAGGGACCTCGGGGTCCTTGTGCATGAGTCGCAAAAACCCAGCCTGCAGGTGCAGCAGGTGGTGAGGAAGGCAAATGGGATGCTGGCCTTCATAGTGAGGGGGATTGAATATAAAAGTAGGGAGGTCTTGCTGCGGCTGTGTAGGGCATTGGTGAGGCCGCAGCTGGAGTACTGTGTGCAGTTTTGGGCGCCGTACTTACGCAAGGATATTTTGGCCTTGGAGGGAGTGCAGAGGAGGTTTACTAGGCTGATGCCGGAGTTGAGGGGGTTGAGCTATGAGGAGAGGCTGAATAAACTAGGCTTGTACTCGTTAGAGTTTAAAAGAATGAGGGGAGATCTCATTGAGACGTATAAGATGATGAATGGGATGGATAGGATAGAGGTGGAGAGACTCTTCCCGCTCAGAAAGGATAATAGGACTAGGGGGCACAGCCTCAAGATAAAGGGGGGGCGGTTTAGAACGGAGTTGAGGAGGAACTTCTTCACTCAAAGGGTGGTGAATCTCTGGAATTCTCTGCCCGTTGAAGTGGTGGAGGCTACCTCGCTAAATATTTTTAAGACGCGTGTTGATGGGTTTTTGATAAGAGAGGGGATTAAGGGTTATGGGGAGAGGGTGGGAATGTGGAACTGAGCCACGACAGATCAGCCATGATCTTATTGAATGGCGGGGCAGGCTCGAAGGGCTAGATGGCCTACTCCTGCTCCTATTTCTTATGTTGTTATGTTCTTATGACTTCTACCTCAACTCTGTCATAAAATATTTCATCTTTAAGATTCCATAACTGCAGTTTCCTGTCAGTCTAGATAGGTTGTTGATGAACAAATCCATACTTGGCCATTGGTGAGGTCCCAGGGGATTGGAGGGTAGCCTGTGGTGTCCCATTATTTAAGAAGGGTAGTAAGGATAACCTGGGTAATTATAGCCAGTGAGCTTGACATCAGTGACAGTGAAATTATTGAAGAAGATTCTTAGAGATATGATCGATACACTTTGGAAATAAATGGTCGTGTTAGCGATAAACAGCATGGTTTTGTTTAAGGGAGGTCACGTCTCAATAACTTAATTGAGTTTTTCAGGAGGTGACAAAAATGATTGATGAAGGAAGGGCTGTGGATGTTGTCTATATGGACTTTAGCAAAGCATTTGACTTGCCGTCTGGTGCAAAAGATTAAATCACACGGGATCGGGGTGAACTAGCTAGACGAATTCAGAACTGGCTTGCCCATAGAAGACAGAGGATAGTGGTGGACGGGTATTTTTCTGACTGGAGATCTGTAACTACTGGTATTCCGCAGGGATCAGTGCTATGACCTCTGCTGCTTGTAATATATAAATGACTTGGAAGAAAACATAGCTGATCTGTTTAACAAGGCTGCGGATGATACTAATATTGGTGGAGTTACGGATAGTGATGAAGATTGTCAGAGAATACAGCAGGTTATAGATAGGCTAGAAAATTGGGCAGAGAAATGGCAGATGGAATTTAATGTGGACATATGTGAGGCGATGCGCTTTGGTGGATTCAATTCAGGTGGGAGCTATAAACTAAATGGCAGAACCATCAGGAGCATAGGCACACAGAGAGATTGGGACGTGCAGGTCCACAGATCCTTAAAAGTGGCAGTGAAGTTGGAAAAGGTGGTGAAGAAAGCAAACGGCATGCTTAACTTCATTGGGTGGGGCATCGAGTATAAAAGTTGACAAATTACGTTACAGTAGGGAATGGGAGAGCTTGATCTTGGGATTGGACCTAGCTTGGCACAACATTGAGGGCCGAAGGGCCTGTACTATGCTGTAATGTTCTATGTAGTTATATAAAATGGTGGTTATGCAACATTTGGAATACTGTGTCCAATTCTGGTCACCTCACTACCAGCAAGACACTTTGGAGAGAGTACAGAAAAGGTTTACCAGGATGTTGCCTGGTATGGAGGGTATTAGCTATGAGGAGAGATTGAATAAACTGGGGTTGTTCTCTCTGGAAAGATGGAGACTGAGGGATAACCTGTTAGAAGTTAATAAAATTATGAGGGCTATAGATACGGTGAACAGTTGGAAGCATTTTCCCAAGGTAGACGAGACAATTACAAGGGGGCATAAGTTCAAGTTAAGGGGGGAAAGGTTCATTGGAGATGTGCAGGGAAAGTTTTTCACACATAGAGTGGTGGTGGCCTGGAATGCACTGCCAAGTGATGTGGTTGAGGCAGATACATCAGCGACATTTAAGACTTACCTGAATAGATACATGAACAGTCAGGGAATCATTGGTCTAGATCGGTCAACAAGATCTGCGCAGGCTTGGAGGGCCGAAGGGCCTGTTCCTGTGCTGTACTGGTCTTTGTTCTGACTGGTCTATAATTCCCTGTTTTCTTTCTACCTCCCTTTTTAAATAGTGGGGTTACGTTAGCTCACCTCCAATCTGTAGGAACTGTTCCAGAGTTTATAGAATTTTGGGGGATGACCATCAATACATTCATTATTTCTGGGGCCACTTCTGTAAATACTCCATGATGGAGATTTGTGGCTCCTTTGTGAAGACACTACCAAAGTGTGTATTTAGTTGATCAGCCATTTTGTTGGTCCCCATTACAAATTCCCCTGTTTCTGACTATAAGGAACCTGCATTTGTCTTCATCAAGTTTCTTTTTGCTTTACATACCTATAGAAACTTTTGCAGTCAGTTTATGTTCCCCATAAGCTGACTCTCTATTCTATTTTCCCTTTCTTAATCAATCCCTTGGTCCTCCTTTGCTGAATTCTAAACGGCTCAGGTCTGCTGTTTTTTTTTCTGGTCAATTTATGCGCTTTTTCCTTGAATTTAATACTGTCTCTAATTTCCCTCAAGATTTGGCCACCTTGCCTGTTTCATTTACGTGCCAGGCAAGAATTAATAATTGTTGCAGTTCACCCATTCGCTCTTTAAATGTTTGCCATTGCCTATCAGCCGTCATTCCTTTAAGTAACATTTCCCAATCTATCATTGCCAACTCGTGCGTCATATCATTGTAGTTTCCTTTATTAAAATTCAGGACCCCTGTCTCAGAACCACTATGTCACTCTCCATTGGTTTCAGAAATTCATTTATTTACAGGTTGAAAGCAAAAACATTTGATTTTGCTCTAACAACTCAACATTTCACAGGATCAAGCAAGTGCTTGAGTAAACATTGGATTTTCCTGTCTTAGCCATGTTACTTGAACTAATGCTCTTCAAGTGGAAACATATTCTCATTGCATCTCCCTTTTTTTCTGCTAATGAAAGAACCATATCCTGACGGGGCTTTAGGGTAGCCTGCCTGCAAGTCTATAAATAAGCAAGGGGATTATTTTGACTCTGAATAGTTTATTGTTCATCTCTTGTTATTTCCTCCATAACAAATTGATTTTCTCACAATCTGGGCACTGAAAATTCTCGTTTTAGTTGTTTGTTGTATATATTGGTACCATCCTATTATCCAGAGTGGATATTCAACTAATCAATAGAAGTTGAACTTTAAGACCTTCAGGTTGAGATTTATCTAATTTATACTCAGTCTTAGCCAGGAAGTTATGATCTGACCTGTTCTCCTTTCAATTTGGAATCAATTGTAGATGTCTCCAATTCCTGCTATTTGTTGCATTGCTCTATCCCATCTTGGAAGCCAATCCTTGCACTGCATTTGATAATACTTTTCCAACCTACTCCCCTCAAACATAATCAATTTAATTTTAATGACTGATGCTACGATCCCCAGACAGTCTGATAACTCTTGAAATGAGATTTGAACTCTCAGTGACTGACTCAAAGGATCACACAACAAGCTTTCACATCTTAAGGCTGTTACTGTAACAAACAAACTAAAATCAACATCAACTAGACCTTATTTAGAAGGCAACTTATATACTAAAATACAGATAAGATACCCACCCTTAGCTTCCTAACACGAAGAAAAATACCATGTTTTGCTTAAATATTATATTACGCTCATGCAGAATTATTGGCTGGGATTTTCTGGCCACACAGGAGTGGATATCAATTAACTTTTGGATGCTCTCCATGCTTTCTTGTCCTGCCCTCAACAATGCCTGCCACTGGCAGGACTGCAAAATCCCACACGTAGTCATTACAGGGACCAATCCAAAGTTACTCCCAACTTTCAATGACCTGCCTCTCCCTGTTTTGCTAAATAATAACATCCCAGGCCCATTGAAAGTAATTTTCCTCAGTCTCCTGGGAATCCTTCTCCCAGCCACACCAGTGTCTTGAAATTTCTAATGGTCCAGGCTCCTTCACCAGAGGGCATTCTCCCACACACGTTCTGCCTGGTGGCTAACAGAGAACGGCCTTTTTCCTGTTGTTCAAAACAACTGCTGTTTCCCTGTCCTGGTCTCTCTCTCACTCCAGTGTCTCTGTGTCAGTAACTCTGCAAGCAGCAAGAGCAGTTTTTTCTCCCTTTCCATTCAGGTGTTAAATCTGGCACATAGGTTTCAATAGGGCTTGACTTGCAGCCCTGGCTCCCATGGTAACTAGGTCATATAGGATTATTGCTGGAGAGAGCTAGTTTGATTGTCATATGCCCCTCCCCATTATGCCATTTTATCTTGAATTAAAAGAACCAGTATTAATCATAACCATGTTGTAGAACCCTGCATCCATAACACTGGAAAGTTCATTCCCTTTGATCCGTCTCCAAATTATCAACGTGTGCTTTGGTCACTTAATTGAGAGAATTATTATCAGATATCTATCCACTGTGAGGATAATAAACAGTGATTGTTTGGAGTTGGTGAGGGGTCACCTGGCTTGAGCAGGCAGTGAGATTATATCTTACAGGTTGCTGCCAGACTATTGCCCAATAAAGGAGTGGAGGCACTGCCAGGGCTGCCCCTGGAAGATGAGAGTGCATTGATGGATGAGTGATGGATGAATGTAAAGGAATTGAGGTTTGTGGGTACCAGGAGCAGTCAGGCAGGGAGGGATGTTGCACTGATGTTCTCAAGGCACCTTCCTGGGCCCAAAAGGGATAGTCACTTCACAGTCCATTAGGAGGCAGCCAGCATTTGCCTGGTGGTTTCTTCTAGCAGTGGAGGATCACCCCATTGCTGATAAAATGTCAGCAGAGGCAGGAAGGGGCCCATATTGGCCAATTAGGTGACCCAATTGAGCATTGAGCAGCTATCCTGTCACCAGCGCTGTAAAATAACATAGTGATGGGAAGGCAACAGGCATGTCGCCTGACACCTTCCCAAGCCATTTAGTTACCTGGGGCAAAAGGGATCAAAGAATATGTGGGGAAGGGATCAAGGGATATGCAGGGAAGGGATGAAAGATATTGAATTTGATGATCAGGTATGATCATAATGAATGGTGGAGCAGGCTCAAAGGACCAGTTGGCCTGTTCATAGAGCCATAGAATCATAGAGGTTTACAGCATGGAAACAGACCCTTCGGTCCAACTTGTCCATGCTGCCCTCTTTTTAAAAAATCCCTAAGCAAATCCCAACTGCCCGCACTTGGCTTATATTTCTCTATACCATCTTACCCATGTAACTGCCTAAATGCTTTTTAAAAGGCAAAATTGTACCCGCCTCTACTACTACCTCTAGCAGCTTGTTCCAGACACTCACCACCCTCTGTGTGAAAAAATTGCCCCTCTGAATACTTTTGTATCTTTCCCCTCTCACCTTAAACCTATGCCCTCTAGTTTTAGATTCCCCTACCTTTGGGAAAAGATGTTGACTATCTAGCTGATCTTTGCCCCTAATTATTTTATAGACCTCTATAAGATCACCCCTCAGCCTTTTACGCTCCTGAGAAGAAAGTCCCAGTCTATCCAGCCTCTCCTTATAACTCATCAAGTCCCAGTAGCACTCTAGCAAACCTCTTCTGCATTCTTTCTAGTTTAATAATATTCTTTCTATAATAGGGTGACCTGAACTGTACACAATATTCCAAGTGTGGCCTTACCGATGTCTTGTACAACTTCAACAAGACATCCCAACTCCTGCATTCAATGTTCTGACCGATGAAACCAAGCATGCTGAATGTCTTTTTCACCACTTTGTCCACTTGTAACTCCACTTTCAAAGAGCTATGAACATGTACCCCTAGATCTTTTTGTTCTGTAACTCTCCCCAATGCCCCACCATTAACTGAGTAAGTCCTGCCCTGGTTCAATCTACCAAAATGTATCACCTTGCATTTGTCTAAATTAAACTCCAGCTGATATTTGTCAGCCCATTGGCCCATTGATCAAGATCCCGTTGCAATTGGAAATAACTTTCTTCACAGTCCACTATACTCCCAATCTTAGTGTTATCTGCAAACTTGCTAACCATGCCTCCGATATTCTCATCCACATCATTAATACTCCTGCTTCTATTTCCTATGTTTCTATGTCAGTCTTCCAAAATCAATCCCTAACAGTCCCATAATTGTAGCCTGTTTCACAACAATCACGGTAACACCAGAGAGTGGGTCCAGTTTAATTTTGTCTCTAGTGATTTGGTGTGTCAAATGCACAAGCTTGGGTAACAGGCTCCAGCAGTTTAGAAAATCTGAAATAAGAGCAGAAAACACTGGAAGAAATCAGCAGCGTCTGGAAATAGAATCAGAGTTATTCAAAGGAATTTTTACCTGGAGAGGCACGTGGATTTGGATACTTGTGAAACCTGGGAAAATTGAGAGATCACTAGGAAGCTGGCTCCAGCCTGTTAAATTCCTCATTTAACTAAAGCATGCAATCTCCCTGTGAAATGGGTTAACAGACAGCAATGGTTCAACTAGATACAGAACTGACTTTCAAAACAACACATCCAGGTTTCCCTGTTTCTTGAATGTAAAAGCAAAGTAGCAATTGAAGTGATTGATCAGAATTCATGGAAACATTGCACACAAAGATTAGTATTCGCAGCTGCTTTTTTTTAACTTCAAAGTGGGAAATAGTGACTGCGATTCTCACAAAACTGCTGAATTGGCAGGAAAACTCTTCCAGTTCTTAATTGTTTTCCCAGTTCAGCTTCTCATCCGAATCTCCGCACTCTGTGCACTGCAGAGGTCCCAGTCGTGAATCTCATTAAAAACCCAGAGGGGTGGGGCTTATTTGCATTGGAGTTCGACAGTTTTGGAGTTCTGCGCATGCACAGTGGTCCCGATCTGTCAGCCTCCCCGTTTGCTGGCCAGCTTGATCGCTGGTCAGCCTGGGACCCCCGCAGTTCTGCCCCTCCAACCACCCACCCCCCCCCCACCCCACCCCCCACCCCACAGTCCGATCGTGGCCCCCACAACAATTCCCAGGCCAGCCCTGACAACCTCTGTCCCAGGGCACTCTGATGTAAAGCCCAACTCCCCCAGCGGTGGCGATTCCCTCACCCCCCTCACCCTGCTGATCGTCCCCTAGGGTCAAATTCCCCCCCGCAGAAAGCTGTCCCCCCATGCAGACCACCAGCCCCCCCACCCGCCCCAGTTGCTACCCTAATTCCATTCCAGACTGATCCTGTCTGCAGAGTGGCAGCAGGAACCCCCATCCCCAAAGATCGCCCCTAGGTCCCACCCACAGTGCCCAATGAAAAGTGCCAAAGTGTCCCTATGAATGGGCACTTTGCCCCTTGGGCAGTACTATGGGGCACAGCTGGCACTGCCAGAGTGCCGATGCATAGGGGCACCACACCCCCACTGCCCAATCCCCTGGGGGACACCGATTGCCTCCCTTCATCCTGGCAGGGTCTCTCCCTAGTTCCCCAAATGTGGGGAGCTACTCTAAATCCCACCGGAATGAAGTACTCCTGGCGGGATGGGAGATTCAGTCAGGACCTAAAAGTTCCTGATAATGAACGGCTAAACATACTTAAAATAAATTTCAAACAGATTTAAATGACTTACCTGCCTTCCCACTGGTTTCCAGCGTGGTCTGACCAGCGAATGTTCACCGGTTCTGGGAGATGCGCGTGCATTCCTGGTGCACACACAAATCGCTGTAGAAGGCCAGCAACGTGCATCTCCCACCACAACCTGCCAGGAAAGTTGCGAGTCGCGATGGGAGAATCGTGGCCAGTATTTCTGCTGGAAGCTTACTTTCTATACGGAGGCTTTCAGAAACAGAGCTCAGTTGCTGCTTAGCTGCCATAGTGTAAACATCAGTCAATGAACAAAGCGACCAGCAGCAGTCTACTGCTCAGACACTTACAGCTTTTTTTTGGCCAGCATTTATTGCTCACTCCTAGTTGCCCGAGGGCAGTTGAGAGTCAACCACATTGCTGTGGCTCTGGAGTCACATGTAGGTCAAACCAGGCAAGGATGGCACATTTGCTTCCCTAAAGAACATCAGTGGACCAGATGGATTTTCCAACAATCGGCGATGGTTTAATGGTCATCAGAAGGTTCTTAATTTTTTTATATTGAATTCAAATTCCATCATCTGCCATGACGGGTTTCAAACCCAGGTCCCCAGAACATTGGCTGAGCTCCTGGATTAATAGTCCAACGATAATGCCACTAGACCATCACCTCCCTATAGCTGGGCAACTGAGAGAGTAGGAGAAGAGGGTACGGTTCATAGGGGGCATTACCCATAGCAAAGGGTATACGGTTTTTGACTTTCAAGCCAAATTTTCCTTGAAGTGGCAATCACCATCAGATTGCCACTCTGTGCCTAATTATCATCTTTGAGCCAGAATTCTATATTTCCCACCCACATGTCCGAATCAGGCCTCTTCAGAAATGCAAAGACCTGTTTTGGAGCCCTTCCTCATACAGCAAGATTGTCGGGGGAAGCCAAGCCACACTCACGTTTTTTGGCACCAGCTGCTGTATTTTGGTCAGTCTTCATTGACTAACAAAGTGAAGAGTTTGGAGGCACTTAAATAACTTTCCATCGCCTTAGTGAATGACTGTGAGTGAAAAGGGTGGGTAGAGGGGAAGGGTGGTAGTTGGGTATGATGATAGGTGGTGGGTGGTATTGTGGGGAGGATGGTAGGTGGCAGGTATGTAGTGTAGAAACTGGGTAAGGCATCAGGTGGTAGGGTGTTTGGTGTCAGAGTGGGTAAGGTAGCAGGATGGAAGGCAGGGCAGGATGCCAGCTGACAGGAAGTGGTGAGGGCATGACGAGGTCTGGCCGTTGTGGTGTGAGAGGGTTGTGGTACGTTGGAGCATCAGGAGAAAGTCGGAGAGTCGATGGAATCAGACGATCGAGGGGGAGTCTTTGAGTCGAGGGGGTTATTGGAGAGTTGTGGGGGGTCACTGGGTCCTGGAAATCAGTGGTTGTGGAGGATTGGACCATCAGAGGTTTGAGGGCCGGGGGAGAGGTTTCAGTGGAGAGTTAGGTATGGTGGTCAGATGCATGGATACCTAGGAACTGGATAAGAGTGGTAATGTGACCTCTTCCAAGGATCAATCCTAAGCTTCTGACTGCAATTCAGAATTGGAGATGTTTGTGGAAGGTTCCCGATGCAAGGAACATACCTGTTGGAAATTAATTCCAGCAGAGTGCTTTCATTGAGACTTTAGATGTGCATCTTTTGGGATACCTCTGACATACACCACTTGGAGACTGGAAGAGCTGGGCCCTTTGCAACATGGGTGCTTCAGGAGCCTCGAGTTGTTGTGACAGGTGTGGCAGACATCTGCAGCCTGCTGGAAAACATGCTTTCCACTGGACCTGGTGGCCATGTGTTACTACTATCAAAGTGACCACCACCTTCAATCTTCTTGCCTCTGGATCCTTTGTCCAAGACATATCCCATTTTAATCAGAAAACATCTCTGCAGGTGTCCTCAAAATCCCATAGAGTTGCCATGACGTTTTCATTCTGTGAAAGAATATAACATAAGAAATAGAAGAAAGAATATGTCATTCAGTCTCTTGAGCCTGTACCGCCATTCAGTAAGATCATACTTGATCCGATTGTCACTGTAACTGCACTTTTCTGTTTACCCCCCATAACCCTTAACTCCCTTGTCAACCAAAATCCCTCTAAATCAGCCTTGAATATAATCGACGGTCCAGCCTCCACTGCTTGCAGGGTTAGAGAATTCCAAAGACTCATGATCGTCTGAGAGAAAATGTTCCTCCTCATCTCTGCCTTAAATGGAAGCCTCCTTATTTTTAAACTGTGCCCCTAGTTCTAGATTCCTCTCAGCACCTACCCTTTCAGTGCCCTTCTCACCCCCAACCACCATCCCCCCCCACCCCCCACTCAGAATCTTATATGCCCTAACTTCCTGAAGCCTTTGGATCTGAAAAAACATGTAAGAGTAGTTGTTAGGTGATAAGGATACCCATTTCACACTTGGTTGATGACGCCTATCAGGAAGCTGACAGGTCAATCCCATTAGTGTCACCTCTGCCTGCTCTTGCGCACTTATGAACTTACAAAATTCCCTTTTTTCTACTGCTTCTATGTAAGTGTGAGTTTTTAGGTTGGTCCATCATAAGCAATGGTTTTGTGATTCTGCCGCCCTCATAAGGAATCAGCTCCTTTGAGAACTGATCACTCGTGTAAGTCCACCAACTGCTGTTGCATGAATGAAGGCCCTGACAGAGAGAAACAATGTGAATTAATATTAACAAGGTAAGAATGTTGCAACTTTTTATCATGAGAATATTTATATTTCACTTGCCGCTGAAATTGCATCAGCCTGACTGAATGTCATGTGACATGTTGAAGGCTTGAGTCCTTTGCCCACACAGTTTGGGTCACTGACATCTAATATTGTTACCAACTCTCTGGGAGAACTCTGTAACCTGATCTCTGATGCCTGGGACATTGAGACACCACTGTTCTCCAACAAATCCTCTTCTGCAGCTTTGAGCTGTGAGATTCCTGGAGCACCACTTCTGGTTGTCTCTCACTCCCTCCTGGTCTGCAACCAGGGATTTCAGCTTGACAAGGTGGAGTAGGGGTGTGGGGTGAACTGCACAGCAGGGTGTAGGTGAAAGATCACCACAACGTACCTTTCCTGATCTTGTTAGATAATTAAAGCATTCCCTACACTGAATCCAGGAAGGTGCACAATGCTCCTGCTGCTGATCTCTTGGGCTAACCACCAACCATTGTTCCAATAATAAGTTTCATCCTCTCATTGCCAGAAAAGGTTATTTCTGTCTCTGACTCCACTACAGCACTACAAGTGAGGAGTTATTAAAATGGGGTGAATGTTTCGATTGCCCTGATTCCATACTGACAGTTCTTCATCCACTCCAAAATTCCACCTGTGTCTTGGCCCTTTAAATGTTGCAGTTGAGAATGCCTCATCTGGAACCTTACCTTGTTCACTGCCATGTTATCAACTCAAGAGCAGGAAGTGAAATGATAATAAAGTAGCGGTGTTAAAAAGCCACAGGGAGATACACTGATCTTAATTCCAAATTCTCCTTGTGAAATGTCTCCCATCCTTACACACAATGAATCTCTAAATTAATACCAAGATCAATCTTTCAAGTAGATGACCTTTTATCTAATCCAAAAAATGATGGTGCTTTGGCTTATAATGAAGTACGGAGCAAGAGAAAAGTGTCGTGGTGAGTGTATTGAGGGGTGCCAAGTATGAAAGAACAAAAGGGAAAGGAGAGTGCAAGGGTGATTAAATGATACAGAAGATAACAGTACAAGGCAAAAGAGAGTGATAATGGGACCATTATCCGCTTAATACGTTTTGATATGATGTACATGTACCTTGAAGAGAGCATATCTTAAGCTGCTGTGAATCACTACCACTGAGAGAGGATAAGACATAATAGTCCCATGGCTCTGTATTCTGAATACAATAGTAGCTTTTCAAGGCAGATATATATACTCAGCCTTCCAGTTAAAATTGTGACTGTGATTCTCCCAAATGAAATTTAAGTGCTGCCACTAATAGGAAGACCAGTGCATTTCCTGCTGGTGCTGGCAGCTCAACTGAGGTGGGATTCAACAACTTTGAAACTGGAAACAAATACCCCCGTGTGAATCACGCCAGGCCAAATGTGCTCAGTGTGTGAGGCTCCTGAATCAGTGATCAGCTGTTCAGCTCACATTCAAGAACACTTTCTGCTTTTCCTTCTCAGAATAACAGAATAACCCAGTCTCACATTAATACAGAAAGGATTTCATATCAGATCTTTTATGAGACCAGTCTTTTTGAGTTATAACTGTAGATTTATCTCTGACAGCCTATACTGCAACGAGAATACAGAACAAAATCATTAAAGCCTGTAACTGAACTGCTCCCCCAAAATTTAATTTATTACAAGACAAATTAGATACTCCCCCCAATGTCCATTTGAAATATGTGTTATAACCGAGTCAAACCTGTAATTTTCCCCATGATAACTGCATCTCAATGATTCCATCTTTCACCCATGATTATAGAATGAGGTTTAGTTCTGAAATCGTACTGGTACAGGAACATCAGAGTGGCACAGTACATGAGGGTTTTGGGCTAGTGTACAATGAAGCAGGGATATAGGTTAACACATATAAAGCCTCACATGTTTCCAATTTTATCTAATCATTATCCCTGGACATCCTGAAGGGATAAGAAGCAGTAATAATGGATTCTGCTCCCTGTGGAGTTCTGCTTAATGCTAGACCCTCCAAAGTCAGCTGTTTAATCTCTGCTCTATACAAACATTGCAGTGGCTAGAGTTATACTAATTAAGATCTCTCAAATTTGAACAATCTTTCAGGGGCCCAGCGACTGTGAGCTGGAGGCAGGTACTATGTCCCAGAATGATGGTACAATAGGGCTGATCTATGGAGTGCTGTTGACTGAGTAGCACTTGATGGTTGTTTCACCTGCACAGCAGTTTCCCAGCTACATATGAAAGAGTTGAGTTTGTATATACTCAGTTAAGTCTTCAAAAACCTTACTGTTACAACGTTACCATCTTCCATTCAGTGTAAACATACCAGTCATTCAACACGGATTGGTAAATCAATAATATGTGTTCTTTATTTGAAGATGAGGCTATACACAAGGAAGAGTAAATTCTCCACAGACCAGCTGGGATTCCGGTTGGTTCATTGAATCAGTCATGAGGCCAAATTGGGATTCTTGTCAGGAGTCATACATGTTGCGAGTCTGCCAGTTTGTTGTGACTGGCCAGAACAGGGTCTGATCCAAATCTATTAGAATTCTTCGAGGATGTAACTAGTAGAGTTGATAAGGGTTATCAGTGAATGTGGTTTATTTGGACTTACAGAAGGCTTCGATAAAATCCCACATGAGAGATTAGTGTGTTAAATTAAAGGGATTGAGGTAGTGATTTGAGATGGATAGAAAATTAGTGGGCAAACAAAAAACATACAGTCGAAATAAATGTGTCTTTTTCCAAATGGTAGGCAGTGACGAGTGAGGTACAATAGGGATTAGTGCTGCGACACCAACTATTTGCTATAAATATTAACGATTTAGATGAGGGAACTAAATGTAATATCTCCAAATTTTCATATGTTGCAAACCTGGGTGGGAAGGTGAGCTGTGAGGAGGATGCATACATCTTTCTGTGTGATTCGGACACGTTAACTGAGTGGGCAAATTATTGACAGATGAGGTATAATTTGGATAAATGTGAGGTTATCCATTTTGGTAGAAAAAACAGAAGGCAACTCTCTGAATGACCACAGTGTGGAATGTGCAATGAGACCTGGATGTCCTTGTATACCAGTCACTGAAGGTAAGCATGCAGGTGCAGCAGGCAGTAAAGAAGGCAAATGGTATGTTGGCCTTCATAGCGAGAGGATTCAGGAACAAGAGCAGGGATGTCTTGATGCAGTTATACAGGGCCATGATGAGGCCACACCTGGAACATTGTGTGCAGTTTTGGCCTCCTTATCTGCAGAAGGATGTTCTTGCTCTAGAGGGAATGCAGAGAAGGTTTACCAGATTAATTCTTGGGACGGCAGGACTGATGTGTGAGGAGAGATTGAGACAGTTAGGATTGTTTGTTGGAATTCGAAAAAGTGAGGGAGGCTTTCACAGAAACCTATAAAATTCTAACAGGATCAGATAGGATGGATGCAAAAAAGGATGTTCCTGATGGTGAGGGAACCAGGAGTCATAGTTTGAGGATACAGAGAAGACCATTAAGGATGATGGTGAGGAAGGCCCCAGATTTCCAGCGTTGTCATTTAATTCATTGTTCCTGTGGAGCTGAGTCGAGAGGCAGCGATTTTTGGGCGTGCGAGGAGGCAAAAATAAGGTATAATTTTCTGTTTATTCCGTTTAACTTTTTATTTTTAGTGTTAAGTCGCGAGTTTCGGCGGTTTTTTTTAAATTAGTTAGAAACCGGAAGTCGTCACTAGGACGCTTACCGGTAGTTGTAGTTTTTTTTTTCTCGTGCCCCTAACACTATAAATTAGTGCAGAGAGGATTCCCGATTCTCTACACTGGTAGAGAATCCCACCCTTCCACCTCCTCTAACCTAATTATAAGTGTGAGGGAAGTTTTTTTTTTATATTTTTACTTTTCTGCTGGTAATTGATTCAGGGATGGCAGTTCAGGCTGTAAGCTGCATCTCCTGTGGGATGTATGTAGTGAGGGACTCCCACAGTGTTTCAGGTGATTTTAATTGTGGGAAGTGTGTTAGATTGCAGTTTCTGGAGGAGCGTGTAAAGGAGCTGGAAGGGGAATTAGAGGAGCTCCGTATAATTCGGGAAGTGGAGCAGGACATAGAAAGGAGTTATAAGGAGATAGTCACTCCTAGGAATAAGTCTTGGGTCACTGCCAGGAAGAGGGGCAAAAAGCAGTTGGGGGGACAATCCCCTGGGGCTGTTCCCCTCCAAAATAGGTTCTCGGTCCTGGAGGCTACAGTTGAGGAGAAATCAACTGGGGATAGCCAAAGGGAGCAGGTCTCTGGGGGTGAGCCTATTGGCAAGCCTCAGGTGGTTAGGGGTAAGAGATTGGGCCTTGTGATTGGGGACTCCACGGTTATGGGGACGGATAGGAGAGTTGGAGGTAAGGGTAGGGACTCTGGGCTGGTGTGTTGCCTACCAGGGGCTGGGGTCCAGGATGTTTCGGACAGAGTATTCAGGACTCTTAGGGGAGAGGGAGATCAACCCCAAGTTATAGTTCATGTGGGGACACATGACATAGGGAGATTAAGGGAAGGGGATATTAAGCAAAGATTTATGGAGTTGGGGTGGAAACTCAAGGCGAAGTCAGAAAGAGTAGTTATATCTGGACTCTTGCCTGTACCACGGGATAGATTAGAGAGGAATAGGGAGAGGGAAAGTTTGAACTCGTGGCTGAGGGGATGGTGCAGGAGGGAGGGGTTCAGGTACTTGAGCAATTGGGGCTCATTCTGGGGAAGGTGGGACCTCTATAAGAGGGATGGTCTACACCTGAACCAGAGGGGAATCAATATCCTGGGGGGTAAATTTGCAAAAGCGATGCAGGAAGGTTTAAACTGATTCGGAGGGGGGGAGGGATAGTGAGGAAAGGGGGTGAAAGTGAGGGGGGCATAGTTGGGGAATGCAAGGCACGGCATAGTGGGGGTGGGGCGGAGCAGGGTTTGAAATGCGTGTACTTTAATGCGAGGAGTATTCGCAATAAAGTGGATGAACTTGCAGCGTGGATCAGTACCTGGGACTTTGATGTTGTGGCCATTTCTGAGACTTGGATAGAGCAGGGTCAGGAATGGATGTTGCAGGTTCCGGGGTACAAATGCTTTAGTCGGAGTAGAGAAGAAGGTAGAAGGGGGGGTGGGGTAGCATTGCTAGTCAAGGACTGTATCACAGTGTCGGAGAGAAAGTTTGATGAGGACTTGTCAGTTGAGGTAGTATGGGCGGAGATTAGAAATAGGAGAGGAGAGGTCACCCTGTTGGGAGTCTTTTATAGACCTCCTAAAAGTTCTAGAGAGGTTGAGGAAAGGATTGCGGAGACAATCCTGGTTAGGAGTGAAAGTAATAGGGTAATTGTTATGGGGGACTTTAACTTTACGAATATTGATTGGAGTTGCTATAGTTCTAGCTCGCTTGAGGGGTCAGTGTTTGTACAAAGCGTGCAGGAAGGTTTTTTGTCTCAGTATGTAGACAGGCCAACTAGAGGTGAGGCTATATTGGATTTGGTGCTGGGAAATGAGCCAGACCAGGTGCTAGACTTGGAAGTTGGTGTGCATTTTGGTGATAGTGACCACAATTCGGTTACGTTCACCTTAGTGATGGGAAGAGATAGGCGTGAACCTCGGGTCAGCAATTTTAGCTGGGGTAAGGGCGATTATGAGGCTATCAGGAGTGAATTAGGAAGCATGGATTGGATTAGGGGATTGCAGGGACTGGGAACATCTGAAATGTGGAATTTTTTCAAGGAGCAGCTACTGCGAGTCCTTGATAGGTATGTCCCTGTCAGGCATGGTGGATTTGGTAGGGCTAGGGAACCGTGGTGCACTAAAAGAGTTGAGTCGATGGTTAAAAAGAAAAAGGAGGCTTATGTTCGGATGAGATTGGAGGGCTCAGATAGTGCACTAGAAAGCTTTAGATTGGCTAGGAGGGAGTTGAAGAGTGAGTTGAGAAGGGCTAAAAGAGGACATGAGAAGACTTTGGCTGATAGGATTAAGGAGAATCCTAAGGCGTTCTATAAGTATGTCAAGAACAGAAGGTTGGTCAGGGCAAGATTAGGGCCAGTTACAGACAGCAGGGGGAAGTTGTGTGTGGAACCGGAGGAGATTGGAGAAGTATTGAACCAATATTTCTCTTCGGTGTTCACGCAGGGGGACATGAATATAGCTGAGGAGGACATTGGGTCGCAGGGGTGTAAAATAGAAAGTATTACGGTTGATAAAGAGGATGTGCTGGAAATTCTTGAGGGGCTGAAAATAGATAAGTCCCCTGGTCCGGATGGGATCTACCCTAGGATTCTCTGGGAGGCTAGAGAGGTGATTGCAGAGCCTCTGGCTCAGATCTTCAGGTCGTCATTGGTCTCTGGTGTAGTCCCGGAGGATTGGAGGATAGCGAATGTTGTCCCATTGTTTAAGAAGGGGAACAGAGACTTTGCCGGGAATTATAGACCGGTGAGTCTTACTTCTGTTGTGGGCAAGGTTTTAGAAAAAATTATTAGGGATAGGATTTATAGTTATTTGGAGTGTAATGAATTGATTAGAAATAGTCAGCATGGTTTTGTAGCAGGTAGGTCGTGCCTTACTAACCTTATTGAGTTTTTTGAGAAGGTGACCAAAGAGGTGGATGGGGGTAAGGCAGTTGACGTGGTATACATGGATTTTAGTAAGGCGTTCGATAAGGTTCACCATGGTAGGCTTCTGCAGAAAATGCAGATGTATGGGATTGTGGGTAATCTAGGAAGTTGGATCAGGAATTGGCTATCAGATAGGAGACAGAGGGTGGTGGTGGATGGTAAATATTCATCATGGAGTGCAGTTACGAGTGGTGTGCCTCAGGGATCTGTTTTGGGGCCACTGTTGTTTGTAATTTTTATTAATGATCTGGATGAGGGTATAGTTGGGTGGATTAGTAAATTTGCTGATGACACCAAAGTTGGAGGTGTGGTAGATTGTGAGGAAGGGTGTCATAGTCTGCAGGGAGACTTAGATAGGTTGCAGAGCTGGGCCGAGAGGTGGCGGATGGAATTTAATGCGGAGAAGTGTGAGGTAATTCACTTTGGTAGGAGCAACAGATGTGTCGAGTATAGGGCTAACGGGAGGACTTTGAATAGTGTGGATGAACAGAGGGATCTAGGTGTGTGTGTACATAGATCCCTGAAAGTTGGGAATCAAGTAGATAAGGTTGTCAAGAAGGCGTACGGTGTCTTGGCGTTTATTGGTAGGGGGATTGAATTTAGGAGTCGCAGTGTAATGTTGCAACTGTACACTACTCTAGTGCGGCCGCACTTGGAGTACTGTGTGCAGTTCTGGTCCCCGCATTACAAGAAGGATGTGGAGGCGTTGGAGAGGGTGCAGAGGAGGTTTACTAGGATGTTGCCTGGTATGGTGGGGAGGTCCTATGAGGAGAGACTGAGGGATCTAGGGTTGTTTTCGTTGGGAAGAAGGCGGCTAAGAGGGGATCTTATTGAAACATATAAGATGATTAGGGGTTTAGATAGGGTGGATAGTGATAGCCTTTTTCCTCGGATGGAGAAAGCTAGCACGAGGGGGCATGACTTTAAATTAAGGGGGGGTAGCTACAGGACGGATGTCAGGGGTAGGTTCTTTACCCAGCGGGTGGTGAGGGATTGGAATGCCCTGCCTGCTGCAGTTGTAGATGCGTCTAGTTTGGGGGCGTTTAAGAGATCTCTGGATAGGTTTATGGACGAAAAGGGATTGGTATAGGCTAGTGGGTCATTGTTTTTGTAACTGGTCGGCGCAACATCGTGGGCCGAAGGGCCTGTTCTGCGCTGTAATGTTCTATGTTCTATGTTCTATGTTCTATGTTCTAAATCTCCATTTTAATATTATTAGCGAGCCCAGGACTGAAGTCTTCAGGCCTGCTAGCCTCTCCCACCTGTCAAGAGTGGTTCACAGTGGCCAGCTCCCCACTAATGGAGAACTGGCAGCCTGGCCTTGCTGGAGTAAGGGGGGCATGGAGGCCCTCACAGGAGGTTATTGGCAGCCTGGAAGTGCCAGCCTAACCCCCTGATAATGCCTTGGGGGCACCTTGGCACTGCCCACCAAGGATCAGGCAATGCCAAGGGGGTGAAGCCAGAGGGGCGTGGCTTATGGGGACAGTACCAATGGGGGGAGAGATCGGTGGGGGGAGTCCTGCTGCCGCACTGCGCTTAGGATCAGTGGCAGAGGAAAGGAAGGGGTTGATTGGGGCTGTCATCGGCGTAGGTCTGCCGGGGGGGTGGGTTGAGGCCATTGGGAATGCAGGGGGACGTGGTATGACAAAGGGATCGGGGCTGGTGGACGCTGGTGGGGACATTGAGAGAGGTCCGGGAGCCCAGCAGTATGGGGATTGTGGGACTGGCCAGTGATTGAGCTGGCCAGTGATTAGGAGACCAGCAGTGTGCAGCTACTGCACATGCGCCCATGTTTCTTTATTTGATATTGCTGTCAATCACTAATCCAATATAGTAGTCCCATGAATCTGTAGTCAGATTACAGTAGCAGTTCTCCAAAGCAAATGTGTGTATGAGATCATAAGATCATATTGGAGCAGAATGAGGCCATTTGGCCCATCAAGCTCCGCCATTCAATTGTGGCTGGTAAGTTTCTCAACCCCATTCTCCTGCATTTTCCCCATGAACTTTGATTCCCTTATCAAACAAGGAACTTGATTCTCTGTCTTAAATATGCTCAATGACCTGGCCTCCACAGCCTTCTACAGCAATGAACATATATTCAACTTCCCAGTTAACACTGTATATACATAGTTTCTCTTCTAATAATCTTATCATTGTTTTACCAATCCGCGTTGAATCATTTTGACAATTATATTGAATAGTAACATGTTCGATGTGTAAATAGTGACAACAAATCTTGTCACTTCTGTAAGATTTGCATTACTCTTATAAACTTTCATTCTCGGTAACTTATTTTTCTCTTTAGAAAACATTGGAATAAAACCTCAATGTGATGTAGTTGTGCCCTGAGGGGTAGCATCATTCTTAAGCAAGGTCTTTACAGGATCACACTTCAGTCCTGCGTCATTTTCTCCTGTTCACTCAATCAGATCTATAAACATTTTGGTCTTCAGACAGGTAAACCATGAATGAAAATGCACATCTTGTATGTTGCTTAGTATGCAGTGAACAATCCATTTATCCCTACTCAGCCATGCAGTATAATATATAACTGATACATATAACTAACCGGGGATGGTATGGTAAAGGGTGAGCATGCTGTCCCATGATACAACAATAATGAATGCAGTTTACTGCTTCTGCTGTTTGTCACTACTCTGACCCTGAGATGGGTTGATCTGTTGTCACAGTGTGTCACGTTCTCCAGTTTCACCATGGGTTTTCAGTGTTGCCATCACATATAACTGACAAGTGGAGGGTTGTCTCCTGCACATGTGATTTGTCACGAGTAATCACTACCCTCACAATCTTGGTGTGTGACACACTTTGTTAAAATTCCCAGCATTGCCTCTACCTCTGTTTACATGTTGGGTACTTATCTTCTGGCTTGTCGTTAGTTGCACCATGTGAAAGACAAGCATTGCTGGCTCTCTGCATCCCTTTTTTTGTGAGGCTGGTTTTATATCTTCTTTCCCTGCACCTAACGATTTCCATGTAATCCTTGGAGCTCTTAGTTGGTTGTGCAGCTATTTGGCTTTCCACCAACTCTGGAATGTTACACCACTGAGACAGCATGGACAAATATCAACACTGATTTCATCTGAAGCTCCTTAGACAAGACTTTGGAATTGTAAATCTTTGGCTGCATTTCTGAGCCTTTGTTAGTATTGCTGATCACAAATTCTGCACTAAATTTGCGCATTTTCTCCACAAAGTTACTGAACGAATGATTCTTTTGTTTCCTCCTGTCCTCTGTTTGAACTACGGAAGATGCACATTTTACATCAAAGCGCTCAGCAGTTTTTTGCATCACCGT
Source organism: Carcharhinus amblyrhynchos (assembly GCF_965287045.1). Classification (NCBI taxonomy): domain Eukaryota; kingdom Metazoa; phylum Chordata; class Chondrichthyes; order Carcharhiniformes; family Carcharhinidae; genus Carcharhinus; species Carcharhinus amblyrhynchos. The sequence goes on from NC_137328.1 coordinate 80,584,513, forward strand.
TTCATAGTTAATTTTGTGACCAAGTGATTCAAAGGTGAAAACTGCTTGCTGCCAAGTCCCTTGAATGGAATGCCAACACATACATCGGCAGCCTGTTATAAAACCCATTCAGATTGTGACATTTAAAGTGCAGGATGTTCCAATGCTCATTTTCCTGCATAGTAACAAGGGTGGGTCCCTCACAAAGTGTTTTGATAGATCGTTGCTTCAATTCATAGTTGGATAGCCAAGAAGCTTTCTCCCAGGGTGGAAATAGGGGGTATAGCTTTAAGGTGCAAGGGGCAAGGTTTAAATGAGATGCACGAGACGAGTTTTTTACACAGAGGGTGGTGGGTGCCTGGAAATCGCTGTGGGGGAGGTAATGGAAGCATGTAGGATAGTGACTTTTAAGGGATGCCTGGACAAATACGTAAATCGGATGGAAATAGAGGGATATGGTCCCTGGAAGGGTAGGGGGTTTTAGTTCAGACTGACAGCATGGCCAATGCAGGCTTGGAGGGTCGAAAGGCCTGTTCCTGTGCTGTAATTTTCTTTGTTTTTTTTTGTTTAAGGGTCAATGAAAAGCACTTCTTGAACTGTCAGTTGGAGTTAGATTTTTGACTGGCCAGGAGGTTGGGGACAGGGACTGGAGGACGTCCCAGTTAAGTTAAAAATCATGAAAATACCTGCAGAATTGAAGTGAAATGGGAAGACTGGAAGATCCACAAAGTTAGCTGAAAATTGGTGACTCTCTGCCCAATGCTAGGGACAGGGGTAATCTGCTTGGCGTGGTCAAAGATCTGAAACCATGCCTGGAAGGTGCAGTTTGAGCTAGAAGCACAGAGATCCATGGGAAACAAATCTGGGAAAGTGAGCTTGAAACACTGTGAACTGAGTCAATGTTGAATCTGTCCGAGAGAGAGCAACACGAGAGAGAATTTCAGGGCGAGGTCTTCAAAAGTGGGGATTGGAAACCCTTTTGAGAAAGAGGATGGGTGGAATTTTATGGCCTCATTGCACTCGCTCAGCAGCAGGAAAATGTCGCAAAATCGGGCTTGAAGTTGCTAGTGGGAATGGAGTCTGTTTTCGCGAGCCATTCCCATTTTACCGAGAAAAAGAAATCAACTCGATGGGTAACCTGCCCAAAACAGGTGAAGCATCAATTTGTATTTTTTTGCATTCACCACAATGTTGTCAGTGAGCTTCACCTTCAATCGTCCTAGCTCACATGCCTTAAACACCTCGCTTGCTGCAGTCGGATCAGTCAGGCAAACATCATGGAGAGGATTCTGAGGGATAAGATTTACGAGCACTTAGAGAAGTTTAGCATGATCAGAAGTAGTCAGCATGGCTTTGTCAAGGGCAGGTCGTGCCTTACGAACCTAGTTGAGTTCTTTGAAAATGTAACTGAACACGTTAACGAAGGAAGAGCGGTGGACGTGGTTTACATGGACTTCAGCAAGGTGTTTGATAAGGTCCCCCATGCAAGACTTCTTGAGAAGGTGAGAGGGCATGGGATCCAAGGGGCTTTGGCCTTGTGGATCCAGAACTGGCTTGCCTGCAGAAGGCAGAGAGTGGTTGTGGATGGGTCTTTTTCTGCATGGAGGTCGGTCATCAGTGGAGTGCCCCAGGGATCTGTTCTAGGACCCTTGCTGATTGTCATTTTCATAAATGACCTGGATGAGGAAGTGGAGGGATGGGTTAGTAAGTTCGCCGATGATACGAAGGGTGGTGGTGTTGTGAATAGTCTGGAGGGATGTCAGAAGTTGCAGCGTGACATAGATAGGATGCAAGACTGGGCGGAGAAGTGGCAGATAGACTTCAACGTGAATAAATGTGTAGTGGTCCATTTTGGCAGGACCAACAGGATGCAGGAGTACAATATCAAGGGTAGGAGTCTTAGCTGGGTTGAAGAGCAGAAGGATCTTGGGGTCCGGGTCCATAGGACTCTTAAATCGGCCTCACAGGTGGAGGATGTGGTCAAGAAGGCGTATCATGTACTGGCCTTCATTAATCGAGGGATTGAGTTTAGGAGTTGGGAGGTAATGCTACAACTTTATAAGACCCTTGTCAGACCCCACTTGGAGTACTGTGCGCAGTTCTGGTTGCCTCACTACAGGAAGGATGTGGAAGCTATTGAGAGGGTGCAGAGGAGATTTACAAGGAAGTTGCCTGGATTGGGAGGCATGCCTTATGAAGGTAGGTTGAGGGAGTTAGGTCTCTTCTCTCTGGAGAGACGAAGGTTGAGAGGTGATCTGATAGAGGTTTATAAAATGTTGAGAGGAATAGATGGGGTGGATTCTCGGACGCTATTTCCCAGGGCTGAAATGGTCGCTACGAGAGGACACAGGTTTAAGGTGCTGGGGAGCAAGTACAGAGGAGATGTTAGGGGTAAGTTTTTCACTCAGAGGGTGCTGAGTGAGTGGAATCGGCTGCCGTCAGTGGTGGTGACCTTGGGTCTTAGCATTGACTCTGGATCCTAGTATAGGCAGCAGCAAACACTGCTGCAGGTGAGGGATGGGCTGGAAACTCTCGGAACTGGCTGTGTTGCAGCCTCAGGACTTCTCAAGTAGCATTAGCTATGGCTACTCCTGCATGGGTTTTGGTGTGTGTCTGTGAGGGGGATGGGGAGGAATTGGGGACCTGTGTTGCCATTTTGGGATCTGTGTGGTGGGGGTATAGTGAGTTTGTGTTGCTGGGGAAATCAGTGGAGGGTATGGGGAGTGTGTGTTGCTGGGGGGCCTGTGGGGGATATGGGGAGTGTGTGTTGCTGGGGATGTGTGGGGGTATGGGGAGTGTGTGATAAACGTTTACGTCACCGCATCCCTTCAGACCACCAGCAGAGCCCTTTATGGCATTTCCCAACCATCCGTCTACAAGTGTGTCAAAGAGGTCACAGATACCCTAAATGCCCAGGCTGGCCAGTATTAAATTTGACCTGGACCAGGTCCAGCAGGAAGCCCGGGCTGCAAGACTCACAACCATTGTGGAAATGCCACATGTGCACTGGGCTTTAGACTGCACCCACATTGCCCTCGAGGCCCCAGTCCAGAATTCATGATGATTCATGAATAGAAAAGGCTTCCATTCCCTAAATGTGCAATTGGTGTGCGGCCATCAGCTGACTATCAGGCAGGTCTGCACCAGACACCCCGGCAACAGGCACGAGAGCTTCATATTGAGGAGTTCTGATATCCTGGAGGCCTTTGAGGAGGAATCCAAGTGCAAGGATGGCTTGTGGGGGACACCAACTTTTACAGATGCACCGTAGAAAGCATTCTTTCTGGTTGTATCACAGTTTGGTATGGCTCCTGCTCTGCCCAAGACTGCAAGAAACTACAGAAGGTCATGAATGTAGCCCAATCCATCACGCAAATCAACGTCCCATCCATTGACTCTGTCTGCACTTCCTACTGTCTCGGCAAAGCAACCAGCATAATTAAGGACCCCATGCACCCCGGACCAGGGCCTGGCAGATGGAATACGGTGTTGGTAAATGTGAGGCCATCCTTTTTTTAGGACTAATAGAAAAATGGACAATTATTTAAATGTTAAAAAGTTGCAGCATGCTGCTGCGCAGGGGGATCTGGGTGTCCTTATACAGGAATCTCAAGGAGTTGGTTTGCAGGTGCAGCAGGTAGTTAAGAAGGCAAATGGAATTCTGTCCTTCATTGCGAGAGGGATGGAGTTTAAAAACAGCAAGATTATGTTGCAGCTGTAGAAGGTGCTGGTGAGGCCACACCTGGAGTACTGTGTACAGTTTTGGTCTCCTTACTTGAGAAAGGATATACTGGCACTGGAGGGAGTGCAGAGGAGAGTCACTAAGTTGGCTTATGAGGAGAGAATGAGTAAACTGGGACCATACTCATTGAAATTCAGAAGAATGAGGAGAGACCTTATTGGAACATATAAGGTTATAAAGGGAATAGATAAGATAGAAGCAGGGAAGTTGTTTCCACTGGCGAGTGAAACTAGAACCACAGGGAATAGCCTCAAAATAAGGGGGAGCAGATTTAGGACTGAGTTGAGGAGGAACTTCTTCACACAAAGGGTTGTGAATCTGTGGAATTCCCTGCCCAGTGAAGCAGTTGAGGCTATCTCATTGAATGTTTTTAAGGCAAGGTTAGATAATTTTCTGAACAGTGAAGGAATTAAGGGTTATGGTGAGCAGGCGGGTAAGCGGAGTTGAGTCCATGAAAAGATCAGCCATGATCTTATTGAATGGCAGAGCAGGCTCGAGGAGCCAGATGGCCTACTCCTGCTCCTAGTTCTTATGTTCTTATGATATCTGTAATGCTGTACGGGATGTCTTCAATATCCGTGGGTGGGGAGGGGGAGGCTGTATCTGGCCTGGGGTGGGGGAGGGGGGTGGTTTCTGTCAGCAGAGCTGTTTCTTTTTCTGGTTTTCCTGTGCATGTGCAGTTTTGTGGCTCCAATCTGAGCTGCTGGCTGTCTGGTAAATTAAGCCCCCACCCACTGCCTCCAGCAGCTAGAAATGGTCCAGCCCATATTTTCAAAGACTGAGTGCAAAAGATTGGGCATGAAAACGGATCAGGATCTCTCCCGCTTTCATGTCAGCTGGACACCTGGAAAAAATCTGGTAAAATTCTGATGTTTCAGTGAGATTAGTTGGCTCACAATGTGGAAAATGCCTGGATGGGTCATTGAGAAATCCATGGAATTGGGTTTGGTTGCATCCCTCATCTGTTGTGTTTTGTTGTGCTTTTGATCACAGTTTGCCCGTTAAATCACATGCACCTCATAATTACCCTGAATGTAAGACGAATATTGTAAATTGATTTATCTTTTCAGACTTGTGTAGTAAAGTTAATTATTATTTGTTCAGAATCTGTGGAATCATGTGGCTTTTTTGACTTGGTAAGCATCTTGAACATCATCCACTTTAAACAAAACATTATTGGTCCCTCACTGGGTCTCTCCCACCATCTCCCCCCCCAACATCCTCCCATGAAGAATGTTCTAGCCAAGGATCATAAGAAACCTCTTTGTGAAGCTGAAAGCTATGAAAATCCTTCTTCATATTGATTACAACAATGAGTGGCTGAAGACAGAATGTCCTTGTGGATCGAATATAGTACCTTTGAAAGAAATTCTGTTCTCCTCAAACAGAATATTTTAGTTTACTTGACATTCTAACAATAGGCTGAGACTTAATGTGGATTTTAGACAGCTTTGTTTGCACCAACTTGCATTTATCTTAACAAGAATTCCCAAGAGCCCTTCCCAAGAGTGCAGTCAGACAAGTGAATGACACCAAGCCAAAAAAAGAAATATTTGAACAAGGCGTCAAAATCTTTGTCATCAGGTATTCGTAATGGCTGTGAAAGGAGAGAAGAGGCAGAAATTTGAAATCAAACAGTGTTAGCTGTGCTTACCATTACAGACATTATCACAATCTACCAAATGCTTGAATAAACAGTAAGCTTTCCCAATTTAGTCACGGAACTTTTCAAAACATTTTCTCAAAACAAGTACATTGCCATCACTGCACTCACAGAAAAATTACACCTTCTGGAGTCAGATGTCTGGTTCAACCACTGTTATTTTAACACTTGAGGTCAAATCATTTGACAGCTCTGTGTATGTTTCTGTTGGTTCTTCACTTTCTGTGGTTCACCACCTGTGGCCTTCCTGACAGCTGAAGGCCTTTATATTAAATTTTAGCTTGTGGAAAGCGTGTATGAATTTCCTGTCATTTATTTTGGGCTATGGGCTGTAGGTTCAATTCAATGCCAAAAGCAGTTACCCCTGCGGATGGGACCACCTGGATTATCTATTTCGCTCGTGAATGTTTGTAAAATTAGATGATCGGGTTGTTAGGCTGCAGTTTAACACTCAAGCTCCCATTCAACACATTGTTACATTCCCCATTCAGACTGACAAATTTCCTTTGGAAGTTGTTCCACTCAGCCAGAGTCTTCCAGATCTGATTTCTACCAGCAAGCCCCAGCTCAGTGACTCCTAGCTTCCTTTTGATTAGGAAACAAACTCTTATAAGAAATTGTCCTGCACCCCGCAATAGTTGATGCTTTTACTCTTTGAGTCGATTCCCCGCTTTCCCTGTGTGTCACAAAGTTAGCTGTTCTTGTCTGGGGGCTACTGTGTAAAGATATGAAAACTGCCACTTAATTCCAATAGAATTTTTTACTTTTTGAGGTGATTCCATTCCACTCACCACAGGAATTAGAGCGGACAGGGGACGGATAATGGAAAGGTCCGTTGATCTTAGGCGGGATTTTTGATATGATTTGATTTATTATTGTCACATGTATTAACATACAGGGGGAAGTATTATTTCTCATGTGCTATACAGACAAAGCATATCGTTCATAGAGAAAGAAACGAGAGACTGCAGAATATAGTGTTACGCTCATAGCTAGGGTGTAGAGAAAGATCAACTTAATACAAGGTAAGTCTATTCAAAAGTCTGATGGCAGCAGGGAAGAAGCTGTTCTTGAGTCGATTGCTCGTGACCTCAGATTATTGTATCTTTTTCTCGACGGAATAAGGTGGAAAAGAGAATGTCTGGGGTGCATGGGGTCCTTAATTATGTTGGCTGCTTTGCCAAGGCGGCGGGAAGTGAAGACAGAGTCAATGGATGGGAGGTTGTTTTGTGCGATGGATTGGGCTATATTTATGATCTTTTGTAGTTTCTTGCAGTCTTGGGCAGAACAGGAACTGTACCAAGATGTGATACAACCAGAAAGAATATTTTCTATGGTGCATCTATAAAAGTTGATGAGATTTGTAGCTGGCATGCCAAATTTCCTTAGTCTTCTGGAAAAATAAAGGCATTGGTGGGCTTTCTTAATTATAGCGTCAGTATGGAGGGACCAGGGCAGGTCATTGATTATCTGGAGACCTAAAAACCTGAAGCTCTCAACCCTTTCTACTTAGTCTCTTTTGATGTAAAGAGGGGCATGTTCTCCTCTACACTTCCTGAAGTCGATGATAATCTCCTCCCGGTTTTGGGGCGAACGCGGCTGTAAAATCACGTCCTTTGTGTTTCATCCACATGGTTATATTGTTCATCCATTGTCGTCAATAAGGATCTCGACACCATTAGTCATTTTGAGGCTGAATGCGGTGTGTCCAAAGATGACTGATCAGGCCAATTTGGGCACGGAATGCCCTGGCACATATTGGACAGACTTGTGTAGGCACTGTAGTTGTTGCGCTGGTGGCTCTGGACATGCGCAGCTCGCGCTTAAGTTTTGCGATGGTGTTGAGGCTAGCGCTTGATTTGGATTAAAGTGAGGGAGAGTTGCGCAGCATCAGCCTCACTCTCTCTTCCCAATTCCTATCTGGATCCTGTGGCAAGACAAGAGTCAAGATGGCTGGAGATGGGACTAGGCGCAGTGGATGATCAGGATGCCTTCTGTATCTTGTCCTGCTCTTCGCATTCCCATGATGTAGAGACCACCTTCTTGACCATAGGATCTTCCACTAGTCTTGTCCGCTCAATCTGCCAGAGTCTGTCTTCACATGCTGAGATAGTCATCTCCCTATCCCACTGAGGGTTGAGACCCATCTGCTACCCTCACCTGGTTTAGCCGGTTTGTTGAAGCCGTTACCTGGGGTGTGGCCGCTGTCACATGCAAACAGCTACGGGGAGACACAGGTGAGAGCTGAGTGCCCGGTGGGGACAAAGGATGGACAAACCGCCCTGAAAGGACATGACATGTTTCCCACCAGAGGTACCACCCCTCCCTGACACCCCTTACACCTCATGGTAACCAGACCACGTATGCATGCCCCTAAGCTGAGGTGCTTCTGGAATTCCGAATTTTACCTTAAGTTGAAGGAGACATTTTAAAACTTAACTGTCTTGTGACGTACTCAATTCATAAAACCTCCAACCAATTATTGTAGTACTGATTTATCTTCCCTTTTGCTATCTAAATACAACATTGTAAATGTTTTAACAGCTAACCTACTACACACAGAACAGATAATATTTTCTCCCCTTTAATCAAATTTCACCATTAAACATTCTGCTCTGGCAATATTACACAGCTTAATGGTAACAACTAACTGTGTGTAACAATTCAGGTTTAAAGTTCAACTTGAGGGAGTTCCCAGTCTTGCAAATAAGTATTTCTTTTACTACTGATTGATTCACTTTCTTTCAATGTCCTCATAAGATCGCCTTTTTTCATTTTGCATCATCTATATGTATGGCTTTTCTATGTCATTGGTTAAAAGATTGAATCTTGGTGTTGCATTCTTCATGTCACTTTATAAAATTGGTATTGGACTGTGTGCCTGTGGGATAGCGTTTGTGATGAACCCAAATGTTTCACAATTTGGTTGGTTTTCTTCACTTTGTCAAGAATGGCGGAGTTGATTGCTAGTTAACCATCTGGCTACCGGGCACTGATGGTTGTGAAGTGGAATCCAGGGAGAAATCATCTGTCATATTCCTCCTTGCCTCTGGATTCAGCAACTACCTCTTCATTCTTCCTTTGTTTACCACTTTGTTTACGTTTTAATCCCTGATATCCAATTTCTTCTCAGTCTGCATGATTTTTAATATAGTCTGTGAAGATGGTTTTAAGCAGTCAAATTTCTACATTGCCATGCTTAACAATTAAATTCACCTCAACCTGCGTTGGGTATATCTCCAACCAGTTGAGGGCTTCCAATTGACTCCAGGTTTGCTAGGACTCCTTGATGCCACACTCGGTTGAAGCGTAGGGACTCTCAGCTCACCTCTGGAATTCAGCCCTTTTGTCTATGTTTAAACCTAGGCTGTAATGAGGTCAGGAGCTGAGTGACTCTGGCTGAACTCAAACTAAACATCACTGAGCAGGTTACTTCTGAGTAAGTGCTGTTTGATAGCACAGTTGATGACCCCTTTCATCACTTTGCTGATGATCAAGAGCAGAACAATAGGGTTGATAATTGGCTGGGTTGGATTTTTCCTGCTTTTGTGGATGTACTTGGGCAATGTACTCCCACATTGCCAGGTAGATGTCAGTGTCATACTTGAACAGCTTTGCTAGGGTCACACAATGTTCTGGAGCACAAGTTTTCAGTACTACTGTCTGAATATTGTCAGGACCCATTGCCTTTGTTGTATCCAGTACCTTCAGCCTTCAGTGAATCACTCTCCTCCAGTAAGTTGTTTCATTGTTCACCACCATGTACATTGGATGTGGCAGGATTGTGGAGCATAGATCCGACCCTTGGGTTGTGGAGCTGCTTAGCTCTGTCTATTACTTATTGCTTATGGAGTTTGGCACGGAACTAATCCTGTGTTGGAGCGTTGCTAGGTTGAAACCTAATATTTAGGTATGCCTGGTGCTGCTCTTTGCATGACCTCCTGCGCTCTTCATTGCGGCCTGTTAATCAGGAGGAAGTTTTTGTGCCCAGGTTTGGTCTAATGCCATGAGATTTCATGGGGTCTGGTGTTGATGCTTTGTACTCCCAGGGCAACTCCCTCCTAACTGTAAATCATTGCGCCGCCGCCTCTTCTGCCGGTCTGTCCTGCTGGTGGGACCAGGCGTACCCAGGAATGGTAATGTAGGCCAGACTAAGTAAGGACATCAGTAAACTAGCTGTGTTTTTATAACAATCAGTTTCCTAGCTAACATTAGACCTTTAATTCCAGATTTTTACTGAATTCAAATTTCACGATCTACTGCGGTGGGATTCAAACCCAGGTCCCCAGAGCAACACTCTGGGTCTGTAGATTACTAGTCCTATGAGAGTTCCAGTATGCCACTGCCCTCCCATTTGCGATTTAAATTGCAAACTTCAGAATTCCACATGATTTTCTCCCCCCTACTGTGACTCACAAAACAGCTGTCATTTTTTCTCAGTTACTGTGTAAAGGTCTGGAAACTGTCACTTGATTTCCATTTGAGTTTCACTCCCATTGCAATCAGATCACATAGGTATGTTGCTGAGCTGAGGTGCTTCTGGAATTCCCAGGAGTTAATGCTCTGGGGATATGGGTTCAAATCTCACCACAACAACTGATGGAATTTGAATTAGAATCATAGAATCCTACGGTGTGGAAATAGGCCATTTGGCCCATTGAGTCTGCACCGACTATAATCCCCCACTCAGACCCTATCCCTATAACCCCTGAATTTTCCCTAGCTGGTCCCCCTGACACTAAGGGGCATTTTATCATGGCCAATCCACCTAACCCGCACATCTTTGGACTGTGGGAGGAAACCAGAGCACCAGAAGGAAGTCCACACAGACACAAGGAGAACGTACAAACTCCACACAGACAGTGACCCAAGCCAGGAATCGAACTTGGGTCCCTGGCCTGTGAGGCAGCAGTGCTAACCACTGTCCCAACCACCACCCATTTATTCAATGAAAAAAATCTGGAATATAAAGCTAGGCTCAGTAATATTGACCATGAAACTATTTCTGATTGTCACATAAACCCATCTGGTTCACCAATGTCCTTTAAAGATGGAAATCTGCCATCCTTATTTGGTTTGACCTATATGTGACTCCACAGTTGACTCTTAATTGCCCTTAGAAATGACATAGCAAGCCACCCAGTTCTAGGGCAATTAAGGATGGCAACAAATGTTGGCCTTGCTGCTACTGATGCCACAGCCCATAAAGAATAAAGATAAAAACCTTAAATACACTCGTAAGGTCCAGTAGTTATAATGACATTCAGATTAACAGACACGTACGGGGTGAATTACGTTATTTTCAGAACATTGCTTTGCAATAATGAATGCGGGAACAGACGGTGTTTGCCATTGTTAAAGTCATTTGTATAGTGCAATTTTCTAATAGAATTAATCACTTTACAGTAGACAGCCAAAAAGTTCTTTATCCTACTCATGCCGTTTTGTTTGATCCTATTTCTCAGTCCTCTTTTGTAAGTACATCTATCCTATTCTGGGCAGAGAAATCATTCAGCCAGTTTCACATTTAATACCTGCTCAGAAGCTAAATGTGGCCTGGTTAGTTTTACCACCCAACTTTAAACACAATGTGTCGGAAAATTCGTGAAGCTAGTTATTTTCTGTTGGGCAAGGGTGCAAAGTGGATAATAGCAAATGTGTAGTCTGTTTTCACTCTGCCTGATTTTCTTTTTCATTTTGGAAAAGCAAATCACCCTGAGTATGAAGTAACTTGTTGCACCGTGATTACAGAAAAATGATGGAAAAGGAAGGGCATTACAAATCAACTTCTGCAGCATTCATTCTTGCAAGTTATATCAACTTGCATTATTTATCATGCAAATAATTAATATTCTATCAGATGAACAACCAACCAGTTGATTCATTATTAATTATGTTAACCCACTTCAAACATAATATTTGCAATTAATTAACAAGAATAGTCAATCCGATAGCAGCACACTTTATTTTTGTTTATCCGTGGGCAAGTAACGAGACTATATTAATTGCCCTTCCCCAGTTCCCAAGTCTGTCTGTTCCTACACGCTCCTTAGATTGGGCTATTAGGCCTCTATTCCCTCTCCCTATCCCTTCTGCACTACCTCACCTGTATTTAGTTCCATCTGCCATTGTCTGTCCATTCTGCTGGCCTAGCTATATCCCGTTGCAGACAGATCCCGTGATTCATATCACTCCTTCAATTTTGATATCATTGGAAATTTTTGAAATTTTACTTCATATTGCCAGACACAAGAGGTGGAATTTTCCTGTTCCCATACAGTGTGGTTTTGGCGGCAGACACAGCTCTCCATTGGCTGCCGACAGGATCTTCCAGTCCCGCCAATGTCAATGGTATCTTGCATGGCTTAAAGGCTTGCGATTTGACTTTGTTCTCATCTCAAGAACTCACCTGCCTTGCATTATATATCTTCTTTTTTGTTTCACCACAATCTCTCTCTTCCTTAAATTTCAAGGAGCATTCTTTTAGCTTGCTGGAATGTACCTAACCTGTACTGGAAGTATTTCTTAAAGGACACCCATTAGGTGGTATCTTATGGTGGGTTTGGAGGTGGGGAGTGCATTTAATTGAACAGGATTGTGGTGGGTGAACACCCTATGACCTTCACACATCCACTCCAATTAAGCCTGTAGCAGGAAGTTCCATAGCTGACCTCCCTCCCCATCACCCATTGAGGCCATTAAGAGGTCATTAGTGCCCAATTAAGTGCCTTTTCACGCCATACAGCGGTATTAATCCCACAGTGGATGGACCTGTAGCCACACGGGAAGCATGGTGAGCAAAACTGTGCAGGTTACCAGTGGTGTCCAGGGGGAGGAGTTGGTGGGCAATCAGTGCCTGATTGAGGGACCTGGCATCAGGAAAGGGTAGGGCTGTTGAGAGATCTCTCTTGCCTTTTCACATTTTTCCCGCACAAACCCCATTCTGCAAAATCCCTCCCTTACCTTTGGCCTGGGTGGGTGTCATTCCAGCAGTGGCCACCTGAGTGGCATTACTGAGCCAAAGAGATGATAACTTCTCAGCCTCAGAGTCCTGATCCCATGGAAGGCCCTCTGCCGACCAGTTGATTTCCTGACTGGCTTGTAATTTAGTCGGCCTTCTCCAAAAGTGTCAATGTGGGTTTCTTGCTACCCTTCAGTGGGCAATCAAGGCACCTATCATCTCCAAAAAGTCCCCCCATTAACATTGTTACCATTAAAATTGTTCCATTACCTTTTTTTCCTGTCAGCCCCTGGTTGCATTTTACTCTGGGTAGATGCCTTCTTGTCCCATCAAAATTAGCCCTGCTGCAAATGAGAAATTCTACATTGTTCCTTGCTCCTCTTCATTACTAATCTAAACTTTAAAACATGACAGGAATCTTACCTAGTTCATGCCGGTGGGATTTTCTCATCCCACCACAGTGAATGGAGATTTGGCTGGCTGCCAAATTCTTCGACCTTGCTGCAGCGGGGGCATGGCCAATAAAATTGCTCTTGTGATGGTCACTCTTACCCAAGTGCCCCCTCCCAAACATTTGGTCCACTACCTCATTTCCCATCACCAGGTCCAGCCATTCCTCCTTTCCAGTTGGGTCGAGAACATGCTGGTCTAGGAAGTTCTCTAACATGCATTTCTGAAATTCCTCCCCCTCTCTACTCTTTGGTCTAACATTAGGTTACTTGGCAAATTGTTGGAGCACATTTTATGGATTATATATCATGGAGCTTCTTACACGAGTGATTTGCATGACGAGAAGAAACATGAAAATACAAACTGTAGTGGTTGTTCAAAAAATTAATCACAGTCGAGAGTGTAAAGCTAATTCTGAATTATTGATGATGAAATGTATTAGTTGCATCTAGTTAATAGGAAAACCTTTCAGCAACATTGATCAAACCTCCATGAAATTATCCGACAGACTTAATTGAAACACTTTGAAGTACACTCTGTTCCTTCCAATTACACTACATGATTACACTGGCAGTTAAACTGCTTTTTAAACAGACTTAATTGTAAGGAAAGCGGAACAATGATTGACTTCTGTGAATATGGGAAGATGCATTTACATCTTAAAAGAATAATGTTGCATCAAGTGATCAAATGTAAAATATAATGGATTTGGATTTCACTGTGTAATAAACACCAATTCGGATAGTGTTTTTGGGAATAACTCAGGGGCAGAATTGAACAGCCACTTCTGCTGGTGACACCTTCCAGTTCTGCCAATGTCAATGGAGTTTTGAATGGATGGCTGCAACATGCACCATAAAATTCCACCCCCTTAAACAGAAGAATAAAATACAAATGTTTTAAGAGTATCATCAGACCCTGATGCATCTTAATATAGTCAAAATCATTTGCCTGCCTATTTCCTATAAACTTTTGTCAGTTATGGAAGATGTAATTTGAATTTGGCAATTATTGGGAAAAATTTCCAACACCAGTATGAACATATACATTTATAAAGGAAGTAGAAAAGTAAGGACAAAATTTATGACTTATAAATGGGGACTGAATTACATCTGTCCAGTCTAGTCCAATTGTTCTTTTGTCTCTGCTAAAAGATTAAACATTTTGTAAAATGGCCCAGCACAGAAGGAGACCATTCAGCCTACTGTGCCAGTACCAGTCTTTCAGTAGATCTATCCAATTAACCTCATTTCCTCTCGCTTCTCCCATACTCTACATTTTCAACCTTCAAGCATTGCTTCTGGTTCTTTTACAATTGTCTTAACACTGAAACATAGAAAATAGGAGTAGGAGTAGACCATTTGGCCCACTGACACTGCTTTGCCACTCTTTTTATATTCATTTGTGGGACACAGGAGTCACTGACTGGCCAGCATTTATTGCCTAGTTGCTTGCTAGGCCATTTCAGCAGAGTTAAGAGTCATCCACATGTCTGAGGCTCTGGAGTTATACATAGGCTAAACCAGTTAAGGACAGCAGATTTCCCTTCTCTAAAGAACATTAGTGAACTAGATGGGTTTTTCCAACAATCAACAAAGGTTTCATAGTTAGTCATCAGTAGATTCTTAATTCCAAGTGTTTTTTTTATTGAATTCAAATTCCACCATCTGACATTCCAGGATTTGAACCCAGGTCCCCAGCTGAGTTTCTGGATTAATAGTCTGGTGATAATACCACTGGGCCCTCAGAATGTCAGAATGATCATGGCTGATCATCGAACTCAAAAGCTTGATCGCAGTTTCCTTTTTTATCCTTTGGTCCCTTTCTCCCCAAAAGCTATATCTGACTACTTCTTGAATCTTTGACCATGACTGCTTTTTGTGGTAGTGAATTGTGAATTCCACTGGCTTACCACTTCTTGGATGAAGAAATTTCTCCTCATCTCAGTCCTAGAAGGTTTGCACTGTATCTTTAGACTCTGACCACTGGCTCTGGACTGCCCCACCATCTGGAACATCTTCCCTGTTTAGTCCTGTTAGAATTTTATAGGTTTCTATGTGATCCTCCCTCACTTTCCTGAACTCCGTTGAATATACAGCTCAATCTCTCCACATATGTCAGTCTCACCATCCCAGGAACCTGTCCGGAACACCTTCGCTGCTCTCCTTCTACAGCAAGAACATCCTTCCTCAGATAAAGAGACCAAACCTGCACACAATCCTCCAGATGTGGCCTCACCAAAGATCTGTATACTTGGAACAATTAAATCTGTGTCTTTTGGCTAGCAAGCTTTTTAATCACTGGAAGCATTATTTACACAATCAAAACGCCAGGATTTTGAAGGCCTCTATCTAATCTTCCATTAACCTTCTCTGTTCATAGCTCTAATTTCTCCAGTCTCTCCAAAGAATTGAATAATTATCATTCTAGTAAAACCCTTCAGCACTCTTTCCAAGATCTTGCTTTGCCAAAATGCATTGCCCAAAACACAACAGTCCAGTGCTGAATAAATATTTTGCACAACACCCTTTGTTTTGTACTCTATGCCTCTCTTAATAAAGTCAAAGATCCCATATGTTTTTTAAAGAACATTCTCAACTTGTGCTTCAAACACTTGTATACATACACATCAAGATTCCTTTTTAAAATGTTTAATTAACTTTGCCTCTTCTTATTCTCCCTAGGAAAATGTATCAGTTCACACTTCTATGCACTTAATTTCATTGAGCATATATAAAAAAAGACAGTAGGACTAGGGGGCACAGCCTCAAGATAAAGGGGGGGCGGTTCAGAACGGAGTTGAGGAGGAACTTCTTCACTCAAAGGGTGGTGAATCTCTGGAATTCTCTGCCCGTTGAAGTGGTGGAGGCTGCCTCGCTAAATATTTTTAAGAAGCGGGTTGATGGGTTTTTGATAAGAGAGGGGATTAAGGGTTATGGGGAGAGGGCGGGAAAGTGGAACTGAGCCACGACAGATCAGCCATGATCTTATTGAATGGCGGGGCAGGCTCGAAGGGCCAGATGGCCTACTCCTGCTCCTATTTCTTATGTTCTTATGTTCTTAATCCCATTCTACTGGCTAGGTCCGCCTGAAGTATGTTACTATCCATTTCATTGTTTATTGCATTTCTTTCGGTCCTGCAGCCAATTTTGTACCCATATTGCCATTATCTCAGTCATTTTGCTAACAGGTCTAATATGTAATACTTCGTCAAATTCTTTTTGAAAGATCAAATAAGCAGTGTTCACCGCACTACTGCCCCCAGTCTTCTTGGATGCTTTATCAAAGAACTCGACCAAGTGTGTCAGGCATGATTTGCTTTACCAAACATTAATAAATTTCCTCCTGGATTCTTGTCCCTAATCTCCCCACGGCCAATATTAGTTATGCTCACCTGTAATTCTGGGATTTATTCCTCTCTCCCTTCTTAAACAGCAGAATAACATTTGTAACCCTCAAGCCTTCTGTCACTGCTCCCCTATCCATGGAGTGTAATACTAATTTGAAACATTATTTTTCCTTTTGTTTCATTATAGGAAACATTCTTGAGAAGTAAACTCTTGAGGTATGTGTCAGCTATGGCTTGATTGGTAGCATTCTTTACTCCAAGTAGCGAGGTTTTGGGTTCAAGTCCTAGTACTCCCAAGACTTGAGAACTAAATTCAAGGCTGATTCTCCAGTGCACAATTCAGAGCATGCTGCACCGTTGGAGATGCAGTGGGAATTTTGCGGATGGAGTGTGGGCACACGCCCAACCTGGTGGCGTGTGAAATCGTCCAAGAAGATGTTGGACACTCGTCCTGATGTCATCACGTGATCATGCGATGTTTCAGTCAGTAGGCACTCAGGAAAATTGGAAGTGTGTCCTCTGACAGTCAAGAAACCAATTCAAATGATGTGTGGATTGATGAACTGATTGGCAAGGTGGTCTTTACAATTATACTGCAACCCCAATCCAGATCAGGATGAAAGGTCAGAACTCAAATAAAATTAACAAATGTGTCTGGGGACTAAGATTTGTGTGTGATTGTGCTGCCTATGCACTCTTTGCATAGCTTTTCCATTGCTATTTACTTTTCACAGATCAGCAGTTCCCTCAGACAACCCTGCAGTGGCCATGTTCCTGACTGAGCACATCGGACGTGCCAGCCTGCACTTCTCATTTCCTCGGTGTCCACCCTCTTCCCACCTTCCCTGGCAGTGCTCAGCCTTTCACAGAGTGTGTTTCGGGCTGGAAGTGCATTTCATGCCCTTTTCCGGGCTCGCCAGATGGTGTGCCCAGTTCAAGCCATTGTATGAACCAGCCTGTCCTCAAAGGTGGATTCTATGGCACTATTTCAAAGAAGGGCAAGCAATTTAGCCCTGGTGCTTTGGTCAGCACTTATACATCAGTTAACATCACAAAAACAGATTATCTGCCCATTACTTCATTAGTTTTTGGAAGCTTGCTGCCTGAAAATTAACTGCCACAGCTGGGATTCTCCCAAAGAAATTCTAAGCGTTGAATTCGTGGAGGAGTTGTAATAAATCATGCAGGAGTTTTTTACTGGGATTTTCAAAATGAATCTCCCACATAGAGATTCACGCTGAAAATCAGGGGGTGGAGCATTGTGCTGAGTGGGCCACTGCACAGTGCCGAGATCGGTGCATGCGCAGGAGCCCAGCACTGCTGGCCTCCTGATCACTGGCCACCCTTGCGACCCCGATCACAGAACGCACCCAACCCCCACCCCCACTCCCTGATCACTGGCCTCCCGGACCTCTCCCAATGTCCCATCTCCCTGCTAGCAAACCCAATCTCCTCGATCCCCGTGCCCCCAAAGCCTCCAACCCCGATGACCAGCCCTGATCAACCCCTTCCCTCCCTCAGCCACTGATCCCTATGCAGAGCGGAGGTGGGACCCCTACTCACCATTCTCCCCCTGACAGGCCCCACCCCCAACAAGTCCCATCCCCTCTGGCCACGCCCCATTGGCACTGCCCGATACCTGGTGGGCAGTTGCCATTTTGCACCTTGGATATTGCCAGTGGTCCAAGCTGGCACTCTCAGCCCAGGAGGCACTCCCCTTTATCCCTGACATATTGGGGTGGCCTGCATGACCTCCCTTCATTCTAGCCAGGTCAGGGCACCAGGTCCCCCTTAGTGGGGTGCTGTTGTAAGCCCTGCTGGAATGAACCATTCCTGGTGGGTGCAGAGAGGTTAGCTAGCCCAGAGCCTTCAGTCCTGGGCCCACAAATGAAATTCAAATGAAAATTTTAATATGGAAATCAGCTGACGACTCCGGAAATCTCGACTCCAGAGATGTGCAGAAGCTGTGGCACTCCACGGGGAGCCCCAAATGGTCTCCGCTAACGTGTCCCGGCCCATTGCACTGCTACAACAGTGCATGGGAACAGGAGAATCACTCCCATATTTCTCACAGTAAAACAGGAACAACACTTTAAATTTACTTCATTGGCCATAAAGCACTTTTAGATGTCCGGTGGTCATCTTTATTTTGTCATTTTATTTATAAGTTAACCCTGTGTCTTTCTATTGCTTACTGCATAACTTCTCTGAAATAAAACCAACCCGTTTTTGGGTTGTATCGCTGCTAACATTTTGCACATCAACCTTATTTTCTAAATATTAAAGTTTTGTAGCAGAATCTAAAGGTCTGAGTCCATACTTGATGAGTTGCCACTGCTCCCAGGGGCGACAATTTCTAGTGAAGCAGGACTGAACAAATTGAGGTTATGAGTCGTGGGTGGATAAATCATACACAGCACAGAGTAATCGAGCGCTGGCAGCTGCTATATTGAAATCCCATAATCTCCAAAGGTGTTAAGAGCCAAAGAACCTGCAACCTTAATACTTTAGTCAAAGCAGGCTGAGTCATTTTTGTTACCACCTTTCAAAACTCAATAATTAATTGACAAAATTGGTAGTTCCTCTTTGACATTTATTGTAACTCTATTATTGATTTGAAATATTCACTCGCAATCTAATTAAATTAGAGTTAGGATGCCAAAGATGGAGTATCAGTTGTCAAAGATACAATACGAATGTTGGTCATCTGAATTTCATGTTGCACTTAAATAACTGTTCTCAAAGTAAAAATTTAATTTCTTTAGTAAAAGATGAGCAGTTCAAGTCACATGGATGACATCTAAATGTGACTAGGAGGTGCAGTCTTGCATTATGCTTCAGAATCTTTGTTCATCATCTGACAAACCATTGATTTTTACGCTTTTCATTATATGTGGCAAACGCCGCTCTCTAACCATTACTCTGTCTCCGTGACAAGTTGTAAGGTGTTTTTGACATTTCAGCAAGCAGATAAAGAAAATCGCTGGCAAAGTGCTGCAATTTTCAGCTACCATTATTTTTATTGGTTGTTAAAATAGCAGTACCAGCAGAATTTATTTTCTCAGCAGAAATAGCTACAGGAAAATTTTTGACAAAGTACATCAGCGTACTTGCACGCAATGGCAGCAATTGTGGGATTGAAGGGTAGTTTTCCATTTCATAAACTGGTGGCATGCACCATGGTGGTCAACTCTGTTGAACATCACCTGGGGTGGTTCAGGAACCCCACTCTGGCATTTGCTGCAGAGGGGGACAGTGGGCTGAGAAGGTGAACAAGCTGCTAGCCTCTATTTTCTCTGGGCCCTCTTCTTGGTCGGTTGAGCTTATCATTTATGCTCGTCTCTTCAAACACCCTGATAAACAATCAGCTTCAAGAAGTCACAACCATCAGTACTATCTCCCAGTCTTTAGTAGTCACCATCTTCGTAATTCACTTTCCGGTCTCCTTGAAGCAGAGGTATGAATGAAAGCCCAGGAAATCAAATTGCTAATTTGTTGCACAAATGGTTTTTGAGTTAAGATCCCAGCTGACGTTACAATGCGACAAGTCAGATCCCAAGGTGGAACCCACTTTGGCAGACTCAAATTTATATTTTTGTTTAAATACATGGAAGGCAGTTGCTGAACAGAGGCACAGGTATTAGTTGATAACTTTTTAACAAAATGGTAAAACTTTATTAACTGAGAAGAGATAAACTATAATACACAACTCCTTTACCTCAAATATATTATTACAGATCAATACAGATACTTCAAGATAATGCAAATTAGCAAAATCTATCTTATACTTTAATGTTCACAGTAAATACACAAGCAACGCTTTCTCTCTGATGTCTTCACCAAGGATCTACCTCCAGATTTTCAACCTATCCTTTTGATGTTCCTCTGCCGTGGATTGCCACATATATTCAAGCTTCACCTTTCACGCAATACCCAAGATACCCTGTCATGCCAACATAATACCACTGCTTCACAGGGCATATTAAGACGTCACCAACCTTTTAGTCACTTTGGATCTCTGGCTTCTCATAAGCCGACATCCCCAGGTCTGCACCTTGTAACTCCATCTCTAATTTGGAGCCTTTCAGCTTCTCAATCTCAAGTTGACTGAACAAACCCTTTCTTGAGATTCCTGTTCTTTTGTGCTATGACTTCACAGTCCTCCTGGAACTTTTTTCTGTCCTAATCCCTGGTCTCTGGAACTTTCTGATCTTTAGTTTGGGACCAGCTCTCTGCAGTTTCCCTCCATGTCTCTGTTCCAATGGATTCTGTTGAATGCTGCACACTCCTGGATTACTTCCTTTCAATTGAATTCAACTGCTTTCTATTTCCCTGGTCTGGGCCACTGGTTGTTAGGCAACAGCCTCGTTTTTATGCTCTGTGTTTGCTCTAGGGTCATAAAAACTTTGTTAAAATGCAGGCAAAGTTTAAGATGAAGTTAAACTGAGTTCTTAACTCTTTCCAAACACACAAATACAGAAACACAAATTAAACTTAAACTTAAAGCTATGAGTTAAACACAACAAACATAAATTACTTAAAACTATCAGATACAATTCTCCCAAAAAATGATAAAGTGGCAGGGTCAGTCAGAAAACTGGCATTTTTCTCCTCAGAGATGTGGAGATGCCAGCGTTGGACTGGGGTAAACACGTAAGAAGTCTCACAACACCAGGTTAAAGTCCAACAAGTTTATTTGATAGTAAACCCACAAGCTTTTGGAAACGCTGTTCCTTTGTCAGGTGAGTGGAAAATTCTGCTCAGACAAGGGCATATAAAGGCACACACAGTTTACAGAATACTGATCAGAATGCGAGTCTTCACAGCTAATCTGCTATTCAAGTCTTAAAGGTGCAGACAATGTGAGTGGAGATAGCATTAAGCATAGGTTAAAGAGATGTATATTGTCTCCAGACAGGACAGTAAGTGAGATGTTGCAAATTCAGGCAAGTCATGGGCCTTACAGATAGTGTGACATGAACCCCAGGTCCCAGTTAAGGCTGTCCTCATGTGTGCGAAACTTGGCTATCAGTCTCTGCTCAGCGACTCTGCGCTGTCGTGTGTCATGAAGGCTGCCTTGGAGAACGCTTACCTGAAGATCAGAGGCTGAATGCTCATGACCGCTGAAGTGTTCGCCAACAAGAAGGGAACAGTCTTGCCTGGTGATTATCCGTTGTTGTAGTGTCTGCATGATCTCCCTAGTGTGCCATGCTACGAGACATCCTTTCCTGCCGTGTATCAGGTAGACAACGTTGGCCGAGTTGCAAGAATATTGCCATGTACCTGGTGGATGGTGTTCTCACATGAGATGATGTCAACCATGTCAATGATCCAGCATGTCTTGCAGAGTTGCTGTGGCAGGTTTGTGTGGTATTGTGGTCACTGTTCTCCTGAAGGCTGGGTAGTTTGCTGCGAACAATGGTCTGATTGTGGTGGTGTGGTTGTTTGAAGGCAAGAAGTGGGGGGTGTGGGGATGGCGCTGGCGAGATGTTCATCTTCATCAATGACATGTTGAAAACTCTGGAGAAGATGTCGTAGCTTCTCCGCTCCGGTGAAGTACTGGATGACGAAGGGTACTCTGTCCATCGTGTCCCATGTTTGTCTCCTGAAAAGATTGGTGCGGTTTTTCGCTGTGGCACATCGGAACTGTCAATGAGTTGAGCACCATATCCTGTTCTTATGAGGGCATCTTTCAGTGTCTGGAGATGTCAGTTGCAATCCTCCTTATCTGAGCAAATCCTGTGTATACAGAGGGCTTGTCCATAGGGGATGGCTTCTTTAACGTGTTTAGGGTGGGAGCTGGAGGAGTGGACCATCTTGAGGTTATCGTGGGCTTGCGATACAGTGAAGTGCTGAGGTGACCATTCTTAATGGAGATGTGTGTGTCCAAGAATGCAACTGATTCTGGAGAGTAGTCCGTGGTGAGTCTGATGGTGGGATGGAACTTGTTGCTGTCCTCATATAGTTGTTTCAGTGATTGTTCACCATGAGTCCAAAGGAAGAAAATGTCATCGATGTAACTAGTGTATAGCATTGGTTGAAGATCCTGTGTGGTGATCTTCCTCTGATCTTCGGGTAAGCGTTTTCCAAGACGTCCTTCATGGCACACGACAGCACAGAGTCGCTGAGCAGGGACTGATAGCCGAGTTCCGCATACATGAGGATGGCCTTAACTGGGATCTTGGGTTTATGTTGCACTATCTGTAACCCCCATGACTTGCCTGAGCTTGCAGCACCTCACTTACTGTCCTGTCTGGTGACAATACACATCTCTTTAACCTGTTCTTATGATAGCTTAATGCTATCTCCACTCACATTGTCTGCACCTTTAAGACTTGAATAGCAGATTAGCTGTGGGGACTCGCTTTCCAATCAGTATTCTGTAAAACTGTGTGTGCCTTTATATGCCCCTCTCTGATCAGAACTTTCCACTCATCTGAGGAAGGAAAAGTGTTCCGAAAGCTTATGGGTTTACTATCAAATAAACTTGTTGGACTTTAACCTGGCGTTGTGAGACTTCTTACTGTGTTCTCCTCAGAGAAACAGACAGGATCTTCCCACACTTAGCCATTATTGTGAAGGCATGTGTGATTTGTGCCATGATTGTGAGGGCTGAGATCCAAACACACTGGCCAGCCCAGCTTCACAGAGATTGAAAAGATTGGTGCAGTTTTTCGCTGTGGCACGTCGGAACTGTCGATGAGTTGAGCACCATATCCTGTTCTTATGAGGGCATCTTCCAGTGTCTGGAGATGTCAGTTGCAATCCTCCTTATCTGAGCAAATCCTGTGTATACAGAGGGCTTGTCCATAGGGGCTTCTTCAACGTGTTTAGGGTGGAAGCTGGAGAAGTGGAGCATTGTGAGGTGCTTTTTAAAGGGCACCCCAATTCAAATTGTCAGAGCCTTACCCCAATATTCGCCAACATACCGTCCTCATCCTTTCAGTTCTAGCTGACCGTTGGAGCATCGAGGCCCTGAATGGGTCCCCTTCAAGCTCTGCCCCAGGTTGGCAGTGCCGGAGGCAGTTCCAGGCACTACCCTGCCATGTACTCAACCACGTGAGGACTGTAATGGCCTCTGGGTCCCCTGGCATGGTCATCATGGTTTGGTCTCCATTTGTGGAGACAAGTGGTGATTACCATTGGCTTTACATCGTACCGGTGGATGGGAACATTTTTGATATCATACTGTATTTACGTGAATGGTGATCAGAATCATGCCCTCACTGGCTATAAACCTGATTACTTCTGCTGGGAGGACCTGAGAACATTGCAAACCATGTTTCAGGCCTCTCCTGGAATTTTCCTGACACAGCAGGATTTACAATGCAGTTAGAAAATTGCCCTCTATATCTTTTACCTATCACAGCATTCACCTATCTGATGAATGAGCCAATGTAGACGTTGTTGTCTTAACGATGAATGTATGCTGATGGAAACAGTACCTTCCAGAACTTTTGAGGTGGTGATCTTGTTCTGCCAAGAAAATGCCTGAGACAGTGGAGGTGAAAAATTCTTCTGACTAGCACTTGTTCCCCCGATCTCACCACTATAAAGATGAAGACACAGGCTTGGTGGACTGATAGTTTGGCATTCTCAGTCAGGTTATTGTTGTTCCACACTCTTTCACTCAGTTTGGACATAACAGCTGCAGCCTTTATGACGCCTGTGCCGATCCTATCCCATCTGCGTGTCATTTCAAATGACAGAATGCTGGTGAATGTTGAGCTCAGATGTGTGATGCAATCAATAATCTGGAGCGTTACATTGCCAATGCTGATAGGTGGTGGTGTGGCAACATTTTTAACTTAATATTGCCTCCCTGATTCTGATGGGCAAACCAAACTACTTTATAGGTATGAAGTAACAGAAGAGTGGGTTATAGAAATAGGAAGCCTACAGTGCAGCAGGAGGCCATTCGGCCCATCGAGGCTGCATCGATCACAATCCCACCCAGGCCCTACCCCCAAATCCCTATATATTTACTGCTAATCCCTTTATCCTATGCATCTCAGGACTGTAAGGGGCAATTTGTTTTAGCATGGCCTATCAACCTAACCTGCACATTTTTGGACTATGGGAGGAAACCAGAGCATGAGGAGGAAACCCACGCAGACACGAGGAGAATGTACAAACTCTACACAGACAGTGACCCAAGACAGGAACCAAACCCAGGTCCCCAGAGCTGTGAAGCAGCAGTGCCAACCACTGTGCTACCATGCCACCATTTGGACAATGGGTGGAAACAGGCACTATGGATACAGTGCTAATAAGGCCAGCTTGTTTGAAATATTGATGATAGCACAAAAATTTGATTACTATGATTTGAACTTGCCTGGGTGTATTAAACTAGAAACTTGCAGGTTTAGCACTCCAGTGCTGATTGAACAGCACTTTTCTAGAGCTGTATATGTGGAGTCCTCATACCCATTTGCACTGTAAGTGTGGAGTTTTCTGGCTGTCACACAATGACACATTGCTACATGACTCAGAAAGTGAGTAAGAGAGTGCACAGGTTCCCACATGCCGCACTCAAGGTTCTGGTAGAACTGGTCCAGAGGAATAGTGATTTCCTGTACCCACAATGAGATAGGAAGTGATCAGGTGTGTAGGTGAGGGTAGTGCAGTTGCTGTCGTTTGAATCGATTTCAATAAAGTCTTTGTCAAGGTCCCACATGGGAGACTTGTAAAAAAGGAAAATGCACATGATACAAAGTGGATTCAAAATGGGCTCAGTTGTAGGAGACAGAGGGTGATAACAGAAGGCTGCTTTAGTGATTGGAAGAAACTGCCCAGTGGCTTACCACAGAGGTCTGTGCTGGGTCCCCTATTATACATCACTTACATAAATTACCTACATGACCATGTGGAGGTTAGGATTAGTAAGGATTAATAAATTTGTGGGTGAAACAAAGACTAGCCAGGTGACTAACAGTGAGGTTGAATGTCTTGGGTTACAGGAAGATATAGAAATGGGCAGATAAGTGGTAGATGGAATATAGCCCTGAAAAGTGTGAGGTGATACAGTTTGTAAGGAATGATTTGACAAGGAAGTATTCAATGACTAGCATGACACTAGGAAGTTCTGAGGAATAAGGGGACCTTGGTGTGTTTGTCCATAGATCTCTGAAGGCAAAAGGACATGTTAGTAGGGTAGTGAAGAAGGCATATGAAATATTTGCCTTCATCAATTGAGGTATATATTACAAAAACCGTGAGGTCATGTCGTATAGAACTTAATAGAACATAGAACATAGAACATAGAACATTACAGCGCAGAACAGGCCCTTCGGCCCACGATGTTGCGCCGACCAGTTTTTTTTTAAAAAAAACACTGACCCACTAATCTAAACCAATCCCTTTTTGTCCATAATGAAAATAGGTTGGATAGGTTTGAGTTGTTTTCACTGGAGCAGAGAAGACTGAGGGGTAAGTTGATCAAGACGTACAATATTGTGAGGGGCGTGGACAGGTTGGATAGTGAGCAGGGTTAAAGGGTCAGTTACAAAGGGACACAAATTCAAGGTGAGTGGCAGGAGTTTTAAGGAGATGTGAGGGAAAAAATGTTTTACCCAGAGGGTGGTGGTGCTCTGGAATGCATTGCCTGGGTGGGTGCTAGGAGCATGTTGCCTCACATCCTTTAAAATATACCTGGATGAACACTTGGCACATCATAACATTCAAGGATATGGGTAAAATGTTGGGATTAGGTAAACAAGTCAGGGGTTTCTCACATGTTAGTGCAGACCCAATGGGCTGAAGGGCCTCTTCTGCACTGTGATTCTGTGACTATCCAGACATTAAAAACTTTTAAATCTCAAGTGCTTAATCCCTTATGAAAACAAACAAACATCTGTTCAAAACCTCCTGAAATGGCTCCATTGAGATTTGTTTCCATCACATGTGCATCATACCTTGTCTCTATACTCCTACCAGTAAATTGGACCTGTCAGAAAAGGGGCAGGCCCCTGGTACCTGAGTCGCAACTGCCATTTTTTGAGTTCAATGAATCCACCAAGACTCTGTGAAATCCAGATACCAGTAGCCATCCTCCTACTTGTCATCGTGGCTCAAATACAGCTGGGAGAAGACTGCTGCAGAATGAAGACATCAGGAATGCTGCCAGGATCCTGGAAATTGATCTGCATGATGTGCTATGTTTGATTAAACACCAGCTCAGTGTTCCTGTTGGACTCCCTTTTGACTGTTGTACATCTGAGCATTGACACATGGCACCCTCATAATAACACAAGTGAAGTAAATGTCATCTCTCACTATGCAGAAGCCTATATCCCTCCCTGTGGCACTATTGTGCCTTTAAGAAAGGTATTTGAAACATATTCTCTATAGTTCTAAGCAGCCTTTTTTTATCGTGGCACCGGGATGTCTGAGTAGATGTCATTTTATTGCTGAAAGGCCAAATAATGTGCATTTTGTTCATTTTTAATTTGGCGTATTGCAATGTCCTGGAGATTTTTCTGGCCCTTTTGAATTGTTGGGGGAAGATCGATTGACACATCAGGGTCAGGTGGTACTTTGGAGAAAATCCAGAGTCCTTTACGTTCAGTTTGGGCAGAAGCTGTTGGACACCAGACTGAAAACAGTGTTTGTATCTCTCTCCCTGGTAATGGAAATTCTGCAGACTGTTGACTAGGAGGAAGCTGTTTGGACTCCAGACTGCAAGCAGTGACTCTCTCCCTGGTATTGGAATTTTAGCTTTTGGTAGCTGGTTAGTTAGTAACTAAAGGCAAGGAATGTCTCTGACTCTTGAAGTGTACTGAAAGTTCCAGGGTCAAAGGCTTCAGCATTTTCAACTCAACATCCAAAGGAATGAACCACAGCAGGGGCTGGAAAGCTGTAAAATCCAGCATCACCTGAGCATACTGACTTCAGGTACTAAACTGAAAATAGTGTGTATGTTTGTAAGAATGTTTGTTTTGGAACAGATTCTTAGCTGTTAAGGTTTACACAATGTTATAGTTGTGTTTTTTTTTGAAATTGGTAAAAGTTATTGTTAATTTGAATCATACCTGAAGTGAAACATCTTATGCTTACCCGCACCAAAATTCAAAGCACAAAATTTTTGATCTAAACTGACTTCATAAAACACCTTGCAATTTCCAACCTGGGTTATAACTCTCCCGAAGCCATGTCTGGCAAAAAAAGAATGAAATGTCATTAGCTCTCTTGGACTACAGATCCTCAATGATCTTATACAACAGTGGTCAGTGACTGGGAGATGTCAAAAATATCTCCAAAAACCTGCCTGGAGGGAGTCAAAAGCATAGATATTCACACACCTACTGACAATGTTGTTTTTGCACTGCTGTGAGGCTGCACCTTTGGCTTCACAAAGTGTTGATTTCAGTGAAATCGGGCTGAATTTTCCCAAAATATCTCTAAGTTTCTTAATGATGAGAAAAATAGGGTTAATTGGGAGAAAAATATTTTGTCGGGCACATTCCGCATCAGAATTTTTCTATCTTCGGTCACTTTTTTGGAGAGGGGTGAGTTGCACCCCAGTACTGAGCGGGGGGGGAGGGTGGAGAGGTTGAGGGAGGGGTTGGGGGGGGGTGCCTCTAAACACACTGGTAAGCCTGGTTTCAGAGAGCTCAGGCAGCATTTCGTGAGGGCATCTCAATCTCATAGCGCATTGTCACAGATATCGGGATCACCCCTCCTCCTCAACAGCAGCAAGTTGCCACCCCAACATGGTCGCCCACATCAGGGCCCTCCCAATGGGTGCCCCTGTCGGACCCCAATGCTCCCCCCCCACCACCCCAGCATGACCATCGCACCAGGTCTGCACTAGTGGAGAACTGTAGTGATTTTCACTATTATGGCACCATACCTAAAGGTCGGAAGGTCCCATGCACCGGGTTTTGAATGAGCCACGCGTATTTAAATACTACTTTAAATATGCTAATCAGCTTGGTACAGGGTCAAAGTAACAGACGTCCAAGGCCCTCACCAGAAATAGACATCAGATCTTTTTCACAAGCAAATCAGGGGAGTCAGGCGTATCAGAAGCCCCCACTCCCAGATTAGTTTGCTGGCTGTATTTAGTGAAGCCTGGCCTGGGGGGTGCCTGCAGCCTGAAAGGTAAAGTTGTGAAATTTTGAGCAAGAATACCCCTCCCAATTCCACATTTATGGAAGGCGAACAACTGATGCCCTTTACCCAGATTCTGAGGCTCCCCCTGGCCTCACTGCTCTCTGTTCTAGACTCCTTACACTTCACTTCTGGCCTCTCTTACTTGAGGGCCACTGCAATGACAGTAACAGGTTGATCTTACTTTCCTCTTGCTGTTCATGCTTTGCCCACTCCAGAAGGAAGAAAGCTGGAAGATGCAGCCCAATATAGAACAATGTGAAGTGATTTAAGGTGTAAAAAGGATGAACCTAAGAGTTAATCAGACAGGAATTCTGCTATTTTATGGAGTGGAATTTGGCATTATGGAAGCAGAGGGCTAGAATTGTGGTGGAGCCTGTCTCACTCAGAGAGTCATCCAATTCTTCTGCCTGGCCCTTCCCTATCCTAACGTCCAATAAAAACAGCCATTTCTGAGGTACTATCCTCATCTAAGCTCCAAGGAATTAAAATGGCAATGGTCCCTAAAGGATCAATTGCTGTTTGAATCCAGACCTGCCAGCAAAGGAGCAATGGTAATGGAGATTTACAAAGCTTTGCATATTCAGCCAAATGCCAAGCATTGCTCTGATAGCATAGTGGATCCATTGGGCTAGGTGCCCCGTAACAGTTATGCATTGGTTCACAGAAGGTTTCACTCATTCCTGAAGTGAAGATCTTGTCTTATGAAGAAAGGTTAAACAAGTTGGGTGTGTATCCAACGGAGTTTAGAAGAATGAAAGATGATCTTATTGAAAGATATCAGGTTTTGGGGGGCTTGGTGGGGTGGATATTGTTTGGAGGTTCCCGGTGTGGGAAGGACTGAACCAGGGGAAACAGTTCGGATCTCCCTTTTAGATGGAATTGACGAGAGATATTTTCTCTGAGGGACTTGTGCATCGGTGGAGTTCTGTTCCCTAGGAAGCAGTGGACACTGAGTCATTGAACTTACACAAAGCTGAGTTTGATCATACTTGATATGCAGGGAAGTCAAGGTATTTACAGGGGGTGTAATGGTGGGCAGAAATGAAGGTGGAATTGCGGCCACAGCCAAATTGGCCTTGATCTTATCGGAAGGCTTGAAGTCTGAATGGCCTAAACTTATTCCAAAGTCCTAAGTTTCTATGTGTCTATATCTACTGTGCGTATCATCCTGTGTTCAGGAGGTAGGGTAATACCCTGGCTCACATAAAACAGCATCTCTACGTTATTGGAATATCTGTACTATTTTTAACTGTGGAAGGACAAAACGGGCTAAGGGTGCAGATTCGTGAATCCTTAAAGGTCAAAACACAGACAGAAAAGACCAATGAAAAAATAAATCAATTCCTGTGTTTTATACACTGCAGTATTGACAACTTGAGGGAGGAAGTGATGTTGACTTTGTGTGTTGCTTGTGCCACAGTTAGAATATCGCGTACCAGATTAACAAAGACAAGAGGAGGATATGGTGGAGATTCACTAACATCTTATAATGTCAGTGAGGCCAGCAGAAGAACAGGGTGTTGAGTGCTAGATGTTGAGTGGGTCAGGTGTTGCTGGGTTCATGACCAGTGAAATGTATCATAACATAAGAACATAAGAACATAAGAAATAGGAGCAGGAGTAGGCCATCTAGCCCTTCGAGCCTGCCCAGCCATTCAATAAGATCATGGCTGATCTGTCGTGGCTCAGTTCCACATTCCCGCCCTCTCCCCATAACCCTTAATCCCCTCGCTTATCAAAAACCCATCAACCCGTGTCTTAAAAATATTTAGTGAGGCAGCCTCCACCACTTCAACGGGCAGAGAATTCCAGAGATTCACCACCCTTTGAGTGAAGAAGTTCCTCCTCAACTCCGTTCTAAACCGCCCCCCCTTTATCTTGAGGCTGTGCCTCCTAGTCCTACTGTCCTTTCTGAGCGGGAAGAGTCTCTCCACCTCTATCGTATCCATCCCATTCATCATCTTATATGTCTCAATGAGTTCTCCCCTCATTCTTCTAAACTCTAACGAGTACAAGCCTAGTTTATTCAGCCTCTCCTCATAGCTCAACCCCCTCAACTCCGGTATCAGCCTAGTAAACCTCCTCTGCACTCCCTCCAAGGCCAAAATATCCTTGCGTAAGTGCGGCGACCAAAACTGCACACAGTACTCCAGCTGCGGCCTCACCAATGCCCTATTCAGCTGCAGCAAGACCTCCCTACTTTTATATTCAATCCCCCTCGCTATGAAGGCCAGCATCCCATTCGCCTTCCTGACCACCTGCTGCACCTGCAGGCTGGGTTTTTGCGACTCATGCACAAGGACCCCGAGGTCCCTCTGCACCGTCGCCTGCTGCAGTTTTTTGCCACGTAAGTAATAGTCCTTCCTACCATTATTCCTACCAAAGTGGACCACCTCGCACTTGCCAACATTAAATTCCATTTACCAGTTCCTGGCCCATTCGCCCAGCAGAATACAGGCTTCTGACCAGGACTGTACAGAGGATGAAATATGTCATCAATGTATTCAGTCGGCTCTTGTAACAAGCAGATTTACATTTTTTTAAGAAAAATATGGAAATAATATCCAAGTTGTAAAGTGGCAGGAAATCTATAAAATATTGATGCAGGCAGTTATTTCTAATGGATTATGAGCAACAAAGATTCAAGAATAATTGTGTTACCACATTTGAAAGGTTTGTACAGGAGAGAGGGAGGGACAGGGAATGATTTCAGGGCCAGTTTTACATTTGGCCCTGACAGGGCACAGATGTGCCGGAGAGAACAGGTGGTAGCCAATTTCAGCTATTGTCATTTTTGTGATGTGAGAAGAAAAATATCCCACCCTGCATTAGCTGCAGTAATGGCGATGTAGAAAGCCTCAGGTAAGACTAGAGTAAAAAATACTTCCTACAGTGATGGATATGTGAAAGATATTTTCTACAAAAGCAGTGAATGATGTGTCCATTAATTCTTACAGAGTTGACAAATATCCCAGGGAGAGAATTGCACTTGGTACCATGAAAAAATTGAAAGCCTGATCTTTATGAGTGAGTTTACATTCTTCACATGGAAGACAAAAGAAATCTTCCCCACTGATTATGAAGAGGATAAAGTATTATAGGGATAAACATATTCAAGTATTGCAGGGAGTATGATGGAGACTGGCTATGTATCAGTGCACAAATCAACTACAAGATAATGCAAGGCCAACTCATGTCCAGGTGCTCACACCACTTAACATACGTGTGTTGTCCTAATGGTGGCAGGGAACTTAGGGGCTGATTCTCTTAGCATAAACCTTCAGTGAAGGACTTCCATTTAGCTGTGGAGCCAGCATTTGTTTTCTGATGGAACTGGGAGAATGCCAAAGCCAGCAGAGCACATAGGCAGAACGACAGGACAGCAGGAGGCAAGCTGGATAATTCTAGTGAAATGTAAGGGCCACTTAGCCAACTATTTTTAAACTTGGCGAGCTCTTAGTACCCACTGGGAATGGACCCTTGACAACTGAAACATCGTTCAGGCATCCCAGTAAGAGAAGAAAATCAGGGGTCAAAAAAGGAGAGAGGGATTTAAAACAATCATTGTCACTAAAGAAAAATTACTAGACAAAATAATGCGTCTATTGAATCAAAAAACATAGAAATATAAAACATGTGTCCACACTGGTCAACGAATTGCCAGCTCAATTAATCCCATTTTCTAGCACTTGATTCACAGTTTGTAAATTATGGCAAGTGCATACCTCTACGTATTGTTTTTAAAATTGAGGGTTTCTGACTCTACCACCTTTTAAGGCAGTGAATTCCAAATCCCCACCCTTCCCCTCAAGTGATAAACCTTTGCCTCAGACCCTCTCTTACTTTAAATATATACTCCTGGTAATGGACCCCTCAACCAAGGGGAAGTGAGCTTTCCTATCCTCTCTATTAAGGCCCCTCATATCCTTATACACTCTAATTAGTTCTTCCCTCTACCTCCTCTATTCCAGAGAAAGAAATCATAGTCTATCCAATCTTTGCTCACAACTAAAATTTTCCAGTAGAGGCTACAATGTTATACATCTCCTTTGTATCCTTTCCAGTGCAATAGCATCTTCCCTATAGTCATTGATCGGAACTGCCTGCAATATTCCAGTTGCAATGTAACTTTTCAGCTCTTACATTCTATGCATCACCTAATAAAGGGAAGTGTTCTGTATACTTCCTGGCTGCCTTATCTACCTTTCTAGTTATCATCTGGGATCTATGGACATGCATTTCAAGGTCCCTTTACACTTCTTAGTATCCAGCCATGTATTGCGTATTCCATTATCTTGTTAGCCTTCCCAAATGCATCATTTTCTACACAGAATTGCATTTGCCAGTGTTCTATCCACCTGACCAGTCCATCTATATCTTCCTGCAAAGAAAGTTTGGTAAGTCCCCTGGGTCAGATGGCTTGCTTCCAAGTGGCTGCAGAGATAGTGGATGCAAGGGGCACCACCATCATCATTGACTTCCTTGGCCTTGCTGAATTAAGGCCTCTTTGAGCAGCAGGACGCAATGATGGATGTTGCCCCTGCAATTTCACAAGTACAGCAGCATCTGGAGGTGCCCCCAGTGACCACTCCTTGATGAGGATCCCATCATGTGCATTTCAGCCACAGAGACAATGAGCAGGCTGGCTCCATTTTATCCAAGATCAGAAAGGTACCAATAGTCAAACTTGGAGGCCACTACACCAGGCAATGCACTGTGTAAGTCAGTGAGGTGGCTTCTTCCTGTAAATATGCTATATTTATGCAGTGAGGGAATCTAGAATGGGGCACATTTTCAGCAGAAGGGGTGCCTCATTTAAGATGAAGATAAGAGGGCCATTTTTCTCTCCAAGGACTGTATGGAATTCTCTACTCCACAGAAGATGAAATATTGAATACATTCAAGGATGAGATAGACAGTTTCTTGAACTATAGTGGAGCCAAGATCTATGGAGCAGGAAAGTGGAGTTGAGATCCTCCATGATCGTATTGAATAAAGGAACAGGCTCAATGGGCTCTGTGGTATCCTCCTGCTTCTATTTCTCATGTTTTTCTATTTTTAAGTTTTCTTATTTGGTCACAATCATCAATTGATTTTTTTTGTAGTTCTAATCAACAATTGTGTGCATGTTCCTAGAGTTCTTTGTGACTGCCGCATTTACTGTTTTTACATATTTCTAAGCACACAGGTACCTTGAACAACTTAGATGTCAAACCTCAATAATACTTCATCCCGATGTCATGGAAACTAGGAGCAAGAGTAGGCCATTCAGCCCTTCGCACTATCAGCCCTGATGTTTCCTGTCTAGAATCAAGAAAATACCATTAATGTTTAACAGCCTGCCAAGGTTCAATGCAGTTGTACACTTGAGCAAACTTTACTTTTTACCCATTTTGGAGGAATCCATTAGCTTTATTCATTATATAGATTGTAAAACTGTGAGTTATCAGTGAGAGGCTTTAATCATACTTAACAGACACAAAGTATAACTATATACAGGCACAGCAACTACAACACAAGTCTCCTCTCCGTGATTGTTGAGGTCTCTTGCTCTGTGGAGGCCGTGTGTTTTCTCCCCATTGGGTGAGGTTCACGAGCTTCAATGCAATAAGCTCTAGGCAGGTCACATGACCTGCAAATGATTGTTCCTTAAAGGGACCACGCTACCAGATGGATAAACAAGAAAGAAGCCAGGAACGGGATAGATTGTAGCTGATCTATGGAATGAGCAAATTTGCTAGGCCAAATGGTTTTTGCTTGTTTTCTACATTTTTTTATGGTCTCACAGTAATTAAAACCTTTAAAATTGGGCCAGCATTCTCATTTATATAACTAGTAAGCTTATGATAAATTAAATAAGTAATTAGAAATATCAAAACATAGAAAATTTACTCTACAGAAAAAAGCCATTTGGTTCATCATGACAGCACCAGCTTAAAACCAGCCACCCAGCTTAATTCTGCCGAGCAGCTCTTGGCCTGTGGCACTGAAGGCTATTGAATTTTAAGCGCGTATCAAATATTTTTTAAATGTGATGAGGATTTCTGCCTGTATCACCCTTCAGGCAATGAGTTACAGGCTCTCACCATTCTCTGAACAAAAGATGTTCTTCTCAACTCTCTTCTAATCCTTCTACCAATTATATTAAATCTACATTCCCCCTGGTTATTGAGCACTCTGCTTTGCGAAATAGACTTTCCGCATCCACTTTTTATTCAGGCTGCTCATAATTTTATTAAGTCACCCCTTCATCTTCTCTGTTCCAAAGGAAACAAGCTCAGCCTGTCCAACCTATTCTTTCACTAAAATTTTCCAGTCCAATCAACTTCTTTACAAATCTCCATTGTATTCTCTGTTGTACTTTCACACCCTTCCTATAATGTCATGACCTGAATAATATGGTACTTTAACTGCAGTCTAAGTATTTTATACAGTTCCAGCATAATGTCATGACCCTGTGCCTCAGCCAATAACAGAAATTTATTCTGTGCATCTCAAGCAAATGGTTGGCAGGATTCTCAGACAGAACACACCCCAAGACCAGAAATTCCCCCTGACTTCAACGAGCTTTTGAATAGTCCACTGAATTTTCTGTGTCTCCTGTTGCGATTCCCTTATTTATCGTGTATCCACTTGCCATGTGTGCCTTCCCTAAGTGCATTACCTCACCCTGCTCTGGATCAAATTCTTGTTGTTACTGTACTGCCCACCTGACTATTCTATTATTACCCCTGCAGTCTTCAACTTTTCTCCTCACTATTACCATGTTCTTACCAATGTTCTTACCATTCACAAACATATGTATTTAAGAGCAGGAGCAGATCACTCAGTCTTCTGAGCCTGCTCTACCATTCAATATGATTATGACCAAGGTTTTGGGTTCATTGTGAATGTGAACAGTAGCATGGATGCAAAATATTGTGAGACTCAAAAAACACGAATCTCGCCATGAGATCTCATAATTCCATTGTCCTCACCCCAGCCTGTGATATGACAGAAAGGTTAGGGACCTAATTTAAATAAATGATCATCTCATTAAAGGGCTTCCACGCTGTATGTTCCCTCACATTGGGAACTCCACCATCAATTTGGCAAGGTTTATAATGGGTATTTAAAAATGAGAATCAGGCTAAGGGGTTGGGTGTGCACAGCTAATTACAGCCCCTGGGGCAGAGGGACATGCCCAGGTAGTACCCTAGCACTGCCCCTGGCATTTCCCTCATCACTGCCCTCTGGTACTGTGTAGTGCCAAGAGGGGACTGCCTGGGAAACTCCACTGGGAGGGGATCCCTGTATCTGTGACTGTGTATCATTGCTGATCTCATATCAGTCTCAACTCCTCTTTTCTGCCCATTCACCATAAGCTTTCAACACATTTGGAATTAAAAATCTATCTCTTCTTTTCAGATAGTGAAGAGGATTGTCAGAGGATACAGCAATGTATAGACCGATTGGAGACGTGGGCATAGAAATGGCAGATGGAGTTCAATCTGGACAAATGTGAGGTAATGCATTTTGGAAGGCCAAATGCACGTAAGAGTCATACAGTAAATGGTAGAACCCTTAGGAAAATTGACAGCAGAGGGATCTGGGCGTACATGTCCATTGTTGTCACTGAAAGTGGCAACGCAGGTGGATAAGCTAGTCAAGAAGGCATACGGCATGCTTGCCTTCATCCATTGGGGCGTTAAGTATAAAAATTGGCAGATTATGCCAGGTCATGTACAGAACAGTAGTGCGAACCACTGTGCCACTATGGGTTCGTAAATGTATGGAATATATGGGTTGGCTTATGAGGAAGGGTTGGACAGGCTAGCCTTGTATCCACTGGAGTTTAGAAGAGTAAGAGGTGATTTGATTGCTCGACAGACTGGAGGGGCTGATTGTGGACAAGTCCCCAGGACCGGATGGAATGCATCCGAGGGTTCTGAAAGAAATGGCGGAGGTTATAGTGGATGCCTTGGTGGTTATTTTCCAGACATCGCTGGATTCCGGGGAAGTGCCGGAAGATTGGAAAACGGCTAATGTTACGCCGTTGTTTAAGAAGGGTGCCAGGCAAAAGGCGGGGAATTATAGGCCGGTTAGTTTAACGTCTGTGGTAGGTAAAATGTTGGAATCCGTCATTAAGGAGGAAATTGCGAGGCATCTTGAAGGGAATTGCTTGATAGGGCAGACGCAACACGGTTTCATTAAAGGGAAGTCGTGTCTGACAAATTTACTGGAGTTCTATGAGGATGTGTCTAGGGCAGTGGATAGAGGAGAGCCGGTGGATGTGGTCTTTCTGGATTTTCAGAAGGCGTTTGACAAGGTACCTCACAAGAGGTTATTGCAGAAGGTCAGGGGACATGGAGTTGGGGGTAGGGTGTTAGCGTGGATAGAGGATTGGTTGTCAAATAGGAGGCAGAGAGTGGGGGTCAATGGGTGCTATTCGGATTGGCGGTTGGTGACTAGTGGGGTGCCCCAGGGGTCGGTGCTGGGGCCTCAGCTATTTACCATTTATATAGATGATCTGGAGGAGGGAACCGAGTGCAGGGTGTCGAAATTTGCTGATGACACCAAGATTGGGGGAAAGGCAAATTGTGCGGAGGGTGTGGAGAGTCTGCAGAAGGATCTAGATAGGCTGGGCGAATGGGCCAGGAAATGGCAAATGGAATTTAATGTTGGCAAGTGTGAGGTGGTCCACTTTGGTAGGAAGAATGGTAGGAAGGACTATTACTTATGTGGCGAAAAACTGCAGCAGGCGACGGTGCAGAGGGACCTCGGGGTCCTTGTGCATGAGTCGCAAAAACCCAGCTTGCAGGTGCAGCAGGTGGTCAGGAAGGCGAATGGGATGCTGGCCTTCATAGCGAGGGGGATTGAATATAAAAATAGGGAGGTCTTGCTGCAGCTGTATAGGGCATTGGTGAGGCCGCAGCTGGAGTACTGTGTGCAGTTTTGGGCGCCGCACCTGCGCAAGGATATTTTGGCCCTGGAGGGAGTGCAGAGGAGGTTTACTAGGCTGATACCGGAGTTGAGGGGATTGAGCTATGAGGAGAGGCTGAATAAACTAGGCTTGTACTCGTTAGAGTTTAGAAGAATGAGGGGAGATCTCATTGAGACGTATAAGATGATGAATGGGATGGATAGGATAGAGGTGGAGAGACTCTTCCCGCTCAAAAAAGACAGTAGGACTAGGGGGCACAGCCTCAAGATAAAGGGGAGGCGGTTTAGAACGGAGTTGAGGAGGAACTTCTTCACTCAAAGGGTGGTGAATCTCTGGAATTCTCTGCCCGTTGAAGTGGTGGAGGCTGCCTCGCTAAATATTTTTAAGAAGCAGGTTGATGGGTTCTTGATAAGAGAGGGGATTAAGGGTTATGGGGAGAGGGCGGGAAAGTGGAACTGAGCCACGACAGATCAGCCATGATCTTATTGAATGGCGGGGCAGGCTCGAAGGGCTAGATGGCCTACTCCTGCTCCTATTTCTTATGTTCTTATGTTCTTAGATAAGATCCTGAGGGGTTTTGATAGGTGGATGTGGAGACGATGTTTCCTCTTGTGAAAGAATCTAAAACTAGGGGTCACTGTTTAAAAATATGGTTAAGTTAAGTTTATTTATTAGTGCCACAAATAAGCTTACAATAACACTGCAATAAAGTTACTGTGAAAATCCCCTAGTCACCACACTCTGGCACCTGTTTGGGTACACTGAGTAAGAATTTAGCAGCACGTCTTTTGCCATGTGGGAGGAAACCAGAGGAAACCCATGCAGATGTGGGGAGAGCGTGCAGACTCTGGGGTCATTAAATTGGAGGTGATTTGTTTTTCACTCAGAGGATCTTGTGTCTTTGGAACTCTCTTCCTGAAAAGGTTGTGGAAGCAGAGCCTTTAAATATTTTAAAGGCAGAGGGAGCAAGGGGGTGTGATGGGTTATCAGGTGTAGGTACAATGCAGACTTGAGATTATTATCAGATCAGCCATGATCTTACTGAAAGGCGGTGCAGGCTCGAGGGGCTGAATGGCCTACTCCTGCTCCTTGTTCACTTCTAATAAAATAGAAGTGACTGTATCACTGTGAAAACAATGAATAAATCTCTTATAATTTGTCCCTAGTCAGGCTGAATAAATGTTTATAGTTAGCATTACCGTGTGTCAGGAAAAATAACAGTTCATTTAATTAATACAAGGTTTGAATTTGTTTTCCCATGCTACGGAGTCAGTTATTTTTTGAAATTTTACAGCTAAATTCATCAATTCAGCATGGCTGAGCCCCATCATCACTTTTTTCAACACAGCTTGAAAACAAATGTTCACCATTACTGACAGTCAATAACTCCATTTTCAGGGCTGCATTCCGCAAGTGACTTTATTCTTCATCTTGTTTCATGAGTTTCAAAAGATGTGTGGAATTGTTTCTTGAAATCAGATTTGGGCACCAGTGAAGTTCCTCCAAGGGCTCCTCCTGGGTGTAATATCACGTTGCAATGTCATTATGGCAATGACAGTCCCTGGAATTGCAGTCCTGAGTCGATTCATTCAGGAAGGACATGTACAATGGCCTGGATTGTAAGGGTGAATTTTCATTCCCACTTTGGGAACCTGATGCCCAAAACATTTCTGGGTCTCACCCCTCACCATTTTAGCAGCAGTGATGTGATGTAATTTTCATTGTGGCAGCCATCAATTAGCCTGAGTTTGGTATCCAATTAGGGGTGTGATTTGTGGACAGGAGGTGGGAGCACAGCACGGAGGGATAATTTATAAGTGAAACACTGGTACCAGGGTCAAGGACATTTCTGAGTGGTTGCAGGGCATTCTTAAGGGGGAGGGTGAGCAGCCAGAAACCTTTGTACATATTGGTACCAACAACATAGGTAGTAAAAGGAAAGAGGGACTGAAGTGTAAAAATGGAAAGTTAGACAGAAGGCTAAAGTGCACACTTTGAAGATAGTAATTTTTGGACTACCATTGGTGCCACGTGCTAATGAGAGTAGGAATAGGAAGATTAGGCAGATGAATGTGTGGCTTGAGAGCTGGTGCAGGGAGCAAGGATTTAGATTTTTGGATCATTGGGATCTCTTCTGGAAAAGGGGTGACCTATTCAAGAGGGATGGGTTACACCTGAACTGGAAGGGGGCTAATATCCTGGTGGGGAGATTTGCTGGAGCCACTCGGGAGAGTTTAAACTAGTTTTGCAGGAGTGGGACCCAAAGCAATAGGGAGACAGATGAGAAGGTTGAGGACAGCACAGAAGTTACAGAGAGCACATTAAATAGTAAAGGCAGCATCAATAACCCTAGTGCTAGACAGATCAGGCAAAAGCAAGACAGTCAACAAGAGGAGTCCAGATTAAACTGCATTTATTTCAATGCAGAAGACCTGTCGGGCAAGTTAAATGAACTCAGGGCATGGACGAGTACATGGGACTAGGGTATTATGGCAATTACTGAAACATGACTAAGGGAAGGATAGGACGGGCAGTTCAATATTCCAGAGGACAGAGGTTATAGGAAAGATAGAACAGCATGTAAGAGAGGAGGGGGAATTGCACTTTTGATTAAGGAAAACATCAGGGCAGTGCTGAGAGGGGATATATCTGAGAGTTCACCCATGTGTAGAACTGAGAAATAAGAAGGGGGAAATCACTTTGACTTGTACTATAGGCAGGAAATTGAGGAGCAAATGTGTAAGGAGATTACAGATAGCTCCAAGAAAAATAGGGTAGTAATAGTACGGGATTTGAGATTTCTCAACACTGACTGGGACTGTCACAATATTAGAGGCTTGGATGGAGAGAAATTTGTTGAGTGCATTCAGGAGGAATTTCTCATTCAGTATGTAGATGGCCAGACTAGAGAGGGGGGCAAAATTTGACTTCCTCTTGGGAAATAAGGAAGGGCAGGTGACAGAAGTGTCAGTGAGGGATCACTTTGGGACCAGTGACCATAATTCTACTAGTTTTAAGGTAGCTACAGAGGCTACCTTAAAAGTCTGGCCCAAAAGTTAAAATTCTAAATGGGGTAAGGCCAATTTTGATGGTATCAGGCAGAAACTTTCAACAGTTAATTGGGGGAGTCTGTGGGAAGGCAAAGGGACTTTTGATAAGTGGAAGGCTTTCAAAAGTGTGTTAACCAGGGTTCAGGGTAAGCACATTCCTCTTAGAGTGAAGACCAAGGCTGGTAGAAGTAGGGAATCCTGGATGACTCGGGATATTGAGGCCTTGGTCAAGAAGAAGGAGGAGACATATCACATGCATAGGCAGCTGGGATCAAGTGGATCCCTTAAAAATATAGAGGGTATAGGAGTAGACCTAAGAGAGAAATCAGGAGGGCAAAAAGGGGATATGAGATTGTTTTAGCAGATAAGGCAAAGAAGAATCCAAAGAGCTTCTACAAATACATAAAGAGCAAAGGAGTAACTAGAGAGAGAGTAAGATGTCTTAAGGATCAACAAGGTCATCTATGTGTGGATCCACA
Source organism: Carcharhinus amblyrhynchos (assembly GCF_965287045.1). Taxonomy (NCBI): domain Eukaryota; kingdom Metazoa; phylum Chordata; class Chondrichthyes; order Carcharhiniformes; family Carcharhinidae; genus Carcharhinus; species Carcharhinus amblyrhynchos. Next base: position 80,625,223 of record NC_137328.1, read on the forward strand.
AGAGATGGGTGAGATCCTAAATGATTATTTCTCATTCGTAATCACTATTGAGAAAAGCATGAATCTTTGGGAGATTGATGAAATAAATAGTGATGTCTTGAAGAATGTACATAACAGAGAAGGAGGGGCTGGAAGTCTTAAAGCACATCAAGGTAGGTAAATCCCTGCGACCTGATGAAGTGTATCCCAAGACATTGTGACTTGATTTGATTTGATTTTGATTTGATTTATTATTGTGACATGTATTAACATACAGTGAAAAGTATTGTTTCTTGTGCACTATACAGACAAAACATAGCATTCACAGAGGAGGAAAGGAGAGAGTGCAGAATGTAATGTTAAAGTCATAGCTAGAGTGTAGAGAAAGATCAACTTAATGCAAGCTGGGGTAATTCAAAAGTCTGGTGGCAGCAGGGAAGAAGCTGTTCTTGAGTTGGTTGGTATGCGACCTCAGACTTTTGTATCTTTTTCCCAAAAGAAGAAGGTGGAAAAGAGAATGTCCGGGGTGTGTGGGGTTCTTAATTATGCTGGCTGCTTTGCCAAGGCAACTGGAGGTGTAGACAGAGTCAATTGATGGGAGATTGGTTTGTATGATGGATTGGGCTACATTCACGGCCTTTTGTAGTTTCTTGCGGTCTTGGGTAGAGCGGAAGCCTTTCCAAGCTGTGATACAACCAGAAAGAATGCTTTCTATGATGCATTTGTAAAAGTTGGTGAGAGTGGTAGCTGACATGCCAAATTTCCTTAGTCTTCTGAGAAAGTAGAGGCATTGGTGGGCTTTCCTAACTATAGTGTTGGAATGGGGGAGACCAGGACAAGTTGCTGGTGATCTGTAAACCTAAAAACTTGTGGTAGGCTAGGGAGTAAATTGTGGGTCCCCTAGCAGAGATATATAAATCATCCATAGTCACAGATGAGGTGCCTGAAGATTAGAGGGTAGGAAATGTTATGCATTTGTTTAAGAAGGGCTGCAGGAAAAAGCCTAGGAACTACAGACTGGTGAGCCTCGCATCTGTAGTGGGTAAGTTGTTAGAAGGTATTTTGAGAGACAGGATCTACAGGTATTTAGAGACACAAGGACTGATTAGGCATCATCAGCTTGGCTTTGCGAGTGGAAAATTTGATTGAGTTTTTTGAAGGGGTAGCCAAGAAGGTCGATGAGGGCAGTGCAGTTGCTGTTGTCTACATAGACTTTAGCAAGGCCTTTGACAAGGTACCAATGGTAGGTTATTGCTTAAAGTTAAATCTCACAGGATCCAAACTGAGGTATCTAAATGGATACAAAATTGGCTTGATGGCAGAAGACAGAGGTAGTTGTAGAAGGTTGTTTTTCAAACTGGAGGCCTGTGACCAGCAGGGTGCCTTGGAGAATTGTGCTGGGTCCACTGTTATTTGTCATTTATATTAATGACATGGATGAGAATTTAGTAGGCATGCTTAGTAAGTTTGCAGATGCCACCAAGATTGGTGGCATAGTGGAAGTGAAGGAGTTATCTAGGAATGCAATGGGATCTTGATCAATTGGGCCAGTGGGCTGACAAATGGCAGATGGAGTTTAATTTAGATAAATGCAAGGTGATACATTTTGGTAGATTGAATCATGACAGGAATTACTCAGTTCATGGTGGGGCATTTAGAGAGCTATAGAACAAGGAGATCTAGGGGTACAGGTTCATTGTTCCTTGAAAGTGGAGTCACAGGTGGACAGAGTGGTGAAGGCATTCGACATGCTTGGTTTCATTGATCAGAACATTAAATATAGAAGTTGGGACGTCTTGTTGAAGTTGTACAAGACATTGGTGAGGCCACACTTGAAATGCTGTAGACAGTTCTGGTCACCCTATTATAGAAAGGATATTATTAAACATGAAAGAATGCAAAGAAGATTTACTAGGATGCTACCAGGACTTGATGATTTGAGTTATTATTAGAGGCTGGATAGACTGGGATTTTTTTTTCCTGAAGCAAAGGAGACTTAGAGGTGATCTGATGGAGGTCTATAAAATAATGAGGGGCATAGATCAGCTCGTCAATATATTTTTCCAAAGGTACAGGAGTCTAAAACCAAAGGGCATAGGTTTAAGGTGAGAGGGGAGAGATACAAGAGGGGCAATTTTTTCACCCAAAGGATGGTGTCTGGGACAAGTTGTCAGAGGTAGTAGTGGACGCGGATACAATTTTATGTTTTAAAAAACATTTAAACAGTTACATGGGTAAGATGGGTATTGAGGGATATGGGCAATTGGGATTAGCTTAGGCATTAAAAAAGGGGAAGCATAGACAAGTTGGGTCGAAGGGCATGTTTCCATGCTGTAAACGACAACTAAAATTGGTTTTGCTGTTGCCTTTGCAATTTTAAAAAATTCATTCAAGGAATGTGGGCTTTGCTGGCTAGGCCAGCATTTATTGCCCATCCCTATGTGCATTTTGGAAGGTGGTATTGGTGAACTGCCTTCTTGAATTGTCAAAGTTCCTGAGGTGTAGGTACACCTACAGTGCTGTTAGGGAGGGAATTCCAGGTTTTAAATCCAGCAACATTGAAAGAAAGTGGATGTATTTACAAGTCAGGATAGTGAGTGCCTTGGAGGGGAACTTCCCAGCAGTGGTGTCCCCAGGTTTCTGCTGTTCTTGTCCTTCCAGATGGTAGAGGTTCAGTTCATAAGATATGGGAGCAGAATTAGACCGTTCGACCCATCTAGTCTGTTCTGCCATTTGATCATGGCTGATATGTTTTTCATCCCCATTTTTCTACCTTTTCCCTATAACCTTTCAACTCATTACCAATTAAAAATCAATCTAACTGCTCTTTAAATTTACTCACTGTCCCAGTATCCACCACACTTTGGGATAGCGAATTTCAGAGATTCATAGCCCTTTCGGAGAAATAGTTTCTCTTCAATTCTGTGTTAAATTTGCTAGCCCTTATCATAAGGTTGCGGTTTGGAAGATGCTGTTCAAGGAGTCTTGGTGAGTTCCTGCAGTGCATCTTGTGGACGCAAGTGGAAGAGCAGAAGGCCTGTAGCGGTTTGGTCAGCCATCCAATGGTGGCCCCATATTTTCCTGCTGCCTCTCCCGAAGCCCTGACTGAGGCTATGCTGGGAAGGGGAGCTGCAATGTGCCAGCCCCATCAGGCATAGTCACTGTTAGCAGCCTCACACTCTTCTCAAAAGTTCAAGCACTCTCCTCACACAATTAAACTTCCCAGCTCTGGTGATGACAACTTTGTGCCACTGCATGAGCAACTGAATTTCATTCTGCTCTTTTCACAACTCTTTCATACTGCAATTATGAGTGCTAATGACTTCCATTCTCTATCAACAGCTACGCTCAAACATATTCCTGACTCTCCATTTACCCTTTTGGCCATTTGAAAATGTCCAGTCGTTGCTTTCCATTCTTGTAATGAGCTCTACAACAAACTTAACAAGTATTAATTGGTGGTGTGCATGGCGCTACTTCCCCACTCCAGCCCTTCCTCTGAAAATTTAAACAGATCCGTGAGGTGCCAGGAACCGGTGACAACTTCCAATGCCTGATTTTCCAGGCCTGTCCACATCAGACATATCTGGTACCATGATTGAAAATTCAGTCCATGGTCATGGCAAAGATACAATTTGAGAACATGCTCAATCAGCATTTCTTGCAATAGTTGCACCAAATGTGCCATACTGCGCATAAATCATAGAAATTTGACAACTTTTAAGGTATTGACAAAGACCGTGGGATTGTTTGAATATTAGAATGTTTCATAAGTCTTTAGTTGTGGCAGGAACTGAGATTCACATGACAATCCAAAATGGAATTTAGGATAAACCTCTTTACCCAGGGGCTAGTTAGAATATGAAACCCACGACTAAAGAGAATGGTTAAGATGAATAGTACAGGTGACATTTAAAGGAAGCAAGATAAATATTTGAAGAAAAGAGGGATGGACAGTAATGCTTGTGAGAGTGTTTGCTGTCAGAGATTGATGTGCAGCATAACACAGCAAGGACTATTTGGGCTGTTTTTGGGCCATCTCCTGTATCGGGAGAATTAATCAACAGAGAAACTCGCCCTGGGCCACTTCGTCCAAAAATCTTATTGCTTGTCAGATTCTAAAGGAGTCATTCAGCCTAACCTGCTTGGCTAGAATGAGGCAGGTCCAGATTGCGTGGATGTTATATACTCTGTTCAATTTTACTCTGTAGGTGCAAATCAAATGGAGGCCAAACCTGAACCTGCTGGTAGGTTTTGGGGTTGGACAGAGAGAGGGCATGTCCAATTTTCTTCATGCTCTGCCACTTTCCTTTCGGCTCATGTCCAACCCTTGTTGCACCCTGCAATGTCTTGCCCTTATATTTTGGCTTGTTGTCTCCTGGACCTTCTTGGCTTTTTTCTTTCCTTTTCATTGGCTGTGCATCGTTGGAAATGGGTTGGGTTTGTCACATATATATAGTTATGATTTTGGGGTCGGGTTAGACTAATGTATCCCATAAATATTGCATTCTGTATTGGGTATTTTAACACCCTATTGATTGACAGTGCACTATTTTCTGAATCTTACTCTATAGTTTTGCTATACCCGTAAAACCTCAGATACTTTCAACTAGTTTACTTACTTTAATTTTACCCAAGTGCAAGATGGACAAAAGACAAACACAAGTAAAGGTTCAACAAGTTTATTAACAATAACACTACTAACCGTTAAATTACCCACATAAAACAAGAGGATACCCCAGATTCAAGTGTACTACCTGCAAAGATGGTTTGGTTAAACTGCAGGCTTGATTCTCTGAGTCCCTCTGGTCTGTTGTCATGAAAGTGAGTCTCAATGGCAACTTCTTCCTTGCTTCCTTCTCTGGTCAGTGTTCCAGATGGTCAAGGTCACCTCCCTCGAGTCTTCACTGCTGGTGTGTCTGAGATATGTTTATCCTCTTCTGTCCCTGCCTTTCCAGAAACTTCTCTGGCTTCCAGTCTCAGGAAGGAGTCCCAATACCCAGTGGGTTTCTTGATGTCTGCCTGACAGGACACTGGGGCCTGCCGCCAGGTGCCCATCTCCATGGTATTGCTTACATGTAATCTGTATCATACAAGTTAACTGCAGGAACTCTAGGTGACAGAAAGTCCTGCCGGATCTGGGCTTCTAACAATAGGCCAGTGCATTTCAATGGGGTGCGATGATCTCCTGCTGGACCTCAGCAGAGCAATGGTCTTTGACGGGTGATTGATGGGGCAGGTCAGACACGTTTCTGTGTCTTTGTATATTTGACCTTACTCAAGTCTGACCTGCGCCTGTGTTTGATTTTAGTATGCCCAATTCTTTAATTTAGGATATCCAATTTAATCAGCCTTAATAGGCTCTGATTATATATCACAGTTTGGTTTCTATGAACTAACTGACCAGTAATTATGCTTGACCATATAGTTCTCCATTTCTGCATTAGGTGTGGGTTATTATGTTTCACTTTTCTTCCCTGCTGCTGGTGAGGAATAAAAAACCTTAATGAGATTTACCATTTTAAATGCTGAACACACATTACAGGGCAATTAATTTATTAATTAATCCTTGACGGTTTACCTGTACAAGGTATGTGAAAGGACACAAGTTTTAAATCACAAGAGCCTTGACCTGTTTATAAAAATTGCTTTGTCCTCATGAAAACAAAATTGCTGCAGCAAAATGCAAACTGTAACACAGCCAACCAATTTATTCCTTTCTTTCTTCCCAAAAGACCACCGACTGCAATCAGAAGCCTATACTTTTCTGCCTATCATGTCAATCACTATGAACTAGGTACCTTTCTCATATCACTAACTGTTCAAGGTGCATCAACAGGGTCAGCAAGAAAAGTGCACCAGCCGTGGAATGAGATACCTCAAATCAAATAACATCACTGTCTTAGATATGGCTGGTGACATGCACGTCCTTAGAATGCACAGGTCATGGAGGTCTATGTCCATCAAAAATCTGCAGATTTTCAGTTAAATCCTGCAGCCAGCCAGCAGTTATATCTTCCACAAGGGAATCACGTAAAAAGGAGTGACATGCCAGGTGTCACAAAGCAGGAGCACTGTGGGTATCTCTGTGCCAATTCCATCTGCCAACATCCACGTACAACACAATAAAACAAGTACATGCCCTTAGGAGATTTGTGTTGAATCTTATTTATTACTTTTTACAATATAACAGAAGCTTGAGGTTGGGCTGTGACAAGCAAATTATGTTTAGCTTAGAAAGGTGCTGTGTTATGCATGAGGGCAGGTCAAATGGTGAACATACATTACCTTCAGGATGAAGAATTCAAGTCAGCAGTGTAAATCTGAGACTTGGGCATTTTCTATATCAGTCTCAAAAGGTTCACAACCAAAGCCATGAAGCAATAGTTAAAATAAAAATGGTATTATGGTGTCTTCACCAGATAATTCATTCAGTTCTGACAAAGGATCATCCTGAAGCTAGTTTTCACTGTTTTAAAGAGGAGAAAATCCTGCACTTCTACCGTGCTTTGGGTTTCCGAAAAAAATGGTTTGGACATAGTTATTTGACGTGAAGTGTTTTGCCCCTTCAAAATATCCTGCAGTTGTACACTGTTTAGAAGGCATCTGAGTTTAATGCTTGAGGCACCAATCTTCTTAACGGTATTCCTTCTAAATCCTCAGTGGTATCCTCTCCTGATACTGTGCCCTGACTGAATCATCCTGGACATCAAGACATTGAGGCCCTTTTTCAAAGCAACATGCAGCACATGACAACTGGCCATGAAAGTCTATGGGCCTTGACTGTTAGCATGAACTCTGAAATCTATAACCTAAACCACCAGAATATCCAATATCCGAGGCATTTCCTGATGACAATAATACTGATCAGCATGCACTGCATATCAGAATATATATTGGATATGTGCAGAGTCGGGGTTGGGGGACATGAGTAATTATATGCTGGGAAACCATACTTCCACTGGCAGTTTGAGCCCACTGCAAGGTTCATTTGTTAAGGTTGGACTGAGTTAACTTGGTAGTTTAAGGCATTACAATTAGAATCCAATTATTTTTATTGAAGTGTCAAACTGTTCAGAATAAAAGATTGAGTCCTATATATTTAAAATGCAATTGCAGGGATGAACTTTACCAATGGAATCTCCAAAATTGCTACTGCTGACAACTTAGGAGCAAAATTGACTTTGGTTCTATGAAGCTCTCGTTAAAGAGAAGAAGGTTAAGAGGCGACTTAACAGAGGCATATAAGATGATCGGAGAATTAGGTAGGGTGGACAGTGTGAATCTTTTTCCTTGGACAGAGATGGGTAGCACGAGGGGACATAGCTTTAAATTGAGGGGTGATAGATATAGGACAGATGTCAGAGGTAGGTTATTTACTCAGAGAGTAATAAGAACGCGGAATGTCCTCCTGCAGCAGTGGTGGATTTGCCAACATTAAGGGCATTTAAATGGTAATTAGATAAACATATGGATGATATTGGAATAGTATAAGTTAGATGGGCTTTAGACTGGTTTCACAGGTCGGCGCAACATTGAGGGCCGAAGGGCCTGCATTGCGCTGTAATGTTCTATGTTCTATGAAATCACTCTTAGATCCAATTAGACTCAAGTGGATAGGATCTAAGCAACATATTAATGAATCAGAGACATTTTTCTATCTTTTAATTATTACCGCACATTTCTATTACTGATTGTTAGCTATTAAATTTCATTTGTACTTTTATAAAAAGGAAGTTAATCTATTTCTTGATTAAGTGATGTTTATTTGGAACCTAAGAACAGAAAGTTCCTAAAGTTGGACATGTGAAAATAAGTCTCTCCTCAGAATGACTAATATTTTCATAGCATAATTGTCAGCTGCCACTGCAATGATGCATTCTCCAAACAGAGGGATGTAAAATTTAAATTGGCATGGTAGATGTGGAACAGGTTGGTCTCTTTAACACATCCATTTGTGAGCCATATGTTTGAGAAATGGTAGGGTCAAGGTGTCTTCCTATGATACCTTCTCCTGGGCCTGCTTTCAGAACATATACATGCTGTGAGCAGGATTGATCCTGGCCTCTATTTGCTGCCGACACCACTGCACTAAAGTCCAAATACCTTCATCACAGACCAGCTTCCCTTTGCCAGGAACCAAACAGGGGTTTGGGTTTTGTACCACTTCATTGTTTGATGATAATTTTTTCTTTAATGTCTCTTCATTTGCAATATTATATTTTGTGTTTTATCAAATCATTCCATTAGCCTCTGAAAAAGGCAAAAAAAAACCCTCCTTGATGGCCATGTCCATTTCAAGACAAATACTGTGTAGTTAAAGCTTCATTGCATTAGTCAACTGCTTCTTTCTTTGTTTGGCACAAAGGTGTCAAAGTTCCTGGTCCTCATTCTTTACCCTTTTCAATTAACTGGTGCTCAGGCGACAATCATTGAATGAAGGCAACATGAGACTAGCTGGGAAAATCAAACTTGAGCTGAGTGTCTCTGGACTGATGGCTACACATCAGAGCTAATCAGAGAAATAAAACAGTCCCTCTCCCTGGGCGCACCCTTGCTTTCAGTAAATGTAATATCTTCCCTGTACATTTTTCACATACTCAGCAATACTGACACACCAAGGACCTGGATATCTCAAATGAAGCAATTGTTAAAAGTCTGCTGCACATAAATCAAAGAAGTATTTTTTTGCCCCTATGAAGTTGACAGTTTTCAATTTTTTGAAAAGCTATGCATTAATAAAGCTTTTACTGACATATCTGTGGCAATTGAGGGAAGCAGTAGTGTAGCGATACTGTCACTGGACTAATAATCTAAAGGCCCCAGTTAATTCTCTGGGGACATGGCTTCAAATCTCACCATGGAAGCTGGTGGAATTTAAATTCAATTCATAATAAAGCTGGAATTAAAAGCTATTCTAATGGTAACTACAAAACCATTGTCAATTGTCATAAAACCCACCTGGTTCACTAATGTCCTTTAGGGAAACACTTCTTAAAAATGACTTTATTGTAATACTGGGTTTTTTTTGTCAACAGAGTGTGAATACCATTAGTAGTACAAGTAAAAATGCGTGAGAAAGTGAGTAGGAAGAATAGGAAGAAAGATGTCTCATTCATTCACAAGATGCGAGCATCATTGGCAAGGCAAACATTTATTGCCCATTACAAAGTGCTGCTAAGATGGTGGTGGTGAGCCACCATATTGGTGAAGATGCCTCTACGTTGTTGTCCCAGGATTTTCATCCAGCACCATGAAGAGATAGTGATACATTTCCAAACCAGGGTGGAGTGTGCGATAACAACAGTAAATCCTGAGTAAACCCAATAAATCTGGCAGCAACTATGGAGAGAGATGCAGAGTTAATGTTTGAATCCATATGATTTCTTCAGAGCTAAAGTGGAAGTCAGGGGGGAAGGAGGGTCAGGTTTTGGTGGTGGGTACAGAGAACCAAAGGCGAGTCACAAAATAGCTTTCATGCTGGAAGGATTTTCCTATTTGAGAGGGAGTTCTGTATTCAGGGATGGGGGGAGGGGGAGGGAGGATTCCATGGTGCGAAGACAGGAGTTTTTTTTTGACATTGGGTTGCCCTTTGATGTTGTTGGTAAGCATGATATTATCAGGCCTGCCTCTTTGATACTTTTTGACTAAATGTCAAAAATATGGTCAGAAAATTTGACACTGGAATTGGTGGGCTGCAGAAAGCTTTTCCCACCTGAATTGACATAGTCATCAAATGTGAAAGTTCCACCCAAAGAGAAGGAGAAATTTGATGGATTTTATACTGTTTAAGAGGGAATGAAGCAGGTGGAGCGCAACAAAAGGTCAATGATGTGAGAGATTGCACAAAGATATACATGGCACAAGACAGCAGAGGTGTAATGACAGTGTTAAGGGCTATAGAAGGTGCAGACAGTGGCATAAAGGTAATTTGGCAGAATATGTTAACAGGAAAAAGTGGTTAGTGCTCAGTGCAAAACTTAAGAACAAGTGACAGATGGCCTTGTGGCGGGGATGGGGGGGGGTGGTGAGGGAAGCGGCGGTAGTGGGGGACTTGCACTGGGACAAAAAAAATGGCTTACAAAAAGGGTCAAGATTGAGGGGAAAGATCACAATTTAAAGTAGTTGAACTCAACGTTGAATCCAGAATGCTGTAATGTGCCCAATCAAAAGTTGAGATGCTACTCCTCCACTTTACATTGGGCTTCACTGGAGCATTGCAGCAGGCCAAGGATGGGCATGTGGGAATGAATGCTGAGTTAAAATGGCAAGGACTGGAGGTTGGGCTCATAATAGTGGGCTAAGCGTATGTGTTCCGCAAAATGGTCATTCAGTCTGTGTTCAGTCTCCCCAGTGTAGGGAGACCACATGAGAGCAATGAATACAGTAGACCAAATTTGAAGGAGGTGCAAATGACATGCTGCTTCACCTGAAAGGAGAGCTTGGGGACCTTGGGCAGTGAAGAGGGAGAAAGCAAATGTTCACTTTCTGCGGTCGCTGTAAAAAAGGGATGAGGAGTTGGCCGTGATGAGGGAGCAGTCCCTGTGGAATATTAGTGATGGGGGTTGGGGGTTGGGGGGGGGTTAAGGGAAAAAGTGTCCTTTAGTGGGAGTGTAGTCTTTTTTAACATTTGTTCATGGGATGTGGGCCTTACTATCAGCAGTCATTGGCCATCATAGTTATGTTTGAGAACCCTGTCTGTGTTGAGTTTGCACATCCTCCTCCTGTTTGCATGGGTTTCTTCTGGGTGCTCCGGTTTCCTCTCACAGTCCAAAGATGTGCAGGTTAGGTTGATTTGCCATGCTTAAAAATTACCTCTTAATGTCCTGAGATGCATAGGTTAGAGAGATTAGCAGGCAAATATGTAGGGATGTTAGGGTAGAGCCTGGGTGGGATTGTGGTCAGTGCAGACTTGATGGGCCAGATGGTCTCTTTCTGCACTGTAAGGTTTCTATGATTCTATGAGAAGGTGATGGTGAGTTGCCTTTCTGAACACCTACAGTGCTGTTAGGAAGCTGCAGGGTTTTGACTCTGTAACAGTGCTGGAATGGCAATATAGTTTCAAGTCAGGATGATGAGTGGCTTGGAAAGGAATTTGCAGGTGGTATGTTCCCATGCACCTGTTGCCTTGTCCTTCTAGATGGTATAGGTCACATGTTTAGAAAGTGCAGTCAAAGGAGCCTTGGTGAGTTGCTGCAGTACAATTCTAGATGGTACACACTGCTGTCACTGTGTCAGTGGTGGAGGGAATGAATGTTTAAATTGGTGGATTGGGTGCCAATCACACAGGCGGCTTTGTCCTGGATGGTGTTGAGTTCTTGAGTATTTTTGGAGCTGCACTCTTCCAAGCAAGTGGAGAGTGTTCCATCACACTCCTGACTTCTGATTTGTAGGTAGTGGACTGGCTTTGGGGACTCAGGAGGTGAGTTATTCTCCGGAGTATTCTTAGCCACTGACCCGCTCTTTCAGCCAGAATTGATATTGATATGTATGATCCAATTCATTTTTGGGTCATTGGTAATGCCCAGAATGTTGCATGCATGTGTGAAGGAACTTGGAGATATGCTTCCTTGCTTGTCCTGCTAGGTGGTGGAAGTTGTGGATTTGGAAGCTGCTATTATCAATCATGGTAGAACTGTGAGAGAGGGATCAGTGTTTGAAGTGTTGGATGAAGTTCTAATCAAAATGGTCACTTTGTCCCGAATGGTATTGAACATCTTGAGTGCTGTTGCGACTATACTCATCCAGGCAAGTGGAGAGTATTACAGCACACTCCTGACTTGTGTCTTGTGTCAGTGAACAGCTTTTGATAAGTTAGGAACTGGTTTTCACGCCGCAGGTTTCTGAGCCTCTGATATGGTCTTGTGGTATTTATATGGCTGGTTCAGCTGTGTTCTGACCAATGGTAACTCTCAGGTGGGGAATTTAGTGATGATAAGGCCATTGAATGTTACTGAAACACTGCATAGACAATCTGGAGGTCTGGTTTTTACCGTCACACTGGTGGAGCCTGAAGGAGCCGGCATGTGCCCTTTTAAAAAGTATACTTCCCACCTCCTATGAATAAGGGGAACCGCCCTCTCCCCTTTCACACATAACGGGACCCCTCCCCCCCCACAAAAATCAGATCACCCCCATCCTGGATAGGGGGAACCATCCACACATAAAGGGACTCCGTCCTCCCACAAGCAATGGGGCAAACCCCCCGTGGATAAAGGGAACCCCCCCATTCATAAGCAGAATATCCCCAATGAAGCCCTCCAAAGAGCCTACCCCCACATTGCCAGGTTGTCACTGCCAGGGTGGCACTGTCAAAATCAGAGAATAAAATCTCATTGCCAAGATTCTCGTCTCAGTGGTCTTGTGCAATTTCTCACTGTTGTGTCAGTGGAAAATCCTGGCCTAAGTGTTTCTACAAATATTAAATAGGAAAAGAGTAACTAAAGCCAGTGTTGGTCCTCCAGACAGTGAATATGGAAAATTGATCATGAAAAGCAAGAAAATGGAAGAGGTGCTGAACAGGTATTTTGAAAATTAAGAGGTGAAAAGAAGGAAACACAAAACATTAACCATCACCAGGGCAAAGGTGCCAGGAAAACTGTTAGACCTAAAGGCTGACAAGTCTCAAGGATCGGATGGGCTATATACTAGGGTCATAAAAGAATTGGCTGCAGGGATAATAGGTACATTAGTTATAATCTTCCAAAATTCTTCATATTTTGGATGGGTCCCAACAGACTGGGAAACAGCAAATGGGGCACTTTTATTCAGAAAAGAGGCAGACAGAAAGTGTAAAACCATAGGCTCATTAGTCTAGTATCTGTCATTGGTAAATTGCTAGACTCCTTTTTAAGGAGGTTAGAGTCGGGTATTTAATAAATCATAATGAGATCAGGCAGAGATAGATGTCCGACAAAGAGTCATCCAGACTTGAAATTTTGGTTCTGCTTTCTATCCACAGACCTGCTGAGTTTTCCAGGATTTTCTGTGCACATGATGTAGGAGGTGACATACGCACGGATAAAGATTGATTAGCTATCAGAGAACAGGGAGCAGTGATAAAGGGCAACTTTTGGGGTTGGCAAGCTGTAACTAGTGCAATGCCACAGAGATCGTTGCTGAGTGCTCAACTCTTTACGATCTGAGTGTATGGTTGCTAAATTGGATAAGGACACCGTGCTAGGCAGAAAAAGCAAATTGTCAAGAGAAAATAGAATGTCTGAAAATGGATACAGGCAAGTTAAGTGAGTGGGCAAAAGATTGGCAGATGGAGTGTAATTTTGGCATACATGAACTTGCTTACTTTGGCAAGAAGAATAGAAATTTAAATGGAGTCAGATTGTAGACCTCAGTGATATTGGATTTGGGTGTCCTAGCACATGAATAAAAACAATAATATACAGGTACAACAAATGATTATGGATGTCATTTTTTTGGCATTTATTAAAAAGGGAATGGAATATAAAGCGAGGGAAGTTTTACCTCAGCAATACCTGGTCTTCATGAGATTACATCTGTGGTATTGTGCACAGTTTTAATCTCCTTATTGAAAATGTATATAATTGCATTAGAAGGAGTTCAGAGAAGGTTTAGTTGACTCATTCTTGGGACAAAGGGTTTATCTTACCTATAAGTTCTATACCCATTGAAGATTAAAATAGTGAGAGGTAATTTTATTGAAATGTATAAGATTCTTATGGATCTGATATGTTTCAATAAAATTAAGGGTACTTGATAGGATGGATAGTGGAAATATGCTTCCTCTTGGGAGGGAGACTAAAACAAGGGAACACAGTTTCGGAATAAGATACCTCCCTTTTGTGTTGGAGGTGAGGAGAAATATTTTCTCTCAGAGGGTCATTGGTCTGTGGAAATTTCTTCCCCAAAACTAGTGCAGGTTGAGTTTGATAGATTTTTGATAGACAATGGAATCAAGGGTTATTGGGAGGCAGACAGGAAAGGGAGTTGAGACCACAATCTGGTCAGCCATGATTGTATTAGATGGCAGAGAAGGCTCAAAGGGGTGCCTGGAATGTGCTATCAGAGGAGTTGGTGGAAGCAGGCACATTAACAACATTTAAGAGGAATCTGGATAGGTATATGAATAGGAAGGGAAAAGAGAGATGTGGACCAAGTAAGGGCAGAAGATATTTTCTTTAACTTACTTAGGGCATAATGATCGATACAGACTTAGAGGGCCGAAGGGCCTGTTCTTTTGCTGTACTTTTCTTTATTCTTTGTTCTTTGTCGAACAATTCCGTTCTAATCAGTGCTCATCACACAGCAGATATGTCCCAGTTAGTCATCCTGGATTGCCTCCTTCTCACTCACCCTCCCCTTCAGTTGGCAGCCATTTCATCAACCACAATGATTCCATCCTCTGGATTGCCTTCAGTTCATTGCCACTTCCTTCAAAAACCTCATAATGATTTGTTTGCACCCACATTTGTGCCCGCTCCTAACTTCCCTTCATTTTCTCATCCTAGCTTGCTACCCATTCCATTATGGCACTCAGTCTTTATGTAAGAACTACAAGATGAATTTTGTTGCTGGGAGCTTGTTGGCTACTCTCTTAGCTGCTCAGTGAATGTTTATTTATTTTACTGCCCATTTATTTTACTGTTCCTCACAATCCATGGTTCACTTTCAGCTTAGACGTAAAGATAGAGAGCAAGACAGAGGTGAAAGAGAGACAACAAATATGAAAGACAAAGAAAGCAAGAATGATGAGAAATAATGGGGGAATGCAAGAATTAAAGGGAATGAAGAAGGAAGTGAGAAGTGAAGGAGGAAACAGAAGAACAGAATGAATGTTGATAGAAATGAAGAAGAAAGCAAGACTAATGTGGAGAGGAGATACAGACATGGAGGAGTTAAGGAAAGAGAGAGAAACAAACTTGTAAAGGAACTTGAGAGTGTAAGAAGTTTATTAATGCCAGACAGTGTTTCCTGGGAACGGCAGCTTGTCAGCATTGGCTGACAGAAATCAGCAAGGGATTTAACGCTTCTGCACTGTCCTGCTGCTCCATGAATGCGAAGTACCCTGTATATACAGTAAGGAATTGATGATTTTAAATTCTTCTTGCCAACTCTTTCAGCTCCCTTCAACAAGTGGTCAGATTGGAAATGGTACAAATGAAATTATTTTTAACAATAGGCAGTTGAGTCAAGTGGCAAGACCAGTAATTAAACAGACTGGTTCAAGAGGGTCAGAAATCTCTGCTACAAATTGGATTGCCAATTCAGCCAAGCAATAACTTTGCCAACTCCTCCAACGTTCAGAAAAATTTGGGATAAAAGAAAACTAAGGTTATTTATGATTAATCTATTTAAATTTATAATAAAGCCACAAAGTTAATCACACTGCACCTGAAAACAGTCGATGATGGTGGAATAATGTGTGATCCCAGTAATAGAACTCTGCTTCCTTGCTACAGGAACAAATGCAGTTCAGAACCAGGGTGTGGACAGCGATCCGTCTGCTTTCAAAATCACCTGAATTTCTATGTCATAGTATTGTGGCAGCATAGTGACACACTGGATTCCACTGCTGCAAGGAGCATGGGTGCCAGGAGCCAGGGTTTGATTCCTCGGGTGACTGTGTGGACTTTGCACGTTCTCCCTGTGTCAGTGTTGGTTTCCTCTGGGTGCTCCAGTTTTCTCCCACAGTCCAAAGATGTGCAGGTTCAGTGGATTGACTATGCTAAGTTGCCCCTTAGAGTCCCAAGATGTGTAAGTTAGATGGATTAGCCATGGAAAATATGTGGGGATAGGGCATGAGCAAGATGCAGTCGGAGTTGGTGCAGACTAGATGGATCGAATGGCCTCCTTTTGTATTGTTGGGATTCTATGTTTCTGCCCTCATCTCAGTCCTAAATGAATAATCACATATCCTGAGACTGTGACCCCTTTTCCTAGACCCCCAGCAAGAGGAAATCAACTCTCTTGCTGTTTTCTGTGACCTGTTTTCTACTTCCCTCATTTTTTTAAATAGTGGGTTACATTTGCCACCCACCAATCTGCTGGGACTATTTCAGATTGTATAGAATTTTGGAATTTGATAACCAGCCCATCCATTATTCCCATTGTCATCTCCTTTAATATCCCGGGCTGTGGATTATTGGATTCCAGGGATTTATCAGCTTTCAGTACCATTAATTTCTCCAGCACTATTTCTTTGTAATACTACTTTCCTTTTGATTCTCCTTCTCACTAGAACCTTGGTTCCTTAGCATTTCTGGGAAGTTACTATGTCTTTCTCCTTGAAGACGGAACAAGAATAGTTACTTAATCATTCTGCCATTTCTTTTTCTCTGTAATAAGTTCACCCATTTTGGACATCTTTTTTCCATTTTATACACCTGTAGGAGCTTTTACAGTTTGCTCTTGCGTTCCTTGCAGGTTTACTCTCATAGTCTATCTTTTCTTGTTAATCAACCTGCTGGCCCTCCTTTTGCTGAATTCTGAGCTTCTCCCAATCTTCAGGCTGGCCATGTTTTCTAGCAACTTTATATGGCTCCTCTTTGGAGCCGTCTTTTGTCAATTGCATATGAGAGTTAATGGATGGATAAGTGAATATTGCAATACTGCTGAGACTAAGATGTGCGGATTGGGTGAGTAGGAGAATGAGAAGGTGAAGCTGTGTGGTGGAATGATTGTGGGAAGGCGAGCATTGTGAACATTGATAGTACAGGTGGTGGAGATGTGAGCAGAACCTAACTGAGCTGGCAGTTTGCATTTTTACCTTGACAACTCTTTTGCAATCATTCAACCTCTTCTGGCATTGTAGCCATGTCCTGAGAGCCATATAGCCGCCACCATCAAATGCCTTCAGAGGTCTTGGTTGGCTTCAGGTTTGGGGACAAGCGGGGGGTTAGGGCTTGCGAGAATGTTTGTCCTCCTATTCCCTGTCTGTATTACAGCCTCCATGGCTGAACCAAAGAATCTAGGTAGCCAACCTGTAGCTTTTACTTTTCCACTGCCTGAAGCTTCAGTGGGACTTTAATATAAGAGGTGGAAGATACCATTAAGCCACATGAGTGACACCCAATCTACTGTACCTTGAAGCAGGTATACAGCCAATAAATAGTGCAGCTAGAGCTGGCTGCATTTCTGACTAATCGCAATGACCACCCAGCAAGAATTTGATGTGAACTCTGTGACAATGTGAAAGTACATTGCAGTTCCTGTCTTTCACCATGGTCAGATTTCTAGGCCAGTGTACTCTAATTACTTAAAAATATTAACTTTTGCAAGGGAGTGCAGAGGAGGTTTACTAGGCTGATACCGGAGTTGAGGGGGTTGAGCTATGAGGAGAGGCTGAATAAACTAGGCTTGTACTCGTTAGAGTTTAGAAGAATGAGGGGAGATCTCATTGAGACGTATAAGATGATGAATGGGATGGATAGGATAGAGGTGGAAAGACTCTTCCCGCTCAAAAAAGACAGTAGGACTAGGGGGCACAGCCTCAAGATAAAGGGGGGGCGGTTCAGAACGGAGTTGAGGAGGAACTTCTTCACTCAAAGGGTGGTGAATCTCTGGAATTCTCTGCCCGTTGAAGTGGTGGAGGCTGCCTCGCTAAATATTTTTAAGAAGCGGGTTGATGGGTTTTTGATAAGAGAGGGGATTAAGGGTTATGGGGAGAGGGCGGGAAAGTGGAACTGAGCCACGACAGATCAGCCACGACAGATCAGCCATGATCTTATTGAATGGCGGGGCAGGCTCGAAGGGCCAGATGGCCTACTCCTGCTCCTATTTCTTATGTTCTTATGTTCTTAAGTTTCCTCTATTTTCTCCCAGCCTTAGGTTTCATTTGTCCGAACATTAATTAGTCATTTTACAGCATGGAAACAGGCCCTTCGGCCCAACTTGTCCATGCTGCCTTTTTTTGTTATCACTAAGCAAGTCCTAATTTCCCACATTTGGCCCATATCCCTCCATACCCATCTTACCCTGTAGCTGGCTAATGGTTTTTAAAAGACAAAATTGTACCCACCTCTACTGCCACCTCTGGCAGCTTGTTCCAGACAATTATAAGTCCCGGGAAAGTTAAACAAGTCACATGTGTGGCAGCAGTCAACTTTAATCCAATCAGGATTGATAACCGCTCCAAGGTCCACAATTTATCACAGTTTCTCTTCTACTGTTTCTATAATGATTTTAGCCCATTTTGGCCTTTCTGGCCTGTTGCAGCTGCAGACACTATTAATAACCTGTAGAAAATATAACAATTGATTTGTCTTGTTTTATTATTTTTCAAACATTTGGCAGGAATAAATTACAAATTACCAGATGTTACTCAGACCCAAAATAAATTTGGATGCTGTATCAATTTTTCCAGGCATTCACACCTTGCCCGGTGTTGCATTAGTTGGCTGTTACACAGGGGAATTGTTCTTAATTCATTGCTGAACAATCATGTGACAGAATAATTGACATTCCTCCGGTTTTGAGCTGTTATGGAAATATCAGGAAATGTGAAGATTTCAATAACAATTTTTCTTTGGGCTCCAATGGCATCTAAGTCAAGATGTTGAAATCAACTATAGCAGATGCAGGAACTGGGTGTAGAGATAATAAAATGATTTTCAATCAATACGGAAGTTTGCTGTCATTTTCCCTAACTGCCTATATTTTATTTGTAAAATGTTTATTGTGATCGAAAGTACCAAAGTAATCATTTCTGTCAAAAGATGCAGCAGTGATTCAGTTCACTGGATGTTTTACCACATTTTAACTTCTGAGAATGATTGCAAAATCAATTAAATCTAGAAACTGTATTATTCTTTCAATAATATATTCCTACTCTCATTGTTCCTATATGGGAGTTGATCTATCCATCGGGTAAAGCCACGATTAGAAAAGTTTTAATTTCCTACTGCATTGGAAAATAAAAAAAAATGTGTCAGCGTGTAGGCATCCAACTAACTTAATGCAAGAATTGTTTAACAAGCCACCACTGAAATTATTGGACTGCTTCAGGGGCTGATGTGAGAATAAGTTGATTGTTTGTGGGGAAGCTGCTTTCTCTGACAGTGGAATGTAGGTGAGAGTCATGTCTTACTGAGGACAGAGAGCCACAACTGGATAAATGTTGTCAAGTATGATGAGGAGGCAGACCCATTTCAATTCAATAGTGAATAGATCATTTGTTTTTATGTATTTATTGAGAGGTAAGCATTGGCTAGGATACCAGTGATAACACCCTGTCCTTCCATGAAATAGTGCAGTGGTTTCATTTACGTATGTGTGAGAGGGTAGAGAGGGTCTCAGTTAAACATCTCATCGAAAATTGCAAGTCTTAAAGTGCGGTGTTTCTACTGAGAGACTCAGTCTAGACTTTGGGTTCAAAGGCAGAATCTTTGAATCTCACATAATTTTTGGGCCTTGGGGCCATTTTCAGAGCCTGTCGTCTTGCACAGCAGTATGTGTCTTCCAGTTCAATCTTCCATAAGATGGCTAATTAAGAAACTGCCTTTGGAGTCACCAACCAATGAGGGTAGGTGGCCTAAGGCTGGAGGTCAATTCAGCATGCCCTATTGCAAGTGCAGCCATCAACCTTCAGTACACCAGAGTAGGAATGCAGCAGGAGTGGAAGGGACAAAATTGAGGTGTGATCAGTCTGATGAGAGCAGCTGCCACTACATTATTCCCAGTACTTTCAGACACAGCATTTTCTAGGAGCTCCTTACACAAGGGCAATCTTTTGCTGGCCTTTTGTTTCAGATATGACTTGGTAAACATTGAACTCACACACTGCTCCAATTTCTTGCTTTGCAGCTGTCTCTCGTGAGTTGCCAAGGGTCTAACATGGGGTAGGGCCTATGTGATACTGTGAAAGTTGCAATGTCAATGGAAGATTGAAGTTAGTGCCTAATTATCCACTTTGGCTGGCTTCCTACCAGTGCCACATAGATTGAGAAAATTGGACTCAGACCACCAGTGTTGGCACATGTCAGCAATCCAGCCTGACACATTTTTCTCCCGGGTTTTCTTCTAGGTTTCCAATGCCCACAATATTTTGTACAATATTATAATGATAGACGAATATTGCTCTACCATAAATGGGATGTGAACATCAAAAATGGGGATTATATTATCAAGAAGAGTCTGAACTCATATTGACAAGGGCAAGGACTGAATATGTACCCACAAGATCTGCTGTTTGCCTCTATAGTGGGCTTTATTTCATTTCCTTCTTTATTTAAAGTGTTGATGCAGAGATGCTGGTGTTGGACTGGGGTAAGTGCAGTAAGAAGTCTCACAACACCAGGTTAGAGGCCGACAGGTTTATTTGGAATCATGAGCTTTTGGAGTGCTGCTTCTTCATGAAGCTTGTGATTCCAAATAAACCTGTTGGATCATAACCTGGTGTTGTGAGATGTCTTATTGTTCTTTTTTCAATCCTTTGATGGGATGTGGGCATCGCTGGCAAGACTGCCCATCCCTAATTTCCTTTGAACCGAGTAGATTGTTAGGTTGTTAGGTCATTGTACAGGGCAGTTAAGACACAACTACATATAGGGCAGATCCAGATCGCCTGTGGCGGTGGGTGTTGGGGGGGGGGGGGTGGGAGTGTGGGGGGTGAGGGTGGGCGGGAGGTTGGTGGTGCTAGTGGGGCATTACTTCTCTGATAACCAATGATAATTTCATGGCATTGTTATTGAGACTAGCTTTCAATTCTGCAGTACATTAACTGAATTCAAACTCCATCAGCAGCCACAATGATGGGATTTGAACCCACATACCCAGAACAGTCGCCTAAGCCTCTGGTTTACAAGTCCAATGGCATTACCACTATGCCACCTTTTCCCCTGATAATTCTGCTGCCTTCGCCTGATTCAAAAACAAGTGGATGAAATTGATGTTAATACTTCATAAAGATTTAAACAACTGCACAGCAATGTAAATTTAACTTAGGCACATCTATTTCATTGTGACATGCTGGTTAGATGTTCTGCACTTGGCAAAGGTTGTGCTATGAATAATTTTTCAATTGAGCTGAACTGGAAAAGGCTGGACCACCTGCTGTCACTTGAAGTGGATTATAATCCTAGCTCCTTTTTGGGACTATTCTGGATCAGGAGTGCTTCTCTGCTGATTGGTTGTAAAACATAGGCCCCCACAGACACATAAATTAATCTGAAGAACTGATCTAACTCTCCTCAAACAAAAGAAACCACCTGAGAATATTATCATCTGCCAGAGAGCCTTGTTAACAAATTTTAGCTAGAGTTAACAATCTAGATATTATAATGGTTCAGACATCCCTCCTTCACTAAAGACTGTACAGATAAGGATTTTCAAGTTTCACTACAGAAGACTATATGAGACAATATGTGTGTTCCATGGCAACAGAGGCAGCCTGTCATTGGATGGAGGCAGGATCTTCTGGGCTTCCCATTGTTGGAACCCGCTGCTACTGAGGAATATGGTGGGAATGGCTGGAAAATATCACCCAATATATTTTCTCCATTATTTAAAGATTTATTAAAGAACCAAACATTTAATTCATTCTTAATGATAATTCAATCACAACTTTAATATGAGTAGGGAAGCTAAGTATAACTTTTTTTAGAGAATTTAGATTTTACTGTTGTTACAGGGAGCTATTTAAGATATCCATCAATATTTAAAGTAGCATTTACTTTAAATCCCCAAGTACAAAATCATCGAGTCTAGCAAGATACCTCTATACCAATTAAAGGGAGATGTATCATTGCTGCACTGCAGCAGCATACCTTTATTCTGAGAGATACCAGAATGAATCCAACAAAGTACAGACACAATCGAGCTGGACCACAATCAGAATGGAATCCAGAAGCAGAATTTCTGATATCTTGACCAAAACAGGGATATTTTATAATACAACATCCCCAAAGTTTCAAGAGTTTCATCATCTGTCACGTGCTGCATAGTTTCAGATGACAAGGATTATTACTATGGGAGTCGAGTGGAGTGCCTCAGGGGTCGGTGCTGGGGCCTCAGCTATTTACCATTTATATAGATGATCTGGAGGAGGGAACCGAGTGTAGGGTGTCAAAATTTGCGGATGACACCAAGATTGGTGGAAAGGCAAATTGCGCGGAGGGTGTGGAGAGTCTGCAGAAGGATCTAGATAGGCTGGGTGAATGGGCCAGGAACTGGCAAATGGAATTTAATGTTGGCAAGTGTGAGGTGGTCCACTTTGGTAGGAATAATGGTAGGAAGGATTATTACTTACGTGGAGAAAAACTGCAGCAGGCGACAGTGCAGAGGGACCTCGGGGTCCTTGCGCATGAGTCGCAAAAACCCAGCTTGCAGGTGCAGCAGGTGGTCAGGAAGGCAAATGGGATGCTGGCCTTCATAGCGAGGGGGATTGAATATAAAAGTAGGGAGGTCTTGCTGCGGCTATATAGGGCATTGGTGAGGCCGCAGCTGGAGTACTGTGTGCAGTTTTGGGCGCCGTACTTACGCAAGGATATTTTGGCATTGGAGGGAGTGCAGAGGAGGTTTACTAGGCTGATGCTGGAGTTGAGGGGGTTGAGCTATGAGGAGAGGCTGAATAAACTAGGCTTGTACTCGTTAGAGTTTAGAAGAATGAGGGGAGATCTCATTGAGACGTATAAGATGATGAATGGGATGGATAGGATAGAGGTGGAGAGACTCTTCCCGCTCAGAAAGGACAGTAGGACTAGGGGGCACAGCCTCAAGATAAAGGGGGGGCGGTTTAGAACGGAGTTGAGGAGGAACTTCTTCACTCAAAGGGTGGTGAATCTCTGGAATTCTCTGCCCGTTGAAGTGGTGGAGGCTACCTCGCTAAATATTTTTAAGACGCGGGTTGATGGGTTTTTGATAAGAGTGGGGATTAAGGGTTATGGGGAGAGGGCGGGAATGTGGAACTGAGCCACGACAGATCAGCCATGATCTTATTGAATGGCGGGGCAGGCTCGAGGGGCCAGATGGCCTACTCCTGCTCCTATTTCTTATGATGTTCAGAGCAGTGAAATGATGACTAAGCTACAGAGTAAAAGTAAGGAGGAAAATACAGCAGAAGGCCATTGTTGCAAATGGATTCCAACAAGGGCCAGAGATGCATAAAGTTGCATTCAGGGATTGTTCAATCCAGTTGTCCTTTCCTACAATTTTAAGATCAGTACTTCAGACGACATTTATTGCCACTCTAAGATTAGGTCTTACTATATTATAACAACTTAGTATTGAGCACATATTCAAATAAAGTACAGTGCATTTATTTCATTCATCATATTTTGTGTTAATGTTATCAGTTGGGTTTAGCAAGGTTTTTATCTTCTTTTTCCAGGAATGTAACATGTAATCTTCTCTTATGCAAGGAGTAATGTATTCTGATTGGCTAGAGGGCCTCAGTAAAGATGTGCAAATTTGTCAACATCCACTTTGGACAAGAAACTGACAGTGTGACATGAGTAAGCTTCTGACGCCAGCTTTAAATTACAACCAGCTAATGTAAATGAGCTGCCTCTAAAGGCAGCTCGCCCTTCAGTGTGAAACTTTGGACAATTTGCCTTGGATATAAATGCATTGGAAGTAGTTCAGTGAAGGTTTACCAGACTAAAACCTGGAATGGAAGTTTGTCTTATGAGAAAAGGTTGGACAGGCTAGCCTTGTATCCACTGGAGTTTAGAAGAGTAAGAGGCAAATTGAAATAGGTAAGATAGAGTGGTTGTGGAGAAGATGTTTCCCCTTGTGGGAGAGTTGTGGGTAGCACAGCGGCACAGTGGGTAGCACTGCTGCTTCACAGCGTCAGGGACCTAGGTTCGATTCTTGACTTGGGTCACTGTCTGTGCGGACTCTGCACGTTCTCCCCATGTCTGTATGCATTTCCTCCAGGTGCTCCAGTTTCATCCCTCTGTTTGAAAGACATGCTGGTTAGGTGCATTGGCCATGTTAAATTCTCCCTCAGTGGACCTGAACAGGCGCTGGACTGTGGCAACTAGGGGATTTTCACAGTAACTTCATTGCAGTGTTAACGTAGCCATGATATGGAGATGCCAGCGTTGAACAGGGGTGGGCACAATAAGAGGTCTCACAACACCAGCTAAAATCCAACAGGTTTATTTGTTGGAAAGGGTTTTTGGAGGACTGAACAAGCACTCTTTAACCTGGAGTTGTAAGACTTCTTACAGCGTTAATGTAAGCCTACATGTAAATGAATAAATAAACACTAAACATTTGAGTCTTGATAAGCAGGGGGTGAAAGGTTATCAGCAGTTGGCAGAAATGTGGAGCTGAGGTTACAGTCAGATTGGCCATGATCTTATTGAATAGTGGAGCAGGCTCAAGGGACGGAGTGGCAAACTGCTTCTAATGTGTCTGCTTGTATAAATGTAATTATTCCTTGCTGGCAGTAGCATCATCATCTTTGATGAAGGAGGGTGTGTAGGACAATTAGAGGTGGGACAAATGAGGCCAGAATTAGTTAGCAGGATGGCGGAGGAGTTGGGAAGACCATTGCTGTGCCTGTTGACTCCAGCTCAAAATTTAAGAACTTTTGGTGCTGGCCCCATCCACGATAGCAAAACATGAATGGAGCTGGTCCAGAACCTGCTACATCAAGAGCTTCAATTCTCAGACGAGTCCTAGAGCAGGACATTCACAAATGTAAAGAGCCTATATCGTCTGTTTTCGGTAGCCATCCAGGACAGCTGAATAATGGCCCAGCCTAATATTGCCTAATACAAGATAGTTATCAAGCATTCTTGAAACATAGGCAATTGGCCCTTGAAACTGACCTTTGTTTTTTGACTTTATGCAACCAAACCCAATTTCCAGGCCTTAGGCTGGCAGACTGCAGTGATCTTAAATCTCCTTTGGTTATGAAAAAATCTTAGAACCTTTACAGCAAGAAGGAGGCCATTCAGCCCATCGTGTCAGCACTGACCACATTCCCACCCAGGCCCTATTCCCATAACCCCACATATTTACCCTGCTAATCCCCCTGACACTTGGTCAGTTTAGCCTGGCCAGTCAACCTAACCCACACATCTTTGGACTGTGGGAAGAAACCGGTACACCCAGAGGAAACCCATGCAGACACAGGGAGAATGTGCAAACTCCACACAGACAGTCACCTGAGGCCATAATTGAATCTGGGTCCCTGGTGCTGTGAGACAGCAGTGTTAACCACCGTGCCACTGTGCTGTCCCTAAGACACATAAATATAACTCAGCCATTACAGTTGTGTCTGGTGGGTTGTGCTCACCTTTTGTCAATTCATCCCATGCCTGGTGCAATGTGCACTTCTAGGGGATGAAGTGGCCATGAATCCTTTAACATGTGCCCTTCTACTTCATGATTCGTAGCAATGTGCCTCTCAGCAGTCAGCATTAAATCTACTTTTCCTCATTTTGTGATGTCCCATTTTTCAGCAATATTGCTGCATTAACAGCTGCTCTGACCCCCACAGTGCTATTTCAACTGCACAAAGCCTCTTAAATGCACTTCACAGCTGATTGTCAGAGTTATTGCTTCTTCTGTTTTATTGACAGGCCCTGCGTGCTGTCATTAATCCCACTTTTTGGCTTACCTATCCAAACGATATAAACCATGTGTATAGCAGCTATTTTTGTCATGTTCAGAAACTTATAGCAACCCTCTACTAATCCTACATTGACACAGAAAGAGCAATATTTAGGCCATCGTGATATTAAATAATATCCTGAAATCACAAATTTACCTATTTTTTTCTTAATTTATGGAAGGGCAAAGAAAAGAAAGAATTTGAGTTTTGTAGTTTAGTTTATATAATGAATTAGGAGCAAGAGTGACACATTAGGTCTCTTGAGACCACTCCTCATTAGTAAGATCATGGCTCCTCTGACTATGGCATCAATGCCGTTGTCCAAAGCTTTGACAAAAGGTTATCTGGACTCGAAACGCCAACCTTTTTCTCTCCTTATAGATGCGGCCAGACTTGCTGAAATTTTCAAGCATTTTCTCTTTTGGCTTCATATTTGTAAACTGTGTCCTCTGGTTCTGGTCTCTCCCTCAAGGGGAAACATTCTTTCAGCACGTACTCATTCAAGTCCCCTCGGGATCTTATGTGTTTCATTAAGATCACCTGTCATTCTAAACTCCAATGGATACTTTTGATCCATAAGCCCAGCAATTATTGGGAGGCACAGTTGGAGGGTAAGACTTCTCTATCAGAAACCCAAAGTTAACATCTTGCGGACATTAACTCCAGGTTTTCTTTAGTATTTCTTTCTTCAGGTTTGCTACCAAGTTGCCAGCCTGAATGATTCATTGCTTGCCTGCCAGACAGACTGAAACGCCTGTGGCACCAGGACCACCATCAAAGAACATAGTCAATGTCAGATTTGAAATGTTTAAAATTTGAAGTTCTCATCTGACGCCAAAACCCATGCTTGCTGAAAATTAAAATTACCCACAATATATGTAGACAGGGTTGCTCTGCACTTATAATGCCATCATGCGTCTCTAGTTTTAAAATAATCAAGCAGCTATTGAAAGGGAAAGTCTTTTAAACTGGATACTCCAGCTCTTTCTCACAAATAGAAATATTGGATGGAACTTCCAACTATGCCTTGGGTGTAAAACGGAGAGTGAAAGATAGGTCACTCACTCTACACCACCTCGGTCTTCTTTTGAGGATGGCTAATTGCGTAGATTATGTGGGGTTGATGTTTTGGTTGGGTACAGTGATGATTGAGGCTGATAATTTAAGATTGAATTGTCGTCTTTAAGTTAGGGCAGCACAATGGCAGAAGGGTTAGCACTGCTGCCTCACAGCGCCAGGGCCCCGGGTTCAATTCCGACCTCCTGTCACTGTCTGTGTAGAATTTGCACATTCTCCCCGTGTCTGCATGGGTTTCCTCCGGGTGCTCTGGTTTCTTCCCACAGTCCAAAGGTATGCGGGTTAGGTTGATTGGCCATGCTAAATTAACCCTAGCATCAGGGGAATTAACAGGGTAAATGTGAGGGATTATGAGAATAGAGCCTGGGTGGGATTGTGGGCAGTGCAGACTCGATGGGTCAATTGGGCTCCTTCTGCACTGTAGAGATTCTATGATTCTAGTATTTCCCTTGTAAATGTAGGATTTCCATCCTTGATAGCTGGGACTGAAACTGTACAGGCGCTGCAAAGGCAAAGGTAATGTTATGTGGATGTATGAATGAATAATTTGGCCTCTGCGTTCCTTGTTGCTATCCAGTGTTGCTAAGGATCCTGGAGAGAGGATTTAAACTTCAAAGGGTTGCTTTCCCAGCAAGATCGATTGCTCTCAGGAAACAGTCCTTTAGAAAAAGCGCCACTGTTTTATCTATCTTTACCTTCTTCGGCCAGCTGTGCTGATCTTCTTATGCAGCAGCCAAGCTTATCAGCAAGACAGGTAATGATTAATGTTGGAGGTTAATTTAAACTGCCCTAAATGCAGAATTCTCTGGATGAAATGGTGTGAGATGAAAGGAGGCTTCTCAATGCGATCAGCAAGCACCAAAGTTGGATTGTTCGTACCCAACAGTATCTATGGGTGGCAGGAAACCAAATGCAAAGAACATGTAAGGACTGAGGACAAGTATCACCGCCTCCAACAAGGCAGCTGCAAGGTCGTGACGTGTCTTTTTAGAATATCGACATCCAATGTGAATTATGAAGGCAACACTGACAATGGCGTCAAGTTCACTAATGCCCTCAATTTCTCCACCTCTGCCTCCTTCCAGGCTGACTGTAATAATTCCTGGTCACCAGTTAAGGGAAAAACAACAACATGGTTATTTACTGGTGAAGGCCATACAGAGGTTTGCACCCTTTTGGTTACGCCCCGATATCAACAAAGAACAAAGAACAACCCAGCACGGGAAACAGGCCCTTCGGCCCAACGAGCCCGCGCCGCCGCATCCTCCTACACCTACCCTTCCCTGCGTGTCTGCAAGTGGAACCCCTAACTTAGCCAGATTCAGGGGAGAATAGTGTCAATTTGGTAAAACCAATCAGCCTAATAGCACATCTTTGGGGTGTGGGAGGAAACCGGAGCGCCCGGAGGAAACCCACACAACCACAGGGAGAATGCGCAAACTCCCACAGACACAGGCCCAAATCCGTGTATCTGCACAGCTAG
The DNA here is from genome assembly GCF_965287045.1 of Carcharhinus amblyrhynchos. Taxonomy (NCBI): domain Eukaryota; kingdom Metazoa; phylum Chordata; class Chondrichthyes; order Carcharhiniformes; family Carcharhinidae; genus Carcharhinus; species Carcharhinus amblyrhynchos. The sequence continues at coordinate 80,653,302 of NC_137328.1, forward strand.
CAGTGCTAGTCACTGAGCTGTTGCGGCGCCCGTCTACCGGTCCAGGATCAAGCACACACACCGACACGAAGTACTAGGCCACTCCCGGAACCTCCAAGAGCAGCCCATGCACGACCCACCGTGTGCATGCCTCTTGTTTGACAACGAGGTGGACCTCCACCTGCGGAATAAAAAGACATCATTGTGGAACAGAAACTCCTGCTTGTTGGGGTAAACCCCCAACCTGGTGTCTAATTGGTTTCCCAGGTCACTTTGCCTTTAAAAGGAACAATCACCGCACTGACACAGGAATTATTTGCAATAATGGGTAGTTGTACCAAGTACCAAACAGGTTCAGTTCAGCTTTTCCAAAAGTTGCAACACCTTTCACAGTGACTAGTTAAAGGAGCCCATTGCAGCTTCCAGTGCAGCAGCTGGGGTAGCAGTGCTTGATGGCAGTCATGTGCCCAGCTAGATAACAGAATCTTTCTTCATCCTTTTCTATCACCATCATTTGCTACCTCTCATCTGTACCCTATAGTGATGCTACATGTTCAGGCTCACTAATTCTCTGAGGTGTACACAGCTAAGCAGATGCCTGTAAACGTTGGTGAAAGATGTCCATACATCTCAGCCACCAGCAATGCTGACAGGCTGCTTTCCTAGGACTGTTGTCATTAAAGTGTTGGTTTGGAATCTGTGTGAACCTTCCTAGTTTGTGTTCCTGCAATGGAGTGTGTTGGAAAGATGAAAAGAGAGAAGAATAGGGTTTTAAACCCTGAGATTGGTCTTACCCTTATTTCATCTTCTCCTGCTCTAACCCCATATTTAATTGTAAGGATAGCCAGTGTGAACTTTTCTGAGAGTCGAGTTTGGAATTCCTGAGCCAACTTTAAGTTTGCATCTGTTCTTTTGTTCGTGTGCCATTTTGTCATCCCCAAAGAAGAGAACTGATTGTTGTCTTTATGTCTGGTTTGAAACTGGTATAAATCTTGCTCAAAAGATCAAGTGCAATTAGTACTCAATTCTCAGTTCTAAATTGACTAAATTAGTGGAAGAGGAAAATGTCAACTGATTTTAAAGGGATGGAGACAATTAAAGAAAACAACTTCAAAGTAGAATAAATATTCAGAAAGCTTTGGCTTGTCTTACAGCTCATTAAGGTCTCAATATGCAGGGGACTAAAAAGTGACCAAAATAATTGAAGGGAATCTGAGGTATACACAAAGGACTAAAAATGGAGTATGACACTCAACCCCTTACTTGGCAGCTGCTGGAGTCAGGGTTGTACATTGAGAGATGATTGTAAGGAGCATAACTCTGCCACTCTGCAGCATTAATCCCGCAGGTCAGCATTGCAGTGTGCAATTAATTGCTTTCACCCTGTGGCTGAAGAGCAACTTTCAGTGTCACAATGTGGATTCCACCCACGAAGGGGCACAATGGACATGATCTTCACCTCACAGCAATTACAAGAGAAATGCAGGGAACAGCACAAGCCCTTCTACGTGACCTTCTTCAAACTCACAAAGACCTCCAGCACTGTCAACCGTGAGGGAATATGGAGCATCCTCCTCCGTTTCAGCTGCCCCAGAATGTTTTTCGTCATTCTCCACATGCTCCACGAAGACATGCAAAACACAATCCTGACTAATGGATCCATCAGACCTAATTCACGTCTGGATTGGGGAAAACAAAGCTGTGTCATTGCACAAAAACTGTTCTTGATCTTCCTTGCTGCAATGCTCCATCTCACCCTCAGCAGGTTGGAATGGAGCTAAACTACAGATCTAATGGGATTCTGTTCAATCCTCGCCACTTGCAGGCCAGATCCAATATCATCCCATCATCTGTCATTGAACTGCAGTATGCAGACGATGCTTGCATCTGTTCACACTTTTGATGTCGAGCTCCAAGCCACTGTCAACACATTCACTGAGGCATATGACAGATTGGTCTTACATTAAACATCAGGTGGAATTTTACTGGCATGTCTGCCTAATTTTTGCACGATCCCGCCTGAGACCAACAGAGAATGCTATTCTCCGAGCCGAGCCCAACCCTGGAATTGGGGCTGGCATGCCGGTAAAATTCCGGCCATCGTAAGGCAAAGGTCCTCTGACACCCTGTCTCAACAACACAGCATTGTCCTCCCCCCAACCCCTGCCCTCCATATACCAAAATCTAGGAAAGGCCTAGGACAGCATGAACCATTTTCCTTATCTTCGGAGCCTGCTGTCAACAAGAGCAGACATCAGCAATGAAGTTCAATACAAACTTCAGTATGATCATGCAGCCTGAGGAAGAGAGTGTTTGAAGTCCACGACAAGTTCATGGTCTACAGAGCAGTAGTGATACCCGATATCCAAGAAGGCTCAGAGACCTGGACTATATACAGCACCATTTCAAAAGTCTGGGAGGTACTGTACCACCATCGCTGCCTCTGCAAGATCCTGAAAATCTATTGGCTGAATAGGCGTACCAATGTTACTGTTCTTGTTCAGGCCAACATCCTGAACATTGAAGCATTGACCATGCTCAGTCAGTTCCACTGGGTAGGCCATGCTGTCTGAATGCCTGACACAAGACCGCTGAAACAAGTGCTCGACTTGGAACTTTGACACAACAAGCAAACTGCAGGAGGACAGAAGAAACACTTCAGGGACACCCTCAAAGCCCCCTTGAAAAAGTGCAACATCCCCACCGTCAGCTGGAAATCCCCAGCCGAAGACCGCCCAAAATGGAGGAAAAGCAGCTGGGAAGAAGTAGAATACAGTGGGTTTCATCATCAAGGACAAGCTAAAGCCAAGAACTGATAGCAAAGGGAGGCATGGCAACCTGGGCTCCCCACCCACCTGCTCTTCTAACCACGATCTGCCCCATCTGTGACAGAGACTTTAGGTCATGCGTTGGACTCCTAAGTCACCTGAGCATGGAAGCAAGTCATCCTCAACTCTAGGGGACTGCCTAAGAAGAAGAAGTTGCTGTTGTCCATAGTAATACAAACGTGGATAATTCTCTTCCTACTCATTGAATATACTAGCCCTTCTATCTAACCTGTTATCCAGCAGTGTCTTCAGATTCTGTGCCATTCTCAGTGGCCTTTAAACTTCATTTTCTGTCTCCACATGTGATTTTCATCAGCCTATTCTTGTGACTTATATAATCTTTGAAAAGATTAAAAAATCCAAATTCCTTGCAAACTCTTTGCAGAATCTGAAGAAAAGACTAAATAAGTGCCATAGAATTTGTCCCCATTTGAGGTCACTTTTCTTCAACTGGCCATGTGTCTTTAATTCTGGAATCAGCCCTTTAAGTGTTGATGGCATCACGGATTATCCACTTCCATGTCTCCTTTTGGAGAGCTCCCAGTGCCAGTCACTAATCAAGAGGGAGTTTGTTTTGAATTTGAGATGAGGAAAGGTTGACCTTTTTGTGATTTGTGAAGTAAAAGTTCACAGCGCTGTGGCCTATTTTCTTTGAGAATTTTTGAATATACATTACTTTATTTGAATACATGATACATCATTTTAAATGAGAATTTAACAAAGGCATGCAAATTAAGTGCTTGCAGCACATTCACAAGCCATAAATGGCATCCCAGCATTTGGAATACTCTGGTGGGAATGTTGTCAAGTTAATGCTGGAATTGCTGACATGAAAAAAAATCTCCTCTATCATTCCAGACATTCAAAAGCCACTACTGTGATTTTTAGTGCTCTTCCCATGTTAGATAATTACAGAGAAGCTGGAAGTAAGGATATTCAAATTAAACTGTATTATAAATACAAAAGAAAGAACAATCGGCAATTAGCAAATTGTGTCTCTCCTATGTATTTCTGAAGTTAATGAAGAAACACATTGCTTATCGGTCACCTATTGTGTGGCCTAATGTCCATTCAAAAGTAATGATCAAAACACAGACAATAATACCACTATGATTTAGCGCATGGTTCCCTCCAATGTAGACCTCCACGTGTCTCCCATACTGTGGTAGTCTCAAGCATTCTGCACCAATCGGTGAAGCAGAAAGGAGTTAGACTGGTACCTGATGACTCTCTTGAGTGTGCCTCCTCCTTCAGTGAAGAGGATGAGGGGAAGCAGCAATATAAACAACAAAAATGTCAAAAGAGCATAAGAACTAGGAGCAGGAGTAGACCATGTGGCCTCTCTGGCCTGCCCTGCCATTCAATAAGATCATGGCTGATCTTTTCATGAGCTCAACTTGACTTAACCATCCACTCACCATAACTCTTAATTCCTTTACTGTTCAAAATCTATCTATCTTTGCCTTAAAACCCATTCAATGAGGTAGCCTCAACTGCTTCACTGGGAAGGGAATTTCGCAGATTCACAATCCTTTGGGTGAAGAAATTCCTCCTCAACTCAGTCTTAAATCTCCTCCCCCTTATTTTGAGGCTATATCCCCAAGCTCTGGTTTCACCCATCACTGGAAACAACCTCCCTGCTTCTCTGTTACCTATTCCCTTCATACTTTTATATGTTTCTATAAGATCCCCCCTCATTCTTCTGAATTCCAATGAGTTTAGCCCCAATCTACTCAATCTCTCTTCACAAGCCAACCCTCTCAACACCAAAATCAACCCAGTGAATCTCCTTTGCATCCCTTCCGTGCCAGGATATCCTTTCTTAAGTAAGGAGACCAAAACTGTACACAGTATCCAAATGTGGCCTTACCGGCACTTTATACTTGCCCAGGAGATACTGATGGTAGTTAACAAGGAAAAGCTGTACCTTCTTCATCTACACTAAATTCAACCGAAATGATCCATGCTGCCACTGGACCAGAATCATTCTTTTCTTGGTGGATGGCCAGCTGACATGCAATGCCACACTACTACAATGTTGTAGCCTGATGAGAACTCTAGGCTCAGGCTGGTAAAAGTAAGGGACATCCCAGGATATTGTATAAGTATATCAATGGGAAGAGAATAAACAGGGAAAGAATAGGGGCCATTAGGGGCCAAGGGAACAATCTGGGTGGAGCCAAAGGACATTGGCAGAGTATTAAATAAATACTTCACATCTGTCTGCACCCAAGAGAATGAGGACAGTTCTATGGAATTCAGGGAGAGAGACTGTGAGGTTCTTGAGCAAATTATCGTGTAATTGAGTTTGTGTCTATATATGCCCTGTTTGTGAACTGAGCTCTTCACTCACCTGATGAAGGGGCTCCAAAAGCTCATGCTAACAACTAACCTGTTGGACTTTAGCTTGGTGTTGTGAGAATACTTACTGTACAAATTGACATAGGGAAAGACAAGGTACTAGAGGTGTTGGCAGCCTTAAAAGTGGATACATCTCCAGGTTCTGATGAATTGTGCCCTAGGCGGTTGTGGGAGGCAAGGGAGAAGATTACAGGTGTTCTGACCCAAATTTTCAATTCCTCTCTGGCCACGGGGGAGGTGCCAGACAACTCGAGAATAACTAATGTGGTTCTGTTATTTAAGAAGAATTGTAGAGATAAACCAGGGAACTATAGACAAGTGAGTCTCAAGTTAGTGGAAGGGAAACTATTGGAGAAACTTCTGAAGGAGAGCATCTATCTCCACATGGAGAGGCAAAGCTTGATCAGGGATAGTCAGCATGGCTTTGTCAGAAGGAAGTCATGCCTAACAAATTTGATTGAATTTTTTGAGGAGGTGGCCAGGTTTGTAGGTAAGGTTAGTGCAGTTGATGTAGTTTATATGGATTTCACCAAAGCCTTTGACAAGGTCATAGAATCATAGAATCTCTATGTTGCAGAAGGAAACCATTTGGCTCCTCGAGCCTGCACCGACAACAATCCCGCCCATGCCCAATCCCTGTAACCCCACATATTTACACTGTTCGTCCCTCTGACACTAAGGGCAATTTATCATGGGCAATCAACCTAACACACACATCTTTGGACTGTGGGAGGAAACCAAAGCACCCGAAGGAAACCCACACAGACAAGGGGAGAAAATACAAACTTCACACATACAGTCACCTGAGGCCAGAATTGAAGCTGGGTTCCAGGTGTTGTGAAGCAGCAATGCTAACCACTGTGCTACCATGCCGCCCCACATGGGAGACATGTAAAGAAGGTAAATTCACATGGGATGCAGGGTAATTTGATAAAGTGGATTCCAAATTGGCTCAGTTGTAGGAGACAGAGGGTAATGACAGAAGGTTGTTTTAGTGACTGGAAGTATCCAGTAACATACCGCAGGGATCAGTGTTGGGCCCCCTTTTATTCATCATTTATATAAATAACATAGATGACTATGTGGGGGGTAGGATTACTGAGTTTGCGGATAATACAAAGATTGCTCGGGTGGTTAACAGTGAGGCAGAGTGTTTCAGGCTATAAGAAGCTATAGACGGAATAGTCAAATGGACAGATAAGTGGCAGATTGAATTTAACCCTGAAAAGTGTGAGGCGATACACTTTGAAAATAATAATTTGACAAGGAAGTACTCAATAAATGATAGGACACTAGGAAGTTCCGTGGAACAAAGGGACTTTGGTGTGTTTGTCCACAGATCTCTGATTGCGGAAGGGCATTGTGGTCAGATGATGAAAAAGGCACAAGGGTCACTTGACTTTATTGATTGAGGCATGGACTACAAAAGCAAGGAAGTCATGTTGGAGTTCTATAGAACTTTAGTGAGGCCACAGCAAGGGTACTGTGTGCAGTCCTGGTTGCCACATTATTGGAAAGATGTGATTGCAGTGGAGAAGGTGCAAAGGAGATTCACCAGGATGCTGCCTGGGATGGAACATTTAAGTTACGAAGAGCAGTTGGATAGGCTTGGGTTGATTTCGTTGGTGCAAAGAAGACTGAGGGGGCGACCTGATTGAGCTCTACTAGATTATGAGGATCATGGACAGAGTGGATAAGAAGCAGCTCTTCCCCTTAGTTGAAGGCCAGTCAAGAGGGGACAAATGTTCAAGGTGAGGGGTAGGAGGTTTGGGGGGTTGTGAGGAAAATTCTTTTTATCCAGGGGGTGGTGACAGTCTGGAATGCACTGCTTGGGGAGGTGGCAGAGCCAGATTGCCTCACATCCTTTAAAAAGTATCTGGGTGGCATGGTGACACAATGTCCTCCCTGTGTCTGCGTGGGTTTCCTTCAGGTACTCCAGTTTCCTCCCATAGTCCAAAGATGTGTGGGTTAGATGGATTGGTCATGATAAATTGCCCCTTAGTTTCAGGGGGACTAGCTAAGGTTATGGGGTTATGGGGCTAGGGCCTGGGTTGGATTGTGGTCGGTGCAGACTTGATGGACCAAATGGGCTTCTTCTGCACTGTAGGATTCTATGATGTACTATAATCAATGGATGAGCACTTGGCACATAGTAGCATCAGGGCTATGGGCCAAGTGTCAGTGCAGACCTAATGGGCTGAAGGGCCTCTTCTGCGTTTTACGATTCTATGCTTCTATGATTCTATTCCATGACTATCATCCATTCTTGCCATACAATCAATGGTGGCTCTTTGATGGGCTCCATCTTCACGTCTACATTTAGTCACGGGCCCCTAGGCAAGTATGAGACATAAACATATGCTTAGGTGCACAAATGAAACTCACAATGATGTGTATGAAATAAAGGTAAAGCCATGATACACATTCTGCAACCATGTGCATTTACACAATCGTTTCCAAGTGTTTCTATATTGTACTCTCCCAGAGGCTGGAACCGATATGGGAGCACTCTGCTGGCCTTACTGCATTAGATGACTATGGCAGATGACCTCTGGGTTGAAGAGTCCTTGAAGGGCTCAGTCACAGCTATATGACTTCATCTATGCAGTGCAAACCTCTGTCATTATTGTGGGAAATCACATTCGTGTCACAGTCAAAGAGGTTGAGGGGCTAAGGATCCATTGTCCAAAGCAAGGGACATCTTTAATAGAATTTCCATTGCCTTCATTCACCCTTTCCCCAATCCTTTCATGGCCCACAAGCACTACCCCGCATACCAGGAACTCTCAGCCACCTGAGCCAACATGCCAAACCAGCACTCCAAACCAGTCAATATTCCTGGGATATTCTGGAGGCTGTTGCATGCCTCCTATCACATGTGGCTTTCTATATGAGAGTTTCCACTCTCACAATAAGCCTGAGACATGGCACCATACATGGCACAGATGGACTCTCCAATTAGGCGGGCATGAGCGCGAACAGCCTCTGGTAAATCTGAAAGACATCCACAGATTTCCTGCTGCTGCTCTATAAGCAGCCAGTTCACTGATGCCCCTGAGGCTCAGCATCCATATGGATGTGAGTATTGCTAGGTCGCATGACTCGCAAATGACCCCAATGTTGGGATCTCAAGCTATTCAGCAAACAGAGTTCTCTTTCTCAAATAATTCTAAATGGCTCATTTTCTCATGAATGTGGTCAAAACGGATTAATATGGCTTAACATTTATTATTGTTTGAAACTTATGGTGCACCTTGCTTCGCCAGTTTTATGTCTCAGATGAACATGCATCATCTGATCATTTGAACTTAACGATGCTGGCAGGTGAGCCAACATTGAGCACAGAAATACATCTTACTTAGTGCACTAACACTCAAGGACCATTTCTGATGCTCTAATGGCTAATTCTCTTGATCAGCTACTACTCTGAGACCAAACATCCCTGACTGTATAAGCGACAGGAATAATCTGTTCAGCCAATTACACCGAATTCCTCCCATCGGTTGCAATCATCAGTCATGCAGCCAAGCCTTGTCAGCTTGTTCCCAGCGCTCCACAATGAGCTCCCTGTTATGGCTCACTACCGCAGCGTAACCCTTTTTATCACAATACTGTCATCAGCCACCATCTGTGTGACAAACGATGCCTCCTCTGAACAAGCCCTCGAGAGAAGACATTCTATTTTCATTCAAATTCATTCAGATGAAGGCTATCTATTAGGTACGGTGATTAAGAGACTTAAAAAGCATCCGCGCATCAATAGAATATTTGCCATTTTAAATATAAGCCTTGATTAAATGCTTTTAGTTGCCAAAACAAACTCACGCAATTGTGTAGCGCTACTTGGAAAGCAGATCACAGTGGCAGCAGCATTACATATTAATATTAAAAAAAACAATGTTTTAAACACTTATTTACACACAATCTCTCTGTTCCCTTCTACACATTGCCAAATAATGCAAAAATCAAAATAAAGTGCAGTTTTTTTAATACTGAATATACTGATGATGCAGGCATGCTCCAATTGGATACGTTTTGACATATTGTATTCATTGTACGATTTCTGCTTATTACAATTTAACATAGCAGGCCAAATTTACACTCCTGGAGGTGGGTAGCTTGAGATGGGAGATTTCCCCACTCACCAGACTTCCCTGCTCACACATAGTTTTCACTCCGGGGCAAGGGCGTGTGATAGAGACACTTCTGACCTCTGAAATAGAAACTTACAAATGCAGAAAATAGTAGTTGTAGGCCATTTGGCCCATTGCATCTGCTCTACCATTCAATGGCTGATCCTCTATCTTAATGCCATACTCCCTCAACTATGTTCCATATACACCTATAACCGCATAGCCAAATTTCCCTCCAACTCAATCTTAAAATTTGTTGATGACACCATGATAGTGTGTCTGATTTCAAACAATGACGAGATGGAGTACAGGAAAGAGATATAGAATCTGGTGATCTGGTGAGATGACAATAATTTCTCCGTCAAGGTCAACAAAATGAAGGAGATTGTCATTGAGTTCAGGAAACATAATAGAGGACATGCCCCTGTCTACATCAATGGGGGCGAAGTAGAAATGGTCGAGAGCTTCAAATTTTTAGAATCATAGTATCCCTACAGTGCAGAAGGAGGCCATTTGGCCCATCGAGTCTGCACCAACAACAATCCAACTCAGGCCCTATCTCCATAGTCTCACATATTTAGTCTCCTAAAGTTCACCACCTTTTACAGATGGACCATAGAAAGCGTTCTTTCTGATTGCATCACAGCTTGGCATGGCTCTTTCTCTGCCCAAGACTGCAAGAATCCACAAAGGGTCATGAATGAAGCTCAGTCCATCACACAAACCAATCTCCCGGTGTAGACTTCCCGCTGCCTCGGAAAAGCAGCCAACATAATTAAGGACCCCACACATCCCGGACCTTCTCTCTTCCACCTTCTTCCATATGGAAAGAGTCATGTACTACTGACTCAAGAACAGCTTCTTCCCTCCTACTATCAGACTTTTGAATGGACCAAACTTGCACTAAATTGATCTTTTGCTACACCCTTAGCTATGACTATAACACCATATTCTGTTCTCTCTCCTTTCCTTCTCTATGAACGGTATGTTTAGACTGTATAGCGCGCAGGGAACTATAGTTTTCACCGTATACTGATACATGTGACAATAATAAATCAAATCAAATCAAATCACTTTCTCCCCTTACCACTTGATATCTTTAGTGTCTAGAAATCTATTTATTTGTTGCTTAAATACATTCAGTGATTTGTCTCCAGTTTTCTGTGGTAGAGAAATCCACAATTTCAGCATCCCCTGAGTGAAGAAATTTCTCCTCATCTCAGTCCCAAGTGGCCTACTCTGTATCCTGAGAACACGACCCCTTGTTCTTGACTCCACCACCCCCCCCATCCAACCAGTAGAAACTGCATTCAATCTATCCAAACCTACCAAATTTTTATAATGTTTAACTTTGTCATACATAAAAGAGATTCCACTTGTTTAGTGCAACAAGTGTATGTGGGACTGGAGAACAGTACTGCCCACAGCATGATGTAGAGAGTCACATAATCATAGATTTAATGCAGAGTAGAGCCTGGAAAGAGCCAGAATGGAGATAACACCCATTCAGGACTATGAATTGGATATGTATCTAGTTATGAGTTACCCAAACCCTGAATTGGTGGAGGTGGGAATCTTGAAATTGATTTCCACACACCATTTTTAAATGGCTGTGGAATCATCCTGATTCCATCAAAATCTCTGTCTGCCTTATTGGGAAGCCTTTGTATTGTATGGGTGAGTTTTCCAATACAGACACAACAATGGTGTGCTGAGGCAACTCATAGAATCATAGGATCCTGACAGTGCAGAAGGAGGCCATTTGGTTCATTGAGTCTGCACTAACAACAATCCCACACAGGTCCTAGCCCCATAATCCCACATATTTACTCTCCTAATCCTCCTGACAGTAAAGGGCAATTTTTATCATGGCCAATCCATCTGACCCACACATCTTTGGACTGTGGGAGCATTCTGGAGCACCTGGAGGAAACATAAGAACATAAGAAATAGGAGCAGGAGTAGGCCATCTAGCCCACCAAACCCACGCAGACGCAGGGAGAATGTGCAAACTCCACACAGACAGTGGCCCGAGGCCAGAACCGAACCTAGGTCTCTGGTGCTGTGAGGCAGCAGAGCTAACCACCATGTCACTGTTTCACCACCTGTGGGGTTTCCTGAGTTTAGCCTCACTGTCTACCCTTGTTGAGTTTCTAGCCTAGATTGGACTGCCTGGAGGAACTCACTATTTGTGGAATTTGGTAAGTATCATTTTATTTATTTATTATTTATTAGGCACAAGTAGGCTTACATTAGCATTGCAATAACATTAATGTGAAAATCCCCCAGTCACCACAATCTGGCACCTGTTTGGGAGAATTTAGCAAGGCTAATGCACCTAACCAGCACATCTTTGGACTGTGGGAGGAAACTGGAGTGCCTAGCGGAAACCCATGCAGACAGAGGGAGAACATGCAAACTCCACACGAACGTGACCCAAGCTAGGAATCCAACCCAGTTCCCTGGTGCTATGAGGCAGCAGTGCTAACCACTGTGCCACGGTGCATCATGTAGCTGCCATTTTTATATTCTTGCAAGCTACACTTGCTTGGGATATAAGGGAAAGCTTTGTCATTGATGGGGAGATAATTAACCATGCTGAACAAAGAAGTAGAGGCTTTTCACCTTTAGATGTAGCTTCAAGAGAATGCTGAAAGAAATGCAGCAAAGGAACATTGCCCCCTTTGGCATAGCAAGGCACTTTCATTATAGAAGAGGTGCACAGTGATAATGGTCCCAAACACAATGTGAGTAGCTGTCATTAGTCCTCTGTCTCCTCCCACCTAGGCCCTGGGCTCCATGAAGGTGATTTGTCTTTTCTCTATATCCTGTGCTGCCCAGAGAACTATCCCCATGCAGATCACTGGACATGTGAAGGAATGTCCAGTTGTACATCTTGGAGTCAATTTTCTTGAGCTCAGTACCTATGAACTGCTTGTGAAGGATCAAACAAGGGTCAAGCAAACAAGGATAGGTCTCAGTTATTGTGAGCATGTGGATGAGGTGCACATATTTGGCTGCACATACCCTATTGTAAGTCAAATGAGTCACATTGTGAGCCAGGTGCTTGACAGTCAGATATTGTAACTTAGAATTCATACAAATAAACTTGATTGATACAAGATCATAGTCTATTGGGAACTATGTCTTCTGACATGTCCAGGATAATATTGAGAATTTTGAAGATAGCCACCATTAGGAAAACCTAGCTAGGAGTTTAGGGCGTTTATGGTGTGTTTTCCCCCAGCACAGTGCAAGCCATTTAAATTGCCATTCAGTTAGGCAGGACCGTAATATCCCATTAGGCGGGAGGGGCCATAAGATCCTGACTCTGGACTTTTGGATTTCCTGAAAATGCCACCTCTCAGCTCCTGGATCCAAAATCCCAGTAAATACCAAGACAATCCTTCCAGATTAAAGGACCTGTTTGATTGTGGCCATATATCTTGTTATATTGTAATGCTTGAACACATTCATGCAAGAACAACTGTTTTGTCATTTGATGCCAGGAAGGCATGCAATACTGAATAGAGATTTCTCTGTCGCAGTTCTTGGACATCTCGAGAATATTGAAGAAACCAGTACATTAAATAAGAAGGGAATAAGAGTGCAAACTTGTTTGGTGTTGTTAGTGACCACAAATGCTCATGGCAGACAAACTTGATCCATTACTTGGGCTGTTTTACCAACATGTGATTGTTGAATAATGTTCAGAAACCTGCTAGGATACCATAAAAAGTGGATGGAGACCAATGACATGCTACTTCGGCATGTTATGTTGGCCTGGGCTTTCCCAAAGGAGCTGTTCAGAGTCTGGAGTTGCAATAGAGGCAGATCAAACATTTCCATGGGAGTGAGTGAGGAGGAGGTGTACTTGGCCCTTCTCCCTGGTTCATTTTATCAGAAGTGCACAACGTTATTCATGAAGGTCTGCCTTCTCAACCTTACCCATCGCCTTAGGTTAAATCACCATCAGTCACAGCATATGATCATTTGGGAACAAGGTGACTTTATCTTTTACTCATTGTTAGTAGAAGTACAAGTAACTAGTGTTGGCCACTCATCATGTCAAAATTTGAGTAAGGCAGGCAGCAATGAAAAGGAGGCCAGCAAAAGTAAGTATTTCCTGTTTCTCACAGGTTTGGATCCACTCTGGCTGCTATTCTTGTATGACAGCCATTACTACAGCTACAGACCTCTCTGATGTGCTATATATGTTCATGATTCAGGGTCAATGCTCACAGTTAGTAGAGAGGACGATATTGATGAGGATGGATTTGATCACTATATCTCCAAAGAGCAAAATGAAAGAATCTCCATTGAAATGTTAATCTTCAAAATGATACTGAATATCAGAGTCAAAACATTGGACCAAAAGCCACAAAAATGTGCTGAAAATAACATCCACAAAACTAAAACTAGTTTCTCAGTCTTCCCAAGCACAGTGAGCTGGGTTCTCTTCAGAAATCCCTGCCATAGGAACGTGAAAATAAAGAACTTAGAAGCAGAAGTATGCATTCAGCTCTTCAAACATGCACTGCCATTTAATAAGATCATCGCTGATCTTGTTGTGATCTCAACTCCATCTTCCTGTCTGCCCTCCATAACACTTGATTCCCTTGTCTAGTAGTTGAAGAAATGAAAACAAAATTGAAAATGTATTCCACCTCAACACTCACAACTGGAGTTCCCATATTCTGGCCCACTTGAATCGCTGTTACTTCTGTCTATTGTTTCTGACAGTGTACAGTAATGTTACTATGAAGTAAGATGTTTAGCAACCTACCTGTATTCTTGCTGAGGTCTCAGGCAATTACAATATTATCCCTTCACCAGAATGGCTGTTAACAAAGAAGTGAATGAAACAATGAATGGTAGATAATGGGGGCTATTGTAGGGCATGTATCTTTACCCAGCCCAAATCCTACTGGATCTAATGAGTATCACAGACTGTCATATAACCCTTACTGAAGTGCACATCAGCTTTCAGAATAGCTGAACAGAATATTCATGAAGTCCTGCTGGGGGAGCACATAAACAGCAATGATGTTAAATATTACCCTCTTACCAGTTTCTGAAATATGCCTTTGCAAAGGTTGCAACTGTAACAAGTATATCATATAAGAATAAATCTCAAGTGATAAAACTGCAGCATTAGGCTGAGATCTGTCCATTTTTCATATTCAGCTTCTGGGAGAAGCTTCACTTAACAGTGCAAGAGGTTTAAATTTACAACTTAATCTTTCAAATAGCTGTGATGAAAATAAATAGCAACAGTCAATAAATATTCATGTGAAGTTCTCTCTATGAAACAGCTGACTTCAGAAGCAATAGTTTTAAAGTTTATTTATTAGTGTCAGACGTAGGCTTACAATAATAATGCAATGAAGCTACTGTGAAAATCCCCGAGTCGGCACACTTCGACACCTGTTTGGGCACACCAAGGGAAAATTTAGCACGGCTAATGCACCTAAACAGCACATCTTTCAGACTTTGGTGGGAAACTGGAACACCCGGAGGAAACCCACACAGACATGAGGAGAATGTGCAGACTCAGCACAGACAGTGACCCAGAACAGGAATTGAACCCAGGTCCCTGGCACTATGAGGCAGCAGTGGTAACCACTGTGCCACTGTGCCACTCCAGTGGGGTGGCTGGAATTACAGGTATGTGAGCAGAAGATATTGATTGATGTTTTCGTGCAGTACTGACGGAATCCTGCTCCTGCTCATCTATAATCATAGACTCCCTACAATGCAGATGGGGGCCATTCGAACTTGCACCAACAACAACTCAGGCCCTATCCCTGTAACTACTCATATTTATTCCTTGACACTAAGCACCAATTTAACATGGCCTATCAACCTAACCTGCACTTCTTTGGAGCGTGGGACAAAACCAGAGCACCTGGAGGAAACCCTTGCAGAAACGGGAAGAATGTGTAAACTCCACACAGTCACCCAATTGAATTGAATCTGGGCCTTTGATGCTGTGAGGCAGCAGTGCTAACCACTAACCTGTTACTAATCTATACCACTGTCCCATTTGTTCAACGCAAGTATGATTGCTGACCTACATTAGCATCCGGTCTGACAATTTTAAACCCCTCATTCTTGTTTTCAAATCCACCCATAGTTTCCCTTCTCCATTTCTTTGTAGTCTCCTTCAGGCCCTCCAACACTTCTGTTCCCCTCTAATTCTGACTTTTCTGCGTATCCTCAATTTTATTTTTGCCAGTACGGGTGGCTTGTCTTTGGTTGCTTTGACGTTATGCTCTGGAATTCCCACCTTAAATCTCTTGGCTTCTTTTTCTCTCTCCTCCCCTTTCAGATCATTTTTAAAACCTATTTGTTTGCCAACACATTTGGCCTCCGATCCTAACATCTTCATATGTGGCTACTGCTCCTGAGACAATCTTTTAAAAATTAATTTACAAGATGTGGGCATCGCTGGCCAGGCAAGTATTTATTGCCCATCCCTGTTGCCCCTCAGAAGGTGGTGGTAAGCTACCTTATTGAACCGCTGCAGTCCCTGAGGTGTAGGTACACTCACAGTGCTGTAAGGGAGGGAATTCCAGGGTTTTGGCCTGGCAAGAATGCAAGAACAATGACATATTTCCAAGTTAGGCTGATGAGTGTCTTGGAGGGAAACATCCAGGTGGCGGTATTCCAAGGTATCTGCTGCTCTAGTCCTTCTAGGTAATAATCCGGTTTCCTCCCACGTTCTGAAAGACGTGCTGGTTAGGCACATTCATAGAACCCTACAGTGCAGAAAGAGGCCCTTCGGCCCATCGAGTCTGCACCGAACACAATCCCACCCAGGCCCTACCCCCATATCCCTACGTATTATACCCACTATTCCCTCTAACCTATGCATCCCTGGACACTAAGGGGCAATTTCTTAGCACAGCCAATCAACCTAACCCACACATCTTTGGACTGTGGGAGGAAACAGGAGCACCTGGAGGAAACCCATGCAGACACGAGGAGAACATGCAAACTCCACACAGACAGTGACTCGAGCCGGGAATCGAATTCAGGACTCTGGAGCTGTGAAGCAGCAGTGCTAACCATTGTTCTACCGTGTCGTCCGCCATTGTCCCGAAGAAGTGCCAGACTGTGGTGACTAGGGAAATTTCATAGTAACTTCATTGCAGTGTTAATGTAAGCCTTACTTGTGACTAATAAAAAAACTTCACTTTGATAATAGTTGTGAGTTTGGAAGGTGCTACCTAAGAAACCTTGATGAGTTTCTGCAGTGCATCTTGTGGACGGTGCACACTGCTGTCATTGATGGTGGAATGATTGAATGTTTGTAGAAGGTGTAGCAATCAAACAGGCTGCTTTGTCCTGGATGGTGTTGAACTTCTTGAATATTGTTGGAGCTGCAGGAATCGTGGTGTCTGATCTGCTCCAGTAGCCATGGCCAGTCCAGTTCAGCTTCTGGTCAATGGTAGCCTCCAGAATGGTGGGAGTGGAAGATTCAGGGATGGTAGTTCCATTGAATGTCAATGAACTATAGTTAAATTCTCTCTTGCTGGAGATGGTCATTAGCTCGCACTTGTATGGTATGAATGTTACTTGCCACTTGTCAGCCCAAGCCATGGGAAAGATGCTGGGCAGAACTTCTTGCTGCTGAGATCTCCACATTTTCCACACCCCTTGTCCATGACATAATGAGGTTCCTGCCCAGGAAGCTCGAGAATTTTGTTTAAATACATTTACATCTAATTTGAAAGTCGTACTGCTGGGACTCTCACTGAATAATTATTCTTCAAGCCAGCACGGTTTACAGCAGCTTTACAAAAAACATAAAACAGGCAGCTTTATCTCCAAAGGGGATATTGGAGGTGACAGTGCAAGTCGCCATTACCCATCAGGAAGTCAAATGGAGAGGGGGCACCGACGAGAATATGGGATAACCAGCGAAGTCATTCTCCATTTTCGGGGCTGGAAGGGGAGTGGTTGGGTGGGTCATTGAGGGGGTGTGCTGCTCACAGGCTTTAGTGGGCTTTTCTTGCTGTGGACCTCTAGATCTGCATGGAGTCTTGTGCTTGATGAGGCTTCTTGGGTCCCTGTTGCTGGTATCTAAGTGATATTTCCTGGGGGGGTGGGGTTGTCTTTCTGGAGTGGCAGCTGGAAGTGGGTGAGAGCACCTCAAATCACAGGTCAACACAGGAGGCAACTGTGAAGTCCCAAGGTGGGGTCAGGTGAAACGCCAGGCTGCATGGGCAGTGTGGTGGACTCCGACATGGGATGGCACGAAGACCCTGACACAGCGGGTATGACAAGTGCAGTCATATTGATCTCTCACCCTTAGACTGCAAAATGCAATTTCAGGGCATGAGTTATGTGGATATGCAATCTCATTAATCTTACAATCCATGCTATCATGGATATAATCATGGGTGGCTGACTTTCAGGATGAGAGGCTGGTTTGACAACTTGTGAGAGCTGGGGGAATGAATGTGAAATCAAAGGGTGAAGCTGAGTGCAACCTGGAGTCTTGAAATAAATCAGAGGATCAGCCTGTCACAGGGAAAGCCACTTCTATAATCACATCCCTCACTCTTCCTTAACATGTCAGTTAGACCCATTGGGTTAGTATTGTAATATATGATCCTGCTACTCATTGACACCTACTAGTTAGCCCTTTGGGAGCTGAAACCCCAAGCGTTGAACTCCCTGGATTACTCATCCCTCCATAACAGAGAGATGACACAGATGTAGTCCCTAGTGCCAGGGGTTCATCAGCGAGCCCACGTTTGGTGACTGTATTTCATACCCCTGGGAAGTCAGCACTCATAAGACCATAAGACATTGGAGCAGAATTCGGCCACTCACCCCATCGAGTCTGTTCTGCTATTCAATCATGGCTGATATTTTTCTTATCCTCATTCTCCTGCCTTTTTCCCGTAACCCCTGATCCCCTTATTAATCAAAAACCTATCTATCTTTGTCTTAAAGACACACAATGACCCAGCCTCCATAGCCTTCTATGGCAGAGATCCATAGATTCACCACTCTCTGGCTGAAGAAATTCCTCCTCATCTCTGTTTTAAAATATCATTCCTTTCGCCTGAGATTGTGCCCTCTAATTTTTAGTTTTCCCGACTAGTGGAAACATCCTCTCCACGTCCAGTCTATTCAGACCTAGCTGTATCCTATAAGTTTCAATAAGATCACCTTAAACTCCAATGAGTACAGAGTCCTCAGTCATTCCTCATGCGACAAACTCTTTATTCTAGAGATCATTCTTGTGAACCTCCCTTGGACCCTTTCCAAGGCCTGCATATCCTTCCTTTGATACGAGGCCCAAAACAGACGAGCCAGGACACTAAGGCCATGGGTTTCACCCACACAGCTGCCGTGCCCAGGTGTAGGATCTGATTGACTGCACCCTCCTGGCTCTGCATTCCTCATAGTGGCATGGGGCTCCCTTTCAGAACCGTATGGATTCCATTCTCTCAACATGCAGATCTTCTGCGAGCAATCAAAACACATAATGCAGATTGTGCCTGATTTTCAGGGAATGTTCAACAGCTACACTTTCAGATGTTCACACATCCCAGTTGTATTTAATGGAGATCAGTATTGGAGGAATAGCTCCTCCGGGACAAAGACGGATTCCCACACGAGACGTGGCTGGTTACACCAGTGCGGAGGCCACAAACACCGGCTGGACTCGATACAAAGAGGTCCATGCATCTACATGCGTTCTGGAGGAGCAGACGATAGGCCTGCTAAAGAGATGAGTGCTGGAATTCTGCCACCGTGCCCACCACAGAATTGGAACAGGTGAGGGGTGAACAACAGAAATGTCCATTGACCTCAGGTGGGATTTTCCAAATAAGACCGTAAAAGCCTGCCCATGCTGCACACTCCACAACCTGACAACCTGGGTGCAGAGCTGGATGAGGAGCACCACGTTTTCCCAAATGAGGGGGAAGTCGAGGAGGGTGCCCTCAGAGGGGGTGTAGGAAGGACCTCTAGCAATGGTGGGGACCAAAATGGGGTGCAGGGCTAGGGGTGCCCTAATTGCCTCACACTTTAGGGAGGACCAGGGCTCGAGTGGCAGGATACGAATCCCCATGGCCAGATCCCTGAGACATCTCTGCCTTCACCTGCTGTGGATCATCAGCTATGAGGTACTCACCAGTGAATGACCCAGAAGCCCGACTACTAGTTATTCCATCGAGTTGCGAGTATTTGGGTTGGTGCCAGGGAGGGTGACTGGTGTAATGCTTCTTTGCTTGTCTCTGAGATGTCTCTATCGAAGCTTGTATCTGTGGCTTACAGAGGGTGAGAGGATGGCTTGGGCTGGTTGGCCGATTAACCAGCAATGGAAGAAAGATGGCATTAGTGCATCACATGGACATAAGGATAGAAGAAACTGAGCTGACATGGTGATGGCAGCTTTGCTGAATGTATTGAGGGTTCTCACTTACCCCCACCTCACCCTCAGCACAGCTACAGTCCTACTCCCTGTTGGCCAGCTCAAGGGCTCTTTCCTCAAACAAGGTGAGGGTCTTCAGATCAGGCATGACGCTGCCAACTATGCCCACTCACCAATTGTGCTTGAGCTTATCCAAAGGTGAAACAAACGGGGAGAATGTAGGCAGGATTTGTGCCAAGTCAGGTGGCAGTGAATTCTAGCATGTGTGGTAGGTGAGTGAGAGCAGGGATGTGAGGGGGAGAGGAGCTACTGGGAGGGTAACGCAGAGAGAGATTGGTGGGACATGTATTTGGTTCCAATGATATGGCAGGGACTGAGATCACAGTGGAAGTGTGATAGGTGTGTTACTGGATGCGGGTGGATATATGAGAAGGGTGACTTACCCTGGCTGCATGGAGAAGGTCATTCAGTTTCTCCCTGCACTGGATCCCTGTTCTCTGACACAGAGAGCTGGCGCTCACTATCGCTGCCATGTGAGATTGATCCCCTTGCTGGCTGGCCCTTTGCCTGTGTGAGGATAGAGTATGTCACACCTCTGCTCCACCCCAAACAGTATCTTGGTGAGGGCTCCCTCTGAGAAACATGGGGCTGCCATTCCACTAACTGGACTTGGAACAAGTGCTAGGGATGTGTTTAAAAGGAGAATTCCTCCCCAATTGAGGTGGAGGTGATGAACACAAGGGGCCAAAGGTTCAAGGTGAGGGGGGGCAAGGTTTAACACAGGTGTTTGGGGGACGTATTTACACAGAGGGTGGTGGGGGCCTAGAATACACTGCCATGCAAGGTGGTAGAGGCGGACACGCTGGGATTGTTTAAGACATATCTGAATAGTCACATGAATAGACTGGGAATGGAGAGATACAAACGAATAGTCGAGTTGGAAGCATGAGCTTTGCAGGCTTGGAGGGCCGAAGGACCTGTTTCTGGTGCTGTATTGTTCTTTGTTCTTTGATTGCTGAGGTTAAGTATTTCTGGACAAGTGAATCAGAGGCAGGTTGCCATAACCGCAGTGTGAAACTCATGAACAAAAATTAGATTTTGGAAGTGGCTACAGATTTACCTTGCTGACAGTGCCATTAGGATTCTCTCTGGTTTTCTTGGTGAAACCAATCCTTTGAAAAAATATCAGAAAATTCCATCCCCTAGCTGGCATTTTCCAGACCATCTCACAGCAGGTTTTCTGATGACAGAGGTGATTTGCCATTGGGAAGAGGTGAAATCCTATAGTCAAGATGAAGGCAATAGTAGATTCCATGGCCAGCAGCCAATGGTAACCTACCTTCATTGCAAGGAGACCTGGTGTGGGGGGTGGGGAATGCCAGTCTGCACGATTGCATGTTGCTGTTATGGATTTTTCCTGTTAGAGCTGCCAAAGGCAAGGTTGTCCACTCAGATGGACATACTTCTCATTAAGTATGCCCACAACATATATTTGGCACAGAGTCAATTTCCTTCTTTATTGTCCATCCAACACTTCAAACTTAGATAAAGCACAGGTTACAATGTAAGCATGATCCCTGTATTGCCATGATATTCATTCTGATGGGTGAATCCATAAGAAAAAGTCTGAAATTAGACCCAGGCCATTTAGTACTATTGCATACAAAGGGTAGTGAAAGTCCTAAGCTCTTCCCAAAAGGCAATGTTTTTTTTTCATTGAATCAGTTGAAATTTGCGAGACTAAAATCAATGGAATTTTGTTAGGTTGGGCATCAAGGGATATGGATCAAAGAAGGATAAATGGAATTGATTTGATCTAATTGAAGGCTCTAGAAAGGTTTCCACCTAGTTCTGTTTCTTCCATCTGTTTAATGCAGGCTTTACACCAATGATTGCACTATTGGGAATGCAAATGAACATACCATGAGTTCCTATAACTCTTGCAAGGGGTCAACTTTGCAGGGGAATTCTAAGCAATATGCTAAAATATATCGTGCATTTCCCAGGAAATGCCTGGATCCGTTTAAACATGCATTTTTTACCCCTTAATCTAATTGTAAGTAATAAATATTTCTGAAGGGAATGCTATAAATGTACATATTGAACTTGTGGTTACTAAACGGAAGAACGATTATTTTCTGCAACACTGGTTTGAAATTCAATTCCTGCCTAATTGAATGAATTATTGGACACTTTCCTTTGGTAATAGACTTAATTAATCATGGGAAATGGTATCAGTCATCATGTCACCCAAAGAATTATAAAAAGACTTGCTCTTATAATTCATTTCTGCTTTTCCTTCACCTTGCTCCCTTAAGTAAAGATGCTTTGTAAGGTTTATAATGGCATTTTGGTGAATTGCAACAGCCATGTCAACTCTTCATTTGTTTTATTTAATCAGTTCATGTATGGTTTAACAACAATAACAATCTTTACAATCAAAACCAATAAAGGCTTTGTGCCATAAATATGCCTATGCTGGCAAAAGCAGTTACGACAAAATAGTACAATGAATGAGGATGTGTAATACAGCATTAGTGGCATTTGCTCCCCTTGAGAATATGCACTGAAAACACAAATATCCACCGTGTGATAAATGAATCATATCGTACTTTGCAAAACAAAATGTCTATGTCTTCCCTTTCCAATGCTGAACTGATGTTGATGATATATGTTTTATCTTGTGAGCACTTGAGCAAATGGCCAGTGAATCCCTATCTACAGTTTGCAGGGGCACATGTGAGACAACAGAAACCCATTGTGACTATCAAGTGGTACCTACTCCCCTTAGCAGTGAGTCCTTACCTTTACACTCAGCAAATGTAGTAGAATCACCTAATGTACTTTGAAAACAGAAGTGATGAGTTCTGAACCAATGGGAGGAATTTTCCCAAAGTTGTCAGTGTCTGTCTCTGACTCAAAACTGGCATGTTTCTCTCTATAAACACAGCCAAGTTCCCAGACCAGATTTTCTGACAAAATCTGGGGACATGGTTCACATTGTCAAACTGGAGAGGCAGGGCCTGATAGAGCTGGAAAGGCCAGTTCCAACAACATTAAGGTGACCATCTTTAAAGGACACTTTGATCTACTTTTAAAATATTGCTTCCCCATCCTGCCCAAGAACATGGAGAACCACCCCTACATACATCAAGGTGACCTTCCCACAGCCACAGAAGTATCAGGGAGCACTCTCCCCTTCCCAGTCATGTTCCCTCCTCCATGTTGCCATCAGGGCTCTCCCCTCTCCGCACTCTCTTGAAGTCATCATAACCTTCCGCTCCTCACCAGCACACATAAGAGAACCCCACCCACCATGGAATAGAGTTACCCCACTGTCAGAATCCCTTGGCAATGCCAGGATGCCAAAAGGCAATGGGTACCCTTGGTCCTCAATCCCTGGGGCCTCCAGGCACCTCTGCACCCCCAGTGTGATCATCCTGACTGTGTTTCACTTTTGAAAATGAGTAGTGATTTGCATCCATGTGATGTCACGCTGCTGGGGCGGTGGGGTGGAGGATACATCATGGGTGGATGCGACGGTGAAATGCCATTTAATTATAATTATTCAAATTTATGGAAATCCAGTTCACCATTTTCAGGGAGGTGGGAAAGTGAGATCTTGCAGGTACAATCCAATATGCTGGTGCAAATCTCCTTTTGGCCCTCTCATGAGATTTTGCCAGCATATTGGATTTGTACCTGCAGTGAACGGGGCCTCTAGATCTCGCCCTATGTTTTCCGGGGCCAAAGGTAACCACCAAATCCCTGAACCATTAGAAGTTTCACAGCAAGTTCAAGCATGGAAAGCAGCAGCCTAGGCCAGTTTCCCGATGTTTTTGACCTTTCAAAACAAATTGTGGGGCAAGTTTTTGTTCCTTCCTCCCCTACTTCAGAACCAAACAAGTACAGCACACAGAAGTGGGTCTGCCATGGGTGTATGCTCAATGCTGGCATGGGAATGAGCTTGGAAGCATTTCCTTGGCTTTTCCATCTCAATTTCCTCTGGTTGCTTGCATGGAACAACCATTTCCTTACTCAAAAAAGCGAAGTTAGTCCAAGCCGTTTGACCCCCTATGGGACAATAAGGTCTGAGGGGTCAAACAACAAGCCAGAAATGGCCCACTTTTAGGAATCCAATATACTTTTAAGCCTGGGCATTACCTAGCTGTTGTTCTCCAATAAGAAACATTTTTGTGCTCTGCCCTGTAATATATACTTGTTGAATTTGTTCCAGGAGTTGGTATGTCCTAAATTCAAAGTGACAGTCTGGACATTAGGAAAGGATCCAATGAGTTCTAAGCAGGTGCAAGTCTGACAAAGGTAGATACGACAAGCCTTATTATAGTGCAAGTGCTTAATCAAACTGAAGGTACTGACACAATACTGCTGTGCCTTACCAGTCGTTATGATGACAGATGCTGGATCAAATTGACATCTGCTTCATTCTATAATAGTTGCTGTAATTTGAGAGCACTATTTTCCCTTAATTACCTCAACACATGGAAACAACTATCAAACTCATGAGAAATCACAGTTAAGTTATTTAATTTACCAAAAGAAGCATGATTGTCCTGCACATCAGGAAATTCATTGAACCAAATGCGGCACCAAAGAGCCCAACTAAAACTAAAGTCACTGATAATCAGGAAGAAAATTCACCAGTGGCTGGAGGCAAGCCTGACACAAAGAAACGTATTTGTTGTTGATGAAAGCTGAACATCTAAGCTCTGGAATGTCAGTACATGAGTACGTCAGGGCCTGTCCTAGGCTGAACCCTCTTCAGCTGCTTTTTCAATGACCTTTCATCTTTCAGAAGCTCAGATATAGGGCTATTTGGAAATGATTGTACAGTGAACAGCTCCATTCTCAGTTCCTCATGTAATGGAGATGCCCAGGCCCACATGCAGCAACATCATCCAGCCTTAGATTGGTAAGTGCCAAGTAACATTTCCATGGCTGAAGTGCCAAGCAATGGTCATCTCCCACAAGAGAGAGTCTAACCACACATCCAATAATCAATAACATTACCATCACCAAGTTCCCCACCATCAAAAACCTGAGGGATTACCATTGATTAGATTTTGTGATTTCAGAAATTTAGCATGACTAGCCATTTGAGTGATTTTTTTTGTCTGAATGTATGTGGACTTGGCTTCAGGAAGGACACAAGACTTTATTTGACAGTCCTTCCACTGAATCATAGAATCATAGAAAAGATACAGCACAGAAGGAGGCTATTCTGCCCAAATGGTCCATGCTAGTCTGAGGATAGCCAGATGTCCTTTCTAATCCCACCTTCATGCAATAGAACCGAAGAATGCAGTTGTGATATTGCTGATGGAATTACTCTAGAACTCTTATGTATTGCCAGTACACAGACCATGTCTCACTGCAGCGTAGGGGAGTGGTGATGACAACTGTTCTGCACACTAGGACATTTGTTGACATGTTTTGTGGTCAAACTCTCATGCAATCAACAATGATGGACCAGACATCATGTTCAGATGGCTGAAAAGCATCTCCACTGGCCGCTCCTCTTGCTTCAACTCTCAAATGGCCAACATTCTAGAGGATGACAAAAGAAATGCTTCAAAGACACTGCGAAGCTCAGCTTCAAGCAGACCAGCAGTGGCATTAATGAAAGAGAGAAGCTCCTTACCAATCATTCAAAATGGGGACAACCTGTCCAGCAGGCTGTTTCATTCTTTGAGTCCAACTGCTTGAATGATGAGACAGAGCAATGACGGAGAAGGAAAGAAGGTTAATCTTGCGTTCTAGTTCCCAATAACTCATGGACCCTTGTGCCCAAAAAGCTGCAGGTCGAGAACCAACCTGATCAGCCATATGAAGGCCCGTGGCAGGAACTGACTACCCTGAGTAGATCTCATCCTCAAACTGAGGGACAACTGACGATGATGATAAATTATGTGACTATCAGTGTAGGTCAAAGGCTGGGGATTTTGGGCATCAAGGCCCAACTCTTGACCCTAGTGATCTTTATCAACAACAAAGCAAAAGCCAGGAGTGTAACAAATACACTTCACCTGCCTGGATGAGTGCAGCTGCAAGAACATTCAACAAGCTTAACACCATTCAGCACAATTAGTCCAACTGAATGCTGCTCCTTCCACTACCCAGCATTCCACAGTTGCATTGTGCACTATCTACAAGATAAAGAACATTTCCCCACTTTTTAATTTGTACCTACACTAAGAACATTTAAGCTCCGTACTACGCTGAAATAAAGTTTTTACATTTAGTTATTAGTCACAAGTAAGGCTTACATTAACACTGAAATGAAGTCACTGTGAAAATCCCCTAGTCGCCACAGTCCAGGCCAATGCACCTAACCAGCACATCCTTCAGACTGTGGGAGGAAACCGGAGCACCCGGTGGAAACCCACGCAGACACAGGAAGAACATACAAACTCCACAGAGATAGTCACCCAAGTGAGGAATCGAATCTGGATCCCTGGCACTGTGAAGCAGCAATGTTAACCACTGTGGTACCACTGTGCTACTGTGTACCCCAACTTCACCACAAAATGCATATTGCTAACTGAATAAGGAAATTTTAAAATGTAATTTACAGACAAAAAAAATCAAAATATTGCAGAAACAAGCAAAGCTTCCAGACTCCTGAGTATTTCGGGCCCTTTTTCTTTTAATTAATATTTAATTTGAAAATGTATTTAACAGTGACATGGACAGTAACAGACTTAAAAAGAAACTGATGTATTTTGACAGGAAGAATGATCAATGTCAATATGAACTAAATGATACAATTTTAAAGTGGTTACAGGAACAGAGGAGCCCAGGACATATTTATGTTACGAGTTGAACATGGAGGGACAAGCTGATCATGCCATTAAAAAATAGAGCAGCTTTTTTCTCTGGTATTCTAAAAAAGAGGAGTGAATTGAACAAGGAAGTTATTCTAAACATTTATTAGTCTCTGGTTAAGCCCCAGTTGTAATATTATGGCCAACTCTGGGCACCATACTTTATGATGAATGTTAAGACTATGGAGAGAGAGAGCCGAAGACATTTGCTAGAAAAATATCAGGGATAAAGTACTTCAATTATTTGGAGAGACTAAAAGGGCTGAGGTGGATCTCTTCCAAAGAATGTTAAGGGAGATTTAATATAGCTGTTCAAAATCACAAAGGATAAATAAGGAGAAGCCCTTCCCTGTGGCAGAAGCATTGGTGACTAAAGGAGAGATTTAAACTGATTAGATAAGAGAAGTATTTTTAATCCTACAGAGAATAGTTATTATGTGAAACTGACTGCTTGAAAGGGTGGTGGAAACAGACTCAATAAAATCTCTCAAAAGGTAATTGGATAAATGTTGGCAGGGGAATCATTTGAAGGGCTATGGGGAAATGGGAATAATTGAAAAGTTCTTTCAAATAGCCAGCAATGACATAATGGGCCAAATGGCCTCCATTTGTCCTGTATCATTCTGCATTTGAAGAAATGGTTTTAATTGTGCACTGCTACATCATCTGTATTGTGGCTTGTTATGGTGATGAGATTATAGAGGTAATCTTAGGGGAAACAAAAGCTATGGAGACAAGCCATTCTAGTTGCCATCTGAAACATGGGTTGGAATTTTACTACCTCGCCCACTCCAGAATTTGGACAACTGAGGCTTGCAGAACTGAAATTTCCGTTGGTCTCGGGTGGGAATTTATGACCTTTCCCAAGTGAGGTCATAAAATCCCGTCCACTGTGCCTGAAGCGTGCAACTGAATTGGATTAGTTTGATAGTTGTAAGAGAGTCAGTGACTAAGCAACAGCAGACAACAACGAGAACCTTAGTCTGCAACTTGGTGTAGGACACTGACTGCTGAATGAGTCAATATGACTTTGATTATCCTAGTACTCATGCAAATGAAAGTGGTTTCCAGTGAAGTTCCACAGAACTTAGTGTTGGGGCCTTTGCTATTTGTTGTGTAATGATTTGGGCTGAAGAGAATTGATGGGAGAAGTGATGAAATTTTACACTAAACTGGGGCAGTTCAAGACTTCCAAGCTCAAGGCAATGGAGAAAAGGAAGAACTTTTTACGGAAAGGCCAGCAGAAAGATCAAGGTCAGTGTACTCGATATAAATGTTGCAGAGGGCACCACACAAAAGAAAGGATGTATGGTTCTATGGTTTAGTATGGGGAAACCAGTGCTCTAACTGCAAGAGGCCGAATCACTTTGCACGCAAGTGTTTTACTAGAAAGAAGAAAAGCAAGTTAATAAAGATGGTTGTTGGAGAGATACAGTAAGAAGTCCCATAACACCAGGTTAAAGTCCAACAGGTTTGATAGCACAAGCCACAGGCTTTCGGAGCATTGCCCCTTCATCAGATGAGTGGGAGTTGTGCTCACAAACAGGGCATATAAAGACACAAACTCAATTTACAAGGTAATGGTTGGAATGTGAGTCTTGACAGGTAGTCAAGTCTTAAAGGTACAGACAATGTGAGTGGAGAGAGGGCTAAGCAATGTTAAAGAGATGGGTATTGTCTCCAGCCAGGACAGTTGGTGAGATTTTGCAAACTCAGGCAAGTCGTGGGGGTTACAGATAGTGTGACATGAGCCCAAGATCCCGGTTGAGGTCATCCTCATGTGTGCGGAACTTGGCAATCAGTCTCTGCTCAGCGACTCTGTGTTGCCATGTGTCGTGAAGGCCACCTTGGAGAATGTTTACCAGAAAATCAGAGGCTGAATGCCTGTGACTGCTGAAGTGTTCCTCAACAGGAAGAGAACACTCCTGCTGGGTGATTGTCGAGCAGCGTTCATTTATCTGTTGTCGTAGCGTCTGCATGGTCTCCCAATGTACCATGCCTTGGGACATCCTTTCCTGCAGCGTATCAGGTAGACAATGTCGGCCGTGTTGCAAAAATATGCACCATGTACCTGGTGGATGGTGTTCTCACGTGAGATGATGGCATCCGTGTCGGTGATCCGGCACATCTTGCAGAGGTTTATGTGGCAGGGTTGTGTGGTGTCGTGGTCACTGTTCTCCTGAAGGCTGGGTAGTTTGCTGCGGACAATGGTCTGTTTGAGGTTGTGCGGTTATTTGAAGGCAAGAAGTGGGGGTGTGGGAATGGCCTTGGTGAGATGTTCATCTTCATCGATGACATGTTGAAGGCTCTGGAGAAGATGTTGTAGCTTCTCCGCTCCGGCAAACTACTCCCCATCCCTGGTAGGCCAACCAACCCAGATGGCCAGCCTTGATTGTTGGCCTCCCTCCGTCTTTCACCACTGAGTGCAGAGTGGCAGCGTGAACCCCTCACCAGTCTCATCTCACCCCCAGCAGCCCTGCCCCTGTATGCCCTGCCCTCTCTGGCCCAATTCCCTTGGCACTGGCTGATGCCCAGTGGGCAGTGCCAAGATTCCCCTGGGCAATGCCATTTTGCCTCTTGACAGTACCAAGATGCCAGGTCAGCACTGCCAAACTGGCAATGCCCAGGGGACACCCCTCTTTATCCCCGGCCTCCTGGACTGTGTCCATGGCCCCCCCTTCACTCCAGCAGGGTCAGGCTACTAGTTCCCTGCTAGTAAGGAATTATTGTAAGCCCCACTGGAGTTTTACACTCCTGGTGGGAGTGGGTTGGGGGGTGAGACTTCAGTCTCTGGCCCGCTAATGCGATTAAAATAATCATTAACATAATATATGCAGCTCCACACCGATTTCTGGCGCAGAGCTGATAAGTTGGAGATCTGGCGGCCGGAGACTGGTGGTGGCCGTTTCGACCAGTGGGAAACACGCTGCATAGCCTCTGCTTGAGCATCCTAGCCCACTACACTGCTAAAGCCACTCAGCGGGCTGTGAGACTCAACCCACCCTCTTTCATTCGCTCTGGGTGAGAGT
The DNA here is from genome assembly GCF_965287045.1 of Carcharhinus amblyrhynchos. NCBI lineage: Eukaryota > Metazoa > Chordata > Chondrichthyes > Carcharhiniformes > Carcharhinidae > Carcharhinus > Carcharhinus amblyrhynchos. The sequence continues at coordinate 80,682,873 of NC_137328.1, forward strand.
CACCTTGAGTCATGTGGACTGAGGACAAATATCCTACCATTACTTCCTGGGGCTGTAGAGGTACATTCCATTGTGAACAAATGATGTATCTTTGTAGATATAGATCAGTTGTGCAACCAATGTTACATCCTCTTATCAATAATATAACCTACTATAAACATTCACATTAATATGTGCTAAACCAAATCCCAACGATATTAAAACCACAAACAACAAATGCTAATAATACTTCCCACCATTATATCAGGAAAGAAAGGTTTTCCTCTAATCAAGATGTACTGCCCTATAAGTATGGTTAATCAATTAAACCTAATAATACATGATTTTGTGTTAAGATATTGTGTCATACTACATTCAAGCTACTGAGCTCCATCCTTTTGTTTCTTCCTTTAAAGGAGGCTCAGAAACGCTTAATTGCACTGTGCAATTAAAACAAATACAATCCCCAGAAACCAAACTTTATGTGCTTTTAATGTAATGAAATCCATTAACACCAGTTCTTCACATTTAGCCGCATTAACTGTAAATTTTCTCACGAGCAGAAAATCAAACTGAATTATTCAATGTGACTAAGATAAAATCTAGTGTTACTTCAAGCCATTTAGTCCCTGAAAATAGTAGCATTATCAAAATCTTATACAGTAAAATCAAAGAATGCCTGAAAGCACACTTCAGTCATCATGGTATTCCTGACATTGTGATAAGTGACAATGGTCCTTAGTTCACAAGTGAAGAATTGAGGCACTTCATGAATGATCGGGAAATTCAGCACCACACATCTCCCCAGGCAAATTTAAGGCTGAGCGATGGTGAAAATTGCCAAAGGGATCTTCAAAAACACAAGTAGATACAGCATGAGTGTGTTCAAGATAATCATAGAGTGGAGAAGCACACCTATTGAAGACACAAAGAGTAGTCCAGTTCAATGGCCAATGTCATGCTGCACCCAGATTACTCTTCCAATAGTTAAAAACACTGCTGAAGCCAGAAGTACTAACAGAATGACAGAAGCCAGAATGACAAAATCAAAATAAAACAATAGAAAGACAAATTTCACTTTGAAAGCATGAAGAAAGTAATTACCAGAGTTGAAAGAAGGCAAGCTAGTCAGAGTGGAAACATTCAGTGCACGCAACTAAAGTTAGCCCAGCTGGCAGCTTGGAGCCGGTGTAAGACGTCTGTAATCTCCACTGCACACACAGAAAGTGAGCAACCAGATATATATGGTTGCAGCTGCAGATACATAAGCCAACCAGATAAGCTGCTCCTTCATTGCAGACAGCTGATGATGAAGAGTTGATTTTGGCAGCTAAACAAAGAATAGATGTCAACTGTCCCCAAAAAATGTAACATTGTCAATACCATCAGTCACCACGCTAACATTCATTGCAGAGACAGTGTTACCTCAGAAATCAGCAGACAACAGACAAACAATAAACAACATGTCTTCCATTAGAAGCTCTGAATGCTTTAAAGGTAATGGGCAGGATTCTCCAAAAAATTGGCTAAGTGCTATTTTCAGTGCAAAAACCGGTGGAGTCCGGAACGATCCAGAGACATAGAAATTCAGGCCTGCCATGATGGCCACAGAGAGTGAATGTCTTCCTGTGTCCTGTGGCGCCATGTCCACCACAACATGACTAAAGTGCTTCACTGCCTTCTTTGTGAGCAGAATCTCTGGTGGCAGGTGCTATCTGTAAGCCCTACGAAGGAGATCTGAGTGCACTATGTTCTGGGCAGTCTTTATCAACTTAAAGGTCCCTCCTCGGCTGGTGCAGCTTCTGGCTGCTGATCCAGGCCTGTCACCACTTGCTCTTTATCTTCCGTACCGCTGCATGTTGCCTCTGGAGCCTGTCCTCCAATGCTGTGATCAAGATCATTGTGAGCTTCAGTGGCTCCAACTTAAAATCATCAGTGATCATGTGAGGGATTAAAGAGAGAGAGAGAAAGAGAGGTTAATGTTCCACCAACTGATCATTACCATCCTCTGACACATTGACCAGTCTAACTTAGGGTCAGCCTGTCCAGGAACATTGCCTGCACACTCGCGCACTCACACACCAAGAGCCCTCCCATCTCTAGAAAAGCGCAGTCCCTTGTACTTGCCCTTGCCCAGTCTGATTTCCAGCTAGCCAAAAGTCTGGGGATTCCCCTTCCTCCCACTGAAGAGCACCAGGAGATCTTTCAGGCTGGAAATGTGTTCAATTGTCACAACTGGCTGTGGACACCTGGACGTTGAGGTTCACTTTGGCTGGTGGGGGGTTGCTGGAAGAATCTTACTTGCAGGCGTTGGTACCTTGGGGAAATGGGACCCCTTTGGTACTTGTTCTTGAACCACAAACTGACAGCCCTGACACCTACAGTTGTATCTCAGTCTTGTATTTGAAAGTGTGGGGAGCTGAGCTGCTCGGGGCCAAGCATGAACCACAGGGTAGAAACTGAGCACAATTGATCCCACCTTCAGGGAGAAGCAGTGCTAACAGGCACCTTGCGTAGCTAGGCTGCAGCAGTCAGAGAGCTCATTGGCGTCATCCCTTCATAATTAAGATTACTGGATTGCTAGTCTTCAGGTAGCCACACAATCCCCTCACCCCGTCCCACCCCACACCCTGCCTGCAGCTCCTCCTCAGGGTGGGCTCTGAGCTACATTGTCATACGGCATCTCATCAGCTTGTCCACCTGGATAGGCTGCATGACAAGGATCACATCGCATCCATGTAGCCTGTACCTCTACCCCCCACCCCCCAACCCAATGGCAATAGCTGCCCTCTTCTCTCTTCTACTCAGCTAACTCTGCTTTCCCCCTACTCCCTGCTGAGCATGTTTCATTTTTGACCAACTGAGAGATAAATACAATGCATCGTGCCCATCTAACACAAAACAGAAGACAGTTTGAGGTTGGTTGTAAGCAAGCCAGCACTCTACCATTATATATTGGTGATGATATGTTCACAAATTTTTTAGTCTATCATTGGATGCAAGCATTGTTGGTAAGGCCAGCATTAGTTACCCATTTAGGATTGTCCCAGAGAAGGTGATGGCATAATAGAACCATAGAATCCCTTCAGTGCAGTAAAAAGCCATTCAGCCCATTAATTCTGCACCAATTCTCTGAAAGGGCATCATACCCAGGTCCACTTTCCTGCCCTATCTCCTTAACTCCATGCATTTACCATGGCCAATCCACCTAACCTATACATCTTCGGACACTAAGAGGCAATTTAGCATGGCCAAACTACCAAACTGGCATATCTTTGGATTTTGGGAGGAAATTGGAAAACCCAGAGGAAACCCTTGCAGACACGGGGAGAACATACAACCTCCAAACAGACAGGCATCCAAGGCCAGAATTGAATCGATGTCGTTGACACTGAGGCAGCAGTGCTAACCGTTGGACCATTCTTGACCATTGCATTAAATTAAGAAAATAAACTCAAGTAGCTTCTGTAAAATATATCTAAATCCTGACATTTTGGTGGACAATCAATGGCAAAAGATCTGCATTTTGTTAAGAGTTTAAAAATATGAGTTCTGGAAATAATAATAAGAAAATTATGGAAATACAAAGAAGTTCAGTTGGAATCAGAAAATTAAAGATAGGTTAATAATTTGATTAAGAGTAATCTACAGCTCTGACATGACCTGCTGAAGAAGTCTCTCTCTAGAAGTAATGAAAACAAGTAGATGGGAGGAAACCACAAATTGAAATCTATGATAATTATCTTCACATTAAGTCACAAATTAAGCTAAGTGCCTTTTAGTGGATTTTAAAATGTTAAAAAGAAGTATGAAGGCTATGTGTCATACAAAGGACATTTTATCATGTAAAATGTAGGCTGAGCCAAGTATGAAAAATGCATAGATACTGAAATATTTGTTAGGGACAGGAACACTGAACTCCATTAATTTCTCTTCATCTCTCCATAAGCAGAGATGGTTTAATTTTTGACATAAGCTGTTGCATGTTTCTTCCAAACTCTGTTTGTGAGGGCAATTCTTAATGTGATAAGCAGCAACGTCCCTTTAAGATGAAGTCAGGTGTATCACTTATTCATACAATTCAAACCCTGGGAATGGTTGCATCTTCATACACACACAAACATAGCATAACATAGGAAGGAGGAGGATTACGACTGTGAGTAACTTAAAGAAATGACCACCACAGATTGGATATCAGTTCATGTGATTGCCAGAGTCCAGAGAGTTAGAATCTAATAAGGGTTCCTTCACTGGGGAGCTACAGTTCAGTTAATGATTTAACTCTCCCTCTCTAATCTAGTGGACAATGGAATGTCATACACACATATTCACCATCATCTGCCAAATTCAACAAAATATGCTTAAGTAAGTCATAAAGTTCTGACTGTTCTGAATTTAACTTGCTAATTAATGTTTGTTCTGATTAATTACTGCTGGTTTTTAAAACTGGGAACCAGGCACCGTGGCCTCCAAGAGAGAGGTTGGAGGTGAGTGCCAATGTCAATACTATGCATTATTCACCAGGGAGTCCAAGAGGTGTGAGAGAGGGTGAGACCAGTTAGAGAATTGTTTAAATACAGCTCCTCTTTGATACAACTGCTCAGATGTCCCCACTGTACTGGTGAATGTGACACATCACGCCATGTGCATGGCATTTTTCACATGGGTACATTATTTTTTAAAGTACCCAATTGCATCTGGATCATGCCGGTGTGGCCAATGGGATTCCTACCATTTTTTGTGCCAAAATTGATACTGAGCCTAATTTTAGGGAAATTCCACCCATAGGTGTGATGCATTCTTGGCTTTAAGGATGTTGGGACTGGATTAGTATTTCTGGTGCTAGATTTGCTTTTGTGCCCATGGCCAGGGAAAGAGCCGTAAAAAATATGCTAACTGCTTTAAAAGAACTGCTTCGGCACATTGAATAATTGTCACAAAAATCCTTTGGATTCCACAATGGCTTGTAGGCTCAGTGATAAACATTTAAAAAATAGGCACATTCACAACCCTGGTGCATCTTTGATACCCACTTGCTCCCAATCAGGTGGAATGCTGCCTGTGTTTGTCCACCATTAAGTGAGTAGGAGATACCTGCAACCACCACCTACATAATGGAACTTATCAAGATTTCCTTTTCATTTTTTTTAGATGTCCAGACTGCTTCCTGGCCTGGACCACTTGTGTTGGGATCTATTTGAAATGCATTTGGTGGCTAACTTGCCTCGCTTCACTCAATGTAAAAGCCATTAGTTTACACCAAAAATGAATGTCAGTGAGAAAAGTAGAAACTCTCATGGGAACTTCCCAGCAACATTTACATAGCAGAGTTGATGGGATGGATTTTACATGTCCCCACCAGGGATGTTTTTTGTGGGGGGTGGGGGGTCACATAAAATAGGGCGAGTGCTCTGACCACCTTCCCACCACTCTCAACCCCTGTAATGCAATAGGTAAATAGGTGCTGAAATTGGCAACCTGCCGACTATATTTAAATAAATATTCAAATAAGCTTGCAGTTAACTGGCAGTTAATAATACATTCCTCATGGTAATGCCTGTACTAATTAGAGCCCACCAGCCAACTAACCAGCGCTGTCTTCTCATGCAGTATAAACTGTTGTTCTCTTAACATTTGGAATTCTTGCGAATTTTTCTGATGGGTGCAAAACAAAAATCTTCAACAGCATTTGTCTTTTTAAAGCAATGCTCAAGTTCTGTACTATCAAATGATTGAATGTTAACAGGCTTTGTGTCTGCACTTTCTGATAACTGTGCTTCTTGCAACAGCATTTCCTGCCTGCAGTGTATAATTGGGTCTTTGAGTTAATAGGTGAAGAAATTTCTGTCAACAGGTCAGGGAAAATGATTTGATGAAATTCCTGCATTAATTTTCCATTGTTTTCTGATAAATTCAGATGAACTGATATGATTACATGTTATTTTAACACAGGAGGTTGCTATGATTAGTTTAGGCCCTTATTGCACAAAACCAGCAAATAAGTATTAGACCAACATATTGAGAAAATCCGAGTAAACGATATTCAAACATTCATAGGCCTGTGGGTTTCTTCCTTTATCAAAGGAACAATCTACACCTGGGGAGACCAGATACTGCACTGATCGAAGACTGAATGTGGTGATAATTAAAGTCCAATAACACATTTGCTTCTGGATATTGGTCTGACATTCTGTCAGCAGGATTTACTATCACTTGCAGATATCCCAAAGCCTTTCACTTCAGCTAAAAGTTCTTCTAATTGACGGTCTTATAAGTTAAGCTATGTGGTGTCCCTGCTGCAGTCTAGGGCTTTGCGAGTAATGGCTGATTTACAGTTGTTGGCTGAGATAAGACAAACCAACAATCGGGATATGGACTGTGGAGGTTAACTCTCCCCCAAACAGTTAACTCAGAGATTTTACTTTGGACACCAGTGGGGGAGGACTTTCCTGTCTCTATGTCATGATATATTTTCAGTGAACAGGACTAACAACGCTGGATTTTCAATCAACATTTGGGAATCGGAAATGGGCGCCAGTACAGCTTAGACATAACTACAGCTTAGACATAACTGCAGACTTTTTCAATCCCCCAGCCAGGGGCCTGGAAGCAGGCTCACCATCCACATCAGGAAGGGCAGGTGGGTTCCTGACCTTGGAGGCAATGGGAAGCCCTGCAGACCTCCATGACTGGCAGCCCCTCTGGCTGAAGTGGGAACTGCCGATCTGAACATGTTAAGGACAAGTGTGGCTAGGTCTATTGTTGTGCTTGAAAAAGTTACAGCTGCCCGGTTTTGATCTTGGAGGGCCGGTCCCTCGAGGGGATGGCAAGCAACCACAGCTGTGGTCTGATGACTATTATGGGCTGAAGAGTGATGTCTCTCACATGATTCACACCCAATGAGTCTTCGCAGGAAATTTCAGTTCCCACAGGAATGGGGCCTTACTATGCCGTACAAATCAATGTAATTGTCATCAACTAGTTGCCTGTCACTTACGGGCAGGCAGCTCAACCCAACCATCCTCATTCAAAATGGCTTGGCGTTGGGGTTGCGGCAGTGTCCTGGTATGGAGGTTGGTGGCACCAAATTATAGATTAGTTCAATTCCGATCCCCAGGGCTGCTTTATAAATTCAGCCCATGAAATTAAAACTCTCAGCTCATTTAAAATGTTATATTAAAGCGGGGCCAATCATCCTACGTTCAGCAAATAAGCGCATGAAAGTTAAAAAAAATTTAACTTTTTTTATGAAGTAGTGAGTTTATTTGCTGGACAGGTACATGGAGTGAATGAGATAGGTTTTAAAGCTGAATAGCAAACAGTGAAAATATTTCTGTGAAGTAATTTGAAGCACTTCCTACTTCTAGAAGATTTAATTCAACAATTCACTTAATTACCTCCTTCTATACAAAGATTTCAATTATCAATTTTAATCCCACAAATATAAACACAAATACCTACATTCCCATAACATTTATGCTTCAGTAAAGCATTACTTCACAAAAAATATTTATCTTCATAATGTACTCATTTTCATTTGGTTTACTTCACTTCACTTAGCCTGACCCTACTTTAATTAGATTTACAATTTTTACTATATGATTTTTACTACTCGTCCTCAGTGTCACTCTCAAAATCCTCAGGATCAGCATCAACATCTATTTCCTCAATGTGTGTTAATAGTCCGAATGTTTCATCATCACTGTCAAAGACAATGTCTAGAGTATCATCCTCCACATTTTCAGTGTCACTGTCTGCCTTTCAGTGTTTGTCGAAACATTAAATATTTTATGACACGTTAGATGCCCTTACTTTCTGAGCCAAAAAAATTTTATTGACTCCCTAACTCAACTGTTACATATTCTGATGTTTTTCAAAAGGTGTTTGGATTTTGTTGTTCTCATAAAAAGGACATTCAATGGGTCAAGTTACTCACTTAAGGGTGGCCATGGATCTCTACCATTTAGGCAACACATTGAAAATGGTTTCTCGTTCTACGTTTTTTATACCACACCTCAAATCTACTATCAATATTGTGTTCTGGGTCCGACTCTGAATTATGATGAGGATTATAGATGAAAGTTTTCTTAAAAAATCCTGGACTCTCGCAGATTCTTTTTGTATTCTGCCATTCACTGACAACTTCTTGGTTTCTTGCTCTAGCCTCTTCATCTTCCCTTTTTCTAATTGCTGTCTGTCATTTTTTTTGTCAGCTCTTTGCCTTTTAGCTCCAAGCTCTTCATCTACCCTGGTTCTGCGTGCCGCCTGTCACTTTCCCTCACCGAGTAATAACGTGTGGCACCTCAGAAAATAACTTACATGAAACAAACAAAATATGAGAGAAAAAAATGAAATATGAAAGAAAGTCAGGGATTTATCACATAAATTGGTCTATTCTTCCTTGGAATGCATGGTTAAGGTCAGTTAAAACATGATTGGGGTTATTTTCAGCTGAGATTCATTGTAGGCAGGACTTTATAGTCCTCTTCCTCGAGTAGGGGCAAGTTACATGACAGCTCTCCTAAGACATGTCCCTTGAACTCAGGTATCATCCAACTAAGTTTGGTTGAGATTAGTCCAAGGACCTTGGAATATATATAGATGGAACACGGCGGACCTGCACATCAATTTCTTTAGGATACCTGAATCCAAGACCATCTACCAGAAATACATGTTAAATAGAGCTATTGGATGGTGTCATCCATCCAGGAGGTCATGGAATAAACACTCAGAAGCATTCAAATCACAATAATGTAAATTTTGGCTTTCAATTGGTTTTGCACAGCACTCATTTATGTCAACTTCATTGCACCTACACGTTAGCAGTTTGGAGGAGGCTACATACGAGCAGAGGGAGATAAAAACTTTCTGAGGGAAATGTCCAATAAATTGGCAGTAGTTAGCATGCCACACTCCAGCGGTTCATAGAAGTGGAAGAGGAGGAATCAGGATTAGGGCTGCCTGAGAGTGTGGTGGATGCAGGTTCAGGAGAAGCATTGAATAGCAAAGGAGACCGTTAGGTGAAAAGGAAGAATGTGCAAGGTTATGGGGAGAGAATGGCGCTAAGTGAATTGTTTAATTGGAGTGTTGGTGCAAACAGAATGGACTGAATGGCCTTTTACTGTGATAGTTCATGATTCTGTGAAGTTACATTTTCCACACTTAAAACTAACCATTGGACATGATCTAATAGGCCCACTTATTGGAGTCCATTTTTTATGTACACTAGCTGAAGAAGGAAGGGGGAGTTGAACAGGAAATGATGTTAGCTACCCAGGCAATGAGGCAACATCGAAGATGAGGTATATATTTTTCCATAACATTTTTGTAATCCTATTTAAATGCCCTGAAAGATAATTGGATGCATCAAAAAACCTATACATCCAGGGTCAAAAGTTTTCCAGAGGTATTGTCAAAGAAATTTAGACTTTTGTGCGAAAACCTGTATGGAGCCGTAACACAAAGCTAGCCCTGTTCTCCCTGTTACTGTAAAAATAACAATGGCCCATAGTTTCCAAAATCTGCAACTTTTCAGCTGGTGACAGGGACCTCACATATCAGACAGAGAACAGTGCAAGATAACTTAGACCCAGTCGCAGACTCATGCTCATAGTCAACAATGATCTGCCTGCATTTTCCAGCCACTACACCCTACCAATAACCCCTCTCACAACAAATAAAACAAAGCACAACCTTGATCTTTAATATAATGAGCCATCATTAGCAACCATCACATGTTTTTGAATTAATGTGTGATTTTATCTACTTGCTTCATTCTAAACTATTTTCCTATTGTTCTTACTCTTTTTGTAACGAGGTATATGTTCTGCTTTGTATCCTATCTTTGTGCTGCTACGTGGTCTGACCCCAGTGAAAGGAACAGACCCAGAATCCACAGTCATTCCACTTTTGGTTCCTGAAACTGAGACAGCTCTTGGCCCACACATGTTCTGAAGACTCAAAGACCATAACTTGAGGGTGTAAATGCTTCTAGGTTGGGTGGATGGGAGGTAAATAAAAGCTGCACACTCTCAGACATAGCAGCATTTGCCTGAGATGCTGGTGGTTTGATTGCTCCATAATTCACATCACTGAGAAAGATTCCATAACAACTTGCAATTCTCTGCCAATGGTTGTGTGCAACCTTCCCCTTTGCAAGGGAAACATTACACTATCATGCGAGAAATCCGACAGGGAATGCAAAGGAGAAATTAGGTATTTTCTTGCAGAATGCACGAAAGTCAGTAATTTATGCTCACTGAGACTAACCAGTCCCAGTTCAGAGTAAGGAGCAGTGAAAGGAATGGCAAGGTGAAGATCCAGTCATGGAACACATGAAAAGTACCATTGGCTGGTCATTCACTGTAAGTGGTAAATATTGCTCTTGAGTTAGACAATGTGTAAAGGTTGAATAGATCATGGTGCAATGTGAAAGTGCAGATACCACTGCCTGAATTGCAAAATTGCCTGAGAGAAATATACAAGGAAATATTGGCCGTGATTCTCCCAAAAGTGCTGAATTGGCGGGAAAACTGTCTCAATCCCAACTGTTTCGTCAGTTCAGCTTCTCACCTGAACTCCCCACTCAGTGCCAGACTCTGACAGTTCCAGAAATCTGTGCGTGTACACTAGTCCTGATCTGTCAGTCCCCCTATTTTCTGGCCAGCCTTGGACTCTCACAATGCCTCCCCGTGGCCTGATCGTAGCCCCCACAACAATTCCCAGGCCAGCCCTGACCCCTCATCATCCCAGCGTGCCCTGATGTACAGTCCACTCTCCCTCTCAGTGGCGGCCTCTCAACCTCTCTCACCCAGCAGACTACCCTGCACCCGCTCCAATTGCTGTCCTCCTTCCATCCCAGACCGAATCTGTCTGCAGAGTGGCAGCGGGACCTCCCACCCCAACCAATTGCCCCTAGGCCCTGCCCACTATAGACCCTGCCCCTTGGCACTGCTCGATGCCCACTGGGTAGTGCCAAGGTGCCCCCAGGCATGGGCACTTTGCCCCTTGAGCAGTGCCAGTGTGCCCATGTCCAGGAGGCACCACCTCCCATAGCCCAACCCCTTGCAGGGCCCCAATTGTGCCCTCTTCATTCTGACAGGGTCTCCTGCTTACTCCCCGAACATGGGGAGCTAGCCTGAGCCTTGTGGGAATGAAGTACTCCTAGTGGGGTGGGAGATTTGATTGAGACCTGAAAATTCAAGCTAATGACCTGTTAAACGTATTTAAAATACTTCTAAAAAAAATTCAAATTAGTTACCTGCCTTCCTGCCAGTTTCCAGTGTGCTCTGACCAGCTCTGGGAGATGTGCTTGCTTTCCTGGTACACGCGCAAATCCCAGTAAAAGGCCAGCAATGCGCATCTCCCACCTTGACTTACCAGAAAAGTTGTGGGTTGCGATGGGAGAATCACAGCCATTGTGTGAGAAGATCACACAAATAGTGGAATCTAGCCAATTTTCCATCCATTTATGTGCAAATGTGGAATATCTGCCCCAAAGTCACCTTTCACTGAACCAAAAGCTTGATTGAAAGACAAATGTACCTTCACTTCTCATCATCATGCAATACATATGTTCATATCAGAGAAAAAAGTTTCCACACTACTGACCTTTCAATGTCATGTTTCCCCTGCAAAGGGAAAGGTTGCACACAACCACAGGCAGAAAATTGCAAGTTATTGTGGAATCTACAACTGGAAACCTGAGTCCCTGTGGAATTTTCCCAAATATCGACAGAGGCTAATAGCAGGTGGGAAAAACAGTGTTGAAGCCACTGGCACCAATGGTGGCTTTCTCTGCCATATCGTCCCAGACTTAATCAACAAAGTGGCAATGGGCAAGTTCCTCAACATCACACTGGCAAGGTAGGCACTCATTGAACTCATCCCACCAACATGTTAGTATTTTGAAGATTGAGGCGCCATTTTTAAAGGTTGCCACAGTGCACAACCATTAAACAGGACCGCTCCCTCCGCCACCCCACAATCCACCTCACCACTGCCCTGGCACTGATCCCTGGCACTGCCCAGGAAATGCCCACTGCCAATGAAAGTGCAAAGCTTTAATTAATTATTTAGTTTTAGTATTTACAGATAAACAGAAATGAGATAGAGAATTTGGTGAACTGGTGCAGCAACAATAATCTCTGCCTCAATGTCAACAAAATGAAGGAGATTGTCATTGACTTCAGGAAGCGTAAAGAAGAACATGCCCCTATCTACATCAACGGGGATGAAGTAGAAAGGATTGAGAGCTTCAAGTTTTTAGGTGTCCAGATCACCAACAACCTGTCCTAAGAACATAAAAACATAAGAAATAGAAGCAGGAGTAGGCCATCTAGCCCTTCGAGCTTGCCCCGCCATTCAATAAGATCATGGCTGATCTGAGGTGGATCAGTTCCACTTTCCTGCCTTCTCCCTATAACCCTTAATTCCCTTGTCTATCAGAAATTTATCTACCCGTGACTTAAATATATTCAACAAGGTAGCCAACACCACTTCAATGGGCAGAGAATTCCAGAGATTCACCACCCTTTGAGTGACGAAGCTCCTCCTCGACTCCATTCTAAACTGCCCCCCCCCCTTATTTTGAGGCTGTGTCCTCTGTCCTGGTCCCCCCATGCCAACACTATAGTTAAGAAAGCCCACCAATGCCTCTACTTTCTCAGAAGACTAAGGAAATTTGGCATGTCAGCTACGACTCTCACCAACTTTTACAGATGCACCATAGAAAGCATTCTTCCTGGTTGTATCACAGCTTGGTATGGCTCCTACTCTGCCCAAGACTGCAAGGAACTACAAAATGTTGCAAATGTAGAATAATCCATCATGTAAACCAGCCTCTCATCCATTGATTCTGTCTACACTTCCCGCTGCCTCGGCAAAGCAGCCAACATAATTAAGGACCCCACACACCCTGTACATTCTCTCTTCCACCTTCTTCCTTCAGGTAAATATATACAAAAGCCTGAGGTCACGTACCAACTGACTCAAGAACAGCTTCTTCCCTGCTGTTGTCAGACTTTTGAATGGACTTACCTTGCATTAAGCTGATCTTTCTCTACACCCTAGCTATGACTGTAACACTATATTCTGCACTCTCTCATTTCCTTCTCTGTGAACAATGTGTCTTGTCTGTATAGTGGACAAGAAACAATACTTTTCAATGTATGTTAATACATTTAACAATAATAAAATCAAATCAGAAACATGATATTGAACGATGAGGTGTTCCTGCTGAGTTTAGTGCATTTAAAATAAAATGTATTAAATGTATGAAATATAAATGTATTAAATGCATTTAATACATTTAACAAGCACATAATGGTTAAGGTCTGACTAAATTGCATTCACATGCCTTGAAAGAATATCGAGAAGAGATAGCAGAGGCATTACCACTTATATTTAATATAATTCATTAGAAAAACATATGCAGTGGGATTTTATGACCTCTTTGCACCTGTTTTGCAGCGGGAAAATGTTGTAAAATTGGGCATAAAGCAGATAGCGGGAATGACACCAGTTTTCTTGCCTCTTGCGACTTTATGACACCCAGATTTCCGGCGCAGTCAACCTCTCACCAGAAATGAGTGAGAGGCTGATTAATTTATTTAAATATATGGAAATGATGTTTTGCATCTGCTTAGTGAGCATTGGCGCACAATTGTCTGGGCTTACTTGTCTTTATGGCCTTGCAGGAAGAGGTTCTTTCTAGCAAGGAAAACACCTGCTCCCCATGAACAAGGAACAGTAGTGTTGGCTTTGCCTGTGGAACTGGAGGCCATTGAGGCCCCCTAGGGAGTCTGAATGCGAAGCAGGGCTACTCCTTGGGCAGTTTCAAACTGGCAGTGCCACCCTGGCACCTTGGCACTGCCAGCCTGGCACCTGGAAAATGCCCACTGGGAACTTTGGCATCATCCACTGGGCAGTGCCAGGGGCCGGGGCTTGTGGGACCAATGCCGGGGGAGGGACCAATGGGGGCTGCCACTCTGCCTCTGATTGGTGGGGGAGGGAAGTGGAAAGGGGGCCCACTGCCTGTGAATGGTGGGAGAGGGTACAGGCACCACAATCAGTCTGCATGGTGGGGGGTAGGGGGGCAGTGGGCCCCCTACTGCTGGGGGAGGGGTTGTTGAGGCTGCCTGCAGTAGCAGGGGCCTGATAGCTCTCTCTCTCTATCTGTCTGACCCCTGCTACACTAATGTGCATGTGCAGCATCAGAGGTCTCCCTCTACATGCTGGCTCATGAATTAAGCCTAGCCCACAGGCTGTCTGGCTAGGAACAGACTAGTCCATCCTTTCAGAGACAGAGTGCGTAAGATTGGGTGTGAAAACCACCCAAAGAACTGATCAGTAACTCTCCCATTTTCATGCTAGCAGGGCACTTCAAAAAATCTCGTAAAATTCCACCCATAGTTCCAGAGGATCAGCGGATAGCTACTCATTTATATAATCAAGATGGGAGGCAGAACATGTTCAGGACCAGTCAGTTTAATATCAGTATTCGGAAAAATCATGGAATCTTTACTAAAGGAGAGAATAGAAAAACCTTTAACAATGAGAAATGTAATGAATGCTCAGCATAAATTTCAAAAGGGGAATTCTTACTTCACAACATATTGAATTTTTTGAGCAGGTAACAGAGAAATTAGACTTGGAATTAAACTGGACGCGATCGAGTTTGAGCTAGCAGAAAGGTGATGATTCCAAACTATTTGGCTCCTGACACGGAACCGATTTTTAGACTCGCATGTTATTTTCTGGAATCGGTATGATCTGCGCCAGTCAGAAAGTCACTAACTTTGTGTATGGCACTGATTTGGGGAGAGGAAACTACAACAACTTACAGGGAGACACCAATAGACTTGCAAAATGGGAAATAATTCATAAATGAAGCTCTACATGTATCAGCCATGACCCAGTTAGTAGCACTCTTGACTCTGATTCATGAAGGTTTAATCCCACTCCAGGACATTGGCACAAGAATCAAAACCAATAGTCCAGTGCAGCACTGAGAGAGTACTGTACTGTCGGATGTGTCATCTTTTGGATGAGATTTTAAACTGAGGCCCCATCTGTTTGCTTGATTGGATGTAAAAGATCCCAAAGCATTATTTCAAAGATAAGGAGGGAAATTGTCCCCAGTGTCTTGGCCAATATTTATCCCTCAAGTATAGACAAAATCACAAAAAAAAATTACCTGGTCATTATCGCATTGCTGACTGTGCAGGTTCACTGAGCATATATTGCCTGCTGCGTTTTCTGCAACAGAAACTATACATCAGTAAATATTTTGCTGTCTTTTAAGCACTTTGAGACATCTTGTAGTTGTACGCTGTATAAATGCAAATCTTTCTCTTTCCATAATAAAAAAATGTCAGGCAATGCTTTTGGCAAGAAGAATAGGGAGGCTGTTTATTAGATAAACATAAATATGAAGTCATCCATTTTGGTAGGAATAACAGCAAAATGGACAATTATTTAAATGGTAAAAAATCACAGCATGCTGCTGTGCAGAGGGACATGGGTGTCCTTGTGCAGGAATCGCAAGGAATTGGGTCATGGATGCAGCATGGAATTACGAAGGCAAATGGAATTTTGTCCTTCATTGCTAGAGGGATGGAGTTTAAAAACAGCGAGGTTATTTTGCAGCTGTATAAGGTGCTGCTGAGGCCACACCTGGAGTACTGTGTACAGTTTTGGCCTTCTTACTTGAGAAAGGATATACTGGCACTGGAGGGGGTGCAGAGGACATTAATGAGGTTGATTCCGGAGTTGAGAGGGTTGGCTTATGAGGAGAAACTGAGTAGACTGGGGCTATACTCATTGGAATTCAGAAGAATGAGTGGAGATCATATAGAAGCATTTAGGATTATAAAGGGAATAGATAAGATAGAAGCAGGGAAATTGTTTCCACTGGCGGAAGAAACTAGGACTAGGGGACATAGCCTCAAAATAAGGAGAAACAGATTTAGGACTCAGTTGAGGAGGAACTTCTTCACACAAAGGGTTGTGAATCTGTGGAATTCCCTGCCAATTAAGCAGTTGACACTACCTCATTGAAAGTTTTTAAGGCATGGATTGATAAATTTTTGAACAGTAAAGGAATTAAGGGTTATGGTGAGCGGGCGGGTAAGTGGAGCTGAATCCACAAAAAGATCAGTCATGATCTTATTGGGTGGCGGAGCAGGCTCGAGGGGCCAGATGGCCTACTTCTGTTCCTAGTTCTTGTGTCGTTATGTTCTTACAAAGGAACAAGGGACCTCAGAATATAAATATACCAATCACTAAAATTTGCACCACAGGTTAGCAAACCAAGCACCAAGCATTATTGCTGGAGGAACAGAATTGAAAACTAAGGAAATTTTGCTAAACCTGTATTAAACCTTGGTTAAGCTATAATTAGAATGCAAACAGCTCTTTGCTATATTATAAGAAGGATATAGAAACATTTGAGAAGCACAGAATACTTAAGAGGGTGGAACCAGAAATGCATGTGTATGCGTATCAGGAAAGGATTGACAAGCTGATCTCTCTTCAAAAACACAGCTGATTGGTGATCTAGTAGATTTCTTTAATATTATGAAAGGTCTTGATAGAGTGGGAACAGAGAGACTGCTTCCTTGTGGGGAAGAAAATAACTCGAGGTCATCAATATAAATAGTCAGCAAGAATTCCAGTGGGAATTCAGAAGAAATTTCTTTACTGGAAGAGTGGCAAGAATATGGAACTTGCTCTCCCGGAGTAGTCAAAGTATTATCATTCTATTTAAGGGCAAACCACACAAGGGAATAGATGCTTACAGCAATCAATTTAGATGAGAAAAGATGAGTGCAGGCTCAAGTGGAGTGTAAACACTGGTATGGGCTAATTGGGCTGAATTACCTGTTTCTGAGTGGTGTATCCTATGTAATCCTATGTAAAGTTATTGACACAGAGGGATTCTTTCAGAATTGGGGAAGATAATTCTATGAAATGACTGCATTTGATGTGTCAAATCTTATTTGAAATCACCTGACGGTAAGTTCTCTTCTCTGATAGCTACTGGTTTTCCTACCCCAGCTCATTTTCTGCTCTGTTGCACTGCCCCATACACTGTAGATAACCATCTTTCTCCCTTCCCCCATCTTCACAACCATCTGCCGCAGCACAGAAGTAAGAAGCATTCACCGCAATATTCTGTAGCATGTAGCAAGCTGAAATCATCGGGAGACTCTGGTGTGCTGTGTGGCTTAACCAGACTTATCCAAACATCTTAAACATGTCCTCACAACGCCCACTGTTTGCTCTATCACACCTCTTGTAGTCACTTGAGATTAATTATATCTGTTGTTCCCCTTCTATCAGCAGAAACATTGCTGGAGACATAAACCTTGACTGCAAGGAGGGAGTTGTTTGTTAATCAGCCTTCCTTTCATAATGTATAGTACAAAAGGCAATCTGGTCAGCCAACATCATAAGGCTGATATGAAACTATTTATTGATAGTTTTGTTCATGTAACATTTGACTGACATTAGATCCTTCCAAAATCAGATTGTTGCAGACTGGCTTTTTAAGATTGGTTTCTGTCAACCTCCAATCACTGAAAGAAGCACAAAATATCTTCAATTTCCACACCATGTATGCGCTAACCCGATTCAATTCTCCTGTTTTTATCTAAGCCTGAAAAAATTCTGAATCATTTTATCCATGATCTAGGCCATTCTGTCAGTTTATTCGCATCTTTTTTTTAGTTGGACTGTATAAAAAAGCCATAGGTTGAATTTGCTGCCACATTGAATTTTGCGAGGACCCAGCCAGCAGAAGTAGATGGGAGCACCTTGAAAATGGCTCACGAATGCTTTCTGGGAAAATGACTTTGCTGAAGATTGGAGCAGTTTGGAAAAAGTGATTAAATTAAAGTGGGAGCCTCACTCAAGAAAATTTATTTAAAAAAGCTTCTGATAAACCTTAACTACTTTAAAGCTACCTTTCTGATTTAAAAATCTTCCGGCTTGTAATTTAACATTTTGGCTCCTTTACAATATTGGACAAATTGTTAATGAAACAATATATGGAAATCACTCCTGTTTCTTTATGCCAGTATATTCCCACTAAATGCGTAGTCTACACTTAACAAGATAAATTAATATTGTTTTTTGAGTATTACTAGAAGCTGCCTATACCCATATGCTGCAACCTATTCTCTCTGATCAAGAGATACATGTCTGGGTATTGTGCCTTTTTTGATTTAAACAAAATTGTGGGCATCAATAGTTCCCTGGTGCACTCTCTATGGTTGAGGTGTTGCCAATCGGAGTCAACCTGCCAACCACTCATCACCCTTCTTTCGTGCTCTTTAAGTTGTTGCCCCCTTTGAAAGTGGCATTCTTGTGTCCAAAGTGATGAGTAGAAGACACAATTCAACAGCATGTCGCTTTTTTCACAATACTTAAGCTCTTTACTACAAAGTGGCTATTGCTTCTTGTATCATGATATCAAAATGAAGGACCAAGGTCCTGATTGTATGACTTTGCCAATGTAGAAAGGAGCAAAGAGCAAAGGCTCTTTTGACTTTGTGGAACAGATTTTTCGGTTTTCCATAATGGTTGTGGATCAATGAGGTAGATCAATCCTGCTTATCTCTTGCCAACGATCCTGAACTTGGCTCATTTCCTGAAATCAGATGATTTACCTTGTTATGGTGGGTGAATTATGGTGACACTGGAACTTACATCTTTGGAGGAAGGAAGTGTAGCATAACATGACAATTGATCATGAATCAAATATAAATAAGAAAAATGCGGCCAACTTTATGATTTATACTATATCTGTCCAATTGATCAAATGACTGGGAACAGTGAACGGAAGGAAATCAAGTACAAACATTGACAATTATATAGCACCTTTGACACCTCAGGATGCCGCAAAGCATTTTACAGCCTATGATGTAGTCATAGCTGTACACTCCTTGTTCTTTGATTGTGTCCAAATTGTAAGTGATATAGTAGGTCACACTTTTGACGTCGAAACCTATGCTGATGTATTATTACATAATAAGAACATAAGAAATAGGAGCAGGAGTAGGCCATCTAGCCCTTAGAGCCTGCCCCGCCATTCAATAAGATCATGGCTGATCTGTCGTGGCTCAGTTCCACATTCGAGCCAGCTCTGGTAATCATGGGGCAAGATGAAATGAGTGGCTTCTTTTTCCTAACTTTGATCTCAGGGAATAGGCACACCCAGTGTTGGTGCCAGGAATATTTGCTTCTCTTAATGCTGAGTTCAGTTAGACCACTTGTGGCAGATTTTCCTCTCTTTGCACCTCGTCATACTGGATAACTATGTGCAGCAACTCAACGGAAATCACCACACCTGTGGGAACAACAGCAGATGATTACCCGAGCTGGCTCTCCACTATCCAGGATGCAGTAATAGTTGGGAGGAGGCATTACTGGCTTTCCCTGTGAATGCACCAAAGTGAAGTACCCATTATTTTAGTTCACCAGAAAATTCAACTTTGACCTGGAACTAGATGCTGGCTGGCATGAACTGGATGCAGGAAAAGATCCCAGTATCCAAAGAACTAGACCCAAGGCCTACTCAACATTAGCCTTTGGAACTCCTTTAAATGAGGCTGGCAAACTACAGGTACCAGCTGGGTAAATGTAGGCAGTTTACTGGCCATAATATTGAACTTTGGTTGCTGCTCACTTCCCTGAGAAGTTTATTTTCTGGCAAAATAGCATTGGCACAAAAAATAATAAATAGGGCTTAGAATCATAGAATCACTACAGTGCAAAAAGAGGCCATTCAACCCATTGAGCCTGCACCAACAACACCCATCCAGATCCTATCCTTGTAAACCCATGTATTCATTCTGCTAATCTCCCTGATACTAAGGGGCAATTCAGCATGGCCAATCAACCCTACCTGCACGTCTTTTGGACTGTGGGAGGAAACCAGAACACCCAGAGGAAACCCATGCAGAAACAGGGAGAACGTGTAAACTCCACACATACAGTCATCTAAGACTGGAATCGAACCTGGGCTCCTGGTGCTGTGAGGCATACAGTGAGCTGTGAGGCTTCTGGACATAATTTTAGTAATGAAGGAAATTTAAAAATTCCATTTGAATTTCGAGTACAAAGAGAAGTTCAGTAGGTGAAGCAGAATTAAGGATGGCAGCTATGAAAAGTATCCAGCACTGGCTAGGTTAGCAAGACAGATGAAGGAACTGTCCATGGAGAACTGGAAACAAGGCCATCATTGTTCCATAAGGAAATAAAGATGCAGGGCCCAATTTTACCATTTTGATTCTAAGTGCTGAGTCTGGGAGTGTTTCAGATCTGATTTTTAGACCCGTTCTCAGGTGTCCCCATATGCAGTCTACCTGAAAAAAAAGCAGCGATTCTGAATCGCATTGCAGAAACCTGTGGGTGGGGCTTATCGCTCCCGAAACACTGCTGCTCTGATCCGAGCCTTCAACTTGGCATGCGCGTAAAATAAAACAGAAAAATGCTCCCCTGCCACATTATTCCCAGGCCCAATAATGCCTTGTCCCTGGTCCCCACAGACATTGCCCTACCCCCACAACATATCTGCCTCCCTTATTCCCCCACTCCACCGTTACCCAGACTGATTGTAGATCCTGCCTCCCTTCCATCCCACCGATCACACATAGAGTGGCAGCAGATCCCCCTGCACCCCTTCCCACCAGAGCCCTCTGTCCTGCCTCCCTCCCCCCACCAGAGAGTGATCTGACCTGCCTCTTTCTCACCCAGCAGCGAGCCATCTGCCCTGCCTCCCTTCCCCCCCTCCCCCCCACCACCAGGCAGCCACCTGACTCACTTCCCTCCCACCCCTCCATCAATGATCTGAGTCAGAGAGCCACTGGAAGCTCTGAACTTACCTCCTCAGAATCCGGAGCACCCAATCGGACCTTTGCGGACCATGTCTGTTTCGCACTGAATCTGGATGGTGAATACGGTGGTAAAGGGGGAAATGCCAGTAAGTTTGGGCATCCAACCCACTAAGTCAATTTAAATACATTCCAATTCATTTAAATTGCTGCCGTGCCCGTTTCAGGCACAGTCCTGATCACGGCCATTTTAGGCACTTGGTAAAATGGGACAAGAGCGGAGGTGGTCGCGGATCGCACTACTCACTTCATGCCTGACTTTACCAAGTTTTCGCACCCAAAAATAGGGGCAACTTGATGGTTAAAATCAGGTCCGCAGTCTCCAGCTGCCGCATTGTGAAAGAAGCCTTTAAGAACATAAGAACATAAGAAATAGGAGCAGGAGTAGGCCATCCAGCCCTTCGAGCCTGCCTCGCCATTCAATAAGATCATGGCTGATCTGTCGCTGCTCAGTTCCACTTTCCCGCCCTCTCCCCATAACCCTTAATCCCCTCTCCTATCAAAAACCCATCAACCCGCGTCTTAAAAATATTTAGCGAGGTAGCCTCCGCCACTTCAACGGGCAGAGAATTCCAGAGATTCACCACCCTTTGAGTGAAGAAGTTCCTCCTCAACTCCGTTCTAAACCGCCCCCCCTTTATCTTGAGGCTGTGCCCCCTAGTCCTACTGTCTTTTCTGAGCGGGAAGAGTCTCTCCACCTCTATCCTATCCATCCCATTCATCATCTTATACGTCTCAATGAGATCTCCTCTCATTCTTCTAAACTCTAACGAGTACAAGCCCAGTTTATTCAGCCTCTCCTCATAGCTCAACCCCCTCAACTCCGGTATCAGCCTAGTAAACCTCCTCTGCACTCCCTCCAAGGCCAAAATATCTTTGCGCAGGTGCGGCGCCCAAAAATGCACACAGTACTCCAGTTGCGGCCTCACCAATGCCCTATACAGCTGCAGCAAGACCTCCCTACTTTTATATTCAATCCCCCTCACTATGAAGGCCAGCATCCCATTCGCCTTCCTGACCACCTGCTGCACCTGCAAGCTGGGTTTTTGCGACTCACGCACAAGGACCCCGAGGTCCCTCTGCACCGTCGCCTGCTGCAGTTTTTCGCCTTGTAAGTAAGCACCAAAGGCATACAATGGATGATGCTCTTTCCTAGATAAATGCTCTTTCCTAGGGTCTCACTGGAACAACGGAGGTTGTGGGGCAACCTGATAGAGGTTTACAAGAATATGAGTGACATGGACAGAGTGGAGAGTCAGATGCTTTTTCCTAGAGTAGAAAAGTCAAGGACTAGGGGACATAGCTTTAAGGTGCATGGGGAAAAGTTTAGAGGAGATGTGCGAGGCAAGCTTTTTATACAGAGTGTGGTGAATGGAACGCGCTGCCCAGGGAGGTGGTGGGAGCAGATACAACAGTGGCATTTAAGGGGCAAATAGATGAATAAATGAATAGAATGGGAATGGAAGGTTACAAAGTGCATGCGGTTCTAGTTAGGTAGGTATCATGATCAGTGCAGGCTTGGAGGACAAAAGGGCCTGTTCCTGTGCTGTACTGTTCTTTGTTCTTTGTCTTTGATGCTGCGTGAAGGAGATCCTATGAAGAGAAAACACAATGCAAGAGGTTAGAACTTTAACTGATCCTTGTACTGCTGGACAAGGCAGCAAAGAAGCTTTCAATGTAATACATCCTGATTTCTGAAGAAATTATTACCATGAAGGTAGGTTTACTGAGATGGTATCTAACTGCATATTCTTAAGCAGTACATGATGTAAAATCATGCCAAATTTAGTCCATCAAAACTTTCACTCAACACAGATAAAAGCAAAATGATGTGGACGCTGGAATCTGAAACAAAAACAGAATATGCTGGAAAATCTCTGTATGTCTGACAGCATCTGTGGTGAGAGAATAGACTCGAAATGTTGGCTCTGTTCTCCTCCCACAGATGCTGTCAGACTGCTGAGATTTCCCGGCATTTTTTGTTTTTGTTTCATTTATAAAGCATCTTTAATATAATAAAATGTCCCAAATGCTTCATAGGATTACTATCAAACAAACTTTGAAACAAAGTCACACACAAAATAGTAGGACAGAAGAGGTAAGTTTTCAGGAGCATCTTAAAGGAGAAAGTAGGGAGGTAGAAAGTTTTATGAAATGAATTCCAAAGGTTCGGACCTGGGTAGGGCTGAAGGCATAACTGTCAATGATAGTGTGATAAAATCAGGGATGTACAATAGCCTGAACTGGAGGAGCTCAGGACTGTGAGAGGTCTGTGATAGCTGGGTGGCAAGGTTGCACAGTTGTTAGCACTGCTGCCCCACAGTGCCATAGAGCCAGGTTCAATTCCAGCTCCAGCCTCTAATAACTGTGTGGAGTTTGCACATTCTCCCCATGTCTGCATGGGTTTCCTCTGGGTGATCAGGTTTTCTCCCACACTCCAAACATGTGCAGGCTAGATGGATTGGCCATGCTAAATTGACTCTTTGGGCCCGATTTTACCATTTCCAGTCTAAGTGCTGAATCTGGGCATAACACAGATCCGATTTAGAAATTTGCTTTCAGGCGCCCCCATACGCACTCAATCATCTCCAATCCCATTCGCGCTGCGGGTGGGGCTTAGCGCTGCCAGAATGATTGGAGCTCTGAATTGCACATACGCAGTTAAAAAAAAATTTGAAAAAGCTTGCCCGTGTCAGACCACTCCCGAGCTGCAGAAAGCGGAGAAATCGGCCCAGGAACGAAAAGCAGGAGCGATGGTGCACACACACACACCACTGTCTCCCTTATCCACCCACCCCATTACCCACACACATCACTGTCCTCCTTATCCACCCACCCCATTACCCACACACATCACTGTCCTCCTTATCCAACCCCACCCCGACCCACACACATCACTGTCCCCCGTATCCACCCACCCCATTACCCACACACATCACTGTCCCCCGTATCCACCCACCCCATTACCCACACATCCCATTACCCACACATATCACTATCCCCCTTATCCACCCCCACCCCAACCCCGACCCACACACATCACTGTCCCCTTATCCACCCCCACCCCGACCCACACACATCACTGTCCCCCTTATCCACCCCCACCCCGACCCACACACATCACTGTCCCCCTTATCCACCCACCCTATTACCCACACACATCACTGTCCCCCTTATCCACCCCCACCCCAACCCACACACATCACTGTCCCCCTTATCCACCCCCACCCCGACCCACACACATCACTGTCCCCCTTATCCACCCCCACCCCGACCCACACACATCACTATCCCCCTTATCCACCCCCACCCCGACCCACACACATCACTGTCCCCCTTATCCACCCCCACCCCATTACCCACACACATCACTGTCCCCCTTATCCACCCACCCCGACCCACACACATCACTGTCCCCCTTATCCACCCCCACCCCGACCCACACACATCACTGTCCCCCTTATCCACCCACCCCGACCCACACACATCACTGTCCCCCTTATCCACCCCCACCCCGACCCACACACATCACTGTCCCCCTTATCCACCCCCACCCCGACCCACACACATCACTGTCCCCCTTATCCACCCCCACCCCAACCCCAACCCACACACATCACTGTCCCCCTTATCCACCCCCACCCCGACCCACACACATCACTGTCCCCCTTATCCACCCCCACCCCGACCCACACACATCACTGTCCTCCTTAACCACCCCCACCCCGACCCACACACATCACTGTCCCCCTTATCCACCCCCACCCCGACCCACACACATCACTGTCCCCTTATCCACCCCCACCCCGACCCACACACATCACTGTCCCCCTTATCCACCCCCACCCCGACCCACACACATCACTGTCCTCCTTAACCTCCCACCCCATTACCCACACATCCCATTACCCACACATATCACTATCCCCCTTATCCACCCCCACCCCAACCCCGACCCACACACATCACTGTCCCACTTATCCACCCCCACCCCGACCCACACACATCACTGTCCCACTTATCCACCCCCACCCCGACCCACACACATCACTGTCCTCTTATCCACCAACCTCCTCGCCGCTACCCAGACCGATCACCACTCCTGCCTCCCTCCACCCTGCAGACTGGCAGCAGACCCCCCTCCCCCTGCCGTGCCCCCACTAGATATCCATCTGCCCTCCGTTCCCCTCCCACACCAGAGGTCCATCTGCCTCGTCCCCCCCACCAGTGAGCAATTGGGCATCCCCTCCCCCCAGGCAACGATCTGGCCTCACTCACCCCCCACCCTCCCCCCCCACTCCCCCACCACCCCCCCACCACCCCCCCACCACCCCCTCCCCACCCACACCCCCACCACCCCCCCACCCTCCCCCCCACCCCCTCCCCACCCACCCCCACCACCCCCCATCCCCTCCCCACCCACCCCCACCACCCCCACCACCCCCCCACCACCCACCCTCCCCACCACCCCCACCACGCCCTCCCCACTCCCCCCCAACCCCCCCACTTCCCCCCCCACACCACCCCCTCCACCACCCCCCCCACCACCCCCCCCACCACCCCCCCACCCCACCTCCCCAACCCCCCCCACCTCCCCCGACCCACCCCCACCCCCCCACCAGATAACAATCTGGTCTCACTCACCAACCACCACACCGCCCCCCCCACCCCCACCAAAGAATGATCTGGCTTCACTCACCCCTCCAGACCACAATCTGGCCCTATCCATCCCCCCCCCCGCCGAGAATGGTCTGGCCTCACTCACCTCCCCTCCTGCCTCAGAGGAACATCTAACCCACCTCCTCCTCTCTCCCCACCAGACAACAATCAGCCTTCCCCCCTACCACCAAACAACTTCAGCCCTCCCCACACCTCCCATCCCATCAGAGATATATCTGACCCGCCTCCTCCTCCTCCCCTCCCCCAACCAGACAATGATCTGGCCTCTCTCCTCTCTCCCCACTCCCAACAGGCAATGATCTGATCCGCCTCCCTCCTCCCCACCACCACTGATCTGAGTCAGTAAGCCATTGGAAGCTCTGAACGCGCTCTTCAGAAGCTGGAGTGCCCGATTCAGGCCTTTATTTAGCAGGTCCATTACAGCATGGTTCTGGATTGGCAAACACTGTGGTAAAAGGGAAAATGCTAATAAAGTTGGGTGGGCAGCTCATTAATTCAATTTAAATGCATGTTGTCATTTCCAGGTTTCGATAAAGTGGCAATCTGCGCGGACGCGGACGTGGATCACGTTAATGGCCTCACACCCGACTTTACCACATTTTCATGCCCCGAAAATGGGCATGATGCAATGGTAAAGTCGTTCCCTTAGTGTCAGCGGGATTAGCAATGTAAATGCGTGGGGTTACAGGGATAGGGTCTAGGTGGAATTGTTGTTGTTGCAGGCTCAATGGGCCGAATGGCCTCTTTCTGCACTGCAGGGATTCTAGGATTCAATAAGTTCAGCAAGCCCTGGATCTCTTGGACAATTCAGGGAAGAAGAGGAAGGTTTTTAGGATATCCAAAGGGAGCAAGTCAGCAGTGGCCCTAGAGGGATATAAGAAGTGTAAGAGGGAATTTAAGAAAGCAATTAGAAGAGCAAAAAGGGGACATGAACAGGGCATAAACTTGTGAACAGGATTAGGAAGAATCCTAAGATATTTTCCAAATACATTTAAGGGAAGGGGTTAAATGGGGAAAGAGTAGGGCCCATTAGAGACCAAGGGGGCAGTCTGTGTGTGAGGCCGCAGGATATTGGAAGAGTGTTAGATGAATAGTTCTTTCTGAATTCAGTCAGGAAAAGAAGAATATAGGTACAGAATTCAGGAAAAGAGACAGTGAAGAACTTGCACAGTTTGACATCAGAAATGGGGAGGAGTTGGAGCCTTTGATGGACTTAAAAATGGAGAAATCGCCTGGCCCGAATGAATTGCACTGTGAAAGGTGAGGCAGGAAATCTGACACAAATTTTGAACTCCTCTCTAGTCCTGGGGAAAGTGTCGGAGGATAATGGCTAATGTGATTCCACTTTTCAAGAAAGGTGGTAGAGATGAACAAGGAAATTACAGATCGGTGAGTCTCATGTCAGTGGTTGGGAAACTATTGGTGAAAACACTGAAGGAAAGAATTAATATCCATTTGGAAATTCATGGGTTAGTTAGGGATAGTCAGCATGGCTTTGTTAGACGGATGTCCTGCCTAACCAATTTCATAGAACTTTTCAAAAATGTGAGTCCGTGTGTGGATGAGAAAAGTTTAGTCAATGTTGTTCATATGAAATTTTGCAAAGCTTTTGACAAGGTCCAACATGGGAGATTGATTGCAAAGGTTAAAGCACATGGGATTCAGTGAAACTTGATGAGTTGGATCAGAAACTGGCTTAGTAATAGGACACAAAATATGATATTAGAAAGCTGTTCAAGTGACTAGAGGCCGGTGTCCAGTAATGCATCACAAGGATCAGTACTGGGATCCTTATTGTTTGTTATATACTGAAATTATATGGATGAAAATATTTGGGGAATGTTAAGAAAGTTTGAAGATGACACCAAGATTGGTAGGGTGATTAATAATGAAGAAGATGATCATAGATTACAGGTATGGTATTTGACCCTGCTAAGTGGGAGGTGATGCACTTTGGAAGAACAAACAAAACAAGGGAAGACTCCATGAATGGCAGGACACTGGGATGCTCTGAGGAACAGATGGATCTTGGGGTATTTATTCACAGATCCCTAAAGATGGCAGAGCACATGAGTGGGAAAGTTAAGAAGGCATTTGGGATATTTGATTTTATCAGTCATGACATAGATTATAAGTACAAAGTCTGTCAACACCAGATTTAAGTCCAACCGATTTATTTGATAGTAAACTCACTAGCTTTCGAGGTTTCCCTCTTCGTCAGGTGAATGGAGAGTTCTGGCCTCAGACAGAGCATATAAAGCACAGACAGTTTACAGATTACTGATTAGAATGTGAATCTTTACACCTAAGCTGCAGGTTAGGCCAGAACTCTCTATTCACCTGACGAAGAGGGAAACCTCGAAAGCTAGTGAGTTTACTATCAAATAAATCAGTTGGACTTAAACCTGGTGTTGTCAGACTTTGTACTGTGTTTACCCCAGTCCAATGCCGGCACATCCACATCATGGATTATAAGAGCAGAGAGGTAATGTTGGAGTTGTACAGAGCCTTGGTCAGGCCACAGCTGGAGTGATGTGTGCAGTTCTGGTCACCTCACTAAAAGAAAGATGTGATTGCATTGGAGGGGATATAGATAAAGCTCACCAGGATGTTGTTTGGGATGGAGCCTTTGAACTATGAGAAGAGACTAGATAGGCTTGGATTGTTTTCCCCAGAGTAGAGAAAGCTCGGGGGGGGGGGAGTGCGGGGGAACATGACTGAGGTGTATAAGATTATGAAGGATATGGACAGGGTGCTTTGGGTGCAGTTGTTCCCACTGGTTGAGGGGTCAATCACGAGGGGGCATAGTTTTAAAGTAAGGGACGGAAACTTCAGAGGGCATTTGAGAAAACGAAAATTTATCCAGAGAGTGGTGGGAATCTGGAATCCATTGCCTGGGAAGGTAGTGGAAGCCTGAAACCTTACAACTTTTAAAAAATATTTGGATGAGCACTTGAAATATCAGAACATTCGAGAATATGGGACAAGTGCAAGAAAATAGGATTAGCCCACCTTTAATGGTAGTTGTTGGTGGTGCTGATTTGGTGGGCCAAAAGCCTTTTGTATGACTCTATGGGCAGGATTTTATGGCCTTACTCAACCTGAGATGTGAAAATCCCACCTGAGGTCAATGGACCTTCCCAACGTCTGTCCCTCACCCGCTCCAGTTCCCATGGCAGGCGGGGCGGTAGAATTCCAGTGTATGACTCTAAGTAAAAGCTATATATATATTTCACACAAAAATTTTAATTTAACCAAACCAGAGTCCAATTATAGCTACTAGAATCTGTCAAATTGTTGACATGAGATTAATGTTTCAGATCAGCTCATCCTAGTCAGTGGCTATTTGTTCTGGTCAGATGTATTTTCAATTTTCTACATTCATTCTTTAAGCAAAAGGGAACTGCCCACCTCTTGGGCATGTTGACTAATCCAGTTTAAGAGAACCCACCATAGACAGATGAATGACATTTTGTGTTTCAGCTATTTGATAACTTGACAGCAACGTCACTTATTGAGTCACCAGTGACTAAGATGCAGAAATGTTTGTATATCTGACACATTCCTTCAGTCAAAACAAAACTAGTGATGTTGGAAAATCTGTCAGAAAATCTTTCAGTCAGTGAAAGAACATAATCAGTTTCTCCCTCACTCAAAAGACAGTTCAACTTAATTACTTCTATCTGCTACTTTGGGTCATTTTCACATATGTAAATTATACTAGATTTTAATATGCAAATTATCTTGGCAAAAGACTGTAATATACATGAATACATTAGCAGCACTATTATACGAATGGTGTGATATTTCACCATGAAGTGGCACTAGTTAAAGGAAGAAAAGTAGTAACAGATTTGCAAAATAGTTCATGTTTTTAATTTAAAGGTAGTTAAAAATAATGATTATATTAGTCAATTGTAAATTTCCACAACTCAATTCTTTTTTAAATTTGTTCATGCACTAAAGCAATGTAGAAATTACATCTAAAATATTATAGTCATTCGCAAGTACAGAACTTGAATATTGCTGAAAAATTACACATTTTGTCAAAGTTGTTTGTCTTGTACTCATCAGAGCAAGAGCGTACTGATTGGTAGAGGTATTACCATAGAGAATATGCCAGTTGATGGTGACTGACAATTAACTGCCAAGTATTGTTTGAAATTTAAATCAGGAAACTTGGCTCAGGTTGGTCATGGCTTTGCCTTGTGGAATGAACATGCATAGGCAGCTGGGATCAAGTGAATCCCTTGAAGAGTATAGCGGGTGTAGGAGCAGAGTTAAGAGAGAAATCAGGAGGGCAAAAGAGGACACGAGATTGCTTTGGCAGATAAGGCAAAGGAGAATCCAAAGAGTTTCTACAAATACATAAGTGACAAAAGAGTAACAAGGGAGAGATTAGGGCCTCCTAAGGATCAACAAGGTCATTTGTGTGCAGATCCACAAGAGATGAGTGAGATCCTAAGTGAATATTTCTCATCAGTATTTACTATGGAGAAAAGCATAGGGAACTTAGGGATATAAACAGAGATATCTTGAGGAGTCTACATATTACAGAGAAGGAGGGCCTGGAAATCTTAAAGCACACCAAGGTAGATAAATCCCCAAGACCTGATGAAGTGTATCCCAGGACATTGTGGGAGGCTAGGGAGGGAATTGCAGGTCCCCTAGCCCAGCTATTTGAATCATCGATGGTCAGGGTGAGGTGCCTGAAGATTGGAGAGTGACAAATGTTGTGCCTTTGTTTAAAAAGAACTGCAGGGAAATGCCTGGGAACTACAGGACAGTGAGTCTCACATCTGTTGTGGGTAAATTGTTGGAAGGTATTTTGAGATGCAAGGACTGATTAGAGACAGTCAGCATAGCTTTGTGAATGGAAAATCATGTCTCACAAATTTAATTGAGTTTTTTGAAGGGGTAACCAAGAAGGTAAATGAGGGCAGTGCAGTTGATGTTGTCCACATGGACTTTAGCAAGGCCTTCAACAAAGTACCACTGGTAGGTTGTTGCATAAGGTTAAATCTCAAGGGGTCCATCATTCAAATCAGGGTGAGGTATCTAAATGGATACAAAATTGGCTTCTTGACAGAAGCCAGAGGGTGGTTGTAGAGAATTCTTTTTCAAACTGGAGGCCTGTGACCAGCAGTGTGCCTCAGGGATCAGTGCTGTGTCCACTGTTATTTATCATTTATATTAATGATTTGGATGAGAATCTAGGAGGTATGGTTAGTAAGTTTGCAGATGACACCAAGATTGGTGGCATAGTGGACAGTGAAGAAAGTTACCTCCAATTGCAATGGGATCTTGATCAATTGGCCAATGGGCTGACGAATGACAGATGGAGCTTAATTTAGACAAATGCGAGGTGATGCATTTTGGCAGATTGAACCAGGGCAGGACTTACTCAGTTAATGGTAGGGCACTGGGGAGATTTACAGCACAAAGAGATGCTCATAGCTCATTGAAAGTGGAGTCACAGGTGGACAGAGTGGTGAAGAAGGCATTCAGCGTGCTTAGTTTCATTGGTCAGAACATTGAATACAGGAGTTGGGATGTCTTGTTGAAGTTGCACAAGACATTGGTGAGGCCACATTTCGAATACTGTGTGCATTCCAATGTATTCCAAATCACCCCATTAAAAAGGATATTAGTAAACTAGAAAGAGTGCAGAAAAGATTTACTAGGACGCCACTGGGACTTGACGGTTTGAGTTATAAGGAGAGGCTGATTGACTGGGACTTTTTTTCTGGAGTATATGAGACTAAGGGGTGACCTTATAGAGGTTTATAAATAATGAGGGTCATAGATAAGGTAGATTGTCAAAATCTTTTCCCAAAGGTTGGGGAGTCTAAAACTAAAGGGCATAGGTTTACCATGAGAGGAGAGAGATAAAAAAGTGTCCAGAGGGCCAATTTTCTCACACAGTGGGTGGTGAGTGTCTGGAACAAGCTACCAGAGGTAGTAGTAGAGGGAGGTACAACTTTGTCTTTTAAAAAGCATTTAGATAGTTACATGGATAAGATGTATAAGGGATATGGACCAAATGCAGGCAATTGGGATTAACTTAGGGGTTTAAATAAAAGGGTGGCATGGACAAGTTGGGCCAAAGGGCCGGTTTCCATGCTGTTAACCTCTATGACTCTATGAGCCAGCAGCTGGAGTGGGAGAAGGTAAAATCCAAAACCAATGTCTTGTACTTAAACCAAGGAGACTATAAAGGGATGAGGGAGGAGTTGGCTAAGGCAGACTGGGAGCAAAACTTTATAGTGGTACAATTGAGGAACAGTGGAGGACCTTCAAAGCGATGTTTCACAATGCTCAGCAAAAGTACATACCAGTGATAAGGAAAGACTGTAGAAAAAGTGATAATCAGTCATGGATATCTAAGGAAGTAAAGGAGAGTATCAAATTGAAAGAAAATGCGTGCAAAGTGGCAAAGATTAGTGGGAACCTAGAGGATTGGGAAATCCTTAAAGGTCAACAGAATGCCACGAAAAATGTTATAAAGAAAGGTAAGATGGATTATGAGAGTAAACTAGCTCAGAATATAAATCAGATAGCAAAAATTTCTACAAATATATAAAACAAAAAAGAGTGGCAAAAGTAAACATTGGTCCTTTAGAGGATGAGGAGGGGGATATAATAACTGGAAATGAGAAAATGGCTCAGGCATTGAACAGGTATTTTGTGTCAGTCTTCACAATGGAAGACATAAATAACATGCCTAAAATTGATGACAGGAAGGCTATGGCAGGGGAGAACCTAGAAATTATCATTATCACGAAAGAGCCACACACATAGCAGTTCCCCTTATCCATCTCCCCCCACTACCCAGACCAATTGCCACTCCTGCCCCCCTCCCCACCCCACCAATCGCCCGCAGCGGACCCCCCCAGCAACCTTCCCGCGCCCCCACCAGAGATATATCTGCCCCCCCCCCAACCAGAGATCTGTCTGCCCACCCCCACCACCAGGGATCCATCTGCCACCCCACCACCCCTCCCATCATCCCCATCTCTGCAGAGATTATTTGCATTTGCATGTCCTTTGTTTTTCTGTGTGTGTCTGTATGTATGCGAATGTTAAGGGAGTTTTAAGAAGAGATATATAATAACATTTCCAGATCACCATTTTGTTCCTATTTATTCAAAGAAGCCTGGTTGACGTCTCTTACTCTGGGTATCAGTAATAAAGGTAAAAAAGGTAATAAAGGTGAGTAAATTAAACTTTTAAACTAATGGTGCAACCTGTGGAAAAGTGGGGTTGATAATTCATGCACTCCTTCCATCCTGGTCTTGACACATGGACCAATTAGTCTATGTTGCCACTTGACTTTACTACAGCACTGACTTTATTAAAATAATGTGGTTACAAATCTATTATTGTTTCTAAATGCATCACAGAATTATTGTATTTTATACATGCACGTTAGTGCTATGTGCTCTTTGATATGTTATCAGTAAGTACACCAACGATATTAATGATGCAAAGCTGTGTTGTTTTGAGGTGAATAAAGCCTCCTTTGAAGTGAAGAACCACTCTTCACTGAAAATATTTGCTTTGACTACATCATATTTATCAAGCTCATCCAATTAATCTGATTGCCTGTTTACTGAACTGCTACATTAGGTTGATATGTTATGCCAAAGAACATTGTCAGTGACAATTAATAAAAAGAAGGTTTGGTCCTTCAGAATCCAATTTAGCGTCTTACACATAAAGCTCTTGGGGTAGTAAATACTGCTGGAGTTGCAACTTATTGTTTATTTCAAATTGTGCGTGCATCCCGTATTGCATGCCTCAGGATGAAAAATCTCTGACTGTAAGGGTATATTATTTAATCATTTTAGAGTACTCCATGTCCTTTGAAGATTAGAAAATGCAGTTTTCAATCATGTTAAAAAAGGATTTTGTAATTGCTTTGCAAATTTGTGAAAAGTGATGGTTAATTTCTTAAATTAGAAGAATCCCTGAATGACAACAGTTTTGAAGCCTAATTGACTCCTTTTTGTTGGAAACTGTAATTTCTCAGATATCTGAAATTATTTGTCATTACATAAAAAAACATTGTTTTATTCAGAGGTTTTTCCTCAATGTGCATTTACCAGACAGGAGAATAAACAGCTGCAATGATTCAGCTGGCAAACAAGCAAAATGAAATAGTCTTGCCAATTCGATCATATTGTCATTTTATGATTGAAATAAACAAGTAGGCTGGTTTGTTCCTTTCTGAGTTTTAATATACAACAAAACAAAAAAAATCTGTCATTTCCATTCCTTGAAGGGAGCAACTTCCACTTTTTTTTTAGAATTAATGGATCATCTTCATACACCTAGTTCTCGTAAGGGTAATTCAAAGGAAGTACAAGACAAGAATCTCAAAAATGTAAACTATTGTGCAAGCCATTTAGCACTGCCATGTGAGTGCTATTTTCCACTAACATGAAGCTGCCATCAGTCCAAAAAGACATTGTTTACCATACAATCCAGCAGTGCTGTATATAAACGTTACTGCTGATACAATGCAAGGTATGTAGGTTTATACATTCTAATGATAGGTTGATCAAATCAAACAGCATATTCCTTTCAGTTGTTCATAATAGGCAGTGTTTTCAAACTACAAAACAATTTGTCCACTGTAAGATGTGATTCTCTGACTGTACAGCACTTTCTGAACAATCCTGAGTTCTTTAATAGCTACATTAACAGCCAATTTAAATTAATAATTTGCAGTTGTAATTAGGCTTATTAACACATGCTAGAAGATATATATATTCATATACCAGTGCACATTCTCTTCAAACAAAGCCTTATGCCTTTTTTGAATTGTCCACAATTTTGGGAGGACAAATAGTGTGAGCCAGAACCTGGCAACCATATTGCAAAAGATTCAGACAACGTGAGGAAACTCAGGGCTGGCTTTTGGAAGCCACTCAATGGATGAAAATGGCTTCCAACTGATTTTTCCCACTCCAAGTATTTCCTATGTTATTTATAGATCAGCACGTGCTGAAACGTTTACCCGCAATAAAAATCTACTTTATCATCAAACAAATGATTTCCCGTGGCTTTGTCCATGGTAATGCTTCAGCCAATAAAA
Organism: Carcharhinus amblyrhynchos; assembly: GCF_965287045.1. NCBI lineage: Eukaryota > Metazoa > Chordata > Chondrichthyes > Carcharhiniformes > Carcharhinidae > Carcharhinus > Carcharhinus amblyrhynchos. The sequence goes on from NC_137328.1 coordinate 80,717,529, forward strand.
GTTAACTTGTCAACCAATTTTCTTGTGTAGCATAAATTGTTGTGACTGTGAAAAATTGGCATTCTTAGGTTTGTCCTGATGAGTACAAGCCAAAAGGTTGTGGTAAAATGTTTCTCTTCAGCAATATCCAAATCATAATGCAATTAACATGGATTGCACCAATCCAGTTTCCATATAACAAACACTGCTGTGAACTCTTAACGAGTCCATTAATCCATTCCTTACAACGTGCTGACATCTGTCTTAATAATTTCAACTGATAAATGTCTTTGGGGTAGAAAGTTTCAGATTTCTCCTAATATTTGTGTGATAAATACTTTCCTAATTTCACTTCCAACTGGGCTCTAATTTCAAGGCTACGGTCCATTGTTCTGGATTTCCCTGCCAAGAGAAATAAGTTTTTCTGTATCTATCCCATTGTCTCTCTCTCTTCATCATTTTAAACATCTCAATTGGATCATCTCTCAGTAATAATTTATGCAAACATTTTCACATATCTGACCTTCAGATATCACAGGATATGTCTCCAGAATTTCCTCACGAGTGATTCGATCAACATGTATCAACACAACTAACAATCACATTGATGCCCTAGATACCATTAAACTGTCAGTACAATATATAAAATACAACTCTATCAATTATCATATAGTTAAACAGCATTACAGTCAGAAGTAAATACAGTTGTATTTCTGCAGAATTCACAAAAACCTAAAATCCCATTTAAAATTGTTCCCCAGCTGCAGAATTTTGTATTTAAAGTCTTCACAATCAGGAATTTCCACAATGATCTGTTGCTGTGTCTCATAAGCCTCAGTCTTGTTTACCCAGAATGTGTTAGCAAAGCAAGCTGAGGAAACTCACCTGCTATATCAATGATGCTCTCTCTGATACATACAAATAGTGTGAGCCAGGACCTAGCAACAATATTGCAAAAGATTCAGACAATGTGAGGAAACTCAGGGCTGGACTTTGGAAGCCATTCAATGGATGAAAATGGCTTCCAACTGATTTTTCCCACTTGAAGAGTTTCCTTTATTATTTACAGATCAGTATGTGCTGAAACATTTACCTGTAATAAAAATCTACTTTATTGTAACTGTTATTAGTAGCATGTTATCATTATTTTGACTTCCACAGACATTTTCAGTCTCTGAGGAGTTACAAATGGTACAGAACATTGAGCAATCATCAACAAACATTCCCACTTCTGACCTTATGATGGAAGGAAGGGACAACCCCCTTGAATCCTTCCTAAAGCACACAATCATTTTCCTTTGTGCCAGATATGATTTCTACCAACAGAGGGTTGCCCCCTTGATTCCCATTGACACCAGTTTTGCTCGGGCTCCTTGATGCCACCCTCAGGCAAATGCTTCCTTAATGTCAAGGGCTGTCAGTCTCACCTCACCTCTGGAATTGAGCTCTTTTGTCCACATTTGAACGAAGCCATAACGAACAAGCTGAATGGTTCTGGTGAAACCCAGACTGAGCGTTGCTGAGCGGTTTATTGCGGAGTAAGTGCTGCTTGATAGCACCTTTGGTGGCCACTTCCATCACTTTACTGAGGATCAAAAGTTGGCTGATGGGGCGGTAATTGGCTGGGTTGGATTTTTCCTGCTTTTTGTGTACAGGACATACCTGATGTACTGAACCAGCACATCAAAGATTGGATATAGAAGGTCCACTCATGCGTAGAATTCACATAGAAAGTGCAGAATTCTTCACAGTAGAGTAGCTTAAATGGGCACATCACCAGGAGTTCCTGCAAACTGCAGTACATATATACCAGCTCCTCGCACAAAATAGAATACATACTGGGAGTAGATATGAGGATTGTTCACTTAGTGAAGCTAAATATTTTTGGTTACTGTTCCTGAATGAGTCTGGCACAGTAATGTTTTCCTTCACGTCATTTTTATTTCTGCATATTGTTTCGTACTTATATTTATGCGATAAAATGGCCACTGAGTGCTGTTGAATAATAATAAGACAATTCAGAGAGGTATTTGCTATCTAGCTTGATGCTTTTGTGTATCTGAACTAATTGAGGCAACCTATATGTGACAGAAATGATGTATGAGTGTTCCTATCGCCCAGCACTGGCAGGTGCTTATCTTTACTGAATCAATTCAGGATGAAGCCAAATAATTCAAAGGAATAACAGAACTCCAGCAGGCAACACCATCAGTGTCAAAAACAAAATATGTGACCATGAAATAGAGTACAATCTCCAAAGTCCTAACTACATCACAATGTAGTCAGGTTTGAGAAATAAAAAAATCCTTGAAAACACTGGGAGAGTGCATCATAAAATTATGCATTCCAAGCCTTTAATTTTCAACCCATTACTCATTCATTTTGCCTCACAGTTGGTGGCCACCACAATACATTTGAAAGCAGTTGACTCCTCCTTGTCCCTGGTTAATGCAGTGCAATCAGCGATATAAATGAAGGGGTGGCACAGTGGTTAGCACTGCTGTCTCACAGTGCCAGGAACCTGGGTTCAATTCTGGCCTCGGCTGGCTCTGTGGAGTTTCCATGTTCTCCGCGTGTCTGTGTAGGTTTCCTCCAAGTGCTCCGGTTTCCTTCCACTCTCCAAAAATGTGTGGGTTATGTTGATTGGCCATGTTAAATTGCGCCTTAGTGTCAGGGGGTCTGGCAGGGTAAATGTGTGCGGTTCTGGGGATAGGGCCCAGGTGGGATGGTTGTCAGTGCAGTCTTGATGGGCCAATTGGCCTCTTTCTGCACTATAGGGATTCTAAGATTCTCAGATTCTAAGAATGATGATGCTGGTCCAATACGGCTTTTCAGCCTTGTGGACTTTCCAATAATGTGGATTGTAATTGGATTCCTTTCAATCAGAAATCAAGCTCCTCATCATTTCAGTCATTTCTGATTACAAAGAAGAAAGGACAAAGAAACAGAAACAGCACAGGAACAGGCCCTCGAGCCCTCAAAGCCTGTGCCAATTATGATGCCCTAACTAAACTAAAAAAAACCTCTGCTCTTACTTTATCTGTATTCCCTCCCTATTCATGTACCTATCCAGATGCCTCTTAAATGTTACTAATGTCCTGCTTCCACCACCTCCTCTGCAGCGCATTCCAGGAACCCTCCACTCTCTGCGTGAAAAACCTCCCCCCCACATCTCCCTTAAACTTTGCCCCTCTCACCTTGAACTTGTGCCCCCTTGTAATTGACACTTCCACCCTGGAAAAAACCTCTGACTACTTACCCCATCTATGCCTCTCAGAATTTTGTGGATTAGTACCGGAACATATATAACTTACTACTTGAGATGTCTTTTTCACAATTCCACCTTATAGGCTCCTCACTGCTCTCATTTAAAGAATAACTTTATAAGGAGTGCATTGGACAGCCTTGAAATTGAGCAAGGGGTAATTGTGATTACCTTCTGCCTGATCCAAAGAGATGACGGCATCAGAAAAGCTTCATGCTGCCTGGTCATTTCATGATGTGTTGTGCAGCCCAATGTTGAGTGGTTGCCCACCTCAGTACCAAGGCCCAAGTCTGTGCAAGGCAAGAACCATTTAAAGTCAGCTTAAAGGGGAGGGACATCCAGACAACGGCAGGAGCTGAAACTATTTGGCCAACATTTGAAGATCTTCAAGAAAACCCTGAAATGTTGCAGTAGGAAAGAGAGCATGCCCCCAGAATATTATATGCTGCGCCAGAATTGCTGGTCCAGGAGGTGGACAAGAGAGGAATGGTTTTCTTTCCTCAAGGGGATCAAGGAGCCTCTAGACACGTGCTCACAGGAGACAGTGGAAGCAGGTAGCCATGGCAGTCACTGCCATCAATCTTGTGCTGAAGACTTAGACACAGCTCTGCAAGAAATTTAATAACCTCACACGAGCAGTCACAGTCCGGAAATGCATTCCTACGTGCCACTTACCTCGCATTGTTAATAGGTGATGAATGGAGCAACCTACATTAACCAAAATTTAAACCTAACATTCACATACTCCACCTGACCCTCACAATTAGCACTGCTGCAACATGCATTCTCACAACTCACAGCTCCCACATACTACCAACTATACAACTGTGATAGCACATCAACCAAACAGATTGCAACACATTCATTGCCGCACTTGCTTTCTTTAGGTTGGGAAAGTTCTAGAAACCAGGAAAGGTCATGCAAAATGTTGATAAAAAGGGGAAAAAATAGAATATGAGGGTACCCCAGCCAGTCCACAGAGAACAATTGGCATCCCTCTCCATTTAAGAGAAACAATTGGCTGTAAATAACTTGACGGATGCTCCTCCACAAAAGTGGGGCATAAACTTTGGGGCTTAAAAGCTGCTTTGGGGATTAAATCCACATCACCACCATCAGCCTTCATCAGACACAAACTCTCTAGCCAATTTAGCTAATCGACCCTCTTCCCTACCAGCCAGGAATATGAAAACAGATTGCAAGAACTTTAAAAGGATGTAAAAGGAAGGGCAGCTAAACTAAACATTTGTTCCTTAGAGGTCGAGAGACAGGAAAAATTATCAAGGGGAAAGAGGAAATTGCAGAGAATAAGAACCATTACTTTATGTCTGATCATAATAGAAGACACAAATTACATATAAGAGTTAAAGAGTAACTGAGGGACTGAAGTGGGTGAGGAACTTGAAATAATTAGTATCAATGGAGAAGAATTGAGAGAGAAACATATGGAACTAAAAGCTGACAAATCCCAATGAGCCTGCAAAGCTGGGTTCTAAAAGAGATAGCTACAGGAATAGAGGGTGCTCCGGTTCAGATATTCCAAAATTTCCAAAACTTTAAAATGGGGTCAGAAGGTTAGAAGTCAGTAAATATAACACTGTTATTCAAGAAAGGAGGGAGTGGGAAAACAGGGAATTACATGCCAGCAAGACTGACATTAGTTGATGGAAAATGTTGGAATTGATTTTTAGGTCTGGAAAGAGAGACATGTTGCTGAAGCTTTTTGTTTTTCAACCATCAGGACAAGCACAAGGATTGCAAATTTTAAACCATCACAACACTTTATATTGCAGGAAAAATGTATGTTGATCAGTTGCCAAGTTGACTGTGATTGGTCAAGGCATTGCCATGGAGAAAGCCCACATGGCTACAGGCTTTCCAAGCTCCCAGGAAATTCAAAACCATGCAAGGCTCGAACGTATTCCTTTTGTTTGCCACGAATGGGTCACTGTTTATGAATGTTTGTCATTTCCTGCAAGTGTAAATGAGCTATGTTATGAGCTTGACTAATTATCTTAAACTGATTGTTACTGAAGTTATTTCTGCACTTAGAATTGTTCAGCAAGTGCTTCCAATCATAGAATCACATCATTTTGATTTGAGATTTGCAAGCATGGGTTGAGTATGATCTGCATTCTGCAAACTTTCTCTGAACTGTTTCCAATGCAATTATATTCCCACTTAAGTAAGGAGACCAAAACTGTACACAATACTCTAGCTGTAGCCTCTCCAATGCCCTACAAGCTGTACCTTCATACTAACTTTGTGCCATTATGCACAAGGCTATTGCTCTTCTTTGAAGTAATGCCATAGAATTTCTTATGCTCTGAGTGGCAGATGGTGCCTCAGTTCAAGACCATATATAAAGATGGCACTGTTCAAGTCTTTGGACAGGACTTGAGCCCATCATCTTCAAACTCAGAGTTGAGAGTTTTGCCAAACTGAGTGATGGTTAGCCCCTGGCTTATGTAGTTAAAAACAGATTCCCAAACTGTCAAAACAACCTTGTTATATTCATTATCAGCGCTGTGTTGCCCTTTAGGAAGGATTCAAGGAGTGAAAATATCCTTGGGCATCTTGGAGAGGCAACAAAGGCCGGATTGATTAAGGTGCAGTTTGCCTCTCCTGTTTGAGGCTTTTCTACTCTGCCAAAGTTCCCAGTTATTCATTGTTGCTTTGAAGGCTGTGAGAAAGTCTTAGTCGTAATAGTAAACATCTATCCTTTCCACAAACATTGGAAGTACACTGGAGAACATAGTAGACCAGAGAATAATGTAGATCAAAGAACAACTGTACCAGAAATGCTGTACATTAGAGAACACTATATAGCAGAGTATATTGCTTTATCAGTGAATACCATAATCACATTGCACTACGTTGCATCCCCTAGTTTACAATTTTGAACTAATCACCATGCATCATCCATTTAAGGCCCATTTCTTCCTGCAGCATTTGATTGTGCCTGATTTTTTTTATTGGGAATTCAATGAGTACTTTCACAGGCTTTCATATCATTGTTGCACGTTTCCCCAACATTGCGCCATTCAACATCGCCATACCTTTGTTTTTCTTCTGCAGGAGATACCACAGTGCACAAATCCTTTTCATGATTCAACAACCCACTCAGTGATGATTCTCTCTCAAATATTTATATTTATCTGAACATCTCACTCCCCATTGATTGCTCATTTATCGGGGTCGATTTTATTTTGTAAGTCTGGTGTCAATAGGTCGAGAGGAGTGCTCCTCCAACACCTCAATCTGGACTGCTGCTGTCCCAGGTTCACATCCCCACAAACGCCCTCTCCACCCACCCCAATCTCCCAACCTTGGTCCCTGAGTATTACAATCCTTTCCTTGAACTTACTTTGAAGGCAGCCATAGGTGCCTATTATTGGCCAGTTTTAACCTGCTGAATGGCATTCGATGCCCGTTTGGTGAATGAGGCAGATGCTTTCTACTCACAGCCACCTCCTCACCATGGGTACTCGAGCGAGTTTGCTGCTGGATCCACTTGCCTTCATTTTAGTCTGCCCTTGTGAATTTCTTAGCCTCTAAGACCACAAACATTTTAGTCAGCTTATTGCTCCACAAGTTATCCCAGCTGGTCGCCTGTAAAGGTACCTGGGCTTTCTGTTTCAAGGTCATTTCGAAGCAAAGCATCTCATCATCTCATTCTCAATTTTACTTCATCAAATACTGCTCCCTCAGTTCCATTTCTCCCAATTGCACTTTTTTCATAGACTTTATTATTTCTGGTGATGCTTGTTGATTTTTTTTGCTCCTTCGGGGCTTTTTAATAATGGCTTATCCCAGTGGTTGCCTTTGATGATTTTGTTTCAAGGTGCTGTTTAACAGCTTAGCATATTTCTTCTGCTAAATTATAACTCAGTTGCTAGCTCTTTAATGTTTATTATTTCCTGTATAGTTTTCCTGCTAACAGAAGAGCCAATCCTTACTGCTGTTTATTTATTTCAGATGCACACTATTTCCAGAACTATACAGAACAGAACTCTCTCTAACAATGAAGCATTTCAGCAGCAGACCTTGTTTAGCTTCTGCCTATTACTGACAGCTTCTGATGGAAATCAGTTTTACCATCCTTCAGTGTCTATGTGACTGGATATAGTTTACATAGGATTACATAAGATAGATGGTGAGGTGTCAGGCCATTTGGCCTACTAGTCCATGCTGCAGCTAATGCTTCACTTGAGCTGCCTTCCACTTGACCTGCACTGTGCGAGTTTAAATTAAGCTTTATAGTGAAATATCCTGCCTTTTTACCATGTCATACAACATGCTGCTGTAAAATTGACATATTTATGGTGGCTTGGGGATGGGCCTACAGTTTAAAATTTGAACTGTCCCATTACCCCCTCATGTCCATCATGGAGGGAGTGAGATTCTTAACCTCAACCCAATGCTGGGGGGAATTGGTGGCATAGCTTCACCAGGCATAAATTGTGATGGGGGACTGCCAAAGGGATTCAAGGAGGATCCTGGGGGGGGTCAGGTGCTGGACTGCCGCAGGGTACTCAGGACTGGGTCAAGGTGGACATTCCGTATGTTACGATCTGGGCTGATGCCAGGTTGAGTTGGGTGGACATTCTACCTTGGTCATTCATCTTTTTCTGGCATTGGCCTCCGGTCCTGCAAGTCAGGCTGCCAGCACTGACTGCCACAGCCACTGCTTCTCAGGCTGCATTGGAGGCCCTGCTCCTGGGTCGCCTTCCCTCCTGAAAGTATAGGATGGCCCACTTCTCCTCTATGATGTCCAGCGGTCATCTGAGCTCTCTCTTGGTGAACCGTGGGGCTGGTCTGAATGATGCCCTCTTCCTGGCGTGAGTGCATCATTAGTGCATCAACTCCCTCTTGTTAACAAAGCACAGCTGTGGTCAGTCACATACCTGAAGACTCCATCGCAGTATGTTTCATGTGAAAGCTCTTTCAGTGCAATTGGTGTTGGTGGATTACGATACGGAACGTGCCAATAAAACTGGTGTGGATCACTCCATATTCTCACCATTATGACACTTAGAGATTTTTTGGGAGAATTTCGCCTGTGGTCTCACTAATACTCTGTACAATTGAACTCCCTACTGTTGTATTTAGTACCCTTCACAAAAATAATAACATTCTATTAGCTTCCCAAATTACTTGCTCTGTCTGCATACCAGCCATTTGTGATTCAAGCACTAGAAGACCCAGATACTTCTTCACCTCAGAGCATTGCAATCTCTCACCATTTAGATAAAATGCTTCTTTTATTAATTCTTCCTGCCAAACTGACAGTTTCACATTTTTCCACGTTATAAAATTATTCCAGCACAAAATAATACTTCAAAATACTGGTCCATGGTCTAACAAATATCACAGTTTGAGGATCATCAATTCATTTATGATTGTTCTCTGTAGTTTTAATCTTACATGGAGGGATCTATTCCTTACTGGAATAGTAAGGAATTCTTTTGAAGTAGTAGTTCCTAAATGATGACTGCTGTCTTTCAAAAGGTAAGTTGCTGCGATCATAGAAAAGTCGACTGGCACAATAGAGGCCCATGGGCAACAATTGGGAAAAGTGCTTGAAGCTAAAATGCAGCAGGAAACTCTGGAAATAAACAACAGATCAGTTAGGATCTGCAAAGGGAGAGAACAGATGAGTGTTCCTCGTTTTCATACTGAAGAATTGAATGACCTGCTAAAGGGCTGCACCAAAGCAGGGCACCTATAAATAAAAAAAATCCAAGTAGATTTGCCAATGGGAAAATGTCTCTGACAAGTGTTAAATCAGTAACAGCATCAACAAAAAATGGCAAATCAACTGCGGGAAGTGAAAGGGAAAATAAATATTTGTTTTATCAAATAAATAATTGTGGGAAAAAAGTTTTGGGATTTCCTGGACACTGAGGGCCACTGGTATTTGGGAATGGAAGAAGAAATTTATTTGCATTTCAGCAGGCTTTACAGAACAGTAAGAAAGTAGAATATAAAAATTCAATCTTTGAGACTAGCTACTTCCTGTAAGGTGCATGTTACCTTTAGCTCATCCCAGCCATGCTTTAGTAAATCTGCTTTATTTTACTGGTGGGTAAACTATTGTTGTTGCTAGGTTGCAGAAGGACCACAGTAAACAATGAAAACTGCACTCTAGGTCCAGAATAGCCTTAAGCCACATCACAGGAGATTCATTTGTGATTATCAACTTGAGTAGTGTGTCCCATGTCATTTGTCAGACCTCTGTGGCAGAAACATTTCCATTTTAAAGTATTCACTTTTCATTTTTATTTTGATACTAGATCTGCAAAATATAAAATTAATTTTGCAAAACATTGTTTTGTATCTAATTTACAGTGGTTGAGGTGTGTATTGCTACTGATTGGAGTTGTAAATATGAGGAATTCTATCCTTCATTTGGTGGCACAACCTTAAAATCCAACGCTGGTAAAAATGGAACACAACTAACAGCAGTACAACATTGCTGACGCATCTGACCTTACACAGAACAGTACAAAATATAGCTTGCTAGCTATTAGTAGTTAAAGAGGACATGGCACATAACTGGGAAGAAACATTTAACAACTCATCTTTAACAGTCTGAAAATTATAGCACAGTTAATCACAGAAAAAGACCTTTCAGTCCATCAAGTCTCCACTAGCTCTTTCAAAGAACAATCCAGTTAGTGCCACTAGCCTCTTCTTTTCCTATATACAACATACTTTTTTTTCTCTTTCAATTATTTATCTAATTCTTATTTGAAGGCTGCTATTGAATCTATATCCACTGCTCCATCAATAAGCAAATTCCAAATCTCCTGGCAGAAAAGATTTTCCTCATGTCCCCTTTGATTCTCTTGCCAATCACCTGAAGTCTGTGCCCTCTTGTTAACAATGCTTCAGCTATTAAAAACAGCTTTTCTTTGTTTACTCAATCTAAATCCTTCATGATTTTAAACACCTCTGTCAAATCTGCTCTTAATCTTCTTTGCACTAAACAGCACAATCCAAACTTCTGCAGTCTGTCCACGTGCCTGGAGCCATTCAAATGATTTTTTTCAGTGTCCTCTCCAAAGCCTTCGAAGAGTGTGCTGTCCAGAATATCATGTGGGCATTTTCTGCTTCCATATCTAAGGGGAAGCAAATGGAACTTAACATTGAACAATCATTGGTGAATATATCCCAGGGATATTATGATGATTGTCCCTGTAAGGCAACACAGGTGAGGGTAGGGTCACCTAGCCTGGATGACCAAAGCAAGACTGAAAATCCAATTTCCATCTCATTAGCAAGCCCAGGATAGTATCATCCAGGCTCACTAATGTTTCCCGACCCCTAAACACCCCACCCCCAACCCACCAGCAGAAGTTTTGACCAGCAGATCTAAAGCTGGTCCCTAACAATGGGCACCAGGCATGATGATGACCGGGGGGGAGGGGGGGGGGCGATGAAGGCCATTCAGGCCTTTCTGGGGGGTTAGGGGCAAGGGAAGTGCCCCTTGGTCAGTGCCAGCCTTGCATTGCTAGCCTGGCACCAGGCGGTGCCAAGGGAGGTACGTGTCCTGACAGTGCGGGCCTATTGGGAGCAGACTGATTAGTAGCGGTGAGGGCGCCACCTGCAGCACACTCTGTGTTAGGAGTTGGTGGGGCTGAGAGGGAGGATGATGATCAGGGCTGGCCATGGGAAGGGGGTCAGACTGGCCATAGGGAGGGGGAATTAAGCTGGCCATGGGAAAGGGGTTTCAAGCTGCCCATGCATGCTGGCAATTGGAGCTGGCCTTGAGTGGAGGGCGGAGAAGTTGGTGATCGGGGGTTCACAGAGCTCTGCGATCGGGAGGTCATGGAGGCCGGTGATCAGGGGAGTTGGAGACACCAGCGATCAGGAGGGGAGGCTGACAAAGCAATCAGGGAAGCCAGCAATTGGGTGGTCGGTGACAGGGGAGGGGCAGTGCACATGCACCGATCTGCCCATTGAAAGATCAGCACATGGTCAGTGGTCCATTCAGCGAACTGATGCCAGCCACTCATGTGAGGTTAAGTTTCGAATCCCCTCACCTTACCACCGTGAATCCCCCGGCAGACTCTGTAAAACAGAGTGCCAGAAATTCACCCCACTAAGTGTGCCCAAAATTCCAGAACTTATTAATGTTCCAGAGATTTTTAAGATGTCCACTAATATTTAAATTAGCATTTATCTTAAATTCTGAGTCAAAAACTACTGAGTCCAGTAAAATACATCTGTCCAAATTAAGAAGAGAACAACTATCACTACACTATCACAGCTAGGTCTTTACCTTGAGAGATGCTGGAGTGAACCCAACAAATCTAAATGTGTGTCTGAATTTCATACCATAAAAGCTCTAAACCAGCAGGAAGCATGTTGTGCACTCTTGTTGGACAACATCCCTTGTTTTGATCATTTTAATCAGCTTTGTCCTGGGAAGATACAAAAAGATATACATACTATATATATGTATATCTATATATTAGCCCATTAGCCTGGCTACATTATAAAATTACTTCTTTTCTCTGCTTTTCAAAATGGACGATTGCTGGGCTGATAAAACAGCTGCAGCTGGTCACATGCTAGCTTTTGAAAGTTTTGCAGTTGGAAAGAGTGAGCGAGAGTGTGTGTGCGAGAGTGCGTGTGTGCGTTTGTGTGAGCGTGTGAGTGTGCGTGTGAGAATTTGTGTGAGTGTGTGTGAGTGTGCGAGTGTGACTCTGTGTGTGTATGTGACTCTGTGTGTGAGTATGTGTGTATGTGTGTATGTGTATGTGTGTATGTGACTCTGTGTGTCTGTGAGAATGTGTGTGACTGTGTGTGCGACTGTGTGTGTGTCTGTGTGAATGTGTGAGCGCGTGTCTGTGTGTGTGTGTGTATGAGTATGTGTGTGTGTGTGACTGTGCGTGTGTGTGTGTGTGTGTGTCTGTGTGACCGTGTGTGTGTGCGTGTGTGTGTCTGTGTCTGTGTCTGTGTGACTGTGTGTGTGCGTGAGTGTGTGTGTATATGTGTGTGTGTGAGCATGTGTGTGCATGCGTATGTGTGTGTGTGTATGACTGTGTGTGTCTGTCTGTCTGTGTGTGCGTGTGTGACTGTGTGTGACCGTGTGTGTGTGCGTGAGTGTGTGTGTATATGTGTGTGTGTGAGCATGTGTGTGCATGCGTATGTGTGTGTGTGTATGACTGTGTGTGTGTGTCTGTCTGTGTGTGCGTGTGTGACTGTGTGTGACCGTGTGTGTGTGCGTGAGTGTGTGTGACTGTGTGAGTGAGTGTGTGTGTGAGTAAGTGTGTGTGTGCGGTTGTGCGGCATACGTGTGAAGTAAGCCCCCAATTCTTTTATTTTATCTAAGGTTTTTTGTGTGAGTTTTCATAGTGGGATAGAACACTGCAGATTTAAGTGTCGGGGAAAATAGACTGCCACTTATAAAATGGGAAATCAAAAACACTTTGTTCACAGGTGAGCACTGAGAGGAGAAATCATGGCTGGCTGTATTAAACTCCATCCTGTCTGTAAGAACATTCTTCAAGCAAACAGAATACTGTGAGGTCCAATACTGATCATTACATTCAGTTTCTAGGAGACAGTTGACAAGTTATTTAAGGTTATCCACTATCAAATAACCTATCAATGTCTTCCTGAGGTGATATAGAAGGTCAATTTTGTTTTTTCAGAACTGCCTTGTGTTAAATGATATCTCATATTCTACATCACAGGACGTTGTTGTTCATTCCCATAAAATTTGAAAACTCTTCTGAACAAAACTGAAGTCTTTTATTGGACATCATCTCTGCCTGGGAACCCAACAAACAAACTACACAAAATTTCTTGGGTGTTGCTGGTTGTAGTTTGATTCATTCAAAATCCATCCACCTTACTCTAATGGCTATCTATCACAATGAATAACTGTTGAGCATCAAATTTTGAAAATCTATGTGCTATATCTGCCACACTCCAGTTGGCCATTTCAATTGTTACAAAGCTACTGATTGCAGCTTATTTTCTACTGCTTGACATACTCTCCATAGCTTCACTGAGTCTTCTATGCCTTTATCTAACCATGGCCATCAAAGATAGTTTCTCACTGGACTCTTTGTCAAGTTCATCCTGAAGTGTTGATCATAACCTGCGCAAGGATATTTTGGCCCTGGAGGGAGTGCAGAGGAGGTTTACTAGGCTGATACCGGAGTTGAGGGGGTTGAGCTATGAGGAGAGGCTGAATAAACTAGGCTTGTACTCGTTAGAGTTTAGAAGAATGAGGGGAGATCTCATTGAGACATATAAGATGATGAATGGGATGGATAGGATAGAGGTGGAGAGACTCTTCCCGCTCAAAAAAGACAGTAGGACTAGGGGGCACAGCCTCAAGATAAGGGGGAGGCGGTTTAGAACGGAGTTGAGGAGGAACTTCTTCACTCAAAGGGTGGTGAATCTCTGGAATTCTCTGCCCGTTGAAGTGGTGGAGGCTGCCTCACTAAATATTTTTAAGAAGCGGGTTGATGGGTTCTTGATAAGAGAGGGGATTAAGGGTTATGGGGAGAGGGCGAGAAAGTGGAACTGAGCCACAACAGATCAGCCATGATCTTATTGAATGGCGGGGCAGGCTCGAAGGGCTAGATGGCCTACTCCTGCTCCTATTTCTTATGTTCTTATGTTCTTATTATGAAGATCACATAGCAATTGCGATCTGTACCTTTCAGGAATTACAAGTCTGGCTCTCCACATAATGCAACCTTTACTGACTGATAGAGAAAAACTGGCCTCCATTCTAAATCCAGTATCCGTGTTGGCATACATTTACATATAATCATAAACCTTTGCAAGTACAGGGTCCAATGCGTTGTTAGAGCAAAGAACAAAGAAACATATAGCACAGGAACAGGCACTTTGACCCTCCAAGCCTGTGCCAATCATGATGCCCAAACTAAACTAAAAAAAACCTTCGGCCCTTACTCAGTCTGTATCCCTCTATTGCTTTCCTATTCACATTCCCATCCAGATAACTCTTAAATGTTGCTAATGTGCCTGCTTCCACCATCTCCCTTGGCAGCACATTCTAGACTCCCACCACTCTCTGCGAAAAGCTTCCTCCGCACACCTCCCTTAAAATTTCCGTCTCTCACCTTGAACATGTGCCATCTTGTAATTGACACTTCAACCCTTGGAAAAAGCCTTTTACTATCCACCCTGTCTATACCCCTCGTAATTTTATAGACTTCTATCAACTCTTCCTTCAGCCTCCGTCTTTCCAATGAAAATAATCTGGTAAATGTTCATAGAATCCCTACAGTGCAGAAAGAGGCCATTCAGCCCATTGAGTCTGCACCAACCACAATCCCACCCGGGCTCTACATATTTACCCACTAACCCCTCTAACCTACGCATCTCAGGACACTAAGGGGCAATTTTAGCATGGCCAATCAACCTAACATGCACATCTTTGGACTATGGGAGGAAACCAGAGCACCCGGAGGAAACCCACGCAGACACGAGGAGAATATGCAAACTCCACAAAGACAGTGACCCAAGCTGGGAATCGAACCCAGGTCCATGGAGCTGTGAAGCAGCAGTGCTAACTACTGTGCTACCATGCCGCCCATTTTTCACATGTTCATTCACCTTTTCTCATAGCCAACACTCTCGAGACCAGGCAACATCTTGGTGAACCTTCTTTGCACTGTTTCCAAAGCTCCCACGTCCTTTTGGTAGTGTGGTAACCAGAACTGCACGCAATACTCCAAATATAGCATAACCAAGGTTTTAGACAGCTGCAACATGCTTCCCCAACTCTTGTACTCAGCCCCCCCACTGTTGAAGACAAGCATGCCATATGTCTTCTTAATCATGTTGGCCACCTGTGTTGCCACTTCTAGGGAATTATGGACCTGCACACCTAGATCCCTCTATATATTAATGTTCCAAACGGTTCTGCCATTTACAGTATAATTCACACCTAAATTTAATCCTCCAAAATGCATCACCTCATATTTATCCACATTAAACTCCATCTGTCATATCTGAGCCCAAATCTCCAATCTGTCTAGATCCTGTTGCAGCCTCTGACAATCCCCGGCACGATCAGCAACTCCACCAACCTTTGTGTCATCTGCAAACTTACTGATCAGGCCACCCACACTGATCACAATCTTCAGCACCCTTCCCCAATCATACGCACCTCAACCACCATCTGACCTCCTTATCCCCATTTTCCTACAGATCATTTATATATACCACAAGCAACAGAGGTCCCAGCACTGATCCCTGCAGAACACCACTAGATCTCCATTCTGAAAAACACCCTTCCACTGCTAATCTCTGTGTTCTATAGCCAAGCCAGTTCTGTATCCACCTAACCAGCCCACCACAAATCTCATTTAATTGTAGTTTTTGCACCAGTCTGCCATGTATGACCTTGTCAAATGCTTTATTAGAGTCCATATAAACAATTCGCAGCCCTTCCCTGATCAATTATTTTTGTCACCTCTTCAAAAAACTCAGTCAAGTTGGTGAGACATGACCTTCCCTGTACAAAACAATGCTGCCTGTCACTAGTCCATTTTCTTCCAAAAGTGCATATATCCTATCCCTCCCCATATCTTCTCCAAGAGCTTCCCGACCACTGATGTCAGGCTCACCAACCTATAATTTTCTGGATTATCCCTGCTTCATTTCTTTAACAAGGGAATAACATTGGCTATTCTCCAGTCCTCTGGAACCTCATCTGTGGTCAAAGAAGACATGAAAATATCTGTTAAGGCCCCAGCCATTTCTTCCCTTGCATCTAACAGGAACCTGGGATAGATCCCATGTAGCCCCGGTGCCAAGGGCTTGTCTACCGTAATGCAATTTAGGATACTCAACACTTCCTCCTTCAATATATTGACACTCTCTACAGCATTCACACGCCCATCCCTGACCTCAACATCTGTTATGTCCTTCTCCTTGGTGAATACCAATACAAAGTACTCATTAAGGATCTCACCCACTTCCTGTGACTCTATGCTTAATTTCCCTATTTGTCCTTGAGTGGGCCTACTCTTTCTCTTGTTATCCCTTCACTCTTAATATATGCGTAAAAAGCCTTGGGATTCTCCTTGACCTCGTTCGCTAAAGACATTTCATGGCCCCTTTTAGCCCTCCTAATTCCACAGTTAAGCTCCTTCCTACTTTCACTGTACTACTCAAGGGCTTCATCAGTTTTTATATGCATAGCCCTTTTGCATGCTTCCTAATCCCTTCTAACTAATCTTACAATTTCCTTGTCATCCATTGTTCCCGAATCCTGCCATTTCTAACCTTCATTTTCTCAGGTACGTGCGTGTCTTGCACTTCAATCAACCGGCTTTTAAAAGCCTCTCATGTGCCAGATGTGGATTTGCCCTCAAATAGCCACTCCCAATCCACATTTCCCAGTTCCTGTCAAATTTGGATGTAATTGTCCCTCGAGCAATTAAGCACCTGAGGGCCTCTCTTGTCCTTATCCATCACTATCTGAAATCCTATGGAATTATAGTCACTAAGTCCAAAATGCTCCCTCACTGAAACATCAATCACCCAGCCTGGCTCATTCCCCAATACCAAGTCTAATATGACCCCCTCCCAGGTTGGATTGTCACCAAACTGTATCAAAAAGCCCTCCTGAACTCATTTAACAAATTTCTCTCCATCTGAGCCCCTGGCTGTAAAGGATTCTCAGTAAATATGATGTGGAGATGTCAGCGTTGGACTGGGGTGGGCACATTAAGAAGTCTCAAACACCAGGTTAAAGCCCAATAGGTTTATTTGGAATCGCAAGCTTTTGGAACGCTGCTCCTTCCCCAGGTGAGTGGCCACTCACCTTCTAAAGTTAGGACTTTAACCTGGTGCTGTGAGACTTCTTATTGTGCTCAGTCAATCTGGAGAAAATTAAAGTCACCCATCATAATTACCCTGCTTTATTCACACCTTAAAAATTGTTCTACCAATGTAATCTGCTGTGACAGTAACTCTTTTACATGTGGAAAGAAAAATGCATTCTCCCTGCTGAGCTGTAGCTCTGCTGGAGATGGTAATCTAGACATCACACTGGTGTTATAAAGACTTTCCAATGATCCATATTTAATATCACACTGCTAAGCAGCCAAAATCAATGCCTAGCTCTATATTTGGGTGGCAGCTCCAGTGGCTACTGGAGACTTTGGAACCAAAATAGCCTTTAGTGGCTTATGATCAGCATTGATGCTGAAACTAAGATCCCCCCATGTAAGTATTTAAGGAATCTTCTTACTCTGAAAATGCTTCAGGTTTTCCTGAACATAATTTCACTCAGTGGCACTGAGAGTGCATGAAGCAATTGGTCTCTCCTCAACATTATCCAATACATGACATATCACAGCGCCTACTCTGTATAGAGGGACATCATATTCCAACTTAAGCTGAAATTCTCTGACCTCACTCATGGCTGGGATTCTCCGATCCTGGTCCAGTGAATAGAGATTTGTCTGAGTGCCAAATTCTCCATTTTCACTGGCAGCAGGAACTGTAGTACAAGATCAGAGAATCCTGGCCTTAATCGTTACAGATATATCAAATGTACAAGCATTGTACCATCAGGCAATTGACTTTTACACAACTAGAATTCCTTGTCACATTTCCTTGTCCACTTCCATTGAACGCCCTTCCTCAAGAGTTAATTCGATGGATGTAATAAGGTTATGAAATTTGGCACAAATTTACTGTGTAATTCATGAAGCCCAAAATATATTTAACTCACAGATAGTTTGAAGGTGTGCACATTTCCTTATGCTCCTGGTAAGATGTAACCCATCTTTGTCTACATTATGACTCAAATGTTCAAGTTTTGAAAATGTCACATTTGTGTGGCTTTACCCAAACTTCTTGCTTTTCCAAATAATGGAGCATCCTTTTCAGTCTGCCATAGTGGATCTGTTTGTTTAGAGCTGAAATAAGTACGTCATCCAAATAGCACAGAATTCCCTGAATTCCTGACAAACTTCGGTTCATCACCATTGGGAAATCCTGGAGACTGAAGAAACACCAAATGGCAGCTTACGAAACTGAAATAGACCTATCTGTATGCTAATAGTCAAAAATGACTTTGAAATATCATCTAAGTCAAGTTGCAGAAAGGTACTTGTCAGATCTAATTTTGAAAAAAATTCTAGTCTCCTGGCAGCATTGTGAATAGATCCCCCAGGTTTTACGAAGTGGATTACATTCTAGCACCTGATTTACAATTACCTTATAATCGCCCACATATTCTTACACTACCACATGACTTTGGTACTACCACTAAGGGAGTAGCCCAATTATTCTGTTCTACTTTAAAGCTAATATTCTCAGTCTCAATCTTTCTTTAATTGTTGCGCCCCTTAGAGCATAGGATACTTAAAGATGCCTGTAATAAACTAATCTTGTGTTCCTCTGAATCTGTACATTGGCATTATATCTTTTAATTGGTTTGCCAGTTTCACTAAAACTCTGAGCGTACATTTTGATCACATCATCTTGGTTGTGAATTTTGTTTCTACACAAAATAGTTCATTTCAGTTTAACTTCAGTTCTGCTAAACAGTTTTGTCCGAAGAAGAGTCATATCAACTCAAAACAATATTTTCTCTCTCCACAGATGCTGCCAGACCTGCTGAGCTTTTCCAGCATTTGTGTTCTCCTAACAAGACTGGTGTCACTACAATGATGGGCAATTTTGTACATTACTCCTTGTACGTGACTGAAATTGACACACTTTCCATTGTGGGGATTTTCTCTCCTCCACAACTTTGTAATTCTATGTGTTATTTCACCAGCTGGTGCTGACTCAACTTTTGATTGAGGAATCATGCGAATGGATCGCCCACATTGACCTCCATGTTTACTGAAGCTCTATCCAACCCTAACTGGACTATGACGCCCTGCAGATTTCCATTGGACATCCTTGTGCTTTGGACTTTTGTTCTGCCACTTTCAGAAAGATGTTCACAAACACCTCCAGTATTCAGTGTTCCTGCACTTCTTTAAAACAGCAGTATTTATCTTCTTGTTATTCCTGTCAAAATATATCCCATCATAATCTTCTGGATTGAATTTCACTTGCTACGTGATTCTGGCCGAGTGAAATCTGTGACTATATTCCTCACTGCATAGCATACTTTTAATGAGGCTGAAAAGTCTGGCTGGGATGGAATGCCTATTCTCTAGCCTATTCAACTATTTAATGAGATTATGGCCGATTCATTCATCTACCTTTGCTCCATATTCCTTAATCCAAGGCTAGCAAAAATCCAGACGTAGGTTTATTATTTGAGCTAGCATCCGATAAGAGATGGGTGAGAGGTCCACATTTCTAATACCTTGCATTTGGCAAAGTTATATAACTTGCCCCTTGAATGAACTGGTTTTGATTCTGAGGTCATATCTCTTTGTCTGACACCATTTTGCCAGTGAACTGCATTTCTACCCTATCATTTCCTTTCAAAATCCCAAACAGCCATACACAAGTCATCCCTTAACTTTTATAATCCAGAAAATAGGCCTAGTTTATGTAATCTCATAATCTAATCCTCAGGATCCAGGTAACTTTCTGATGAAGCTGTGTTGCACACCTTCCAAGGCAAAAATGTCAATTCTAAGGTGGAGTGCCAAGACTGTACACAGTTTAGAAGAATAGTAGCTGGTGGCAATGATTTGGGACTGATAAATAAGAATTAAGGTTCAAGGGTCATGGTTCAAATCCCAGCAGGGCAGTGGAGGAATTTAAATTCAATTAAATAAATATCTGGAATAAAAAGCTAGTTTCAGTAATGATGATCATGAAACTAATGACTATCATAAACATCCATCAGGCTTATTAGTGTCAGGGGGGGAAATCAGCCATCCTTATGATCTGCGTACAAGTGAGTATAGATACACACCAATTTATTGGCTTTTAACTGCCTTCTAGAATTACCTAGCAAGTGACTCAGTTGTACTAAACTGCTATAGAAAAGCTGAATATGAATGAAATGGGATGGATGACCCAGCATCGGTCTACACATCAAAAACAACAAAAGGCACAGCCTCCCCTGTCAACCCCAAAAGTCCTCCCTATGACCATCTGAAGACTTGTACCAAGGATACACTATTCCATGGACTGGTCAAGCAAGATCCTGACATAGTCATACTCACAGAATCAAAATCTACAGTCAATGTCCCAAACATCTCCATCACTGTCTGTGGGTTCTGCTGGCAGGGCAGACCCATCAGAAGTGGTGGCAGCATGGTATGCCATCAGAAGGATTGATCCCAGGATTCCTCAAAATTGACTATGGGCACTATGAAGCCTCATGACCCCAACACCCCCACCCTCCTCCAAGTCAGCTGATGAATCAGTGCTCCCTAATATTGGACACCACTTGGATAAAGCCCAGAGGATAACAAGGACAAAGAATGTACACTGGGTGGGGGCTTTGACATTCATCACCAAGAATGATTCATTAGCACCATTACTGACCGAACTGATTGAATTCTTAAGGACATATCTCCGAGACTGGAATCGCAGCAGGTGGTGAGAGAATCAATGAGAGGAAAAAAGCCATTTGTCTTTGTTCTCATCAATCTACTTTTTTCAGATGAATCTGCATGGCGGTACTAATTGGAGAGAGTGCTGCACAGTCCTTGTTGAGATTAAGTCCCAACTTCACACTGAGCATCATGTTTCTTGCAACAACCAGTGTGATAAATGCTATAAGTTTAAATTAGATCTAGCACCCCAAAACTGTGCATTTATGAAGCGCGGTGAACAGCAGCAGAATTATAGTCAACCACAATGTGTAAACTCATGGCTTGGCTTATCCCTCTCTCTCCCATAGGCAGAGTTAAGTGATCCTGCAAGCAATGGATCAGATCAAAGCTTGTAATTTCTGGTCACAAATCATAGTGAACAATTAGACCATTAACTGGAGGAGAAGACTCCACAAATGTCCCCATTTCCAATGATAGCAGAACCCAGTATCTCAGTGCAGGAATTATCCAAATGGATAATCTCAGCGTCCTCCTGAGGCCCCCACCATTCCAGTCTACTCATCTTAGTCTACATAATATTAAGTTAGAGATGGTGGTGGAGTGATAATATCTCTGGATTAGTAATCTAATTTTGATTTATTATTGCCACATGTATTAGTATACAGTAAAAAGTATTGTTTCTTGTACATTACACGGACAAAGCACACCATACATAGAGAGGGAAAAACCAGCTAATGCTCTGGGGCCACAGGTTCCACCGTGACAACTGGTGGAATTTAAATTCAATTAGTAAACATAAAATATAAAGCTAGTCACAGTAATGGTGACCATTAAGCTACCATCATTGTCATATAAACCCATTTGGTTCACTAATAACCTCTAGAGAAGGAAGTCTGTCAGATTTACCTGGTCTGGCCCATATGTGACAACAGAAAGAAGTCTCACAACACCAGCTTAAAATCCAACAGATTTATTTGTAGCAAATGGCACAAGCTTCCAGAATACACTGTTCCTTCGTCAGGTGAGTGGGAGTTCTGATCACAAACAGGGCACAAAGACACAAACTCAATTTACATGAATAATGATTGGAATGTGAGTCTTTACAGCTAATCAAGTCTTAAAGGTACAGATAATATGAGTGGAGAGAGCATTAAGCACAGGTTAAAAGGATGAGTATAGTTTCCAGACAGGAAAGTTAATGAGATTTTGCAAATCCAGGCAAGTCACGGGGGTTACAGATAGTGCGACATGAAACCAAGATCCCGGTTGAGGCTGTCCTCATGTGTGCGGAACTTGGCTATCAGTCTCTGCTCAGCGACTCTGAGCTGTTGTGTATTGTGAAGGTCGCCTTGGAGAATGCTTACCTGAAGATCAGAGGCCGAATGCCTGTGACCGCTGAAGTGTTCCCCAACAGGAAGAGAACAGGTGATTGCCTGGTGATTGTCGAGCGGTGTTCATTTGTCCATTGTCATAATATCATCTGCATGGTCTTCCCAGTGTACCAAGCCTTGGAACATCCTTTCCTGCAGCGTATCAAGTAGACAATGTTGGCCGAGTTGCAAGAGTATGTACGCTACAGCAATGGATAAATGAGCACTGCTTGGCAATACTGTGGGACTTCTTTCTGTTTTTACCCCTGTCTAATGCCGGCATCTCCACATCATGCCCACCACATGTGACTCCAGGCCAACAGCCATGTGGTTAACTCAAGTACCATTCTGAAATTGGCAACTTCTTGGGGGCATAATTCTTGGGTGCAAGGGGCCCCTCGAAAGTTAGGGGCTAACAAATTAGGTGGGCAGTCTGGCCACCACAGGTTTGGAAGGCCAAAGAGCCTATTTGTCTGTGTAATTTTCTTTGTGCTTTGTTCTATGTTCAATGGAGAAATGTGAATCATGTGTTTGGCATCATGGATTCCTCAGCCTCCCTTGCACTTAACCTTGTTTCCTGTGTTACAGGGGCAGATCTGGATGCCCCAGGGCCCAGCGACAGCTCCCACCCCTCCTGATAACAATAGCTCAGATGAGTCCTTGGAGGATATGGGTGAAGGGACCTCCGAAAGTGGCACCGTTTATCCGTCAGCTTGTACCTCACAACTCACCATCCCAGATACCGACACGTCAGTGGGTCCAGTTAATGTTGAGGCTTTTGGGTCACTCTCTGGTGAGCATGACATTTGCTGATTTATATCGGGTACAGGAGGGAACGTCCGAGGCCGCTGGTGAGCGGGGGCCTGCCGGGGGGGTGAGGACTCAGCTGGCCCCAGGCTACATGCTGATCGTCTGCGATTACTTCTCCCTCAGCTGCTGGAAAACCAGAGAAAACAGGAGGGGCTGACGGCCACACTGGACCAACTGCAAGGCTGCAGGGAGGACTCCCAGAGTCTTCAGGTGGACCAGCTATTTCCTGTCTTGCATGCTTCCCAGCCAACACTGCAAGGGTGGCATCTGCAGT
Source organism: Carcharhinus amblyrhynchos (assembly GCF_965287045.1). NCBI lineage: Eukaryota > Metazoa > Chordata > Chondrichthyes > Carcharhiniformes > Carcharhinidae > Carcharhinus > Carcharhinus amblyrhynchos. Next base: position 80,740,716 of record NC_137328.1, read on the forward strand.
GGAAAGCCTGGGACAGGGGATCCTCACTATGGGTAGCAGGTTCCAAGTGATAGCCAAGTCATAGCAGGCCACAGCTGAGGGACTGAACAGGCTTCTCGAGATTCTGTGGCCCATGGCTGACAGGCTTGAGAGCTTGCAGGAGACCCAGTGGAACAGCACTGAGACACAGCAGGCAATGGCAGCAACCCTTGGGAAGGTGGCCTAGTCTCAGAGGCCCATGGCTGAGTGTTTGCAGAGTGTGGTCCAATCACAGAAGGCACTTTATGTCTCCATTCAGAGATGGCAAACAACCCAAGTGGCCATCGCAGAGAGGTTGACCACCATGGGTAGGACACAGGTGGTCCTCCAAGACTGGCAGTGTCAGGTGACGCTGGGTCTTTTGGAGCTCCTGCAGAAGCACCAATGTCCCATGGAGTGACCGGGGCCAACAGGAACACCAAGGAAGGAAGAAGGGCTCGAGCCCACGCTGGGTGCTTCCAGCCAGGAAACCATAGCTGTGGCAACACCTCCTGACTCCCCCTTCCTGACACCAGGGCGTCTCAGGAGCAGTGGGATAAAAAGGGTGTCATGGAAACATCCTGTACTCCTGGAAGCAGGCCAGGGCTCTCAAGGTCCTGGGCATCCAGAGGACGTCTGCTACAAGCATTGCAGGCCACAAACTGAGGTAGGCAGCAGGCCCCCTCCACCTCTGATGTACATTTTGGGGAGTCACTGAGATATAGTGGTAGGCCACTACATCTGTGGTTAGGAATTGTAGCTGCACTGAGATGGCACAAGGGAAGGGTTGTACTCGTTAGAAAGAAATGTAAGCACCTTAACGTTTTCTTTTCACATGTCTTTATATCTCACCAGTTCATCTAAATGCCTTTATTGTAAATAAAAATATTTTTCAACACCCACCTGCGAACAAGTTGTCTCGATTATGATTCCTGCCCTGTTGACGATCATCCGACAGATGCCTCATGGTAATATCAGTTGGGGAGGCCCCTCAATGCAGTGACACTGAGAAAAGGAAGCCGTTGGTCTTTCATACCCCACGAGCGATCCCCACCAGCCCCAGGCCCCTGTATGGAGATTTCAGATCCCTTATCCACTGGACAGATGTGGACCCAGGTGCCAGTGTGCATGTTGAGCTGAAGTAGGAGTCAGAATAGTTTCCATGAGGACATCATCAGAATGGTGCTTAGTGAGTCGTCAGCATCCTCCTCCTGCCTCTGGGTACACAGAGTACCCAGGCCCACCATTCTGGTGTCACAATGTGCAGGATAAATGGAAGGCATCTGAGGGGAATGGAACCCACAATCACCATCCCCTAGCAACTGAACGGCCTGGTTATCAGAGCCTTCCTTGCATGCCTCAGTTAAGATGTCAGCCTTCCACTGCCTAACTGGTGTTCCAAGGCATTCTCTTCCTCCTCTTCCTGCTGGTCATCCTCCCCTGTCACGGCCAGCTGGTCATCCTCCATGCCCTCTTCCTCCTCCAATATATTACCTATCTGTTGTGCAAGGCATAGCACACCACCACAATGCGGGAGGAGATCAGGGGGCTGTACTGGAGGCTCCTTCAGATCAGTCCAGGCACTGGAATCATATCTTGAGGAGCCCAATGCACCTCTCTACTATTGCGCAGAGGCTACATGGGCCTCGTTATTGCGGGTCTCCGCCTCAAACACAAGCTTCCGCACAGGCCTCATGAGCCATATCTGAAGCGGGTAACCCATATCACCCAGGAGACACCCCCGCGGCCTGGGCTCCTCCTTAAATGCCTCTGGGATATCTGAGCTCCTGATGATGAAGCTGTCATGCACGCTGCCTGAATGTCTGGTGCAGACGTGCATGATGGTCATATTGTGGTCACACATAATTTGTACATTCAGGGGGTGGAACTCCTTCCTATTAACAAACCTTCATGGATTCTGTAGGGGGCCCCTGAGGGTGATGTGGGTACAGCCGATTGCCCCCTGCACATTCAACATCCCCACAATTGCAGCGAACCCTGTAGCCCGGGCTTCCTGATGGACCAGGTCCAGGTTAAATTTGATGTACTGCCCAGCCTGGGCATATAGGGTTTCAATAACCTGCTTAACTCAGGTGTGCACTGAAGACTGGGAGATCCCACAGATATCTCCGCTTGGGCTCTGGAAGGAGCCAGTTGCATAAAAGTTCAGACCGGCTGTCAATTTGACAGCCACCGAGACTGGGTGCCCCCCACCATTGCCTCTAGGTGCCAGGTCCTGCAACAGGTAGCACGGTTTCCTTTTGGAGGTGGATAGTCAGTGACACAACGTGTCCGACATCGCCTCAAAGGACGCTCGTGCACGGAACTGCCGGGATCTCTGCTCCCGCCTTCTCCTATGCCCCCTCCTGCCTCTAGTAGCCAGCTCCCTCTCGTCCGGCAAGTGGTAAGGCCCGGGCCTCCTGTGCTGCAATTCTTCCTCCTGCTTCTCTTCCTCATCTCCAGCGGCAACCAAAAGAACAGCAAGATCGATTGGTTGCATCGCAAAAGACATCTTGTCACTCTGAAGGAGGTGGGGGGTGAGGGGTGGGTGGAGATGAACAAATGTGGAAGTCATGCAATATTGCTTGTCCCTAGCACATCAACAATCAGAGTACCCCCACACCCCAATTCCCCCAGCTATATGCTCCCCCAAATCACAGGCCCCCACATTCCCCCAGCCACATGCTCCCCACAATCACAACTCCTTGCAAAGTTGAGAGGCTGCAGCAGTGCAATCTGCAAGGGCTTTGTGCACATACTTCAGCTGGAAGTGAGCTGAGTGCACTAGGACCCAGCAGCAAGACCCGAAGTCGGTGCTGAGACGCTGGTCTGTGCTGCAAGACAGACATTGGAGACCCTTCAGAGCAACAGCCCCCCACACCCCCTCACACTCACAGAGCCGCCACCGACCCGACAGAAAATGGTCACAACAACAGGACACCTGTGAGTAGCAGGCAGCCATCGGACACCATGCACTTATCTCCTCACCAATCCTCGCTGATGAGATGCTCGAATCAGACTTATATTGAACATGTCTGTTTTGCGCTGATTCTGGATTGGAGAACGTGGTGGTAAAGGGGGAAATGCTGGTAAAGTTGGGCAGGGAGCACATTAATTCAATTTAAATGCATGCCTTGGTAAAGTGGGCGTCTGCACGGATGCAGGCGTGGATCACATTAATGGCGGGTGCACACAATGGCAAAATTGGGCCCTTTATCTTTTAAAATGTGCAAAATCTTACTTTGTCAAATTATTTGGGTATTTTTGACACAGGGACAATAGCCACATATGTGACCTATAGTTTCGGTACAGTGATGTGATCACAAATGAGTTCTGTTGTAGAGGAGTCAGATAAGGATTTTGATTGGACTGCAATATTTCCTGTAACTTATTTTAAAGGCCACGCATTACCCTTGACTAACCTTTTCCTCTAATCTAATCGTAAAAATATTTTTTGCCAACCTTGATATCTTTCACATGTTTCTTATTCTAACCCTGTTTAGCAGCTCCTACTATCTTCCTTTTTTTGCTTTATTGTTCTTTGTATTTCTCACAGTCCCAGGATTTGCATTATTTTTTACACTTTTCTATTCCCTTGCCTTTAGATTTATGCTATCTCTCATCTCTTTCATCTATTATGGCTGTCTTATTCATGGGAACAGCAAATGCCCCTTAGGGTTATATGCTGGTCTTATATTAGGCTAATTTATTTTTTGAAGATCATAGTTTTGAGCAATTTTCCATTACATATTTCTGTTTCATCCCATTGAAGTTAACATTACCAAAATCGACAATCAAGCGACTGTTAACCTCTCAAAATAGGAGGGATAGGAAGTTGAATGTTAAAAACTGGAAACAGGAATCTAACCCTCTTCAAATCTGCCCATTTTCAGACATGGGGGAGGGATGAAGGCAGCTGACAAATCTGCTCTCAGAAGGGACAATTTAAACATTTTACCCAAGTTGTATGTTTTCATTTTAACTGCTGCTCTTATATTTAATCCGGGTACATTAGATTATTCTAGCTTTGGGACACTGATGGGTGAAAGGAGACAAGAAGGATTGGATCCATACATCATGTGCCAGAAGGAAGGAAAGTGTCCTCTAAACCTAGCAAGCAATCCAGTAAACCTTTCCCCAACGACACCTTGATCACCATCTCCCCCTTCCCTGGTATATCACAGTAATTTCATTAAGCACAGTAAGCCTACTGGAAAAAAGACTTTATATCTGTCCCACTGCTGCAGCAGTCTTTATTAATGTGTTTCTGTGAAACGCTTCACTGAGCTGATTTTAAGATGTCAACCTCCAGAGACAGATTCATGCCATGGTCACTGACCAAGGAAAGTCTGAAGTATCAATCATACTGGTTACATTTCAAAACCCAAACACCAACAACCATCTTGATGGCACTGATCATACCCACATTGATCATAATCTTCAGCACCCTTCCCCAATCATACCCACCCCAACCACCAAACTGATCTCCTTATCCCCATTTCCACCTGTTGTCCCTTCTCTCCCCACTAACCCCCAATGCCAAATATATCATTGGGCACTGAGAATGCCCCAGGTTAAGATCATGGCCCACTGTGGCAAGTTACATTGATCTATAATAAATTGAAGTGCTCATTGATTCCAGGCTAGAAAGGATTTTATTCACATCAACTTAAATAGTTGTAAATATTGCTCAGGTTAAGAATTGCTGCAGAGAAGCAAATTAGAAAACAGTAAAGTAATCCATTGTTTGAAGGCGTTCACAGACCACAGAAAAAACTTGTAGTAGCTGTATATCTATATATATCAGCATTAGTAGGGCACTAGGCAATGTTTAATCACACAGTTAAATTCAAGCTCATTAACTAGTGCCAGAGGCATCTGTTGTTAGCCCCTATGAACAGTCAATGCAAATCAAATATCCTTTCATGCTTCTGCTAATATCAAATTTCTTTTATCACTAATCTGAAATGTCAACAGGATAAAAATTACTTTGCGCGTACGAGTTAATGTACAATAACCCAGTGTGTCAATGTTATCAGCGAATAACACAACTTTGCTCATACTCCCAAGCTTCTTCTAGGAACAAGCTATGTGGGTGTGTATTAATTCACAAACATGTATTTATTTTATTCGAATTTTGAGAAACTCGCAGATTTGCTCAAGTTTGCCTTTTTCCCCACATTGTTCCAAACATCTACTTTAATGGTGGTGGGAAAGTACCTGGGAAGTGGCAGAATTCCCGTATTGTAGCAGCACTGGAATCTCAAATATTTCAAGTCACTTAGTGGAGCAGCAGCAGAGGTGTTTCAAGGGAGGGTAAAGGAGGGTAACTACACTGCTGTTCCAGGCAGCAACTACACTGCTGTTCTAGGCAGCACCCACACCACTGTTCCAGGCAGCAGCTACACCGCTGTTCCAGGCAGCAGCTATAGTGCTAAATCCAGTCCAGAGATAGGTAGAAACATGTAAGGAATTAGTATGGGTCTGCGCCATACATTCACCTTCTGCTGTAAGTATGTACATAGTTCCATATTGCGAATTAAAACTTCTTTGTAACTTGTACACGACTGCTTCATGGCATCCAAGCAGTGTATGATATGGGGAGCGAAAACTGGATGGATCACAGAGCTCCAACAAAACACCAAATTCAAATGGGTGGCGGTCCTCCCACTAGTAAGGCAAGTCAGAAATTCCCCCAAAATTGGAAAATCATGTGCTTTTAGTCATAAAGGAAATGAGGTGGGTTGGACGAGGGGGGATGATTTGAGATGAATTATGGTAAGAGACTGGTAGACTTCTCAAATTAACTATTGTCTTATTATTGCCAAAGGGGATAGGGATGTACAAAATTGATAAGAAAACCAGGAAAAATAACACAACCAATAAAGAAAACAGGAGTCAGGTTTGAATGGTACATATGTGAAGACAGGAAGCATGTGAAACAAAATTGCAGAGTTTAAGCATTAATAAGTGTAGGAAGTTATAGATGTCTGGGCAGAACAGATAACCTAGTTTTCCCCTTACACTAGCTTCAGGAGGGATGAGGATGGTTTGACATTTAAGAAGTTTATTTTTACTTTTTTTTGGCCATGTTATTGGTAGCTGTGTACCTGGGAAAGTTAATTACAGCATCCACATGCTACACTCTATGATGACCCAATTTGGCAAAGGGACATGAAACAAGTGTTAGATTCATTTACTCTTCCACAAAGATACCCTGGACAACTACCCTGAACAGTAAGGTGTGCCATACTCTTCTGGTGAGGGCCTGAACATGCGTATGTTTTTGTCGTTCCTTACCCAAGAAACAGATGCTGTGCACTCATGTTTCTCAGCTATTGTTATAGAACTTTATTCCAATATTGAGATAATCAAGTGTCTCATCAGAAGGTAGTTTCTATAACAGCAGCTCTCCCTCAGTACAACAATGAAGTGTCAGTCTATATTATGCTCTCAGCTCATGGAATGAGACTTGAAGTTAGAACTTTCCAAAGTAAATATGCTACCAGCTGGGGTAAGCTTATACTTCACAGTTATTGAACAAAGAAACTCATCATGAGGTTCAGATAGTCTCCAGATTCAAAGTCATTACCTTCAATGCTAACAATACTTTACTCTGTCTTTACTATGTTGTATGGTTACTAGTGTATATACATTTTGTTCCCCCAATAATTAGAAGGAAAACTTGATGAAATCTGAAATATTTGTAATTATCTGTAAGCAGAATTGAACACGTCAGAGATCATTTTACTTTTAGAAATTTATTTTGATTTATTATTGTCACATGTATTAACATATAGTGAAAAGTATTGTTTCTTGCATACTGTTCATAGCGAAGGAAACGAGAGAGTGCGGATGTAGTGTTACAGTCATAGCTAAAGTGCAGAAAAAGATCAACTTAGTGCAAGGTAAGTCCATTCAAAAGACTGGTGGCAGCCGGGAAGAAGTTGTTCTTCAAATGTCAGCTTCCCCAGCAGTGGTGAGAAGAAACCTGCTGGTGTCATGAAGAAGGTGCGATTAGAAGAGGCAGAGAAGGTCAGCAGCTGGAGCCTTGTAGCCAGTGCTTCGATCAAGTTCAGGAAGTGCTTAGAAGAAGGACCCAGCTCAGGAAGGTTGAGTACATTTGCCAATTCACCGACACTTTGTTATGCACATCTTCCCTCTCACTCTGAAATAAAAAAGAACATGTTGAAAATAACCAATAGCTCTGGCAGCATCTGAGGAGAGAGAGAAGCAGAGTTAATATTTCGAGTCTACGTAACTCTTCATTTTGCTTTATTCCCTCCCACTCTGTCCGGCCATGTACTTCTTACATACAAACATTCGAATTACAAACAGGAGTGAGTGTGCCACTCGAGTCTCTTTCTCCATCCAATAAGATCATGGCTGATCAAATCTTAATCACAACTTCACATTCCTGCCTATTCTTTCACCCTCTTGCTTATCAAGAATCTATCTACTTTTGCCTTAAAGATTTTCAAGAATGCCACCTAAAACACCTAAAGAGGAAAAGAACTCCCAAGTCTCCCAGCCCTCTAAGAGAAAACGTTTTCCTCATCTCTGTTTAAATGACTTGACACCTGATTTTGAAACAATGGCCCGAGCTCTAGATTCTCCCACATGACAAAACATCCTTTCCACATTCACCCTATCAAGCCTCCTCAGGATCTGATATGTTTCAATCAAGTCCGACTTTTACCCCTCTAAATTCCCACAAATACAAGCCTAACCTGTCCAGCCTTTCCTCACAAGAAAACTCATCCATTCCAGGTATTAATCTAATAAATATTCTCTGAACTGCTTCCGATGCATTTATATCTTAAATAAGGTGACCAATACTGTACATAGTACCCTGGATGTGGTTTCACCATTCCCCTGTATAAATGAAGCATAGCCTCCGTACTCTTGTATTTCTTCTACACTGGAGGATTCGATTCCTGGCTTGGGTCACTATCTGTGTGGAGATTGCACATTGGCTGCCCTGGTTTCCTCCCACATTCTGAAAGATTTGTTGGTTAGGTTAATCTTTAGCATTGACCTGAGCAGGTGCTGGAGTGTGCAACCAGGGGAATTTCACAATAATTTCACAGGGTTAGTGTAAGCCTTACTTGTGACTAATAAATATACTTTACAGGCTGTGTTTGTGTCCGTATGTGAACATAATTTAGTTAAGCCAGGGATTGAGTGTTCACAACGTTGAGGGCAGTCTTGGTGTGAAATGCAGACATTTGAAGCAAATATGGCTAAGTTGAATTTTTTATGTCAAATAGACATGAGCAAACATTTTAATTAGAAGGTAATGAAGGTTTGTTGAGTTTAGTTGATAAATTTCAAAGGTAAGTCAAAAGGTGGTTTCCAACTCGGAAAGAGTCATAAGTAGATAAGGCAAAATTATTAAATTACATTTGACCTGAAAGTGAGGTGAATAAGGAGAACCCAAAATAGTTTTATTTTCTGCAAAAGGTGAGTTTCAAAGAAGGCTAAGGACAATGGGATAAAGATAAAAGAAAATGAAGGCAGTTAAAGACAAGTGTTGGGAGTGTAAGACCTCTTCGTATGTGCTCTTTGCTGGAAGAGAATCACAAGGAAGCAAAGGGAGGCATCTTCCAGCTAACACAGAAAGTGTCTGTTTTATTTTTAGAAAGCAGTTTATAATCAGCTACCCAATTAGCTAGAAAGGTCTTGAAGCTTGATGCTGAAGGTCCACAGCAGTGAGTTGCCTTATAATAATATCATCATAATCTTCTATAGATTCAATATCTGCAAGGATTTGTTGCCTAAGGGAGTGTTTCTTGGTGAGCCTAACCAAGTAGGAAATCTTTTTGGGAAAATGTTCTATTTGACTAATTTTAACTATGTAAATGTAACCTTATCTGGCTAAGTTGTCTTTTCCTTTGCTAATAAGAGTTTTAATTTAATATTTAAATTCTACAGAAGTATTACTTCAAGGTATGCTTCTGATTCCTGTACATATATATTCTTGTGTTAAAAAGCCAAAATGAAAAGAGTTATGTCAAGTTTCCCTTTGCATGGAATTTGCGACCTACTGGACCATAACCCCAAACACCATGGGCTTTTACTTTCTGCAATAACCTTTGATGAGGTGACTTATGAAGTTTGTTTGAAAATCTAAGTACACACATTCACTGGATCCCCTTTGTCCACAGCAACAATCTTCAGCCAGAAGTGCCAAGTGGATAATCAATCTTGACCTCCTCCAGAGATCCGCAGCATCACTGATGTCAGTGTTCAGCCAATTTGATTTACTCCATGCAATATCAGGAAACTGATGAAGGCACTAGATTCTGCAAAGGTTACAGGTCCTGACAATATATCGGCAATAGTACTGAACACTTGTGCTTGAGAACTTGCTGCACCCCAAGCCAAGTTGTTTCATGACAGCTAAAATAGAGTAATGTGGTAAATGCCTAGGTATATCCTGTACAGAAAAAAACAGGGCAAATCGGTTCCCTCAGTTTACTCTTGATCATCAGTAAAGTGATAGCTGGTGTAATCGACAGTGCCATCAAGTGGCACTTGCTCAGTGATATCCTGCTCACTAATGCTCAGGTGGGTTTCACCAGGATTATTTAGCCCCTGACCTCATTACAGCCTTGGTTCAAACATGTATAAAAGAGCAGAACTTCATAAGTGGGGTGAAAGTGACTGCCCTTGACATCAAGGCCGTAATTGACCAAATGTGGCATCAAGAAGCCCCAGCAAAACAGAAGTTAATGAAAATCAGGGAAAATCTCTCCCCTGGCGCAAAGGAATATGGTTGTGATTATTAGAAGTCAATCATTCCAGTTCCAGGATGTCACTGCAGGAGTTCTTTAGGATAATATCCTCGTCCCAAGAATCTTCAGCTGCTTCATCAATGATATTCCCTCCATCATAAGGTTGAAGTGGGAATGTTCACTGATGATTGTGCAATGTTCAGCACCATTTGGCACTCCTCAGACACTGAAGCAATCCATGTCAAAATGCAGCAAGACCTGGAAAATATACAGGTTTGGGTTGACAATTGGCAAGTAATATTCACGCCACACAAATGCCAAGCAATGACCATCTCCAACAAGCGAGAATCTATGCATCATGTCCATGACATTACCATTGCCGAATCCTCCGCAATTAACATCCTGGGGGTTACCACTGACCAGAAACTGAACTGGACTATCCATATAAATACTATGGCTACAAACGCAAGTCAGAGGCTAGAAACACTGTGGCATGTAAGCCACCTACTGACTCCACAAAACATGTCCACCATCTACAAAGCACAAAGCAGGAACGAATTTTCCCCTTCTGGCCACCACAGGAATTGTAGCGGGTGAGGGTTGGACAATAGAAAAGTCCGTTGACCTCGGGGAGACTTTCCAGTTTTGGTGCAAGCACAGCTGGAAAATCCCATCCCAGAGTGTGATGGAATAGTCTCCTCTTGTCTGGATGATTGCAGTTCCAACAACATTCAAGAAGTTCAACACCACCCAGGACAAAACAGCCCACCTGACTGGCCCCCATTCACAAACTTTCACTCCCTCCACGATCAAAACACAGTGGCAGCAGTGTATACCATCCACACGATGGTACACACCAAGGCTCCTCACACAGCATCTTTCAAACCCACAACCACTACCACCTAGAAGGAAAATAGCAGCAGACACGTGGGAACACCACCACTTGGAAGTTCCCCTCCAAACCAATCACCATCCTGATTTGGGAATATATCAATGTTCCTTCAATGTCATTGGGTCAAAATCCTGGAACATCCTCCCTAACTTTTGGCTGTACCTACACCACAATGATTGGAGCGGTTTGAGAAGGCAGTTCACTGCCACCTTCTCATCAGAGATGGACAACAAATGCTGACTTAACCATCCATGCCCATATTCCATGAATGAATGAGAAAAGTTACTTCTTCAAAGAACTCCAAAAAATTGATTAAACATTATTTCCCTTTCAAAAATCTGTGTCTCTGCCTGATTGCCTTGAGTTTATCTAAGTGTCCTATTATAATGCATTTAATAATTGTTTGTAATAAGATGCACATCATTCCTTGCGTCCACTTAAATTCAAAGAACACCCATTGTTTACTTTAAATCATTTCCTTAACTTTCCATTTATCCATCTGCCACTGCTACTCAGACTGGTTCTTATGCAATGTGATCCATCAGCCAGATAGCTAACCTCATCGAGTGTACTGCATCCCTCAGGGGAACATAGATGCTTGTAGATCTGTCAATCACCCTATTCAGGGGAACTAAGCATAGATTACAAGGAAGAGGACTGGAGGTGACCTCCACATATAATGTGGATGATGCCATTGGAGAAAGAAACCATGGAGGTGTGTGGCACATCCCTGACTGTCAGTGATAGAGACTGAGATTTACCACCTACCCGATGACAAGAATTAAATATCTCTGACCCACATCTCATAACAGGCTCAGCCATGTTGACTCGCAAGCAAACATTGGGAAAGCAGCAGTTATTATTTTTGGTCTAAGCTCCAAATTCTGTCCCGCTTCCTGGCAGCATTCTAAGATTAGATCAGTCAATCTGTCATCTTAATGTCATATTTCATCTTGAGATGAAGTTCTAAATTCATATTCATTCTGCCTGTAATACCACATATTAACATTCCTATTACGAAGCTCGACTTTGCCCCTGTCTCAGATTATTTGCTCCTGAAACCTTCTATCAGTGGTGCAACACCTCTAGGCTCATTTAATTCAATGTACTCCTGGCTGGTCTCCCACATTTTGTGCAGCTTTGCAGTAATACAAAAATCTGTTTCCCTTTCTTAACAAGTCCTGTTCACAAATGACATTGTGTTTGCTAACCTACACAGGCTATAATCTTGATTTTAAAGTTCTCATTTTTGTTTTCAACTCTTTCCAAAGACTTATCCCTCCCTATCTCTGTGATCTTCTCCAGCTGCACAAACTTCTGAGGTACCTGAGCTCCTCTAATTCCCCATTCCCAATCATAATTGCTTTAGCATTGGTGGGCATGCCTTCAGCTGCCTGGGCCCCAAACTCTGGAATTCCCTCCCCATACTTCTCCATCTCTCTACCTTGCTAGCCTCCTTTAAGACACAACTTAAAACCAAGCTTTAGGTACTCTGACCAAATATCCCCTTATATAGTTCAGTGTCATTTTTATTTTATAATGTTCCCATGAAAAACCTCGGAATGTTTCATTATGTTAAAGATGCAATATATAAATATAAGCTGCTGTCGCTTTTGCAAGAAATGGAACATGATCATCATGACTGAGCTCAGCAGCAGCATTTTGACATTGCCAAATCAATTACTCCCTTCCTCTTGGACTTTTGTTTGAACAGCAGCAGTCCATGGAGTTTCTAGGGGTCTGGGTCTTCCTGTCACAACACTCAAGAATACTCACTTTACTCAGGCTTTTTGATGTGTGAGGGAAGAGGTGATGTTCTGCTCTTTTGCAAAACAAAGAGAGGTCAGAGAGATATGGACATCTGAGAGCTGAAATCCAGAGGCATTAACTAAATAAGCAGGTAGTTGTTCGGTTGTTGAGTTTTAAGGTTTCATTGTCCTCTAATCTAGGGTAGTCTAGGAAGAGGAAAGTTTAAGTATAATACTTTTCCAGCTTAATTGATTATACAACTTGATATAACTACAAATAATCATTGAATAAAGACTGTACTTAAAATAAATAAAACAAAATGAGTTAAAGATTTGGCAGAGTAGGTTAGCGAGTTAGGTGAGATCTTACCTAATGAATCACAGATCACAAGTGAGCAGACAGAACAGTCGAGAGTCAATGTGACAGGCACAGTTCTCTTCAAACTCTGCTCAGACACACACAGGTTTTGTAGTCTCAAGGTCACTGATGAAAATGATAATCATCTGGCGTGCTATGTACAGTGTTCATAATTACAGAGAGAACAGAAATTGTAGGGTTGATGTTATAGGAAGGGTAATGATATCTTACCTTCCGTGGATAGATTGGCCATCACTACTGAGCCACAATCAAATGAGTCCATGCAGGCGTTCATCATCGCTATGCCGACACTCAATGTCAACATATCTATCAAATAGCGTGGTAGAAATCTTAGCTTTGGCCTCACAGCATGCCACTAATCACCACATAGCTGCTCTGATAACCTACTGAGTGGGAGTGAACAATGACAAGCCTATGAGAGTGATGAGGGAAAAAGTGACCTGGTAGCAGAGGCTTCCAGATCTCACCTGCTGCCCACACTCATCCCACCACCACTCAGTCAGTCGCCTGCATGCTGACTTGTTTCACCATGGTAAAATCTTCCCCTCCATAAGACCTGGCAGGACCGTACCTCGCGGGGCCCTCATAGGCTCCAAAACCCAGAGGATATCAGCTAAGGACACCTCAGCCATCAGAGCTGCCTGCCTCTACCTCTGCTTAAGTCACAGAAGTTGCATCTCATTGAAGCAATAAGAGCAAAATATGCAGCAGTATCAGAGTGTGTACGCGGGTATTTAACCAAATGTAATGTTATGATGTGCCTGTATTTAAGTTGGATCTTGCGAAATTTAGTGCATTGCAGCTACTTTCCTGATTGTCCAGTCATGGTTCTACATGACATCTTGCTGCTCCAGTTGTTTAGAAATAAATTAGAACATATGAATTGATGGAAACAGCTGGAGGTTGGGCAATTGGTGCCTGATCTTGCATTCGGCCTCTGATCTTTGGGTAAGCGTCCTCCAAGGTGACCTTCATGACACACAACAGTGCAGAGTTGCTGAGCAGAGACTGCTGGCCAAGTTCCAAACACATGAGGACGGCCTTAACTGGGATCTTGGGTTCATATCACACTATCTGTAATCCCCACAACTTTCCTGGGCTTGCAAAATCTCACTAACTGTCCTGGCTGGAGACAATACACATCTCTTTAACTTGAGCTTAATGCTCCCTCCACTCACTTTGTCTGTACCTTTAAGAGTTGATTATCTGCAAAGATTCATATTCCAACCATTATTTTGTAAACTGAGTTTGTATCTTTATATGCCTTGTTTGTGAACAGAACTTCCACTCACCTAGTGAAGGGCCTCCAAAAGCTAGTGACTTGTGCTACCAAATAAACCTGATGAACTTTAACCTAGTGTTGTGAGACTTCTTACTGCGTTTACCCCAGTCCAAAGCCGGCATCACCACATCTGTGGAAGGAAACCAGAGAACCTGGAGGAAACCCACACAGACACGAGGGGAACTTACAAACGCCACACAGATAATCACCCAAGGCCAGAATTGAGCCCGGGTCCCTGGCACTGTGAGGCAGTAATGCTAACCATTGTGCCACCGTGCCAACCAATGGCATCCTGCGCTTGTGAAATGCCAGTTAAGGGCACAAACCTGAGTTCATTCTGATTAGTACCATCACAGACAGAATTTGACATGTTGTGGTAAACTATCCATCCGTAACTTATGCAACCTACTGAGAGATTTGGCATGTGTCTACAGGAATATCCTGGAAGAAAATTAAGGCAAAAATATTGAAGGTAATGGTGACTTTGACAGACACTGATCATGCATGGCTCCCAGATCCGGCAGGGAACCAACCTTCATCTGAGGGATGCAGATACCTGCCACGTCCATCTGAAAAGACAATCTCAGCTTCCAAAGGTACTGTTCTTCTGCGAGGCCATGGAAGCTCAACCTCTGCTCTATTATGTGGGAAATGCTAGAATTTTGAGTCTTTTATTGCTCCCGTCTCTGCTGAAATCTCCTTATTTCTGACCACCTGCAGGTTTCTCCACAGTTCCAAATTGCTACAGTGATTCATCTTGTTCATTATCTGAGTTCTAATCTAAGGAAACCATAACATTCTGTCATCCATCCTGGTCATAGAGGCATAGGCTGGAATTTTAGCAGCACGCCCACCCCGATTCTGAGGGCGGGTGAGGCTCGGAGAATGGCATTCTCCGTTGGCCTTGGCAGGATCATACAAAACTCAGTGGACGTGCCGGTAAAATTCCACCCATAGAGTCACGGAAACAGGCCCTTTGGCCCAACTTGTCCATGCTACCCTTTTCTTTTACCACTAAGCTAATCCCAATTGCCCGCGTTTCACACATGTCTCTCTATACCCATCTTACCATGTAACTGTCCAAATACTTTTAAAAGACAAAATTGTACTCACCTCTACTACCACTCTAGCAGCTCATTCCAGACACTCACCACCCTCTGTGCGAAAAAATTGTCTTCCTGGACCTTTTTGCATCTTTTCCCTCTCCCCTCTTGAATCTTCCTGTCCCCAAAGAGCAGGAGTTAGCTGCTTAGCACCATACTCTCAATGGAGCCTTTCCATGGGGAGATACATAAGCAATCACTGGGGCTGAGCATTTATTGATGTCCATATGTTTGTATTTTAACAAATCCCATGAATCATCTTTTCAGTTGATTTCAATGACACGTTTCAGAAATCCTGGGAAACCATGCTGAATTTGAATCCACATTCAAATCTGTTCAAAAGTTTCTCATTTAAATATTAAAAGCAGAGACCTACCCTCTCTGGAGGGTGCCATGCAAATGCATTGAAGACATATCTTAAACCCAGAAACTGGAGTCTGCTTCCAGATTTATTGACATTCCCATCAACTTTAACATCCCTTTCAGACTCAAACCCACACACTCATCACTATTAAAATTTCTTCAGTTGTTTAAAAGAAATAGTTCTAAAATTATAAGTTAAGGTATATTACTTCGTTGCTACGTGCTTGGTGAGCACATCCAGGATTGCAGTTTTTTCTGCATGCGTTTTCAAAGAAACATTTTCTGTCATATTAATAAGGATCCATCACAACAAGTACCAGAGGACCTCGCACTCAACTACAACATGAAGAACAGCCTGAACACAAGCGCTTGTTCACTTAGAAAATGCTAGTTAGCTTCATTATCTGAGGAGAAATGCTCTCGCTGTCAAACTGCAAACATTACTTCAGATTTTTGTCACCAGACGCTGCTTCCATTTTGGCAGTTAGCCAAAAGACAGAAGGTAGTAGATAGCTCCCACAGGGATTTCCATCAAGCCTTAATGATACCACTGCTATCATTCTTGTATTTAAGGAGCCAAATCAGCAACAACAGTTGCTGAACATATTCAGATGTTCCACTATTAGATTTAAGAAGAATAAGCTTTATTTATTTCCATGAGGGCCAATAAACATTGACAATTTATCATATTTCAAAGTTGTGCCTCAAAACTTTTGCACCATTTTTATGCAGATTAAAGTGAATGATTTCAAGTTCCTTGCAGTTTTGCCCACAGTAACAATTTATTTTAACTTTTTTTTATTGTTTTCCGAATTCTATTGTCTCCAGTGTTTTGATATACTGTAATTACCTTGTTCCATACAATTTTGTACACATAAAACTGTGCTCACTAAATATGATTGCAAGTGGCTGTCAGAATCATGCAATTAAAGAAAATTATATTTTGCCAGAAGAAGCAGAAGGCCATGAGGAATATTTCAGTGTAGATTACTGAAAGGATGAGAAATATACACAAGAATAGTTTTGCAAATAGTAAAGGAAACTAACAACAAAAATGATATGGATAAAATGGGTAGAACAACTATTGTAATAATCAATCACAAAGCTAACAAAGAACAAAGAAAATTACAGCACAGGAACAGGCCTTTCGGCCCTCCAAGCCTGCACCAACCATGCTTCCCTATCTTTCCGGGGACCATATCCCTCTATTCCCATCCTATTCATGAACTTGTCAAGGCACCCCTTAAAAGTCCCCTGGCAACAAGTTCCTGGCACACTCTGTGTAAAAAATCTGCCTTGTACATCTCCTTTAAACCTTACCCCTCGCACCTTAAACCTATGCCTCCTAGTAATTAATTCTTCCATCCTGTCCACTCTGTCCATGCCCCTCATAATCTTGTAGATTTCTATCAGGTCATTCTCCAACCTCTGTCATTCCAGTGAGAACAAACCAAGTTTCTCCAACCTCTCCTCATAGCTTATGCCTTCCATACCAGGCAACATACTGGTAAATCTTTTCTGTACTCTCTCCAAAACCTCCACATCCTTCTGCTGGTGTGGTGACCAGAATTGTACACTATATTCCAAATGTGGCCTAACTAAGGTTCTATAAAGCTGCAAATTGGCTGCAAATAAGCTGGCTTATTTTACATAAATATTAAAGTGAATTGAATTTATTAGTCATAAGTAAGGCTAACATTAATACTGGGCTTCATTAACAATGAAGTTACTGTGAAATTCCCCTTGTCGCCAAACTCCAGCACCTGTTCGAGTCAATGCGCCTTATCTGCATGTCTTTCAAACTGTGGGAGGAAGCCAGAGCACCCAGAGGAAACCCATGCAGACATGGGGAGAACACACAAACTCCATACAGACAGTAACCCAATCCCCAAGCCAGGAATTTAACACGGGTCCCTGGCGCTGTGAGGTAACAGTGCCATTGTGCCACCCCATGCAGCAATGCCTAGAAATTTGTTCATACTCAGACTGAACTGGGCACAGGGAACACTCAATGTGCCTGATTGGGTAGATCCAAGACACATCAAGATAAAAGCAAATTACTGTAGATGCTGAAAGCTGAAACAAAACAGAAAATGCTGGAAAATCTCAGCAGGTCTGTCAGCATTTTCTATTTTTGTTCAGGATGCACCAATGCTGGGGATTGAGTTTCATTTAAAGGAAAGTTTTCAAGTAGTTCTCTGATGAAGAGACCCCACGTTTCTGACCATTGCAACACTGGCATTGGCCCTCAGTAAGCTGGGGAAAGTGGATCTGAAGTGGGGCAGGTGACTGGGGAAAAAAAGAGAGATGATCAGGAGGGAAGCAGTTAAGCCGAAAGGGAAAGTGACCAGGAAGGGAGAATGTCTGGGCCATTGGGAATAAAATTGTGTTCCCAACCGCAATCTGCCCCAGAACTCAATTTCATACTGGGTGGCCATGGGCATCAAGCACAAAGTGGCCTCTGTGAAAAGTGCTGCCCAGGAGAGTGGGCACTGAGAAAAGGGGGCTGTTACTTCAATTCTGCTTCCTCAGGGGGTAGCTGATGTTGAGCTGTCTCAGAGAGCTGCAGACCTGTAAACAATAAACTACAACAGAAAAACTACACAAGGAGTGTTGCAGCAGCACAATCATACATGAACCTCAGTCCCCAGATAACATCTTCAATTTTATTTCAGTCTTGACATTTCATTCCGCCCTGGATCGAGCTAAACGTAAAGGCCTCCTGGACAATCAGCCCCCCGCCAACCGTAAAAGTAAATGGGCAACATAAAATTATTTCAATTGGTTCATTAATGAGCTAAATTGTCTGCTTAACTGTCGATGGATACACTTGCAACTCTCATGTCTGCCCACCAATGGAAATATTGTGCAATGCGTGATGATATCATTGTTGTAGAGGCATACCAGGGAACTACAGACCAATGAGTGACTCATCTATGGTTGGGAAACTACGGGAGAAATTTCTGAAGGAGAGAATCTATCTCCATTTGGAGGGACAAAGTTTGATCAGGGATAGTCAGAATGGTTTGTGAGAGAGAAGTTATGCCTGAAAAATTTGATTGAATTTTTTAAGCATGTAACCAAGAGTGTAGATGAGGGTGGTGTGGTTGATGTACTTTACATGGATTTCAGCAAAGCCTTTGATAAAGTCCCACATGGAAGACTCATTAAGAAGGCAAATGCATATGGGATACAGGGTGACCTGACAAGGTGGATTCATAATTGGCTTAGCGGTAGGAAACAGAGGGCGATGACAAACAGCTGCTTTAGTGACTAGAGGCCAGTGACCAGTGGCGTATCATAGGGATCCATGCTGGGCCCCCTGTTGTTCGTCATTTATATAAATGATATTGATGACTATGTGATGGGTAGGATCAGTACGTTTTCCCATGACACAAAGATTGGCCAGGTGGTTAACAGTGATGTTGAGTGCCTTGGCCTATAGAAAAATATAGACGAGATGGTCAAATGGATACATAAGTGGCAGATGGAATTTAACCCTGAAAAGTGTGAGATGATGCACTTTGAAAGTGGTAGTTTGATAAGAAAGGGTTTGTGAAAGGTCTGACACTGGGAAATTTTGAAGAACAAAGGGACCTTGGCATATTTGTCCATAGATCTCTGAAAGTAGAAAGACAGATTAATAAAGTACGAAAAAAAACATATGGCACACTTGCCTTATCAATCGAGGTATAGATTACAAAAGCAGGGAGGTCATGAAGAGTTGTATAGAACTTCGGTGAGGCTAGAGTACTGTGTGCAGTTCTGGTCACCATGTTATAGAAAGGATGTGATCACACTGGAAGAGTTGCAAAGGAGATTTACCTGGATTTTGCCTGGGATGGAAGATTTAAGTTATAAAGAGAGGTTGGATGGGTTTGCACTGTTTGCTCTGGAGCAGAGAAAACTGAGGGGTGACCTGATTGAGGTGTTCAGGATTATGAGGGACAAGGACAAAGTGGATAGGGGATAGCTGTTCCCCTTAGTTGAAGGATCAGTTATGTGGGGGCACAAGTTAAAAGGGAGGGGTGGAAGATTTAGGAGAGATTTGAGGAAAAGCTTTTTTACTCAGTGGTTTTGATCTACATGCACTGCCTGAGAGAGTGGTGGAGGCAGGATGCCTCACATCCTTTAAAAAGTACCTGGATGAGTACTTGGTATGGGCCAAGTGTTGGCAAGCGGGATTAGGTGGGTAGGTAAGGACCTTTCATGCATCGGTGCAGACTCAGTGGGCTGAAGGCCTCTTCTGCACTATAGTATTCAGTGATTTTGTGATATTAGGACACGCATCTGACATTTTCTCCTGCGATTTCACATGTTTCCAGATCAGGTGCACTCCCACCTGAACAAAGTAAAATTCTGGCCTAAGTTACCATACAGTTTCTGCTGTGACCTCTCTGCCATTGTACAGTTACCTTGGGACTTGTTGGCTTCTTGCACTAGAAGATATACTGCTGGAGACAATGCTCTTTGTTCAATGACATTTATTTACATGCAAACTATTTAGAAAGACTATATATGACCAAGACATAGCTGTGGTTACTTTCTGAGATGCTTCACACTCATCTCTTCTCAGTGAGTGACATCACTACGAGATAGCCTCTCATGCACATACTCAGTAGCTATTAGAGTTACCTTTTGACACATAAGCACTGTGCTGCTTCCCAATTGTATATTATTTTTCTAGCCCCCAGGTGCCTATGAGTCTTTGCCTCTCAGTCTTATCTCTGGCAGCATTACCATTCACTAAACATCTCAGAATGGTGAGGACTTGATCACTACAAGCCTGGAAAGCTCTCCATCTTATGCCAATGTTTTCCAGCTCTCTTTCTCTCACTCCCGACTCCCTTCTTTTTAATGATTCATTGTGCTAAGATAACCATTTCCGTGGGCATAGCCTTTTAACTGTTGCAACTTACCCTGAATTCCTTCCCTCTCAGACAGAGCCAAGAACAGGCTTTTTCCTGAGAATCCACCCTCCCTATGCAATGATCACACATCTCCTCGGTTAAAATGTGACCGGGTGCTTGCAGGATCACTTGAGGAGGCTGAAAATCCACTTTGTCATTTTTATGATAACTACCAGGTAAATCTCCACCTGCACCTGCCTCCCCACTACCCACTAACCCAACCTCCCACCACACCCCACACCCATCACCCCTCCCTCAAGCCCCCTCCGCCTTCCTCACACTACACCTCAATCACTGGCCAAGTAGAGATTGTATCTGAAAATATGGGAGTGTAGTGTGGATTTCTAATTGGTATAGGATAGATGCATCTGAATTGAAATGGTCTTGTCACACATATAAAAATAACTACTTGAATCTGTTAAAGGAATCTCATTTAATTTGGTTCTATTTTTAATTCTTTTGATTATCCAAGGAACCTCAGCTAACATACTTTTCCTGTATTGTAATGGAAAAAAAAATCTCCTGAGTTCAAACTACCTACAGTTGTAGTTGAGAAAAATACAATTATTGAAATAATGTTTCAAATGCATTATTAATATTTTAATGTGTTAGACATTAAAATTTCACTACATGCCCTATTTGAATATTTAAACAGAAGACGAATGTTTGATATTGGAATTGAGGAGAGATAGCGATAAAAGCCTATGTATAAAGTGTCTATTTTAGCAGCGATGGGTAAATAGAGAAATGTGATTTTCATTGTACTGAAATTGGTATCAAAAAATCATCGCAATTATGAACGAAAGTGTTCATTATAGGTTCACAGAACGAGAGAATCATAGAATTATAGAATCCCTGCAGTGCAGGAAAAGACCATTTGGCAGATCAATTCTGCACTGACTCTCCGAGAAAGCATCCCACCCAGGCACCCTATCCCCGTAACGCTGGACATTGCCATTTCAGATCAGTATAGACAAAAAAAGTCATAATTTATTGTTGGATTTCTGTATCAGCCAACAGAATCTTACTAATATTTAAAAGCAATGGTTTAGATAATTTCATATTTATGTTTGACTAGTATTTTACATTTGCAACATTGGCAGTGGGGGTGGGGGACAATTCTCCCAGCCCGCTGCACTGTTCCAGTAGTGCAGCAAGCTGGGAGGCATCAGTAGGGGACCTGTAGCAGGACTCGCAACCAGCATCTGGCTGATCGCGAGTCTCTCAGGCAATGTTTTTTGACATATTCAGCCAGACGGTAGTTTCTGACCTTGCTGGTGTCACCCCCGGCCCTGCTGGGAGGGGTTCCTACCAGCAGGGTGTACAACTGTTCCCCATCAATGGGGGCCAGGCATGATCACTCTTGCTGATGGGGACAGAAACCATTGAGCCCCCGCTGTGAGGCCAGGACCAGGAGGTGTGCCTTGCACAGTGCCAGCCTGACTCTCTGGCACTTGCCACCAGATAACAGGGCCAATCGATGGTCGTAATGTGCAGGTTGGTGGCGGGATGCGTGTGAATGCACTCTGCAGTGGGATCAGTGGGAGAGGGAGGGAGGAGGCAATCAGGGTTACACATGTGGAGGGGGGGTCTGGGCTGTCTGTGGGGGGCTGGTGATTGGGGTTGGAGTGGGGTTGGTGGTTGGGTAGGCTGGCAATTGGGCGGGGTAATCGGGTCGGCCAGCAAAATGGGAGGGTGGGTTGTTGAGAAGCTGGCAATCAGGAGAAGGAGGCTGGCAATTGGGAAGCCAGTGATGGGGGTGAACCAGCGATCTCCCCACTGACAAATCTGCGCATGCGTGGCGGCCTGCTGAACACTAGGCTGCCAGCCTCTCAGGTGGGATGAGGCCCCCCCTCCCCCCCCTACTTACCGGCATGAATCCCCCTGAGGCATCCTATGGGAACACAGACTGCCGGAGATTTGTGAAACTAAGTACACCCAAAAAATGGGTGGGATGTTCTCCCGTTTTCTCACTTGTGGGCACTTAGGCTTTTTTGGGACAGTCAGCCCCATTACTTTTCCATTTGAATTTAAATTTAATTTTTAATCTATGCTTTATTTGAAGGAATTAATCCCTGAAGGAGGTAGAATGGAATAAACAAACAATGCCTGACAGGAAGAAACAGGAGAATGAACTTATACAACAGATTTTACGGCACTTCAAAGTTCTCTATTCTAAAATTAGATCAGCAAATTTTCTTATTAAGAATGCACACAATGGAACTTCATGCATGTTTTCTGCAGTGATTATTTTTACATATTTACTACATTGTCTCTCTGGTTGACAGGGTAGAATGATTCCATTTTCAAATACTATTGAAGATTCTCCTTGATATCTGCCTGGAGATGTCCTTCATTTGAAAGGAGCAAGAATTCTCTTTGACAAGAGCTCCTTTCTTCTCAAAATTATGAGGCAGATTATAGAACATAAAATAAATCTTAGAAACAGGCCATTAGGCACACCAAATTTACACAACCCTGACAACCCACAAGCTCATTGCATCGTTCAATCACTCTTCCTCGCCAGAAACACACCTTAGAATTTCTCGCAGTCATTTATACTGTCATGTAAGCAAAATAGTGTGGGTGCTGGAAATCTGAAATAAAAACAGAACTCAGACTGTCTGGCAGTATCTGTAAAGGATTAAACGGTAAGGAGTCTCACAACACCAGATTAAACAGTGAACACTTTGAGTCAAATACGACTCCTCAGAACAGGATAGAGGTGGAAATATGATAGGTTGTAGGTTGTTGAAAGAGGGAAATGGGGAGGTGGAACAAAGGGAAGGTCTGGAATAGGTTAGAGCAGCATTTCCCAAACTGGATTCCATGAAACCCTGGTGTTCCATGGGGTTCATTCTTCTAGGTGCGCCGTGGTCAGGCCGGCCATTTTCAATTCGAAAAAAGCTGTCCATCCAGCTTCTCCAATCAAAGGCGGTTTTTCACTTTGTTGTCTATGGATAGTCACTCTAGTCAGCCTATCAACAGCTGAGAAGTTGGCCTCTGGTTGGATGAGCTGGAAACAGCAGCAAAGTCCGAATGACAGCAAAGGTGACCGGATGGCTAACTGTTAGGCCCCAGCTGATGGTTTACACAGCCTATGTTCCCAATACCTTTCTGTGTGGCTATGAAACATGGATGACTTAGAGCTGTTTCCCTTGGTGAAAACAAGGTTGAGGGGAGATTTGATAGAGGTATCATGATGGGCCTGGACAGTGCAGATGGGAGAAACATTCATAAAAGGATTGAGAATGAGAGGGCACAAATTTAAAGTAATTGGGAAAAGAAACAAAAACAACATGAGGGAAAATGTTTTCACACAGCAATTGGCGAGGGTATGGAATGCTCTGCTGGGGGTGTGGTGGAGGCAGGTTTAATCAAAGCTTTCAAAAGGGTATTACACTATTATCTGAAATGGAAAAATGTGCAGGGTCACATGGAGGAGCTGAAAGAATGATACTAAGTGAAGTATTCATTCCACGAGCTGGTGCACACATGATGGGCTAACAACCTCCTTCTGTGCTGTAGCAATTCTGTGACTGTGACTTACAGATGTTAAGAAAAGAAGCTCAGTAATTACCATGTTTGACACCGACAGCACATTATGTATATGTTCTGGAAGGATGATATTATGAATGGGGCAGTCCTCTCAAAGGCAGAGCTCCCAGGTTTGTCAGCAATCAGCAGATAGATGCACACCATTGGCTTAAACATGTCTGCAGGAATGGAAGGTGATCATGTACCCAAGAACTTGCCATATGGTGAGGTTGCGGGAACTGGGCAATCAGCAGAATGCCCCAAGCATCACTTCAAGGAAGCTTGTAATCATGACATGAAGGCCCTAAACGTTGATAACCTGAGAGTGAGAGAGGAAAATGGTAACACCTCCTGTGGGCTGGCATGCTCCACCATCATGATCAGTAGCTACAGCAACTTGGCAACAGTGCTGAAAACAACAACCCACAAAAACACATGGCAACTTATGTGTGGCATTTGGAATAGAAGGATGCCAATGATAACATTAAGTACATATTTAATACATATTTTGCACAGTTTTACTTTCTTCTGGAGAACTTTATGCTTTCTTTATAATTTGATTGTAGCGTGTAAGATGCATTAACTTTTATGATTGCACCATTGATAACTTAAAATAACACAAACTGATTGACTGTCAAGTGAATAAAGTAATGTACGCTCTAAATTAAAGTCAGACTCAGTAGCTCAGTTGCTACAAGCCTAAAGTATAGTAGTGTTAATGAGATAACTTTAACATCAGTCCCCTTTGTGAGGAAAATGTAAAAGCTATCAGGGCTCGTGAATGTATTCATTATGACAAATGCAGTGGGGGTTAAATTGGATAGTCCCCAAAATTGAATCTAGAAATTATGATTTGTGTTTAATGATTACGCTGCATACTTCGAAAATGACAAAAGTAGCACGTAAACTTGTGCTCCCTACTACTTATAAAGGTTTTTAATGTTCTTTTATGGATTGCAGATGATGTTGGCTGCACCAGCATTTATCACACATTCTTAATTGCCCTTGAAAATGTGGTGGTGATCTGCCTTCTTGAATCACTGCGTACTGGCACAGTGATTAGCACTGATGTCTTACAGTGCCAGGGACCGAGTTCAAACCCTGCCTGGGGTCACCGTCTGTGTGGAGTTTGCACATTCTCTCTGTGTCTGCATGGGTTTCCTCCGGATGCTCTGATTTCCTTCCACAGTCCAAAGATGTGTATGTAAAGTGGATTGGCCATGCTAAATTGCCCTTAGTGTCAGGGGGACAACTAGGGTAAATACATGGGGTTATGGGGATGGGGCCTGGGTGAGATTGTGGATGGTGCAGGCTGTTAGGAAGAGAGTTCCAGGACTTTGACTCAACTAAAGTGAAGGAACTTTGATATGCTTTCAAATCAGAATAGTGTATGGTTTTGAGGGGAACTTGCAGTTTGTGTTGTTTCCATGTGTCTCCTGCCCTTTTCCTTCTAGGTGGTAGGGATTACAGGATTTGAAGGTGGTCTCGATGGAATCTTGGTGAGTTGGCAAATTGTAATGTGTAGCCCAGTGCTGAAAGTACTGTTCAGTGACTGCACATCTCAGCAAGGAGAACCCAACTTTATGTGAGGCTCGCACTACTTAAAGCTTGTCTACACCACTTAAGACAGAGTGTGAAGAAGAATCATACAGACTCAAAACATTAACTCTGTTTCTCTCTCCATAGATGTTGCTAGACTGATCTAAAATAAAAGCAAAATACAGTGAATGCTGGAATCTGAGAAAAAAACAAAAAATGCTGGAAAGTCTCAACAGGTCTGTCAGCATCCGTAGGGAGAGAATAGAGCCAATATTTCAAATCTAGATGATCTTCATCAGAGCTAAGAACATCCTCCTCAAACTTACCTGCTGGAGCTATTGGGTCAATGGTAAAGGGCTTGGACACTAACCCAGAGGGTGTCCTTACAGGAAAATCCCTGAGCATCTGGCACATACTCTTCCTCTATCTAGGTGTGTCACAGCACCTTCATGTTTCCCTCAGGAGATAAGACTCCTGGAGAGAGATCCAGAGGCCTCACCCTCTCTCTCCCAGGCCACTGCTACACTGAGCCCATGGCTGGAGCTATGGAATGCAGGTCAGAATGCAAACGGATCAAAATCTTGACCTAACACTCTACGGCAGTCTCTGTCCTCTTCATCAATGAAACCATGTGCATGAAGCCTAAGTCATGGCAGAACACAGGACGTACATAAAGTCCTCCATACTCTGTGTAAAGCTTTGCATAATTCTGGGGCATTACCAACATATTTTCCCCTAGCCTCTTCTGCATGTCTAGCAGACTTCATGTGGTGGCCATGACCAGAGGCCTATCATCAGCACAGTTCTCAGCAGAATCCTGATCTCTGAGTGTCTTGGCACCCAGCTGTCACATCTTAGTCCTACCCATCAGGTTGTCAAGAGTTTCAGGTCCACAGTTTCCCATGTTGTATATCTCCTCTCCCTACTGTTGTGGTTCTGCTTGTCCTGAATGACAAAGTGCTGACATGGCAAGTGAGACCTAACCCCCTCACCTACATGCCTCCTCAGTCAGTCCCACATTGTGTCCATGCACACAATAAGGCCAATGCTTTGGCTGCAGTTCTCCTGTGGCCCGTAGGCTGATCACACATTCACTCTTTTGATATAGCTGCCCATTTGCACTTATTCATCATTGATGACAGCACAGGAAATTCCTGTTAAAGATGTTGAGGATGTACTGGCACTTATCCTGCTGGATTGGAGCAGGTTTTGACCAGTTTCCTGTACTCAGCCTAGATTCAGTTCATTATCCCACAGTTGTTCATCTTCTCTGTCACCTCCACTTTAAATTTTAATTATAATTGCGTGGGGAATGGCATGAAGAGAAAGAATGGAAGTGGCCCATTTAGGGAGAATATTTAGCGTTGTGGTGGAAGCCTTTTAGGATGTTTCAGTGCTTAGTATTGAACATAAGAACATAAGAAATAGGAGCAGGAGTAGGCCATCTAGCCCTTCGAGCCTGCCCCGCCATTCAATAAGATCATGGCTGATCTGTTGTGGCTCAGTTCCACTTTCCCGCCCTCTCCCCATAACCCTTAATCCCCTCTCTTATCAAGAACCCATCAACCCGCTTCTTAAAAATATTTAGCGAGGCAGCCTCCACCACTTCAACGGGCAGAGAATTCCAGAGATTCACCACCCTTTGAGTGAAGAAGTTCCTCCTCAACTCCGTTCTAAACCGCCTCCCCTTTATCTTGAGGCTGTGCCCCCTAGTCCTACTGTCTTTTTTGAGCGGGAAGAGTCTCTCCACCTCTATCCTATCCATCCCATTCATCATCTTATATGTCTCAATGAGATCTCCCCTCATTCTTCTAAACTCTAGCGAGTACAAGCCTAGTTTATTCAGCCTCTCCTCATAGCTCAACCCCCTCAACTCCGGTATCAGCCTAGTAAACCTCCTCTGCACTCCCTCCAGGGTTTTACTGAGTGGTTAAATTGCTGAGTTGGTCGTTTAGTAAAAGGGTTTAATTTAACTTAATTTGCTGAGGTGGGGATTCTCTCGAGGGAGATTATTTGTGAGGCTGTGTTTTGCCAGTGGACACTGGATGAGGGCAGGGTCTCGCTACCATGACAATGGCTAAAGATTGGTACATCTGGAGGACAAAATCACCTCTCTGTCTAGCATTCTGGGCCCTGCTGATTGGTGTCTTTGAACTTTGTATTAAAAACCTTGTAAAAATTACAATGCACAAAGAGATTCATGCAATCAACAATGTCAAAAGCCAAATCTGACAGAATTCCGAATCCGTCATGGTTCATAAGTGAATAAATACTGGCCATGGCTGTCAGTTAGAATCAAATCTCATTGAAAACTTTGACAAATGGCAGGTTACTTAAAAAAACAGAAGCATGTTTTTATCACTGAGTAAGCTGGAATGAATAATAAACATCCAATTACATCCTCAAAGACAAACTATTGAAGCAAAAGATTACACTTGTGCAATACAGAAAATCTGTCTATAATACCAATATGTAATTTAGGATAGGCCTATTTATAGTAGTACAGGAGATGGACTAATTGGAGTTTTCAGAGAAAAAACATAATGATTGTTAACATTTTTTTTACATTAATTTACAGAATGTGGGTGCTGCTGGCCAGCATTTGTTGCCACACTTAACTGTCTTCCATTTTAGAGGGTATTTAATGGTTAACAACATTGCTGTCGATCTGGAGTCACATATCTGCCAGACCAGGTAAGGATGACAGATTTCCTTCCTGAGAGGATATTAGTGAACCAAATGGGTTTTTATGAGAATCAACAATAGCTCCACGCTCATTATTGGACTTTTAGTTGCAGATAACTTTCCATGGAATTAAAATTTCACCATCTGCTATGGTGGGATTTGAACCCAAGTCCCCAGATTTAGCCCTGAATCTCTAGATTGCTAATCAAATGACAATGCCACTATGTCACTGCCTCCCCTATTAGGGAATCCTCATTGTAGAGTAAAGGTTACTGAGTTTATGCATAAGGAAATATGATAAAATGATGTCTCTCACTGAGAGAAGATGATTTAGAAACACTTAAGAGACAGCCTGTAGCTATCTCCTGAAGCTCTGTACCCTATTATATTATCACAAATGTAAATAAAAGAGTTTTGAGAGAAAGGCCGTTGTTTCCAGCAAGCTCTTTTCTGAACCAATATCTCCTGAGATATACCAACAACAACAAATGGTGGTAGCAGTAAAAAATTATGGGAAGCTGCCTAAAGAGAAGCCCGGTAGCAGCAGTGGAGAGAAGAGGGTGAAGGAATTTGAAGCCAACCCAGCAACTAAATCAAAGAAGAAAAACATGAGGACAGCTTGGCAACTAGTAAGACCAGCAATATGGAAATGAGAACCTTAACCCAGGGTAAGCAATGACTTCTACCTCTCCCTGAAACATTCCAAAAAGCAGAAGGCTGACAGGCTGAGTAATGGCTAAACTAGAGAAGGTACTTCATCTGATACTACAATGCTTGAAGTCTTGTGAGTGAAAGTAACAAAGACCTGTTAGTAGCATAATGGGAGATGCACCAGCGAGACAGTTGGAGATCAAAGAGACCTTCTATACCCGCAAGAATGTCATCAGGGTCTTTCACTCCAGTTTCTGTCAAAAAAACTGTAATAGAGAGAGCAAAACGTTATAGACATGATCAAAAACAGAGTGAAGGATGCATTCATTCAACAACAACAATCCTTATCATCAGGCTGACAGTTATGAGTACAGAAAATTAAAAGATGACTTGACCGGTGATAGAGTTGGTGTAGATATTTTAGATGAAAATCTCTAACTTTTTACGATCTCAGGAAGAGTTAACACTAAGAAAACCTGCAACTGGTGAGGCAGGCTGAAGAATCAAAGCAATTAGAGTCTTTGGAAGAGATTTGAGGGAAATCCTACAGGAACAGCAATGAAGTTGTTCAGTTTACGGACTACAAAACTCAAAATACATTGCAGTAGCAATGAAGGAAGTGCACTGAAAAGATGACAGCTGCTATCTTCCTATCTCCCCATTGTGGTGGAACGATGTCCCGGGGCATGAAGGATGTCCTGTCTGAATTGCACAGTCATGATGTGGTGATGCCGGCGTTAGACTGGGCTAAACACAGTAAGAAGTCTCCAGGCAGGATAGTTAGTGAGATTTTGCAAGCCCAGGCAAGTCGTGGGAGTTACAGGTAGTGCGTCTACCTGATACGGACAGGAAAGGATATCCTGAGTATGGTACATTGGGGATACCATGCAAACGCTACCACATTGGATGAATGAACACCGCTCGACAATCACCAGGCAAGACTGTTCTCTTCCTGTCGGGGAAAACTTCAGCGGTCATGGGCATTCGAGCCCTGATCTTCGGGTAAGCGTTCTCCAAGGCAGCCTTCATGACACACGACAGCGCAGAGTCACTGAGCAGAGACTGAGAGCCAAGTTCCACACACGTGAAGACGGCCTCAACCGGGATCTTGGGTTCATGTCACACTATCTATAACCCCCATGACTTGCCTGGACTTGCAAAATCTCACTAACTGTCCTGTCTGGCGACAATACACATCTCTTTAACCTGTGCTTAAAGCTCCCTCCGCTCGCATTGTCTGTATCTTTAAGGCCTGATTTGCTGTAAAGACTCACATTCCAATCATTATTCTGTAAATTGAGTTTGTGTCTTTATATGCTCTGTTTGTGAACAGATCTCCCACTCACCTGACGAAGGAGCAGCGCTCCGAAAGCTAGTGACGTTTGCTACCAAATAAACCTGTTGGACTTTAACCTGTTATTATGAGACTTCTTACTGAATTGCACAGTGCCATTGATGCAGCAAGATGTGTCATTTTTAAAGTGTATTATCCATTTTATTTGACAGAGTTCTATAATTTAGGACAAGACTGCATATAACGAGCAATGGTGTGAATCAGGGGAAGGCTACAATGGGTGATGCAGCAACTTCCAGTTGCTGACTTGTGTGATTTGGATCTCTGCGTCTCTGTATAAATTCAGCGCATAGTGAACTCAGGTAGCTCAGAACTATCAACACATGCAATCAATTATTATTATAACGGAGATTCTCCACAACCATAACCATGTAATGCTGGCTTGTTGCACAATAATAGGATCATGGCCATACCCAGGACCTTGACAGTATTCAAGATTCTAAATTTCTGCTTGCATGACAAGCCTTCAGAGACCTTGCACTCCAATTAGCAGCAGTGTACATTGCCTTCATTCATAATGCTGGATAATCAGATTGACATAACAATGACATTGGATTTCAATAGCCTTGTTGGTGCCCAGTTATCTGTTCCCATGCAGACAGGTAGGCATGCTGAGGGAATGGCTGACAGATAGTAACAATTTTGGATACTTTCGTCAGGCTAATGTCAGTTTATCGGAACTATTAGTTCACCATCTGTCACTTGCAGGTTGCTCAGTGCAGATCATGTCAGTTAGAAGGTGAGTTGGCAAGGGGCTAAGCAAAGGCAGAGGCAAGTGGCACCATAAAGTGTTCCATGGCAACATCCAGGACATCATCAAGGCTATTCGCCACGGGGAAGTCAAGCACATCGCCAGGCTGATTTACGAGGAGCTCCGTATGGTCCTGAAGGTTTTCCTGGAAACCATCATCAGGAACTCAGTGACCTACAATGCCGAGCGTGAAATGGTGACAGACATAAGTATGGTGTACACCCTGAAGTTCCAGGTGTGAGCCATATACGGTTTCGGTGGTTGAAGATTAGAAAGATTGCAACTGGTTATTTAAAGTTGTCAGGCAAATCCTCCAGTTATCTAGAAGCAGCCACTGGTGTAAAACAAAATCGGGCTACAATCACCTTGTCAGCAGCAACTGGCATAAAACTGTCTGTAAATTGAAAGAAGTACAAATAAAACATTACCACCACCCTGAGCAAGTATGTTATTCTCTCCCATCGTCTGAAAGGGTCATTCCCTTTGTAAAACCTGGTCCATTCCTCTGTCACCTCCAACACCCCATCACAGAGAGGGTGGCAGCTATGCAGAAACTCTGCTCAGAAGAAAGTGCGACCCTGACCTTCCAGTTGCTTGTTATTTCAAAACATCCAGGAGAATTCTTTTACTCACAGAGTTGTGTGACTTTCTGCCTCAGATGGCAGTTGAAGTAGGGAAACTAAATATTTTTAAGGCAGATGTGGATAGATCCTTGTTAGGCAAGGGAATCAATTGAGGTAAATGGGAATGTGGAACTCAACACAAATAGATCAGGGGCCGAATGGCTGACTTCTATTCCAATTTCATATGTTTGTAATTTGATTCACCACCTTACTCTCATATTTTTGTCCTTTACCTGCCGCAATGTTCCAGTGAAGCTCAATAAAAGCTGGCACAACAGGTCCTCATCTTCCAACTAGGCACTTTACTGTCTTCTGGGCTCATTATTGAGTTCAACAGTTTCAGTCCATGAACTTTGTTTCCCATTTTGATTGTATTTTTACCATCTGCTGGTTTGAATTTTGTTTTTTATGTTTTTGCTTTCAGACTGAGCTGTTCATTATTCACACTCACTCAGGACAAATGCTTTGATCCTTACAACAACCAATACCACTCCCTTTGCCCTTTGTTCCATGATATCCTTATTATTTAATCTCTCCCACTCTCTACCTTATCCAGGTCTTCCCTTTTTTAACCTCTTCTTCCCCTTTTAGTTGGCATAAATCCCATTACATTTCTACTGTCCATCATCTCCGAAGAAGAATCATACTCAGCTTGAAATGTTCACCCTCTTACAGAGTCATAGGGACAGATTTTCTCGTTCTGCCCACCATAGGAATTGTAGCAGGCGGGGAGCAGGCCATGATGCAAAGGTCCATTGATCTCGGATGGGATTTTCTGGTTTTGGGGTGACACAGCCAGAAAATCCCACCCATAGAGTTTGCAGCACAAAAGAGAAGCCCTTTGGCCCATCGTGTCTGCACCGGCAATCAAACACCTATCTATTCTGATCCCACTTTTCAGCTCTTAGTCCATTACCCTATATGCTTTCATGTTTTAAGTGCTCATCTCAATTCTTCTTTGTGAGGGTTCCTGCTTCTACCACACTTTCAGACAGTGAGTTCCAAATTCCCGCCATCCTTGGATGAAGAAGTTTTTCCTCAAATCCCCTCTAAGTCTCCTTCCCCTTACCTTAACCTATGATCCTTTGCTGTTGACCCCTTTAAGAAAAAGTTTCTTACTATCTATGCTATGTCTGTCATAATTTTGTACATCTCAATCATGTCCCCCCTCAGCCTTCTCTGCTCCAAGGAAAATAACCCCAGCCTAACCAGCCTCTCTGCACAGCTGAAACAGTTTCAGCGCAGACAACATCCTGGTGAATTTTCTCTGCACCCTCTCTGGTGTAATCAGATTCTTCCCACAGTGTGCTAACCAGGAGTGCACACAGTGTTCTAGTTGTGGCTTAATGCATGTTTTATACAAATCCATTACAACCTCCCTGCACTTATGTTCTATGCCTCAGCTAATAATGGCAATTATTCCATATTCTTTCTTAACCACTTATCTACCTGTCCCGCTACCTTCAGGATTTTTGGGCATGCAGCCCAAGGTCCCTCTGGTTCTAAAATTAAAATTGAGTTTAATTGGGGCATTATCCCAAATAAATACAGATGGAGCTTGAGAAGATAAAATCCAATACCAGTGTCTAGTGATTAAACAAAGACTACAATGGGATGAGAGAGGAGTTGGTTAATGTAGACTGGGAGCAAAAGTTTTATGGTGGGACAACTGAAGAACAGTAGGGCACCTTCAAAATGTTTTTCCACAATGCTCAGCAGAAGTATATACCAGTGATAAAGAAGGACTATAGAAAAAGAGATAATTAACCATGGATATCTAAGGAAATAAAGGAGGGTATCAAATTAAAAGAAAATGCATACAGAGTGGCAAAGATTAGTGGGAAACTAGAGATTTGGGAAATCTTTAAATGTCAACAGAAAGCCATGAAAAAAGCTATAAAAAAAAACTGAGATGGATTATGAGAGTAAACTTGCTCAGGCTATAAAAGTTTCTACAAATATACAAAATGAAAACGAGTGGCTAAAATAAACATTGGTCGTTTAGAAGATGAGAAGCGGGATGTAATAACTGGAAATGAGGAAATGGCTGAGGCATTGAACAGATTGTTTTTATCAGTTTTCACAGTGGAAGACACAAATAACATGCCAAAAATTGATGACAGGAAGGTTATGGCAGGTGAGGACCCAGAAACTATCATTGTCA
The DNA here is from genome assembly GCF_965287045.1 of Carcharhinus amblyrhynchos. Taxonomy (NCBI): domain Eukaryota; kingdom Metazoa; phylum Chordata; class Chondrichthyes; order Carcharhiniformes; family Carcharhinidae; genus Carcharhinus; species Carcharhinus amblyrhynchos. The sequence goes on from NC_137328.1 coordinate 80,774,431, forward strand.
CGAAAGAGGTAGTGTTGGGCAAGTTAATGGGGCTAAAGGTAGACTAGTCTCCTGGTCCTGATGGAATGCATCCCAGGGCACCAAATGAGATGGCGGGGGAAATAACAAATGCACTAGTGGTAATTTATCAAAATTCAATGGGCTCTGGGTGGTTCCCACAGATTGGAAAACAGCAAATGTGACACGCTGTTTAAAAAAGGAGGCAGGCAAAAGGTGGGAAGCTATAGGCCAGTTAGCTTAACTTCTGTAATAGGGAAAATGTTTGAATCTATCATCAAGGAAGAAATAGCAAGACATCTGGATATAAATTGTCCCATTGGTAAGACGCAGCCTGGATTCATGAAGGACAGGTCATATTTGAATAATTTGGTGGAATTCTTTGAGAACTTTACATGTGCAGTGGACAGTGGGGAACCTGTGGATGAGGTATTTGACAAGGTGTCACACCAAAGGTTGCTGCATAAGGTAAAGATGCATGTGTTACGGGTAATGTATTAGCATGGATAGAGGTTTGGTTAACTAAGAGAAAACAAAGGGTGGGGATAAATGGGTGTTTCTTTGGTTGGCGATCAGTGACTAATGGTGTGCCTCAGGGACCAGTGTTGGGACCGCAATTGCTTTCGATATACATAGATGATTTGGAGTTGGGGACCAAGTGTAGAGTGTCAAAATTGGCAGATGACACTAAGATGAGTTGCAGGGCAAAGTGTGCAGAGGACACTGGAAGTCTATAAAGGGATATAGATAGTACAAGTGAGTGGGCAAGAGTCTGGCAGGTGGAGTACAATGTTGGTAAATATGAGGTCATTCATTTTGTTAGGACTAACAGCAAATGGGCTATTATTTAAATGGCAAAAAATTGCAGCTTGCTACTGTGCAGAGGATCAGGAATCACAAGGAGTTGGTTTGCAGGTGCAGCAGGTAATTAAGAAGGCAAATGGAATTTTGTCCTTTTTTGTTAGAGGGATGGAGTTTAGAAGCAACAAGATTACATTGCAGCTGTATAAAGCGCTGGAGAGACCACACCTAGAATACTGTGTACAGTTTTGGTCTCCTTACTTGAGAATGGATGTACTGGCACTGGAGGGTGTGCAGAAGAAATTCACGAGGTTGATTCCGGAGTTGAGAGAGTTGGTTTATGAGGAGAGACTGAGTAGACTGGCACTATACACATTGGAATTCAGAAGAATGAGGGGAGCTCTTATAGAAACATATAATGTTATGAATGGAACAGATAACTTAGAAGCAGAGAAGTTGTTTCCACTGGCAGGTGGAACTAGAACTAGGGGCATGGCCTCAAAATAAGGGGGAGCAGAATCAGAACTAAGTTGAGGAGGAACTTCTTCACCCAAAGGATTGTGAATTTGTGGTATTCCCTGCCTAGTGAAGCAGTTGACGCTACCTCATTGAATGTTTTTAATGCAAGGACAGATCTATTTTTGAACAGGGGTATGGTGAGCAGCTAGATAAATGGAACTGAGTCCATGAAAAGATCAGCCATGATCTTATCAAGTGGCAACTGGGCTCGAGGGGCCAGATGGCCTACTCCTGCTCCTAGTTCTTATATTCTTTTGTTCTTAAGTCAAAGCCGCCTGAATGGTATTAATCCCAAAATCTGACGATGAAGATTTACAAGAAAATATCAACAATTAGATCTATTATTCTGAGAATCGTTATGAAAATTATAAATGGTAGCTTTGAAAAGGTAGTCATATTAAATACGAGTCAAATAAGGTTCATGCAAGAGAAGTCAGGTTGTTTGGAAAATATTGCTATTCTCACTAAAATGTACAAAAGAGTGAAATTAAATAAAACAAATCTAAGAGTCTTATTTATAGATTACGGTCTGGTCCTCTGTGTTTTCTAGCATTCTACCATTGATTGTGTATTCCCTTACCTTGTTAGTCCTCCCAAAATGCATCACATCACATTTTCTCAGGTTAAGTTCCATTTGCCAGCCCATTTACATTGTCCTGTAACCTAAAGCTTTCCTCCTTGCTATTTACCACACCACCAATTTTTGTGCGACCTGCAAACTTCCTGATCATACCCCCATATTCACATCTAGATCATTAACATACACTATAAACAGCAAGGGGCCTAGCAGCATGCCTTTGGTACACCACTGGACTTAAGTTTCCAATCACGGAAACAACCTTCCATCAACTCCTACTTCCTGCAATTAAGTCAAGTTTGGATCCGATTTGCCAAACTGCCCTGGTTCCCATGGGCTCTTACCCTCTTGACCAAGCTCCCTGTGGGGCCTTCATCTACACACCTAGTCATCTCCTCGAAAAACTCAATCAAATTTATTAGACACTATCTCTCCCTGACAAAGCTATGCAAAGTTTCTCACTCCACAAATGTTTCCAGACATGTTGATTATCTCCAGCCCTTTCTGTTTTTATTTCAGACTTCTAGCATCTGCTGCATTTTGCTTTCATTCTAGACTGGTGTAAGTAATCAGCTGGATAAAATGTGTCCTTTTTTGTGAATGAAACATATGTTATAGGACCTAAGAACGATGTAGCACAGAAAGTACCCATTCATTATATCATGGCTGCAATGGTTCTTTGCTAGAACTATTCACATAATCTCACATTCTGCTCCTTCCCCACAGCCTGTGTCTTTTTTCATGCAGATGCTTATTCGATTCCCTTTTGAATGTTAGTATTGAATTTGCTTCCACTACCCTTTCAGGCTTTGTGTTCCAGATCATAACAACTTTCTGCTTGAAATGAATCCACCTAATGTGGCCTCTGGTTCTTTTATCTCAAATCAGTATTCCTTGAGTGCCTATCCTTCTCCTACCAGATTCAGCTTCTCCTTATTTACTTTATCAAAACCTTTCACACTTTGAATGCTTCTATGGAATATCTCCTTAACCTTCATTTCCTGAAAGAGAACAACATCAGCTTCTGCACCCTCTCCACATAATTGAAGTCCCTTAACCCTGGTACCATTCTAGTCAATCAATTCTGCACCTCTTCAAGACCTAGCCATCCATCTTATAGCGCAAGGATCAGAATTAAACATAATACACCAGCTGAGACATAAACAGCATTTTCTGAAGAGAGGGCATCATTTCCTTGCTTTAATAATCTACCCGTCTCTGAATAACATCCTTCTCAACATGTCCGGCTCTCTACAATGATTTCTGTATGTATTTGGGTCATTTTCCATAATTTTAGATGCTAATGTTGCTTCTGTATGGCAATAGTTTGGCTGTAATGTGGTTAGTTCTGGTGCACAGGTATTCAACACTACAGCTGGGATTTTGTCCTTGCTGTATCTTTGCTGTGTCTATTCTACTCAGTTGCTTCTTGGCGTCATGTGGAGTGAATCGACCTTCCTTGACAGCAGGATCACAGAAAGAGGCAGTACCAAATTATTACCTTGGTATTTTGGACTGAAGATACTTGCAAATATTTTAGTCTCATTTCTTGCACTCATATCTGAATTCTTCCATAGAGAAGGGAGGTGTAGCTCCCTTTCTTATGAACTAACAGATTGTCCATCACCATCTTCATTTGCAATGAACAAAACAGAAAATGCTGGAAATTCTTAGCATCTGTGGAGAGAGAATAGAGCCAACGTTTCAAGTCTGGATTACTCTTCATCAGAGCATTTTCATTTATATGTGATAAGGCTTTCAAGTTTTAATTTTCTGATTGTAGGACTGCTTACCTCTCTCAATTGTCAACTGTTCTTCTATTTAGAATAAATTTCTTCTCATCCCTGTTTTAAATGGATGACCCCTTACTTGTAAATAGTGCCTCCTAGTTCTGGGCTCTCCCACAAGGGGAAACATCTTTTCAGCATTCACGCCAGTGCCCTCAGCATCTTCAATATTTCAATAAGATCACCTGTCAATCTTCTAAACTCCAACCTGTCTAACCTTTCACTATTAGATCACCCCTTCATCCCCAGAATTGGTCAAATTAGCCTTCTCTGATTTGCTTCTAATGGAAGTATGTCCTTTCTTCAATAAGGAAACCAAAACCGTAGGCTGTAACCTTGGTGTGGTCTCACCAAAGCTCTAAACAACTACAGAAAAACATTTTTACTTTTGTATTCTGTTCCTCTTGCAATAAACAACAACTTTCTATTTTCCCTCACTTGCTGTACCTGTATACTAACTGTTTATGATTCATGTGCCAGGAGACGCAGATCACTGTCAGACTTCTGCAATCTCTCTGAATTAATAGAGTGCTTTTCTATTCTTCTTGCCAAAGTGGACAAGTTCACATTTTCCCACATTATATGCCATTTTTCAAATTTCATATATGTTTCTATGTGCTTTTCCCTCACAACATATTTTCCTAGCTATCTTTGTGCCATCAGCAAATTTAGCAACCATGTGGTTGGTTCCTTCATTCAAGTCATTGATACAGATTGTAATTGGTTGAAATGATAGCACTGCCAACATCTTGCCAACCAAAAAATGACTCATTTCTGTCTGCTGTATGTGTCCTGTTAGCTAGCCAATCCTCTATCAGTGCTAATATGCTACCCCCTGCATCTGGGCTCTTATTTTTTATAACGATCTTTGATTTGGCACCTCAACAAGCATCTTCTGGAAATCCAGGGTATACCAAATCCACAGATTCCCCTTTATTCACATTGCTTGGTACTTCCCCAAAAAATTATAATATATTAGTCAAACATGATTTCCCTTTCAAAAATCCAGGTTGACTTTTCCTGATTGCATTAAGATTTTCCAAATGCCCTGCTACAACCTCCTTAATAATAGATTCCAGCATTCCCTATGACAGAAGTGAAGGTAACTGGTTTGCAATGTTCTGTTCCCTGTCTCTCTCCTACCTTGAATAGAGGAATTACATTCACTATTTTCCAATCTGATGGGACCTTCCCAGAATTTAGGGAAATTTTGGGAAATTAAAACCAATGCATCTGCTTTTTCAGCAGTGACTTTTTTTTCCCTAGGGTGAAATCCATCAGGATCTGGGACAGTCAACATTTAATTCCAATCATTTTCTCAGTAGCCTGTCCTTGGTGATTGTAATTGTTTTAAATTCCCCCCTCCCTTCCACCTCTCGACTGACATCTACTTCTGAGATGTTATTTGTTTTTTTTTCCGTAGTGAAGACAGATGCAAAATATCTGTTCAATTAATCTGCATTTTCCATTTTTTCCAACATTAATCCCCAGATTCAGTCTCCAAAGGACCAACATTCATTTTACTTACTCTTTTCCTTTTAAATACCTGGGGAAACTATTTGATTCAGTTTAATGATGGTTCAATTGGCAAGAAACAGTTATAAACAAATTCTTCCCTTTGAAGAACAGTTGCCTTGGTCACAATCAAGAAAAATGCACCAAATATAATTGGATGCAGTCTAATCAGTGAATTTAGATGTATTGCTGTTCCAGGTAGAAAAGTGCAGCAGAATTGAAAGTGTTCTTCCATTCTCTGATTAAAGTTGACATTTTTACTGCTAACATTTCATTGTAATTATGACAATTTTTCACTTTGTTTGCTCAGTGATTAAAGAAATATTGTTGCAAGTCCTAAGATAGCATTATATATGCGGAAATATAAAAACAATACTATTGTTAGCTATGTACAACAGTTCGAATTGTTAGAATGAATTAATACATCAATTTAAAAAACAAATTAATCAATTCTGTGGTTTGACAAATGCGCTGATATCAGCTGCTATTGAATTATTTCATTTCAACCTAATCGGTTGACTGACCTGTGCAAGACGTTTAGAATCATAGAATCATAAAGTGCGGAAGAGGCCCTTCAGCCCATCAGGTCTGCATCAACAAATGAAAAAAACACTGAATTCCGTTTACCAGCATTTGGCCCATAGCCTTGAATGTTATGGCATGCCTAGTTCACATCCAGGTACTTTTTAAAGAGTGTGAGGCAACCCGCCTCTACCACCCTTTCAGGCAGTGCTTTCCAGACTGTCACCACCTTCTGAGTAAAAAAGGTTTTCCTCACATCCCTCTAAATCTCCTGCCAATCACCTTGAACCTATGTCCTCTTGTGTCTGACACTTCAACGCAAGGGGGCAGCTGCCCCTTGTCCATTCTGCCCATGAGAATCTGGAGATCAATAGCCGCTTTGTGCACCCAGTCTTTTTTCATTGTTGAGTCTGAAGCGTAGCCCTCAGAGAAATCAGTTCAATTCATTGGAAACCTCATCTCTCCCTCCCAGCACAAGGTGCTAAGCATCATATTTAAACACGCTAGTGAAAAACAACCTTGTAGCGTGAAACAAAGGCTGTTCATTCAGAACTGCAGGATCTACATTAACAACCTCTTTACATTTATTTTGCATTTTACAAACATCTGATAGATTATTTCTCAGTTATTTGATTTTAATTTATTCTTTCCCCCAAGTTCTATTTCATGCCTGGTGCACTGATCTAGGGAGTTCTCAGTAATCCTGAATAGCTTTATAACACTCATACTATAGAGCTGAAAGAATGGTTTATCATTAACATGCCTCAGGTATTTTGATGCGACAGATGTGTCATAATGTTACTAAGGCTGGTAGCTTTTAACAGCATGTTTACCATATTTGAAACAACTCATTGCTTTTTATTTTTATCTTCTTTGTCGGAATTTGATATGTTTAATCCTACTTCTCTTTCTCTCCCTAATTAGTTGGCTGGTTAGCCATGACTTGTAATCCAACCTAATGAAATGGCCAATTAATTTTACGTTTAATGGTCACATACCAGAAAGGTTGATGGACTTGTCTAAGGATGAAGCTGAATGAATTTGAACAGACATCTACAATTTTATTTCAGGAATATGTACACTGGCTTTAACAGGGACGCTGAGTGGAAGCCTTGTTTTCATACGTACCAGGCTTGATTACACTTCAAACTGGCATCAGTTATGTCAAACTGATGGGCAGGTGAAGGCTGTACATTACAGGAGCTTCAGTTGGTGCCTGGCATAAGGAACATAAGTGCACCAGGCAGTTCAGCTTGTCCTGACCCACAAGAAACCTATAAAGTTGCTGGACTGTATAGGAATGATAACAAATTGAATAGCTTACCACAAGGTGATCAGCAGCTTCCACACACCTTCCCTGTTCACACAGTACTGAGAACTCCCGTGTTACTGACACATCACTTCCTGTGTACAAATCATGGCAATATATATATGAATACACAGTCTACGTCTTCCCCAGTTTAGTTGGGACAATCTGTATTTGCATGCAAAGAAGAGTGTTGAATGCAGTAATAAAACATTGCACAGGGCATTAGCTTGGCCCATAAAAACTGAAGTAAAGCTCATGCGCATGTCCCCACCCCCACCCAAGCCAACCCTCCCAATCAGATCATGCCCCTAAATCAGTACATAATCCTTGAGCTTAAGATTTGGTCTGCTCAGCCCCTCAGTGTGTATAATTACACCATTTGGCTGTGTTTGGGATGCACCCAGGTTATTTTCCGCTTGGTGAATGGAATCAGGCATGGCTGGGGTGTGAACTGTGGCTGCAGAGCTTGCTGCATTGGTAACAGAAAGGGGCTCTATCTCCACCAGTGCAGGGAATGCAGACTGTGGGCTCAGTGTGTCAACTTCTGTGGCAGTGCTGGTTTGGGTACCAATGGCATGGTGGCACAATTGTTATGACTACTGCTTAACAACACCAGAGATCGAATTTGATTCTGGCCTTGGGTCGTGTGGATAGAGGATTGGTTGTCAAATAGGAGGCAGAGAGTGGGGGTCAATGGGTGCTATTCAGATTGGCGGTTGGTGACTAGTGGGGTGCCCCAGGGGTCGGTGCTGGGGCCTCAGCTATTTACCATTTATATAGATGATCTGGAGGAGGGAACCGAGTGTAGGGTGTCGAAATTTGCTGATGACACCAAGATTGGGGGAAAGGCAAATTGTGCGGAGGGTGTGGAGAGTCTGCAGAAGGATCTAGATAGGCTGGGCGAATGGGCCAGGAAATGGCAAATGGAATTTAATGTTGGCAAGTGTGAGGTGGTCCACTTTGGTAGGAAGAATGGTAGGAAGGACTATTACTTACGTGGCGAAAAACTGCAGCAGGCGACGGTGCAGAGGGACCTCGGGGTCCTTGTGCATGAGTCGCAAAAACCCAGCCTGCAGGTGCAGCAGGTGGTCAGGAAGGCGAATGGGATGCTGGCCTTCATAGCGAGGGGGATTGAATATAAAAGTAGGGAGGTCTTGCTGCAGCTGTATAGGGCACTGGTGAGGCCGCAGCTGGAGTACTGTGTGCAGTTTTGGGCGCCGCACCTGCGCAAGGATATTTTGGCCTTGGAGGGAGTGCAGAGGAGGTTTACTAGGCTGATACCGGAGTTGAGGGGGTTGAGCTATGAGGAGAGGCTGAATAAACTAGGCTTGTACTCGTTAGAGTTTAGAAGAATGAGGGGAGATCTCATTGAGACGTATAAGATGATGAATGGGATGGATAGGATAGAGGTGGAAAGACTCTTCCCGCTCAAAAAAGACAGTAGGACTAGGGGGCACAGCCTCAAGATAAAGGGGGGGCGGTTCAGAACGGAGTTGAGGAGGAACTTCTTCACTCAAAGGGTGGTGAATCTCTGGAATTCTCTGCCCGTTGAAGTGGTGGAGGCTGCCTCGCTAAATATTTTTAAGAAGCGGGTTGATGGGTTTTTGATAAGAGAGGGGATTAAGGGTTATGGGGAGAGGGCGGGAAAGTGGAACTGAGCCACGACAGATCAGCCATGATCTTATTGAATGGCGGGGCAGGCTCGAAGGGCCAGATGGCCTACTCCTGCTCCTATTTCTTATGTTCTTATGTTCTTATGTTCTTATGTCTATGTCTGTGTGGAGTTTGCATGCTCTCCCCATGTCTGCGTGGGTTTCCTCCAGATATTCTGGTTTCCTCCCACAGTCCAATGATGTGTAGGTAAGGTGAATTGGCCATGCTGAATTGCCCCTTAGTGTCCAAAGATAGGTAGGTTAGGGGGATTAGCCATGGCATGTTTACGGAGATAGGACAGGGGGTTGGGGTTGGGCCTAGGTAAGATGCTCTGTCAGAGATTTAATGCAGACTCAATGAACCAAATGGCCTCCTTCTGCCCTGTAAGGATTCTATACCTGTAACAGATGATGCCAGCTCTTAACATACAGGGCACTTGAGGCAACCACATAATTGTTTGGTTGGTGGGCAATGCGATGGACCAGTGCCAGTTTGCCATAGTCATGTGTGGTTTGAATTCTGACTGGAGAGTCAGGAACAGCTCCAGTGTGCAGACTCTGTGGGTGTTGCAGTGTTAGTATTTTTCCCTTCTTTGTCACTATTTCACGAGGGCTCTCCTCATGTTTATTTCCACTTTGAATTGCAATAGGGCCTTGATAACAGGGACTATGGTTCTGATGTTTCTGGAGAATATTCTCTGTGCTGGCGAAGGTAGGAAATGAGGTTCGAATTTTCCCTTCATCACTCCCGTGGTGGGCTGATGGCTGGTTGGATTTCCCATTGATTCTTGTCGGGAACACCATTTCATGCATCATCAGGCCATGAAGACCCACTAGAATTATGCCCCCCCAATCTTTTTTAAGTCTATTTATTAGTGTCACAAGTGGGCTTACATTATCTCGGCAATGAACTTACTGTGAAAATCCTCTGGTCACCACACTCCAATACCTGTTCAGATATACTGAGGGAGAATTTAGCATGGGCAATGCACCCAACCAGCACATCTTTCAGACTATGGGAGGAAACCAGAGCACCCAGAGTAATCCCCCCACACAGACATAGGGAGAATGTGCAAAATCCAGAGACAGCTGCCCAATTGAATTGAGCCTGTGTCCCTGGCACTGTGGGCAGCAGTGCTAACCACAGTGCCACTGAGCCACACACCAACACAACTTCTCACAGTTCTCCAGACATGTTGTTCGTCCATCATCATCGATGAGGACCTTGACACCATGATGATAGTGTCGAAACTAACGCTTAATCTGGATTAAAGTGAGGGAGAGTTGAGCAACGTCAGCCTCACTGTCCCTTCCCAATTCCCATCTAAATCCAGTGGCAAGATAAGCGTCAAGATGGCTGGAGGTGGGACTAGGCGCAGTGGATGACTAGGATGTCTTCTGTGTCTTGTCCTGCTCTTCATGTTCCACAATGCTTGCAGAGACCGCCTTCTTGACCGTTGGACCTTCCATTGGTCTCTTCCGCTCAATCTGCTGGAGTCTGTCTTCACATGCTGGGATAGACATCTCCCTATCTCACCGAGGGTTGAAACCTGTCGGCTACCCTCACCTGGTTTAGCCGGCTTGTCGAAGCCGTAGCCCGGGGTGTGGCCGCTGTCGCATGCAAACAGCTACGGGAAGCCACAGGTGAGAGCTCAGTGCCAGGTGGGGACAAAGGATGGACAAGCCACCCTGAAAGGACGTGACATGTTCCCCCAACAAAGATATTACCCCTCCCTGACACCTCATACACGCCCATATGTCTCCAGACATAAATGTGACAAGGAGGTGCCAAATACCTTCCATAGTGAGGTTCATCATTATGTGAACTTCACCTCCGATATGCAAATATGCAAAGCGCCTCAGCAATTCCCAAGATGGTTGCCTGGGGATAAGGTGTACTCACTCAAATAATGGCTCATGAAACCCACGCATCATCTTCCAAGTCACTTAGAGAAATATGACATGCTGCATATGTCAATACAATCTAGCATCAAGCAGACCATTCGCATCCAGAAGATACCTTTCCGATGTTTGGACCACTCAAGCGGGGCTCTGCACTACTCTCTATATAGGGTGTGCTGAATAATCATCTGGCACTTCAAAAGGAGGATCTCTTGTCAGTGGGAGACATGGAGGAGGCTCATGGTCAGCTTCCAGCTGAGGATGCTATCGAAGTAAATTGACATGAAAGGCATGCCCACATCTCACTGTTTGTCATTAGGTTCCAGAGGGAGTAAAGTGCAGGCAATGAGACATATCCACATTCCTCCTGTTCCTTAGTGCCATGCCAGTTTGCAACCAGTAACATCAAGGGCTTTTTGACTTTTACCTTCAACCTTCATGATTCACCAGGCCCTAATCTTTGGAAAGGTCAGCGGCAAAATGTGTATCCGTGCACTCAGGGAAGAAAAAGTCAGCACATACTGTGCCAAAGATCTTGATGTGATCATCACCGCCTTAATAAGAAACTTTTAGCAGACACTGAGGTGTATACACTGTTGGAGAGACTATTATGGCTGCAGGACTTGTGCTTTGGCAATGAAGATAGCCATCTCATTTTGGGAGACCCTCCAACGCAAATGAGCCACTCCTAAGACGGTATGGTTGCTAATGCATTTTGCATACATTTTCAACAAAATTATTGACACATCGCCCTGATATATCACAAGGGTCAAATAACTATCATGAATCACCCACACATCACATGGATGTGAGGCTCACAAAGGGAGGCAATCACTGAGTGAGAACATGGAACACCCTCACAGTAAGAGGTCATATAGAGTAATATGCATGAGGCTTTTAAGTGATGAGACCATTCTCATAAACAACAAATATACTTACAAAGAAATATGATTTTTATTGTGATTGAACCATGACCCAGAAGTGATGTCAATATTTCTTAATTTTTCTAACCCTACCACTATATGTAGGTGCAGCCACAATATCCGCAGCAGAAGTGGAGGTGGACTATTGACTGCTACACCCTACTGTTTTTGATAACTTTGGGTGACTGACTACCTTGAGCAGGTGTCCTGTAGTGTGCCGAGATTTAGAGAGCGCTGACCTACCGTGGGGCAGGTGCACCCTCCTTGGCCTGTGCAGCTGAAGAAGATGGGGCCACAGGCAGAGGGTATTGAGTAAGGTTGCACATTGTTGACGTCACCTTGGTGGATAGCTCAAGGTCTCCAGCTGCTAGTCCTCCTCCTTATGAGTGCCTGAGATAACCTGCTGACTCCCTGAAGAGCAGGGGCTTATGGAATGAGGAAATGGCGCCCTGCCACCATCTTAGATAACCATTAATGGATCTACAAATGCCTATAGTGATGGAGTGCATATTTGAGTAGAAATCTGGTAGGATTTGCTGGATCAATGTTTCCAAGACTGTCAATACTCTTCCTGCGGCGATATCAAGGCGTTTGTATGTTGGAGGTATGAGATCAGAGAGAATGCAGATAAATATCTCCATCCTTTGCTTAATTAACAGTCTGTTCACTGCCCCTCACAATTCCGCCTGATGTTAGCTGCCTTTCTTTGCATCTTCAGCACATGTGCCATAACTATTTCCAGAGGCTTATCAGCTGACTCAGACAGAGCAAGTACCTGATCTCCAGCAGTCCTCTGAGTACTCGAGACCTAGGCTGCCACGACCTCTGACAGCTGTGGAGATGTGTCAGTGAGGTGTACCCCAGGGTGTGACCCTGAGCTTACTCTATAACTCTGACCCAGTGGGATATGCATCTCTGAACTGGTGGAAGGTGCAGGTGATTGCAATGGTGAATCTTCTTCCATTCCTCCTCTGAGGTGGCCTGGGCACTGGAGCCTATGTCTGCTCTGGTAGTCCATCTCGACTTGTTAGTGCCTATAAGAGAGAGAAAATAGATCAGAGGCAGAATACAACATTGCATGTCACTCACTGAGACTGTCACAGTGTAATCATCTCAAGGAGGGCTCATCTGTACTAGCTTGCAGGGAGATGCCAATCTTGCCTTCTCCACAGGAGCGATTTCTTTCCTCACCCACCAACTTTGCATGTTCTCCTTGGGTTTGGGCAGTTCCAGGACATTGGTTCTCCCTCCTCCAGTATGAATCTCTCCTTCTCTTCCATATCGGTACGGTGGGTACAATGGTTAGCACTGCTGCCTCACAGCACCAGAGACACAAGTTCAATTTCAGCATTGGGTGATTGTCTGTGTGCAGTTTGTACTTTCTCCTTGTGTCTGCATGGGTTTCCTCGAGGTGCTCCTGTTTCCTCCCACAGTCCAAAGGTTTGTGTGTTAGGTTGATTGGCCATGCTAAATCACCTTTAAATTCAAGGAGATTAGTAGGGTAAATTTGTTGGGTTATGAGAATCGGGCCTGGATGGGATTATGGTTGGGGCAGACTCAATGGGCTGAATGGGCCTCCTTCTACACTGTAGGGGTTCTGTAATTCTGTTGTGGGGCGAGGTTGGCCTGCATGAAGACAAATGGATGGAATGGGATTAGAAGGAGAGTGGAAAGGAGAGGTTGTGAAACATGTATGCACTGAGGATGGAGTTTGTGTAGCATGATAGATAAGGGAGGCAATTCTCTACTCAAGCAGTGCAGCAAACCAGGAGACATCAGCATTGGCCTGTCATGGAATTTGTCAATGACTTGAGACCGATTGCAAGTCACCCAGACAATGTTTATCAATGTAATCAGCTTCGCACTGGAAATCGGCACGAGGCTGATTACCATATTGAAACCACAATTTCAATATGATTAGCAAGCTGGGGATGGTATTCTCTGGAATCACTAGTGTTTCCCATCCTACCACCACCACCACCACCACACACCACCCCCCCCCCCCCCCCCCCCCCCGCCACCCAACTGGGAAAGGTTCCCACCAGTGGGGATTAAATCTGGTCCACATCAAGGGGAGACCAGTGATCAGTAGATGGGCTCAGGAAAGAAATCAAGGGGCTGGTAATCCGAAGGCTGAACCCATCAAGATGTCTCTTAAATGTTGCTAATGTGCCTGCTTCCATACCTCCTCTGGCCAAATATTCCAGGCACCCACCACTCTCTGTGTGGAAAATTTCCCCTGCACATCTCCTTTAAAATTTTCCCCTCTCACCTTGACCCTGTGCCCCCTTGTAATTGACACTTCTGCCTTGGGAAAAGTCTCTGACTGTCCAACCTGTCAATGCCTCTCACAATTTTGTAAACCCTGATCAGGTCTCCCCTCAGCCTCTGTCTTTCCAGTGAAAACAATCCTAGTTTATTCAACCTCTCCTCATAGCCAACACACTGGAGATCAGGCACCATCCCAATGAACCTTCTTTGCACTCTCTCCAAAGCCTCCACTTCCTACTGATAATGTGGTGTCCAGAACCGCATGGAATACTCCAAATCCAAGGTTTTATAAAGCCACAACATGATTTCCCAACCCTTGTACTCATTGCCCTGGCTGTTGAAGGTAAATCACCTTGGCCACCTGTGTTGCCACTTTTAGGGAATTGTAGACCTGCACACCCAGATCCCTCTGTATGTTTATGTTCCTAAGGGTTCTGCCATTTACAGTATAATTCACACTTAAATTTGATCCTCCAAAAATGAATCACCTTCCATTTGTCCAGAATAAATTCCATCTGCCATTTCTGTGGCCAAGACTCCAATCTATCTATATCCCACTGTATCCTCTGTAAAACCTTGGTACTATCAGCAATTCCACCAACCTTCGTGTCATCTGCAAACTTACTAATCAGATCACCCACATTTTCCTCTGGATCATTTATATATGCTACAAACAACAGAAGCCCCAGCACTGATCCCTGCAGAAAACCACTAGCTACAGATCTCCATTCTGAAAAGCACCCTTCCACTGCTACTCACTGTCTTCTATAACCAAGCCAGTTCTGTATCCATCTTGCCAGCTCACCCCAAATCCATTTAATTTGTACCAGTCTGCCATGTGAGACCTTGTCAAATGCCTTACTAAAGTCCATATAAACTACATCCACAGCCTTTTCCTCATCAATTATCTCTGTCACCTCTTTAAAAATGTCAATCAAATTGGTAAGACATGATGTTCCCTGTACAAAACAATGCTGCCTGTCACTAATTAGCCCATTTTCTTCCAAAAGTGCATATATCCTGTTCCTTTGTATCTTGTCCAAAAGTTACCCCACCACTGACTTCAGGCTCACCGGCTGATAATTTCCTGGATTATCCCGACTTCTTTTCTTATACAGGGGAATAACATTGGCTATTCTCCAATCCTCTGAAACCTTGCCTGTGGTCAAAAATAATGCAAAGATATTTGTTAAGGCCCCAACTATTTCTTCCCTTGCCTCCAACAGGAACCTGGGATAGATCCCATCCAGTCCAGGGACTTGTCTACCTTAATGCAGTTTAGGATGCTCAACACTTCTTCCTTTGATATATTGCTATTCTCTAGAGCGTCCACACACCTACTCCTGACCTCAACATCTCTCATGTCCTTCTCCTTGATGAATACCAATACAAAGTATTCATCAAAGATCTCACACACATAACTTCCCTCCATTGTCCTTGAGTGGGCCTAGTCTTTCTCTTGCTACCCATTTGCTCCTAATATATGCATAAGAAGCCTTGGGGTTCTCCTGATCCTGTGATGTTTTTAATGAAACAAAGTTTGAACCACAGTCATTTGTCTGTCTCATAAAATAAGAACGCCTGGATAATTGTATTTTGAATGATAAATTGCTCAAAGTGTCTGTATAGAGTATTTTACAGACAACAAATGCAACCATATTGAAATATCCTCTCCACACTGTTGGGCTGGAAAGACTGATTGTGTGTGTGCAGTTGGCATTTAAATATGGCTGCCAGACCTTTGACACTATTAGGTAACAGTGGAGCAAATTAATCAGTTCCCCATCCACCATGTGATTCAGAAAGCTACTTGTCTTTACATATTTAATGACTTTCCAAACGTGAAACTGGTCCCCACCTTCTGCCTTGCTCAACAGCAAGAAGCATATTGCAAAAGATACCCACCATTGCACTTAGTCTTAAAAGGAGGAAATTCTGCCTTTCGTTTCTGATTCCTTTTGATCCATTCATATTTCTTGCATTGTGAATCCTCAAAGTCTCAGCTTTATTGGTGCGCTTGTGTATTTCGGTGATACTGATTTGTCTTTGAATTTCATTGGGCTGCTGGTTGGGAAAAAGCTAGACTTTCATTACTTGATCAATTTGAAGGGCTAAGGTAAAGGAGCAATTCTTTCCAGATCATTAAAATTCAAGTGGTTGATCTGGTAATCTCAGAAACATAAACACACAGATAGAAACTGAGTCACTGGGGATTTTGAGATTTGGGAAGCTCCTACTCTGTATCTTGCATGGAAAGTCGTCTTCACAATTTAGGAGGAAAAAGAAAGATCTTTTTCATCATTACATGAGGTTTATGTTCAGAATTGAAGAACGCCTGTACTCACATGCATGGAATCAATAAGATGACAGTTACTATTAAACAGCACACCAAATAACTGAAATTGTATTACACTTGGACATTTCTTTCATACTATCATTTATCAATCGATATTAAAAAAAAAACAATTTTTCATTGCTCCAGGTCATTTTATGTTGTATTCCCATGTCCCAAAACCCTTACTGAGGTCTAATGATGCTTTATTTTAGTTTTCAATTTTTAGTGAAGTCTAACAAGAAAAAAATAATGTTTCGTTCTTAAAACAACAGATTGATCTAAGCTAGGGGCAACTACAGACATGAGCCAGTCAACAGAAGCAATTTCTTTCTGAAACATTAGGTTACAATGGTCTTTTAATGTTAATAATGTTCAAGTGTAATACAATGTTCTCACATTGCTGATTGCTTTTATTGATGTAAAGGTTAACATGATTAGTTCTTTAATGTTAACATGATTACTTTAATTTTTGATTTTTTTTACTGTCTTATGTGACACCATTGCTTTCTAAGTCATATAAAGTGTAACAATGTTAACATTAACATTGACTTTTTGACAAGCCAAAATAATGTTAAAATTTTTTTTTGTTTGAACTTAATAATCCTGAATCTCTCATGATCTGATCTAGAATCCATGCTGAATGAACTACAACAACTGCCCTACCCAAATTTTCTAGTTTTTAACAGAAACATAGAAAGTAGAATCAGCATTAAGCCATTTGGCCCTTGGAATCTGCCCCACCATTCATTTTGATCATTGCTGATCATCAAATTTCAAATCCTGATACCCACTTCCCTCCATATCCCTTGATCCCTTCAGGCCCAAGAGCGATAACTAATTTATTCTTGAAATCATACATTTTGGCCTCAACTACTTTCTGTGGTAGTGGATTCCACACTTTCACCACCTTCTGGATGAAGAAATTTCTCCTCACTTCAGTTCCAAAAGGTTAACGTCTTATCCTCAAACTATGACCCCTAGGTTTGGACTCCCCACCATTGGAAATTTTCTGAATCTACCCTGTCTGACCCTGTTAGAATTTTATAATTTTTTCTGAGATCCCCTCTTACACTTTTAAACTCTAGTGAATATAATCCTACCCGATTTAGTCTCTCCTCGTATGACAGATCTGCCATTCCAGGAATCACCCTGGTAAACCTTTGTTGTACACCCTCGACAGCAAGGGCATCCTTTCTCAGATAAGGACACCAAAACTGCACACAATGCTCTAGGTGTGGCCTCACCAAGACCATAAACAAATTCAGCAAAATATCCCTATTCCTATACTCAAATCCTGTTGCTATGAAGACCAACATATCATTTGCCTTCTTTACTTCCTGATATACCTGCATGCTTACTTTCAGCAACTGGTGCTTGAGGTCTTGCTGAGTGTTTACTTCTCTCAATTTACATCCATTCAAGTACTCATCTGACTTCATATTATTGCTACAAAAGTGGATAACCCTCACATTTATCCACATTATATTGCATCTGCCATGCACATGCCCACATACTCAGCCTGTCCAAATCACGCTGAAATATCTCTGCACCCTCCTCACAGCTCACCCTCCCACCCAACTTTGTGTCGTCTGCAAATTTGGAGATAATGCATTAAATTCCCTCTTCCAAATCATTAATATATAATGTGAACAGTTGAGGCCTTAGCACAGATCTCTGTGGGATACTATGTGACAAATTGATGCCACTGCAACTGCATCTCATCCTCCAACCCACCCATAGATCCAGCCAACCTCTGAGGGCAAATTACTCAAATCTATGCAAGTTTGTATGAACCCCAATTAGGACTATCCTCAGGAGTCCAGGATGTCTTCCTGGCCTGGACCTCCCAACTCACCCCTCCCTGATCAGATATGAGGTCCACTGTGACCCATCTGAAGGCCAGTGTGCATCATCTCACACAGTATTGTGCTTTTCAGTACTACACTGGATCCTAAATTTGCTAGGGAGATGGAAAATTCCAGTTAAAGGGAGTCTATGCTCTTGGCTGCAGCCTCCAGAAAGGATGGAGTTTCTGCCTTTCACAAGGCAGTCCAAAACATCTCAGCAGCAGCAGAAACTCAGTGCTTACCAATTTGATCAGTTCCTCTGCTGTCCCAATAGATAATCCACACTCCCCTTCCCCTCCACACAGTGTTTCAGTGTCAATATCCCTCCAGACATTCAGATATTGGCACTACTTGGTGGTTTTTATGTTCTTACCCATGTGGTGGGGGGACAGTGGCACTGCCAACTTTCAACATCTTGGGCAGAATTTTCCCATCCCGTCTGCCACGGGAATCGTAGCGGGTGGGGGGGCGAACCACACAAAGGTCCAGTGACCCCGGGAGGGATCTTCCAGATTTGGTGTGATCATGGCTGGAAAATCCTACTCCATATATCATTATTGGCAACATTCATCATACAAAACTGATCTGATTACCATGGCCTAAATTCGCTGACACTGGGAACTTCAATAAAGCACAGAACTGAAAATTGGTGTAATTGAGCAAGAACTGCTTTTCTTCTTACATGCAGCACCTGACTAACACAGTAAAATGATTCATCCAATAATGAAAAACATTACACACGTGAAGTACCAAATATAATTGTTAGATAACATGTAATGTTTTCTACAAAATGTTCCAGGCAAGATACAGTTTTAACCAATTGAATTGTACATGAATGCTTGCTAGTCTGCCGATTTTAGAAATGACCTCAAGTGAAATGACAGGATGAATGGCTCAGTGTTTTTATTCTTCTGGTTCTTGATGCCAAATCCAGCATATTGTGGGTGGGATGATCCAAAGCTAAATAGTCAATTGTAATTCCTAAATGACACAACTAAAGGCTAATCTGGGTGAAAGCTGTCTCAGCAAGCATGCAGTTTAAAAGCTTCCTTCACACCTCCACTAACCAGGTTTGACTTCCAGGAGTGGCTGGAAATGTCATACCATCTGTTTCAGAAAGCAGTAAATGGGCCTCCTGCTGGCTAAACAGAGATCTATTTCGCCACTGGACGTGCCAAGGACAATTTACACCACAGGCTGCTTCCACCGTCTACATGCACTTTATAACTTCTCAGCCAAGTAATGGTGTACAGCCTGCCAATAATGCACAATTAATGTACAATGAGAATGAAAGGGCGGGAAAATCAAAAAAAAACCTAAAGGACAACGGAGATATAAATTAAATCCTTAACACTTTCAAAACTCTGGCAGCCAACAGAAACAAAAACAGAAAAGGAAAATGCTGGAAAATCTCAGCAGGTCTGACAGCATCTGTGGAGAGAGAATAGAGCTAACGTTTCAAGTCTAGGTGGCCCTTCATCAGAACTGAATACCAAATCTCAGCAGCTCTGACGGAGGGTTATCCAGGATCGAAACATTGGCTCGATTCTCTCCCCACACACCCTGTCAGAACTGCTGAGATTCTCCAGCGTTTTCTGCTTTTGTTTCAGATTCCAGCATTCGCAGTATTATGCTTTTATTCCAACTGAAACTAAAACCTGATTATCACTTTAGGCCAACTTTCATCCATAGGTTCCCATAAATTGATGCTGTTATAGAGTGTTAAGGACCCAAGGTGCATTTTATGTTGGATAAGGGAGACATAACACATTACTAGTTGGTGCAGATGTAAGAAGAACTAACTTGAAACTTTATTATAATATTCAAACAAGGTAGGAATGATGTAGTAGCACATCCTGCATCTTGTATGTCAGTTCCATGACATTAAATCATGCTAAGAATAAAAGGCATCTAAAGCTGCTGGTCACCAAGCTACCTATGAAAGCAAGAAACATAGAAACATAGAAAATAGGAGCAGGAGTAGGTCATTTGGTCCTTTGAACATGCTCCGCTATTCAATGCAATCATGGTTGATCTTTTATCTCAACACCCTCATGCTCTCTTCATACCCCTTGGTGCCTTTAGAGTCTAGAAATCCATCTATTTCCTTCTTAAATATATTCAGTAATTTGGCCTCCATAGCCTCCTGTGAGAATACCACAGACTCACCAGCCTCTGAATGAAGAAATTTTTCTTCATCTGACTCCTAAATGGCCTACTCCATATCCTGATACTTGTTCCTGACCCCTCCAACCAGAGAAAACAGCATCCCTGCATCTGGTCTCTCAGGCCCTGTCAGGATTTTATGTTTCAATGAGACCTTGTCTTATTCTTCTAAACTCCAGTGATAACAGGCCTAGTCAACCAATCTCCCCTCATATGGCAGTCTTGCCATCACAGGAATCAGATGGGCCTAGTAAAAAGATTCATTTATTAACCAACCTTCATAGCAGCTGCTGAATATTGTCACTCTTTGGGAGGTTGGTTTTTGGTGGCATTTAATTTTTCACAAACCTTTGGGCCAGTTGGTGTATTGTTTCCTTTTTGCTGCTAAGTCTGTTAGAGCTATCAGTAGATTCCCCAATAGGAATTTGCCCTCTTTTTCACATCTCAAACAGGAGGAGGACCAGCATTCCTGCAAGTTGCTTTGTGCACACCTTCTGATACTCAGGTTTCTGCACCTCCAGCTTGAAGTGAACATGCCACGTGATGGTCAGTGATTTGTGCATGTAGACCGGAATTCTCCGGCTGTTCACACCCCGCCACTGATGCCAGTGAGGAAGGAGAGTTTGACGCTTAGCCAAATCTCCAGTCACTGCAGTGGGGCCAGAGATTCCCATCGGCGTGAGTGGTAGGAGAATCCCTCCCAAAGAATCCAAATCCAAAAGCAATGTTTGGAATTTCCAGTCCTGTAGTGGTGGAATCTGCTGTGGGAGATTCAGTGGCCCAGCCAAAACTCAAATGACTTTAGGTAGGACTGGGCGATCCTGGTGGTGGTTGGGGCTGGAAAATCCTGCCCAATGTCGCATTGTTATATTAATCCAAAGTGATTTAGGAACTCTGGGCATGATGTTCTGAGCTCTATATCAGCATTGTTGCTGGTGGGACAGGAAAATTTAGAGAGCTGCTAAAAGTCAACAGTTCTCCAAATGTTCCTGTCCCACCCGTGACGAAGCCCACTGGTGTCAGTGCCAGAAAATCTCAGCCTATGTTATCATGCTCATGTGTACATGTATATCCAAAATACTACATCACTCACTACTGTACTGTAGTCAGAATACCAAAGCATCAATGTATTGTTCAATAGTGAGAAATATATTCAATGTCAAATCATGGAATCATAGAATTATAGAATCATAGAATCATAGAGTGCAAAAGAGGCCCCTTTGGCCCATTAAGTCTGCACTGACACATTAGAAAACCTCAACTGCCACCTAATCCCATCTGCCAGTACTTGGCCCATAACCCTAAATGTTATGGTGTGCCAAGTGCTCATCCAGATGCTTTTTAAAGGATGTGAGACAACCCGCCACTCCCACCCTCCCAGGCAGTGCATTCCAGGCTGTCACTGTCCTCTGTTAATCCCCCCACCCTCCCCCTGAATCCTCTGTTCCTCACCTTGAACCTATGATACCTCATAACTGATCATTCAATAAGGAGAACAGCTGCTCCTTATCCACTCTGTCCATGTCTTTGTACACCTTGATCAGATCGCCCCTCAGTTTTCTCTGCTCCAACAAAAACAACCCAAGCCCATCAAAAATCTCTTCATAACTTAAATATTCCAACCCTGGCAACATCCTGGGTTAGCTCCTCTGCACCCCCTCCACTGAAATCACATCCTTTCAATAAAGTGATGACCAGAACTGCACACAGTACTCTTACTGTGGCCTCACCAAAGTTCTATACAACTCCAACATGACTTCCCTGCTTTTGTAATCTATGCCTAGATTGATAAAGGCAAGTGTCCCTTGTGCTTTTTATACCAGCTTACTAACATTCTCTTCTGCCTTCAGAGATGTGCGGACAAACACACCAAGATCCCTTGTTCCACAGAACTTCCTAGTGTCCTATCATCATTAAGGACTTCCTTGTCAAATTATTCCTTCCAAAGTGTATCACCTCACACTTTTCACTGTTAAATTCCATCTGCCACTTATCTGTCCATTTTGTCTGTATCTTCTTGTAGCTCAAGACACTCTGCCTCACTGTTAACCACCTGTCCAATCTTTGTGTCATCCGCAAACATACTAATCCTACCCCCGCACGTAGTCTAGTATCTGAGTAAAATATTGTGCTCATTTCAAATTTCAGCGAAGCACAAAGCAGATTGTGAGTTCAGGCCTAATGGCACAATTACGTGGAAAGGCCAGATGAACCATTAAGACGGTTCTTCAGAAACTCTCCTGTCACATCATGTTCATGTGGTACCAAAAACATCAAGCCAGTCCGAGGTGACCATTAGTCAGCACAGGTTGATCAGCCACACCCACGATTATACTTCCAGACAGTGCTGCAGTTACATAACAAGGGCTCTGATCAACTGTTTTCACACTGGACAGCCAGTTTCAGAACTGTGCTGCTTGGCTCACAGACAACTGCACGCTCATTATACAGCAACTGCCAACTCAGGCCTCTAACCTGCCTCCACCACCTTGCTCATTTACTGAAATGTAGAATTAAGGGGATGTTAGTGCACTGAAATGATAAAAATAATCCTTCTTCAGCTCTTCTTCCATAGCCTTTAAAAAGAATGTTGGATTGCTCCTTCTCTTGCCCACAGCCTTATGCCAGAATTTGGAATTTACTTTTCCTTTATTGTGCTGAAGGCTGGTTATCCAGCTTTGGCAAAAGTGAATAATGATTGAACTTAACATAAAACTTTCCAAGTTTTTGCTACCCCATTGTGAACACTTCCCTTTAGTTATCTCCAGCCTTTTAAATTCCACTCATGTGCAAATTCCTCAACTGACCATAGGCTGGGGCGGGAGATGGGTGCGTGGAGGGGAGGATCCACGCTGAGTAGCTTCACCTAGTGTTGTTGGGACAGTGATGGCTTCAGAATGTGGTTACCCACATGTCCACAAAGGTAATGAATCATTTAAAAAATTGCTGACTACAAGCTGTCCAAAGTGTTTAGCTAGAGAGATGATAGGCTCATTTTAATATAGAAATAAGGTTCCAATGACATATAAGAACATAAGAACATAAGAAATAGGAGCAGGAGTAGGCCATCTAGCCCTTCGAGCCTGCCCCGCCATTCAATAAGATCATGGCTGATCTGAAGTGAATCAGTTCCACTTTCCCGCTTTCTCCCCATAACCCTTAATCCCCTTGCCTACCAAAAACCTATCTACCCGCGTCTTAAATAAACTCAGCAAGGTAGCCTCCACCACTTCAACAGGCAGAGAATTCCAGAGATTCACCACCCTTTGAGTGAAGAAGTTCCTCCTCAACTCCGTCCTAAACTGCGCCCCCCCCCCCCTTATCTTGAGGCTGTGCCCTCTAGTCCTGCTGTCCTTTCTGAGTGGGAAGAACCTCTCAACCTCTACCCTATCCATCCCCTTCATCATCTTATATGTCTCAATAAGATCCCTCCTCATCCTTCTAAACTCCGAGTACAAGCCCAGTCTATTCAGCCTCTCTTCATAATTCAACCCCCTCAACTCCGGTATCAGCCTACTGAACCTCCTCTGCACTCCCTCCAAGGCCAAAATATCCTTGCGCAAGTACGGTGACCAAAACTGCACACAGTACTCAGCTGTGACCTCACCAGTGCCCTGTACAGTTGCAGCAAGACCTCCCTACTTTTATATTCAATCCCCCTCGCTATGAAGGCCAGCATCCCATTTTCCTTCCTGATCACTTGCTGCATCTGTAGGCTGGGTTTTTGCGACTCATGCACAAGGACCCCCAGGTCCCTCTGCACCGTAGCATGCTGCAGCTTTTTGCCCTTTAAATAGTAGTCCCTCCTACTATTATTCCTGCCAAAGTGGATAACGTCACACTTGCCAACATTGTATTCCATCTGCCAGGTCCTCGCCCACCCGCTCAGCCTATCTAGATCCCTCTGCAGACTTTCTACACCCTCCGCACAATTTGCTGTTCCACTTATCTTTGTGTCATCAGCAAATTTCGACACCCTACACTCAGTTCCCTCCTCCAGATCATCTATATAAATGGTAAATAGCTGAGGCCCCAGCACCGATCCCTGGGGCACTCCACTAGTCACCAACTGCCAATCCGAATAGCACCCGTTGACACCTACTCTCTGCCTATAGAATTAGGGGGCCCAGTTCTCCCATCGCGATCCGCAACTTTTCTGGCGGGTCCATTCCGGAGAATCGTGATTTGGCCATTTTGCGGGATTCGCACCATGTGCCGGGAATGCATGCGCATCTCCCAGAGCAGGAGAACAGTTGCAGTCGAAACTGCGCTGGAAACCGGCAGGGAGGGAGGTAAGTAATTTGAATCTTTTTTCAATTGATTTTAAATATATTTTGTATGTGATTATCAAGACTGGCATGGAACTTGCAAGGCCCAATTGAATCTCCCACCCCGGATTTTTAATGATATTCACGATTGTGGCCACTGCATTGCACAGAGTGAGGAGATTCAGTTCTGAAGTTGCATTGAAAAAACAGTCATGATTGCGAACAGTGTTCCCACCAATTCAGCACTTCTGGGAGAATCGCCCCCAGGGATCCAATCTCGCAAAAACAAATTCCTGATTGCCAGTTCGGGTAGTAACTTGTTCTGATCCATTCCACAGGCAAATGAAGAGTGGAGGGTCACGGGTGGGTGGGCTGCGGGGAGGGGCTGCCTCCTGGGGGAGTCAGCGGGGGTGGGTGGGATCACCACTACTGATGGGATGGGCTGGACATCAGGGTGCTGTGGGGCGGGGAAGGGGTGTCAGGGCTGGCCTGGGAATTGTTATGGGGGCCGCGATTGGGGCATGGGGGCTGCTGGAGGGGCACTGTGGGGGTCCCGGGTTGGCCAGTGATCGAGCTGGCTATCAAACGGGGAGACTGATAGATCGGGACCACTGCACATGCGCAGAGTTCCAAAACTGTCAAACCCCAGTGTGAATAGGCCCTGCCTTCTGGGTTTTTAATGATATTCATGACTGGGACCTCTGCAGTGCACAGAGTGCAGAGATTCAGGTCTGAATCTACACTGAAAAAGCAGTAATGATCTAGAACAGTTTTCCCACCAATTCAGCACTTCTGGGAGAATCACCCCCACGGTTCAAGTGTCATAAAAACAAATTCCTGATTGCCAGTTTGGGTAGTAACTGGTTCTGATCCATTCCATTGGAAGAGTGGAGGGTCAAGCAAGGTAACTCTTGACTTTGTTTTTGTAGATCCTGATGGAACACTGGTGCAACTCTGGAGTCCACAGAAAAAATGTGGGTCAGTTCCACAACCAGCTCCCACCCTCTGGGATCACAAAGCCAATCTATCCCACCCCAATACTTGGCAGTTGCAGAGTTGTCCCGTGCTGATCTTGGCGAGCTGCTTCGGAATGTTGTTTGGCACTCTGAAACATACCTGCTGATTGTAAATGTGGATCTGAAGATCAAAGTTAAGCCACTTCAGTGCTCAAATGGGTGAATGGCCAGTGTACTCCATCAGCTAATTACCCAAAAGACAAAAAATGCATCCTGCAGCACACTATCCCTACACCTAGGTTTGTGAACAATTTAGAAGGCTAAGCCATGAAGTGTAAGTCTTTTTTTTTTAACATGTTTTAGCAGATTTATACATTTTTTAACAAGTTAGAAGTTATCCACACTGGTAAATGATAATAACCTTCTTGTATTTGATCCAGAAGGGAAAAGAATTGCAGGACCACACAGAAAAGGCAGGGGAATGAGACAAGCTGAGATGCTCTTCCAGAGAGCTGGCAGGGTCAAGAGGATCTGAATGGCCTCTTTCTGAGTGGCAATGATTCTATGATACTATAATTACAACATAATCAATGGTTTAAACTTTTGAAAGCAAAGTTAGAATCCTGTACCATCTCAACTTGGAACAAAATGAAGTAAGTGTTCAGGCAAAACACTGAACAAAATAGATCCATAAACTATCCCCATATTCTCTCAAACACACCAAAGATTAACATAGTCAGTCTGGTAGTGACAGAGGTTCTTCTTATCCCGGAAGTAGTGGAACATATCAAAGTTTGAGAATAAAAGCAATCTGTTATATACTGGGCATCTTTGTGAACCTGGTGCTGACCCCAATATGGGTTAGTTAATTAAACTTTCACTGTTCGCTATCAGGCAATGAATCTAACTGAAATGAAAGGCACAGAGTCTCACACATTGATTATCTAATGCTGCACAGGAATCTGCTCCCCCCAGTGACTCCCCCCCCCCCATCCACACCTCTATACAGCAATAAAGCAATGAAATAAAACAAGGTGTTGAACGTTTGTTGACATTAATTCATATTTACAACCTTCCCTAGAGTTCAGGTTGCAATTGAATGCACACATTTGGTTTTAGGAACTCCATAGCAACAGTGCCTGACATCCATTAAGGAAAAGGATCCCTGATCGTTCAACTGATGTGCAATCATCAGAAGCACATCATGTAAGTTTGTGCCAGGTAACCTGGGAGTGCCCATGTTTCAGACATCCTGAGTCACCCCCAGGTATCTCACGTACTTGAAGGGCTTCAGCGAGCACAGGACTATCTGTTTGAAGAGTAGGGTTACTTGCTGAATGATGGCATGTGATACTTGTGCATCATCCTCAGAGTATCTCTGAGGAGAGAAACCGCACAAGCATATCTCAACATGACCCATCATTAAGCAGGCCACTGGCATTCTGAAGGAGGCTGCGAGCTTCTCCAATGATGACATGCAGGAAGGCCAGGAACTTGAAGAGGGAGTTGAGGGTGAACTTGCATGTGAAGATGCCATCAAAAAAGCACAATGTGGAAGGAATGCCATACCACACTGATAGCCAGGAGGAGCAATGGGGTAGATCCACATTCATTCTGTCCCTTAGTGCCATTAAATTGCACTAAGACCTTTATAACAAGTTACATCGAGAGCAAGTTCAGCACTTGGACTTGCACCTTTATCCTTCATGATTCACCATGCCCGAATCTTTGGAAAGTTCAGAGGCAAATCCAGTATTCATGTACTCTGGGAAGAGAAAGTCAGCAGCTCCAAGTCTGCATAAAAGGACTTGATGTGGTCAACAACACCTTAATGACGAACCTTCAGTGGATGCTGAAGGCACATTTGGAGAGTCCATCATGGCTGTAGACCTTATACTTTGGCAGTATTAATGAAGACAGCCATCTCATTTTGTGACATAATTACTGCTAAACTCCTAGATTCATGAGCAAGCTTAACTCAATGCTGTCTTGTAAGTGGTAGAGGCAAACAAAGTGTTTGACACATCGCCAGCGGTCAAGGAACTATCATGAATCACCTACACATCACATGAATGTGAGGCTCACAAAGGGAAATGATCACTGAGTAGGAACACAGCGCACCTACGCAATAAGAGACTACAGAGACATATGCAAGAGGCTTTCAAATGATGATACCATTCTCATAAACAGCAAATGGAATTACAAAGTTGCATGATTTTTACAATCATTGAACACTCATGGTCCAGAAGTGATGTCAGTATTTCTTAATTTTTCTAACCCTACTGCAACATCCACAGCAGAGATGGAGCAGCCATTCTGACTGTTACACCGTGTTGCCTTTGAAACCCTGAGCAGATATCCAGTAGTGTGCTGAGACCTGGAGGGGGAGATGCATCCTCCTTGACCTGTACAGCTAGAGGTGGCAGGGTTACAGGCAAGGATATTGGATAAGGCTGGACACTGTCAGAGTCACCTGAGTGGATGGTCCCTGGGTCTCAAGCTGCTGATCCTCTTTCATATGAGTGCCAAAGAATCCCTGCCTGACTCCCTGAGGAGAAGATGTCCCTTGTCTAGCCACAGATGGATCCCACCAATGTCTGTAGTGATGGAGTGCAGATCCGATTGCAAAATGAGCAGATTATGCTGATCAGAATCTCCAAAGTGAGGATCTTAAGGCACTTGCTTGTCAGAGCCACAACATCTGACAGAATATGAGCAGATTCCTTCATCCATTACTCTTGTTTTGTGACTGGCTCTCGAAACCTTTCCTGGTTTTCCGCTGCCTTTCATTCCATCTCCAGCACATTTGAGATGACCACTTCCAGAGACTCATCATCTGACTCAGACTCAGCAGGTACCTGATCTCCAGCAGCCCTCTAAATACCAGAAACCTAGGCCATCACTGCCTCTGACTGGTCTGGTGGCGTATCAGTGAGGTGTTCCCTGGAATGTGACCTTGAGTCTATTCTCGATGTATGACCCGTTGGCATGTGTATATCCACAATGGTGGAGGAGAATGCAGTGCCAATTCTTCCTCTGATGCATCCTCAGCGAGCCTGGGGACTGGGACTTATCATAGCTCCAGTGGTCTGCCTGCCCCTGGTGGTGGCTGTAAGAGAGAGCAGGCATTGCATGTCACTCACTAAGAATGTCAGAATGTGATCATTTATAGAGGATTTATCAGTGCCAGCTTGCTGGGAGAGGCCGATCACACCTTCCCCACAGGAGTGCTCTTTGTCTTCATCCAACAACTCAATGGCACCCTCCTCAAAGTGGGATAGCTTCCAGGTGTCTTGTCTCCTTCCTGCCTGGGATCTGACCCTGCAGTTGTGGACATGCTTGGCCTACATGAGGAGAGAAGGAGAGGTTGGGAAGCATGCAAACCCACTGAGCCCATCCCAGTTAGGGCTGAGGATTGAGTTTGTGCAGCAAATGTGATAAATGAGATGTTGATGATGTTAATGTATCCATGAGGCAATCAGTGCAGATGTCTCCTTGCTAATATTGTATGAGATCCCTGAGCAGTGTAACCCTTTAAGTGCATGATGCCTTAATAAGAGAGTGAGATTGGAGTGAGCTGAAGTTTGACTTACCCTGGCAGAGCAGTTGAGATCTCTCACCCAGGGCAGCACAGTGGCACTGCGCTTAGCACTGCTGCCTCACAGCACCAGAAATCTGGGGTTCAATTCCTGCCTTGGGTCACTGTCTATGTGGAGTTTGTTTTCTCCCCTGTGTCTGCGTGGGTTTCCTCTGGGTGCTCCGGTTTCCTCCCACAATTCAAAAATGTATGGGTTAGGTGGATTGATCATGCTAAATTGCCCTTAGTGTTAGGGGACTAGCTGAGGTAAATGGGGATTGAGGGATTATAGGGATGGGGCCTGGGTGGGATTGTGGTTGGTGCAAACTTGATGGACCAAACGGCTTCCTTCTGCACTGTAGAATTTTATAATTCTGTGATTCACCCTCTTCTGGCACAGGATGATGTTTCTTGGACAAGTGCCCGACCAGCTGACCTCCTTTGTAACTGCCTCGCTGGCTGGCGAGATGATACTCATGGGCCTCCTCCAGCCATCCCGCTGGTAGAGGACATCCCGGTGCTGCCAGATTCCTTGGATAAGGGTCTCAAGGGAGTCATTGGTGTCCCGCAGCCATTTCACACTTAATTGAGCATTAAGTGGCTGAAGGCGAGACTTTCAGCCCTCACCTGGATAATTCTGCCTACAAATTGGCTGGCTGCTGTCCAGTTCCTGCAGCAGCTCAAGTTTCAGTGGAGTGAAGAGGATATGTGTGAGAATGCCTTAGACTAAGTCAGGGCATGACAGACTTACCAAGGTAAGTTCAAGGTCATGGAGGGGAGATAAGGCCTGGGAAGGGGAGAACTGGGTCTCTGTAGAGAGGCCGGGGGTGGGTAGGGTGGTGTGGTGAAGGGGCGTGGGGAGGCCAGTGGGTGTTTGGGGTGATGGGGAGGGACGCCTGGCTTCAGAAGGGAGATAGTGATTGAGGTGCACACCCCACCCCCCCACCCCACCCCACCCATACCTCCCCCACCACTTCCCACCCAAGATTTAAATTTGCTGATTTTCGGGCTTCGCCTGCAGCATGGGTGGGCTTCCCTTCTGAGGCCTCGCCCACCTCAGTGTAAAATCACTGTATGATTTGGGGCAGGCAGGAACCTGGAGGGAATTCCATTCCTTCAATTTCATGCTCCCCCCTGTCTAAAATCCCACTCACAGGGGATCGTGAAATTCTGGCCTGTGTGTGTGTTTGGCTAATATTTACATATGGCGCCTCGACCTCCGATTCCATTAGATGATGGCTGGGCAAATGTGAGATTGTCCCCCCGCTGTATGAATCAGAGAGATACTCACAGATTCAGAATTAATGAGCAAGAGGTTTACGAGCAATAGGAAACGTGCTGCAAAACCAACTTGCCACCACACGTAGTCTCCATAAGGGAAAATTCTGCCATTAAGTCCAATTTACTGGCAGTCCCTCAGTATTTCAATGTGACAATGAATATGCTAATTTATTGTTTGTGACAACAAGCGTATATACATCATTGTTATTACTGCATTTAATGTTTAAAAAGATAAAGAAGTTCGAGCTTCATTTCTGTAGTGCATTACAATCAAAGTTCTTAAGCAGCAGTAAAGGTACAATCACACACTACATTACAGAGCTTCACCTCCTTGGAGCAATTGGGCATCTACAAGATAAATATTTAGTGCTGAATAATCTAAAACAGAATTAGAGGAGATTTGTTCAGAAACATAGAAACATCAACATAGCAACGTAGAAGATAGGAGCAGGAGGAAGCCATTTGGCCCTTTGAGCCTGCTCTGCTGTTCATCACGATCATCGCAGAATATCCAACTCAACAGCCTAATCCTGCTTTCTCCCCTTAATCTTTGATCCCATTCACCCCATGTGCTGTATCAAGCTGCCTCTTGAATACATTCAATGTTTTGGCATCAATTACTTCCTGTGGTATGAGTTCTGCAGGCTCACCAAAAATAAAAATTATTTATTTGTCTCAAGTAAGGCTTACCACTTTTTGGGTGAAGAAATGTCTCCACATCTCCCCCTAAATGGTCTACCCTGAATCCTCAGACTGTGACCCCTGGTTTTGGATTAGAGCCTGGAGGATTAGAGTCTGGGGAAATGTGCAGGAAGTGCTGAGTTGTAGAATCTCCATGGAAAAGGATGCATCCAGAGTTCCCATAGATTGGCCACATGCAGTGCCTCAGGGAGGCAAGTGTTCATTTAAGCAAGCTATCATTGTGTTGGCACAGATATTTAGCGAGGATACTATGAATGATATCATCTGTTTCTCCCTCAGAAGCACAATCCCTGGAATGTGCAGCTTACTACAAGAGGCCCCATCCGCATCCTCCACCATTGGGAACATCCTCCCTGCATCTATCCTGTTTGATCCTATTAGAATTCTGTAAGTGTCTATGAGATTCGCCCCCTCATTCATCTGAACTCCAGCAAAAACAATCCTAACCTAGTCAATCTCTCCTCATACATCAGTCCCACCATCCCTGGAATCAGCCTGGTAAACCTTCGCTGCACTCCCTTGAGAGTAAGAACATCCTACTTCAGAAAAGGAGACCAAATCGGCCCACAATATTCTAAATGTGGCCTCACCGAGGCCCTGTATAATTGTAATAACACATCCCTACTCCTGTACTCGAAACCTTTTGCAATGAAGGCCAACATACAATTTGCCTTCTTTACCGCCAGCTGCACCTGCATGCTTATCTTCAGTGACTGATGCTCAAAGGCACCCAGGTCCTGCTGCACACTCCCCTCTCCCGGTTTACAGCCATTCAGATAGTAATCTGCCTTCTTGTTTTTGCTTTCAAAGTGAATAACCTCAGGTGCAATAATCATTGAACAGAAAAGAAAATACATATTTCCTGAAGGCAACTGAATATCATTCAAAAGCTATTGTATTATTTGATATACTTTAGTCAAGCAGTCAGATAACTGCCCTATAATGAATGACCAAGCTCAAAGTGAGCTTTCAGCTCTCCAGAATGTATGTGACAGTCAATTAACAGGGCAAGTGATTTGTCATGGAGATGCCATCCTGTGGCAATTCTTACACTAATTGCACTGAAGTGCAGTTTGTTATCTGAATACCACAATTTTGAATTAAAATTCCTGGAGGTGATGAAGTTGCCAGTTTCTGAACAGATCTGAGAAATAACAAATCTCTTGCCACAGCAAATCATTCGCCCAATCAATAAGGAACTGGATATCCATTTACATCTGCCATGTATGATAATTTTATTCCAAGTATGAAAAGGATTTGATATTTAATAAGAAATGCAATCTGCTTCTCATCACTCTTCAGCATGTGACAGACTGTATAGTTCAGAACAAAGCTACTGTTATATTTTTGGCGGTCTTCCCAATTTAAGTGACTTGCTGAACCATTTCAGAATGCATTCAGAATCAACTTCTTCAAATATGATTCAAGTTAGGAGTAAGAGTGGTAGCATTTCTTCTGTAAAGGCCACTAGGGAACTGATTGAGTTTTCAGAATAATCCAACAGTTTTTATGGTCACTGTCAGATTTATTGAATTGAATTCAGATTCATGCTATCTGGACTACTACGTGCATTCACCAGATTCACGTTCCAAGAATTTTCTCCTTGAGATGGAGCGCTGGCAAGATTAGATTTCTTCCCTTCAGTATGCCCCAACCTTAATCCATATTTGGGGTCAATCATTATACACAGCATTCTGTTGAAGGGATTCCCAACACCAAAAGGGAGGGCATTAACGTGACACTTAAAATGCTCATTTTGGATATTGTATGGAAGATGATGGAATGAAGGAAGAGTTCCAGAGGATGGGGTGGGGTCTTGAAAATGGCAGACACTCTTGAAGGCTGGAGAACACATACCCGATGAAGAACACTCCCAAAATTGGAGTAATGAGCTGTAAAGTGTCATGTTGGAGAGAGACAAAGAGCTACAAGGCCTTCTTCATCCATTAGAGAGGATCCTGGAGACTTTCAATTCACAGAGCTGTCTGCCAACTTATGGAAAGGTTGCTGTGGCAGGCTTGTGTGGTGTTGTGGTCACTGTTCTCCTGAAGACTGGGTAGTTTGCTGCGAACAATGGTCTGTTTGAAGTTGTGCAGTTGTTTGAAGGCAAGAAGTGGGGGTGTGGGAATGGCCTTGGCAAGATGTTCGTCTTTATCAATGATATGTTGAAGGCTCTGGAGAAGACGCCGTAGCTTCTCTGCTCTGGGGGAGTACTGGACGACGAAGGATACTCTGTCCATCATGTCCTGCGAGACACGGCAGACAGAGTATCCTTCATCATCCAATTTTTTTTGCTGTGGCGCATCAGAACTGTCGATCGATGAGTCGAGTGCCATATCCTGTTCTTATGAGGGCATCTTTCAGCGTCTGGAGGTGTCTGTTGTGATCCTCCTCATCTGAACAGATCTTGTGTATACGGAGGGCTTGTCCATAGGGGATGGCTTCTTTAACGTGTTTAGGGTGGAAGCTGGAGAAGCGGAGCATCGTGAGGTTATCCTTGGGCTTGTGGTACAGTGAGGTGCTGAGGTCACCATCCTTAATGGAGATACATGTGTCCAAGAATGCCACAGATTCCGGAGAGTAGTCCATGGTGAGTTTGATGGTGGGGTGGAACTTGTTGATGTCATCATCTACTTGATTCAGTGATTGTTCACCATGAATCCAAAAGAAGAAAATGTCATCGACGTATCTAGTGTATAGCATCGGTTGAAGGTCCTGTGCAGTGAAGAAATCTTGTTCGAACTCTGCATGAAGATGTTGGCATATTGAGGTGCGAATTTGGTCCCCATGGCTGTTCCGTGTGTCTGGATAAAGAATTGGTTGTTGAAGACATTGTGGTCCAGGGTGAAGCGGATGAGTTCACTCATTATGCACCAGCCTTGGAGTCAACCACAAACTTACTAACCATGTCTCCTAAATTCTCATCCAAATCATTAATCTAAATGAAAAATAACAGTGGACCTAGCACCGATCCCTGAGGCACACTGCTGGTCACAGGCCTATTTTGTTTTTCTAGAGCATGACCTTTTAAGTCAACTTCTTCAGAAAAAAAGCATTCAGATTTTTGCGCACTCATTTCTGTTCTGCCAGTTGCTCCTCTTGACTGCTACGCCCTGCAGTAACATTAACATATTTGAAATAGCCAATCTGGTTCCATTATTTTCCGTGGGAGCTGTTTGGTTAGCTCTCAATTTTTCATGCAAACACTGCAACATAAATAAAACTGTCCAAAATATTGGTCAGCTTTCCATTCCTCCCTTCTTTAAGAACTAAAGTTCACCATTGAAATATGACAATAGTCTTGGTTCTGTTATGTACAATCGCAGAATATCTGAAGTAGCTAATTAAATGAGAAAATGGGCTTTTCACTTCACACTTAGAAAACTAGGGTCCTACTTCAATGAGCTCCTACGATAAAATAGCTCTTCCCATTAACAAAGCCTGGAGGATGTGTTCCATTTTCAGTATCTTGGGTGCCTCTTGTCAATGAAGGCATAGACAAAACTTACCATTGCCTCCCATGTGCTCGGTCGATTGAAGTAAATCGACCAAGTGTATGTGAGAACCAATATCGCAAACAGTTTATCACGTAGCAGTGCTCCTACATGCTTCAGATACTTGGTCAGCCTACAGCATGCAACTCATAACATGGAGAATTATCACCCATGGTGACTTCACAAGATCCACCAAATCTGGTG
The DNA here is from genome assembly GCF_965287045.1 of Carcharhinus amblyrhynchos. Classification (NCBI taxonomy): domain Eukaryota; kingdom Metazoa; phylum Chordata; class Chondrichthyes; order Carcharhiniformes; family Carcharhinidae; genus Carcharhinus; species Carcharhinus amblyrhynchos. Next base: position 80,809,036 of record NC_137328.1, read on the forward strand.
GCAAGAAAGGCAGCAGCCTCCCACAAGCAAACTTTCCCAGCATTGAGGCCTTGAATAACTTTTTTGTTGAGGCCTTGAATAACTTTTTTGTTTCGGTCTTCACGGAGGAGGACGTGAATAATTTGCTGGGTGTTAGCGAGGGAAAGATGGTAGGAGTGGAGGGCCTGAATGACATTATTGTTACTAGAGAGGTGGTGCTCGACAGACTGGAGGGGCTGATTGTGGACAAGTCCCCAGGACCGGATGGAATGCATCCAAGGGTTCTGAAAGAAATGGCGGAGGTGATAGTGGATGCCTTGGTGATTATTTTCCAAACGTCGCTGGATTCCGGGGAAGTGCCAGAAGATTGGAAAATGGCTAATGTTACGCCGTTGTTTAAGAAGGGTGGCAGGCAAAAGGCGGGGAATTATAGGCCGGTTAGTTTAACGTCTGTTGTATGAAAAATATTAGAATCTGTGATCAAGGAGAAAATAGCGAGGCATCTTGAGGAGAATTGTTTGGTAGAGCAGACGCAGTACGGTTTCGTTAAGGGGAAGTCGTGTCTGACAAATTTATTGGAGTTCTATGAGGATGTGTCTAGGGCGGTGGATAGAGGAGAGCCGGTGGATGTGGTGTTTCTTGATTTTCAGAAGGCGTTTGACAAGGTGCCTCACAAGAGGTTATTACAGAAGGTCAGGGGGCATGGAGTTGGGGGTAGGGTGTTAGCGTGTACAGAGGATTGGCTGTCAAATAGGAGGCAGAGAGTGGGGGTCAATGGGTGCTATTCAGATTGGCGGATGGTGACTAGTGGAGTGCCCCAGGGGTCGGTGCTGCGGCCTCAGCTATTTACCATTTATATAGATGATCTGGAGGAGGGAACCGAGTGTATGGTGTCGAAATTTGCTGATGACACCAAGATTGGTGGAACGGCAAATTGTGCGGAGGGTGTGGAGAGTCTGCAGAAGGATCTAGATAGGCTGGGCGAATGGGCCAGGAACTGGCAAATGGAATTTAATGTTGGCAAGTGTGAGGTTGTCCACTTTGGTAGGAATAATGATAGGAAGGACTATTACTTACGTGGTGAAAAACTGCAGCATGCGACGGTGCAGAGGGACCTCGGGGTCCTTGTGCATGAGTCGCAAAAACCCAGCCTGCAGGTGCAGCAGGTGGTCAGGAAGGCTAATGGGATGCTGGCCTTCATAGCGAGGGGGATTGAATATAAAAGTAGGGAGGTCTTGCTGCAGCTGTATAGGGCACTGGTGAGGCCACAGCTGGAGTACTGTGTGCAGTTTTGGTCGCCGCACTTACACAAGGATATTTTGGCCTTGGATGGAGTGCAGAGGAGGTTTACTAGGCTGATTCCGGAGTTGAGGGGGTTGGACTATGAGGAGAGGCTGAATAAACTAGGCTTGTACTCATTAGAGTTTAGAAGAATGAGGGGAGATCTCATTGAGACATATAAGATGTTGAATGGGATGGATAGGATAGAGGTGGAGAGGCTCTTCCCACTCAGAAAGGACAGTAGGACTAGAGGGCACAGCCTCAAGATAAAGGGGGGAGCGGTTTAGAACGGAGTTGAGGAGGAACTTCTTCACTCAAAGGGTGGTGAATCTCTGGAATTCTCTGCCTGTTGAAGTGGTGGAGGCTGCCTCACTAAATATATTTAAGACGCGGGTTGATAGGTTTTTGATAGGCAAGGGGATTAAGGGTTATGGGGAGAGGGCGGGAATGTGGAACTGAGCCACAACAGATCAGCCATGATCTTATTGAATGGTGGGGCAAGCTCGAGGGGCTAGATGGCCTACTCCTTCTCCTATTTCTTATGTTCTTATGAGGGTCTAGTCATTCAAAAACAGCTCACCTGGACAGTGCATATCATGGTGCCAAACACCAAACTCCCAACTCCCAAAGGAACAGCTATATCCAGAATGTATTTGCAGCAGGACAGTGGCTGGAGGACAATGGAAATGCTTTAGGGAATCCCCAAAGAGGTCAAATATACCCTTGGCTCATGGAACACCCTGGTTTCTCAGTGACCACACTGGAGAAGGATCATTCAGGAAGGCACCAAGCACTTTAATAGACTTCTTCGAAACATGCAGATGCAAAGTCAAACCATTGGAAGGAGCTCACAAACTTCCGAACAGCTCACAAACTTCCGAACAATATATCTATCCAATCCTTCAGATGTCAACTGCCACACATCATCACACATCGGACTTTAAATGATCTCTCAGCCCATCAAACTGTGTGGAAACCGTCACCCTTAATCCCTAGGGACTGCCTAACAAGAAGAGAATTATCTGAGATAACAACGGCCATCTATCTGACCACTAAAGAGTTCTGATAGTGGTCTACAAGTAAGACTGGTTGCTTTTTGCCAAATTATGGATCATACTATTTAATCTCAATGGTGAGAAAGTGCTTTTGAATAATTTACCATATCTGATTTTGAAAATGGGTGATGGTACCTTGTTAGTTATGACAGAAAATTGCCAGCATCCCAGTGAATCATTTGTATCGGACTGATGCTGCAGTGATATTGTACCTAGAAAGATGCAATACACAGTGTGTCACAGATCTTCATTGAAACATTCATTACAGATAGGCATTGAGCACCTGGAGTCCTGTCTCTAATCTCCTGTGACACTGTTCAGAGGACAAAGCATTGAGATGAAAATTAGGACTTCAATGAGCATTTTAAACAATGTCCTAACTTTCAGTAAATTAACCCAGTGCTTCAATATCCTTGGACTTTGTAATCAGTAATTGTCCCAATAAATCACTTATCATTGGTGTTGGATTTGAGAGAAAGAATCAGATTATGCTGTTGTGGCATGTGATTTATTTTGGTTGACAATTAATGAAAGAAGTTTGTCTAAAACTGGGGCCATTAGTGTGAATAAAAGATAGGAAGTGCTGAGACAAGACTATGTGCCAAAGGAATTTTTTCTGTCCCTGTTTCTGCCATTATTTCTCCCTATCTGCTCTGATTAAAATGGAAATGCCACTGGCTCTCATTGACCACTTCATGTTTTCAGCAGGACTGGAGTGATAGCAGAGAAAAAGCCTGTGTTGCATTACAATTGACAGCATTTATCAAGTAACAGCAGGAATGCAGATCACACACAAAACAAAAGTAGGCAGTAAAACATTTCTGGAAATCACCATGAGCTGGAAGTGTGCCAGACACCATCTTTGTGAGGGCCGGATCAAGCAGCATGTATTGAAAACAAGCATTAGGGCCTTTACATATGCAAATAAAGCCTCTATTCTTTTTGAGACCTTCCTCAAAGTTTGGTTTGCCTATAAACAGAATGAATATAAGGGTTAGACGCCACCTTAAAAGTGACAGCCTGTTTGGCCACACCTAACAAAGTTAGGAAATATATTGATCAGAATGTGGAGTCACGTGGAGGAGGATTTCTCCTGTCCTTTGTCACTAACTCCATGTGTTATCAATCCCCCAATCAGTTCTCTAACTAATTGCCTTACTCTCACTACCAATCTCCTGGCCAGGCCACTAATTTATCCCCTTTCCCTCTATCAGTTCCCAAGAAATGGCCTGTTGATTGAGGAAACCCAAGTCATCACCTGGCAGGGCAGAATACAGATTTACAGAAGGTTATAGGGACGATTCTCCCAGCCCATTGTGCTCTTCTAGCAATATAACCGGCCAGGAAACATCAGCAGAGGCTGTTTAGCAGGCTCTCCGCTGGGCACCATGATCTCCGCAACTTCCGGTGATGAGTATGGAGCTGATTTAAATATTTAAATGTAGATTTAAATTTCATTAGTGGGCCCAAGATTGAAATCTTCAAAGATTGTGGGACAGGATTTTACAGCCTTGCTTGAGCAAGACTGGATATTTCTGCCTGAGGTCAATGGACATTTCCGTGGCAGGCGGGTGGTAGAATTCCAGTGCATTTCATTAAAGTGACAGCCAGAGATGGCAGAAGAAACACAAACAAATTGAATATTGTGGTAGCAGGACAATACTTATTGCGTAACTATCCCTAGCTGCAGTGACAGAGGTGTTAGGTGGCCTGCACATAACCAAATTGATGCCTTTAAATTACTAGTTAATGTACTCAGGCTGCCCATTAAAAATTGGTGACCCAAAGGCTGTAGCTGGGGTGTGCCTCCTGTTGTTAACCTGTGCCCCTTGGATTCTCCCACCCAAGGTTTCATCCCTTTGCATTTCCCCTCCTCTAGCACCCTGTCCACTCTCCATCCCACACCCTCAACCCCCCTCCCTGCCATCTTTTCACAGAGGCCTGCCAGCCTGTTGAGACCCCAGACTCAATTTATTCTGGGCTCGCTTGGTGTCTCCTTTTTGGGACTACATGTTGTCCCTGCAGCCAGCCACAACTCCCATGATGCTGCTGTGTCAAGGTAGCTGCTGGCCATTTCATTGGCTGCTAAAACCCAGTGCTGGGACATACTTTGGATGGGGCAGATTCTATTCTCAAGCCAAGTAAGCCACTGTCTGTAGGCTGAGCCAGCTAATGTAGGCTAATCCCTGACTTTGCTGCTGAGTTATGGGGGACACTGCACCCCAAGTAAAATTCAACCCAGCATCTTATAGAAGCTGTCCAACTCTAAATGGGGAACCGACCGCAAACATTACTGCCCTTCTCTGAATTGCCCAGTAGCTGAATATGCCTACTCAGTCTGGGAACATCTCCCCATTGCAAGATGTTGGAACCCATCTTCAAATTGCAGAGGTATTTATGGCTGTCAGGAGCCTATTAAACTGGACAACCTGTGCCTGCTTTCAATTCTCTCAAGGGATGTGGGTATTGCTGGCAAGGCCTAATTGCCCTTGAACTGAATCACTTGGTAGGACAATCACATTCTTGTGGGATTGGAGTCACATGTCAGCTGGACTGGGTAAGGATGGCAGATGTCCTTCCTTGAAGGACATTGGTGATCCAAATGATCCTTTGTGACAATCGATGATAGTTTAATCATCACTTTTTCAGAGATTAGTTTTCAATCCAAATTTGATTAATTGAATTCAAATTCCACCAGCTCCCAAAAGTGGGATTTGGGACCCATGACCCCCAAGTATATACGGGGCCTCTGGTCCAGTAACATTACCATTCTGCCACCATCTTCCCAGCATCAGGAGGGGAAGGGTTGAGGTTTAACACCGCTCCCCCTGCACCCACCTTCCAGATGTGGACCCCAGATCAGGCACTGAGTGTCCTTGAATGAGGCACCCCATCTCCCCGGGAGGTTGCAGGCAAACAAGCTCAGGTTTCCTTGTCATGCTCCCTATATGGCAAGTCTCTTGCCTGTTGTTGGGTTAACCATTGAATGACAGATTTGTTACTGTGTGAAAGGAGGCCATTTGGCCCACTGAGTCTGCACTGACTATCCAAATGAGCATCATAATACCAGCTATGCAGGATGAGAACCTTCAGCAGGTATTAATTGCCCACTTCAAGGCTTCAGTTCATGGTAGTCCATGGGCCTCCCTGCCATGCATTTAATTTGTTTTTTTTATTCGTGGGACATGGGTGTCACTGGCTGGCCAGCTAGTGAGAATATTATCAAATAAATAGGTTGGACTAAAACCTGGTGTTGTCAGACTTTTTACAGCATTTATTACCCATTCCCAGTTGCCCTTGAGAAGATAATGGTGTGCTGCCCTCATGAATCACTGCAGTCCACATGCTGTGTATTGACCACAATGTCATTCAGGAGGGATTTCCAGGATTTTGATCCAGTAACTGTGAGGAATGGTGATATGTTTCCAAGTCAGGATGGTGAGTGGCTTGGAAGGGAGCTTGCAGTGGTGGTGTTCCCATGTACCTGCTGCCCTTATCCTTCTAGATGGAAGTGATCATGTGGAGGCGGAGAAGTGACAGGGACTCCGCCTGCCACCCTCTCCCCCACCCTTTCCCACCACTGAACTCATGGCAAGGAAGGGCACAAGATTCTACACATCATATGTAATTTATGAAGAGAAATAACTAAGCAGTGGCAAATGTTTAGGAAGATAATTTATCAAAATCCCCGCACATCATTTTAATGTATCATTCCTTAGTTGGATCAAATCAAATGACACTTTCAAGGCCTGAGCAATACTGAAAGCATTGTCCTCCATGAGTATTTATTTATCAGTAAAACCAAATCACACTCTTAATCAGATTTTTAGTTATTTCTTTTTAAGAGATGCAAGTCTTGCACTATCAATTTATCGCAACTGTCACAAAGCTAAGATGGAATTAATTGCTTCCAGTGGGATTCATATACATATCCATACATTCACAATCTAATTTACAGCTTGTGCAGTGTGATTTTGTGTCTAGATTAAGAAATCATCTTATAATTACAATTTCAACGCCTTTCAAAAATGGAAAGAACCTAGAACATGAAATCTAAATCAAGTCCTTCACAATGTTTTTTTCTCCAGTGAAAACAAGTCCAGTCATGTGCGTTTGTCACCTTGTTCAGAGTCCTAAGTCTGAGAATCATCCTTATCATCAGTGAAACATACTCAGCACCCTGCGCACTTTGGCAGTCAGGAATAGAGCTTTGGGGCAAGTGCATCTCAGAACTTATGTCAAATGTATTGCTCCATAGATTTTTATGGCCTGTGCCCCTTAAAATAATGGAATGAGAATGTCACACCAGTACATTAAATGCTGGTTTCCTATGATCTGCAAGTCATTTCTACCCTCTCTATATTCATTATGTATTTTTTCAGAAGAGGCACGATAATAGATGGTATTTTCTTTCTGGAGGAATTTGCATCATGTTTTACCTCAGTTTAGTTCAGTTCAAAATACGTATATCTCTACCATAGTTGACAATAATTGTCAACCAGTTGTTTGCGACCAAGGTTAAATGCAAACCCTGATAGCCTAAGGAAGTTGAATCATTTCACTGACGATTATCAATGCTGACCAGGGTATAAATTGGCAAGCTGCTTTCGTGCAACCAATAGATGAAGATAATGGCTATGAATATTGCCTTTGTAAAGGACCTGAATTTTTAAAATTAAATCTATGTTAGGGCCTGGTATAGCACAAGAAATAAAAAATGAGTTGCCAGTTGCCTTAATAATGGAATAATGAAAAAGAGAAGGTTTTATTTGATATTGATTTCAAAATGATTATCCTGTATTAACTATGTCTTTTCAATCTTTTTTCAATATTTGAACCATTATTATTGAGAGAATTAAACAGCCATAGGTGAGGTGATTGTTTGGGTTTAATTCAATAACTCAATGCAATTTAATGTGTTATCCATGTCACTGACAGTGATGCTTTTTTTAAATATCTAAACAAAATGAAATATGATTTATTAAAACATAAATCATATTCTCATAATCAGGTATCTCGAAGAATGGAAAATTCACTTGAAACAGCTATTAAATTCACAGTATTTAAAACATTTTCGAAATGATGTAGTTTGGATAAAGTTTAACATTCCTTATTTCCTTATTGACTATAACAAATTGATTGTGGAAAGGAATCATGAAAGTGAATTGAAATTAACTCAGAAATCAAATCTGATAAATGCAAAAGGCTCAATCAATGTACATCTAATATCAAAATGCACTCTTTTGTCTTTGGTCCAAGTAGTAACATTTTAACTGATGGTCTTTATTAAATGGACAGAATGCAGTGCAGACAATTTTCATCAGTGAATACTTATGACTTGTCTATCTAAGTGTGAGAAGATTGTCTAGTGAACTATTCAGTTCACTGTGACCATACAACTATGAAAACAAACAAAGCAAAATCAGCAAAATGTCTGCTTTTGATCCATCCATTGTCATCTACAATCCTGGGTTCATGATTCCTCATTTCATTTCTGAAAAATTGGACCTGATTCTCCTGCGAAAAAAAATCATTAATGCGCAAATTGTTAAGGAAGAGATACCCCACAAAATAAAAGCAAAATACTATAATGCTGCATCTGAAATAAAAATAGAAGTGCTGGGAAAACTCGAGCAGTCTGGGAGCGTTTGTGCAGGGAGAAACGGTTTGAGCCTAAAATAAGAAAAGTCAGATTGTCACCTCATTATGTAAGCATGTATGAGTGGCATGTCTCACCTTGTGATGGGATGGGCTGAGATTCATCTGCCTCATCATTACCTCGTATATTTTTATTTCCAGGTACCATATTTAAATGGTACCCACACAGACATTCACCCTTTGCAGCCCAGGACTTGCCGTGCAAGCAACAGGATGGCCCATTGAAATGTCAAACCATGTGCGCCCAAGTTCAGTGCCAAGGGACTGGTGACACTTCTTCAGGCAGTCAAGGACTGGTAACAGATCCTTTACAATAATAATGGCAGCTAATTGTCCACCAACATCTCCATCAAGGCTTGGGAGGTGACTATCAAGCCAATCACTAATTTTCTCTTATTATGATCGCCACCAAGAAAAGATCGCAAGACAACCCATCAGTCCCAAGCCCCAGACCATCTTGGTTGAGTATCCTGAGGACCTGCCAGATATAGAGCTGTGACTGCATTCAGCTGCATCCTCCACCAGAGCAGAGGCATGCACCTCAGTGGGACCCAGTTTTATAGCAGGCTTGGGATCACCAGCTTGTCAGCACAGCACAGATTCAGATTCACAGCAGGCGGTGGAAGTGACAGACAAGGTCAACAGCACTCTGAGAACTGCTAGACACCAGACTCCTGTTGAGTCTGAATCTGATGATGAGCCTCTCGAGTCAGCCCTCAGAGAAATATTGGAACTCCATAGACAGGCAGATGCATCAGTGGTGATTTGAGAAAGGGATCAGGCACCTCAATGTCCCTCCAGGAGGCCCTACTCCTCAAGGAGCCCTCAAAGATTCATGGGGAAGATGAACATCAGCTAGGTGCCATGGGACAAATGACCAATACTTTCCTGGGCTGTCCAGTCGCTCCCTGCCCTCTTCACCTGTGACGCTAGCAACTCCAGCTGCTCGGTCTGGGGTGAATATACTTGCCCAGAGCAAGAGACCTAAAGCAACACTCCAGAGGGCACTCATCAATGTCATCACAGACATCAGGACATAGCAGTAATCAGACTGCCTCCTTCTCTGCTGTGTATGTCAGGAACGCACCTACGTCACGGTAGCATAAGAAAAATTAAGAGATATTGAGAGCACAATGGTGGTACGACTATTCACTCACTCTATTTTCTTTGAGGATTGGTAACTCATAGAACCATAGAATCCCTATTGTGCAGAAAGAGGCCATCTGGCCCACTGAATTTACACCAACTCTCTGACAAGGTCCTAGTCTTATAACCCCACATATTTACCCCACTAATGCTGCTAACCTACACATTGTGGGACACCATGGGACAATTTAGCATGGCCAATCTACCTAACTGCACATCTATGGAGTGTGGAAGGAAACTGGAGCATACAGAGGAAGCCCATGCAGACACAGCAAGAATGTGCAAACTCCACACAGTCAATCACCCAAGGCTGGAATTGAACCCAGGTCACTGGCGCTGTGAGGCAGCAGTGCTAACCACTGTTCCACAGTGCTGCCCCAATATAAAATATATTTTGCTTATCTTATCTTGTGAATGGCTCTTTTATCTGATGCAATGTGCTGAAGTCATACAAGTGTAGAGGGAGTATGAAAAGCTAGGAACTAAACTGAAAAGCAGAACCAACAAGGTAGTGATCACTGGATTACTACCTGAGCCATGAGCAAATTGGCGCAGGGTCAATAAGATTAAGGAGTTAAATGCGTGGCTCAAAGATTGGTGTGGGAGGAATGGGTTTGAATTCATGGGACATTGGCACCAGTATTGGGGAAGATGGGATCTGTTCAGATGGGATAGTCTTCATCTGAAATGTGCTGGAACCAGAGTCCTGGCAAATCATATAACTAGGGCTGTACATAGGGCTTTAAACTAAATTGGGGGGGGGGGGGGGGTGGTGGCGTGGCTCAGGGGTATGGGAAATTACAAAATCAAAGGTAAAGGAGAGGGTACGAGTGCAGGTTAACAATGAGGACATTCTACTAGTTAAAGGAGCCGAGAGCTCAGGAGAGATTAGTAACATTTCCAGACCATGTAATAGGACAGAGAGCATAGAAGGTGGCAGGAATCTAACCTCAGGCAAAGTAAAAAAGGTGACAAGCATGAGAAGGGAGGTGGTCAATGCAGTGCAGGGAGATGGTCTGGGGAAGAATAACCAGTTTGCAACAAGTAGGGACAGAGCGTGCAACCAAAAGAATGCACTAACAAATTGGGTCCAGATAAAGGGTAGCATAAAGACACTTTACCTGAATGCACGTAGCATTCGCAACAAAGAGAATGAGTTGATGGCACAAATCAATACAAATGGGTATGATCTTGTGGCCATTACAGAAATGTGGTTGCAGGGTGACCAGGACTGGGAGCTGAATATCCAGGGGTATTAGACATTTTGGAAGGATAGACAGGAAGGAAAAGGAGGCTGGGTAGCTGTGTTAATAAAGGGTAACATCAGGGCGGTAGTGAGAGATGATATAGGCTCTAAGGAGCAAAATGTGGAATCGATGTGGGTGAAGATAAGGAACAGTAAGGGGAGAAAGTCACTGGTGGTGTGGTCTATAGGCCCCCAAATAATAACTTCGAGATGGGGCGGGCTATAAACAAGCAAATAATGGATGCGTGCAAAAACAGAACAGCAATAATCATGGGGGATTTTAACCTGCATATGGATTGGTTGACTCAAGTTGGACACAGTGAACTTGAGGTAGAGTTCTTAGAATGCTGTCGGTATAGTTTCCTCGAACAGTATGTTCCAGAACCTACAAGGGAGCGAGTTATCTTGGATCTGGTCCTGTGTAATGAGACAGGTAAGATTAAAGATCTTTTTGTGAGAGATCCTCTTGGAAAGAGGGATCACAATATGGTTGAATTTCTAATACAGATGGAGGATGAGAAAGTAGGGTCCCAAACCAATGTCCTCTCCTTTGAACAGAGGAGAGTATGATAGGATGAGGGCAGAATTAGCTAATGTAGACTGGGAGTGCAGGCTAGTTAGTAGGACAGCTGAGGAACAATGGAGGATTTTTAAGGAGATTTTTTTCAGTACTCAACAAAAACATATTCCGGTGATAAAGAAGGAATATAAGAAAAGAGATAACCAGCCATGGATAACTAAGGAAATAAAGGAGAGTATTAAAGGAGGGAGTACAGAGAAGGTTCACCAGGTTGATACCGGAGATGAGGGAGTTAGCTTATGAGGAGACTTTGTAAGCAAATATCAACGATAACCCATGAGGAGAGATTGAATAGATTGGGCCTGTACTCGTTGGAGTTTAGAAGGCTGAGGGGAGATCTTATAGAGACATATAAGATAATGAAGGGACTAGACAGGGTAAAGGCAGAGAGATTATTTCCACTTAGAAAGGAAACAAGAACTAGAGGGCACAGCCTCAAAATAAGGGGGAGTCAATTTAGAACAGAGTTGAGGAGGAACTTCTTTTCTCAGAGAGTAGTGAATCTTTGGAATTCTCTGCCCATTGAAGCAGTGAAAGCTACCTTGTTAAATAAGTTTAAGTCACAGGTAGATAGATCTTTGACCAATAAGGGAATTAAGGGTTATGTATTAAAATTAATTGATGAAAATTGTTGAAAGTCCAGCTGGAATCTCAGTGTGTCCTTACCAGCATTGAAGTTTCGGATCAGAAAAGCTACAATTATTTTGCAATCAAATGAATGTAATGTACCTGGCGTCCCAAATGTGAAATTAGGTTAATACCATCTGATTTCACACTGTAACCTGCATATTCCACAAATTTTAATAAACATTCCCATTTGGTACCTCTTACTTAACAGTTTTAACTATTTTAATTAAAGATTAATAAATAAGAGCTTCTGGAGAACTATCTTAATATACCTGTTTATGCAAACTAAACTTACTGAATATTATTCAGCAAGTCTCAGCAATGTTTCAAGTTGACCCCTAAAGACGTGTCCTATTTCCCTGTCACCAAACGTGTCAACTTTAGATTATTTGAGATATAACATGAACAGGCTTGCATGTTTCTGCACCAGCATTGACAAACATAAATGATTCAAATGAATTATTCATTCCTGTTTTTTATTGTCAAGTATATTAAAATGTAATTATTTTATATTGAATTCATGAATGTTATCACAATTATTATTACATTCAAGTCCTATTTAATTCAATAAGTAACACATAGTTTATGGAGCCAGGGCAAGCCAGAAGTACTCTGCAACTAGTCTTCGTAGGATAAAATTATGGAATGATAGGAACAGGAGTAGGCCATTCAGTCCCTCATGCCTGTTCCACTGTCATTCCATGTTATAGAAACATAGAAACTAGAAGCAGGAGTAGGCCAATTGGCCCTTCGAGCTTGCTCCACCACTCATTTTGATCATGGCTCATCATCGAATTCAATATCCTGATCCCTCTTTCCCCCATATCTCTTGATCCCTTTAGCCCCAGAAGCTATATCTAAATTCTTCTTGAAATCAGACAACATTTTGGCCCCAACTACATTCTATGGTAATGATTCCATACATTCATCTGAGTGAAGAAATTTCTCTTCAGTTCTAAAAGGTTTACCCCTTATCCTCAAACTATGACCCCCACCATTGGGAACATCCTTTCTGAATCTACCCTGTCTAAGCCTGTTAGAATTTTATAAGTTTCTATGAATCCTCTCTCACTCTTCTAAACTCCTGTGAATGTAATCCTAACCAATTTAGTCTCTCATATGACAGATCTGCCATCCCAGGAATCAGCCTGATAAACCTTTGCTGTACTCCCCCTATACATCCTTTCTCCAATAAGGGCACCAAAACTGCACACAATACTCCAGATGTGGCCTCCTCAATGCCCTATACAATTGCAGCAAAACACCCCTATCCCTATACCAAGGCCACTTCCTTAAGTATTCTGGGATGAAGATTATCAGGAGTTGGAGATATATCCACCTTCAATCACATCAATTTCCCCAAAACCATTTCTCTACTAATACTGATTTCCTCTAGTACCTCACTGAAGCATGGTTTCCCTCAGCACCTCTGGTACATTATTTACATCTTCCTTTGTGAAGCAAAGTACAAATTTAATTCCTCAGCCATTTATTTATTCCCTGTTATGAATTCTCCCATTTCTGACCGTCAGGGGTCTACTTTCGTCTTTGTCAATCTTTTTGAATTTACATATCTATAGTAACTTTTACAATCAGTTTTTATGTTCCCCACTACTTTACTTTTATTTTCTATTTTTCCCTTCTTCATCAATCCTTTGGTCCTCATTTGCTGAATTTTAAACTGCTCCCAATCCTCAGGCCTATTGCTTTTTCTTGCCAATTTGTATGTTTTCTCTTTGAATCTGATACTGCCTTAATTTCCCTTGTAAGCCATGGTTTGGCCACAGTTCCCTTTCCACTCTTGCACCAAACAAGAATAAACAATTTCTGGAATTCACTTATTCATTCTTTAAATGCCTGCCATTGCCTGTCCACTCTTTTTCCTTTCAGTGATGTTTCCCAGTCCATCATGGGAAATTCATGCCTCATACCTTTATTGAAATTCAGGACCCTGGTCTCAGAGTCAACTACATCATTATCACCTTGATAAAGAATTCTACCATATTATGGTCACTAGTCCCCATGAGTTCTCTCACAACCGAATTGCCAATCAATCCTTTTTCATTGCACAACACCCAGTCCAAGATGACCTTATCCCTTGTTGGTTCCTCAATGTATTGCTCCAGAAAGCCATTCCATATGCACTCCAAAGTTCTTCCTCCATTCTACTGTGAATAATTTGATTCTCCCAATCTATATGCGGATTAAAGTTGCCCATAATCACAGATGTTCCTTTAACACATGAATCTCTGATTTCCTGTCTAATGCTTTTCCCAACGTTACCACTATAGTTTGGTGGTCTGTATACTAACCCCACCAATGTTTTTTGCCTCTTGGTGTGTCTTAATCCACTTATACAGATTCCACATCATCTTTCCTCACCTTTAATCAACAATGCAACTCCACCACCTTTCCTTTCTGCCTGTCCTTCCTAAACACTGAATAGCCCTCAATGATTAGTTCCCATCCTTGCTCACCTTGGAGCTCATCATGACTAATTGGTGTTCTAACTCTATTTGTCTGCCCATTGGCTCCATGCTTGGCTAGAGAAAAAAAATAGCAATCCCAGATTTTAAACTTTTAATTGAACTAGCATCTACTGCTATTTATGGGAAAATGATCCACGCTTCCATCAATCACCCTTTGCCCAAGGAACTATTTTCTAAGATTGTTCTGATTTTGAGGCCATGGATGGGACTTTATGGCTGCGCTCGTTCCAAAAACATAAAATCCTAACTCTAACCTTTCCGTGGTCTTCCCCTCACCCACTCCAATTCCCGTGGTGGGCAGGGTGGGAAAATTCCACCCTATATCTCTTTGTCCGAGACTTACCCACCAGGGACTAAATATTCGCTCCATCTACTACATCAAATTCTTTCAATATCCCAAAGACTTCAATCAAATCAACCCTTAACTTTTCAGATTCCAGGAAATACAGGCACAGTTCACAAAATTACTCCTCATCAGCTGTCCATGAGAACATCGGTAACATTCTGGTGAATCTTTTCTAAGGTGGGCTACCCAGAGTTGTACACAATGCTGCAGGTGTCATCTGACCAGGGCTTTGTATAGATGTAGCAAAACTTCCTTTCCTTTATATTGCTGTTACGTGGTTTTAAAGGCTATTAGTTTTAATGGAGGATATTTTGTACTTGATTGCTTCAGTTCAGTGATCTGTAGGCAAGGAATCCTATATCCCTTTGCAGCTCCATTGTTCCTAACTGAACGTTATTTAATTAATAATTGAAACTGTTCTTTACTGGTCCAAAATGGATTACCTCACCCGTTCCTAAATTGAAATCCATTTGCTACAGTTTTGCTCGCTTACCTAATCTATCAATGTGAGTCAGCATACCATCCATGATTCACGTCTGTGGCCACAGAAACATCTGTCTGTTCCTCAAACTATCAACTGTCCTAACATTATTGCTTTTCCAATCTTTCTCATGTCTCCCTGTACTGTGGAGTTATAAATGATACAATGGACTTGGACTGCATTGAAGATGAGCCAACACTTCCATCAATATTCAGAATTAAATATTGTTTGGAGAGTGTGATGTGCCCAGGGAATTCCTGCACTCCCTGCCTGGTCCTTCTTGTCTACCTGGTCATCCAACCCCCTCTCTCTCTCTATACTTTAAGCTGAGTGGTGGCCACATGTATAAACATGGATGCATCGCAGTGACACTAACTGTTGTTTGAACTCTGAAACCCAGAGCATGAGCTGCTGCAGCTGATGACATACCCTGAAATCTAGGACATGAGAAAGGCCCTGGAGTTCCCACGTGGAGCAGTATGAGCACTTGGTGTGTCCAAGCTGACCTGCTAATCCTGCATGTCTGAGCACAAAGTGCACAGAGGGTTCACAGCCAGTGCTTTATTTATTGGGCCGTTATTAGAGATACAAACATCACAAAACATGTCAGACTGTTTTTCCCAGAATTTATGCAATAAAAAGTAAATATTATAAAGACTTATCAGATACTGTGTTGCTTTCTTAAATAGGAAAGTTAATTGAGATTTTTTTACTTGACTCTTATTGCCTAAAACCCTTAGATTATAATGCATTGATGTATAATTCAGATTAAATAAAAGCTTACCGATTTACTCACCTTTATCTGCTTTCTGTTTCTTCACACTTTCTGTTGTCTCTGATATTATTCAGACATCTCTTTTTGATTTCCCTGATGTTTAATTTGCCTCCTGGTGAACTTTATGAATTTCTACCCTCTTTTTAACCTCCCACTGCTGCTGCTATCTCCTCTGATTTATGCTCTTGCCTTGTTCTCTCTCTCTCTTTTATCCTCCTCTGTTGCTAATGCCTCCAATCATGTTCACACTCACAGTCCTTGATTCATTATTAGTTCTCCTCAAATGTCAGATGTATTAACCTTTTCCTTTACAGTGAAGACTGAGACAAAGTAATTATTCATCAGATTACTCCGAAAATTCAATTAAGCAATCCACATTTCTTCTTTCTTCTGTTCCAGCAAGCTTGCACTTAAACCTTTCAGAAATTCATTCCACCTCAAGTCCTTTAAGTGCCTTCTCCGGATGACTGTTTGGCAGTTTGAAAATTGTGGTTTCACTTACACATCAGGGAGTCGCACAAAGTACCTGTGGCTGCACATTAGTGGAATGCAGCATTTCATATCACTCTCATAATTTCAATCAGTTCCTCTGAAATGTGAAATACTTCTTGCATATCTTGTTGATTGGGCATCATTAGTGAAGCCTTTAAGAGAGGGCGAACAAGTTTCCTGGCTCTATTGGGGGCACAGTGGTACATGGTTAGCAGCGCTGCCTTACAGCACCAGGGATCCAAGTTCAATTCTAGCCTTGGGTCCCTATCTGAGGGGAGTTTGCACATTTTGCTCGTGTCTGCGTGGGTTGCCTCCGGGTGCTCTGGTTTCTTCCCACAGTCTAAAGATGTGCAGGTTAGGTGGATTGGCCATGCTAAGTTGCCCCTTCATGTCAAGGGGACACTACGAGGCCCTATCCCCACGGTAGACTTTATCATTTTCCACACAATGATATGTTTACAGATCCATCTAAAGATTAGTCAGTTTGCATCCAGAAACAAGCCAATGCCTTTAGCTTCTTCTGTTTCTTCCAGCTCAATTGAATTTCAAAGTTTTCTGTTTTTTCTTCACTATCAGTGCATTTCTTGCTTTTTTGACATAGTTCTTTAGCTTAAGGCCACTCCATTTTTGTCGTTCACTATGTATTTTCCATGCATGGTGTTTTAAGTGATGGATCATTTGTGTTTATAAAAGTGTGCTCGCTCCCTTGGTGCTTACCAATACCCCTTTAACAGAGCAGTATCTTTAAAAATATGATTTGATACATTTGAATTCAGAAAGCAAAAGAGGCATAACAGCTGTGAATCATTTTTGAATATAATGACCCAATTTGAATCATGGCATTGTGTTTTCATAAACAGAGAATAGAGTATTCAAAACACTTCTTTGTGATAGTGCTCTTTAAGGCAAACATCTTGCATGCTTGAATAATCTCCAGGATATGCATGAGAATTATATTTAAATTGCAATGATAAATACTAACATCGCTAGCATTTATCATGAGAATGGAACTTAAAATATACTAAGTCATAAAGAGCAGAGGTAAAATATCTGATTAATATTCAGTGTCCTCTACAAAAGCTTAATATAAAATATAAAGTTATAATCAAGACACAGTTCTCCAAAAGCTTACCCACCTCTTGCTAAACTTTTAAGTATTTGAATAGATTCCTATTCAGTAAATTGAACTTAAGCTTTAAATAGTTCAAATAAATTGGAATTCACATTTTTTAATCAGGTTCTCAGACACCTTCAGGTTTCCAACTCAATTAATATCCCCCCACCCCCCCCCCCCAAATTCCATCCCCAGATCTCACCAATGAGCAGCTGAAACTGAGATTTGAAAATATAATTTTTTAATTTTCTTTATCACAGCCATGCAGTATTAATGACAGAATGATTAATAGGTGTGTCAGCAACCTACAAAAGGGTGAAATTGAGATGAGGCAGAGCTGACAGAATTGGTTTCATTTCCCACCATGAAACAGAGGGGATTCTCAGTAATTTTTCAAGCAAATAGCTGTTTCTAAAAATGATGGATATTAAATATGAAAATTTCACAGTCCGAACCCTTTTCCCACTGTTATTATCTAGGTTGTTAGATGGAAAGTCTATAGACGGAATTTTGCAAACTTATTGCGTCAGTATTGCGGAAGGAAAATGTTGCAAATCGGGAGTGATGAGACTAGCAGGAATGATGCCAGTTTTTGCATGCATTCCCATTTTACTCCAAAAACAAATTTGATGCAAATGGAACCCCGCCCGCGATGGCAAAACGTCAGTTTGCATTGATCACAATGTCATTAGTGAGCTTCACTCCCAATCCTCCCAGCTCACCTGCCTTAACCACCTCATTCGCTACAGTTGGATTGGTCAGGCAAACACCTCCTCTATAAAAGTCACATTCAGGAGGTTGATCAGTAAGAACATAAGAACATAAGAACATAAGAAATAGGAGCAGGAGTAGGCCATCTAGCCCTTCGAGCCTGCCCCGCCATTCAATAAGATCATGGCTGATCTGTCGTGGCTCAGTTCCACTTTCCCGCCCTCTCCCCATAACCCTTAATCCCCTCTCTTATCAAGAACCCATCAACCTGCTTCTTAAAAATATTTAGCGAGGCAGCCTCCACCACTTCAACGGGCAGAGAATTCCAGAGATTCACCACCCTTTGAGTGAAGAAGTTCCTCCTCAACTCCGTTCTAAACCGCCTCCCCTTTATCTTGAGGCTGTGCCCCCTAGTCCTACTGTCTTTTTTGAGCGGGAAGAGTCTCTCCACCTCTATCCTATCCATCCCATTCATCATCTTATACGTCTCAATGAGATCTCCCCTCATTCTTCTAAACTCTAACGAGTACAAGCCTAGTTTATTCAGCCTCTCCTCATAGCTCAATCCCCTCAACTCCGGTATCAGCCTAGTAAACCTCCTTTGCACTCCCTCCAGGGCCAAAATATCCTTGCGTAAGTACGGCGCCCAAAACTGCACACAGTACTCCAGCTGCGGCCTCACCAATGCCCTATACAGCTGCAGCAAGACCTCCCTACTTTTATATTCAATCCCCCTCGCATTCAAAGAGCTCCGTGCTGTTCAGAGGGGGTTCTTCCATGGCGGCCATGTTGCATTTCAGATTGGAGGGGCTGTTGTTGCTCACGGGGCACAACCTTGAACTCTCAGCATGGACTCAGGTAAAAGCGCTGACTCTGGGACCTAGTGCTGGTAGCAACAAGCACCGTTGCTGGTGGGGGATGGGCTGGAAACTCTCTGAAGTGGCAGTGCTGCAGACTCAGGACTTGTCAAACAGCATTGTCTGTGGTCACTGCTGCATGGGTTCTGGATGTGTGTTTGTGAGTCGGGTGTGTGAGCGGGGGAAGGGGGGGCATGCGGAGTGGGGGGGTTTGTGTTGCCATTCTGGGGGCTGTAGGGGTTGTGGGGAATGTTTGTTGCTGGGGGTCTGTGGGGGGTATGGGGAATGTGTGTTTCTGGGTGCCTAGGGAAGGTATGGTGTGTGTGTGTTGCTGGGGATCTTTGGGGGGATATGTAGAGTGGGTGTTGCTGGGCTTGGGGCGAGCAGATTTATTTAACCTCCATCTGTCTCTTCCCTTCCCCAAAACCCCTCCTTTAGATTGACGAGATGGCTTTTGCAATGCAACCCATTGATCTTGCTGTTCTTTCAGTTGCTGCTGGAGCAGAGGAGGAGAAGGAGGAAGAATTGCTGGCAGGGGAGGCCCAGGCCTTACCACTCACAGGAGAGAGGGAAATGGTGGCTGAAGGCAGGATGTGGCCACCATTCGGCCCAAGGGGGGAGGAGAAGGAAGGAGCAGAGACCCCAGCAAGAGTTTTTATAAGTATATAAAAAGGAAGAGGCTGGCTAGGGTGAACGTTGGTCCTTTAGAGGATGAGAAAGGGGACCTAGTGGTAGGGGATGGGGATATGGCTAAGGTATTGAATAACTTTTTTGTTTCTGCCCTGTCACCTGTGTTCTAGCCATGGTGGTCGAGCCCTCTGTGAAGGCCTTCTGAGTCAGGGGCCACCTGTCAATGGCAGCAGCAAGTGCCCTCTGAGGCTGGCCGACACTGTCCAGCCCCTCAGCCATTACCTTCTGTATTTGGGCCATGCTCTCAGTGGTTACTAATGTAGCCCGCTGTGTCCCGGCACTGTCCCACTGGGTCTCCTGCAAGCTCTCGAGCCTCTCAGTCATGGGCTGTAGAATTTGAATAAGCCTGTTGAGGCCTTCAGCTGTGACCTGCTGTGACTTGACCATCATCCTCTGGGACTCTGCCATGGCCTGCTGTGACTCATCGGCCACTCATGGTGAGGATCTCCTGTCCGTGCGTTCCACTGCGGACTCCACTCTTGCAGTGTCGGCCTGGGAACCACGGAGGACAGGCAATAGCTGGTCTGCCTGAAAGCTCTGGGACTCCTCCCAGCAGCCTCACAGTTGGTCCAAGTGTGGCCATCAGCCCCTTCTGGCTCAGTTGCTCCACCTCCAGCAGCTGAGGAAGAAGTGATCACAGAGAATCAGCATGTAGCCTGGGGCCAGCCGAGTCCTCGCCTCCGGCAGAGCCCGCACACGACACAGGCCTCAGATGTTCCCTCCTCCACCCTATGTACATCAGCAGATGTGTCGTGTAGACCAGAGAATGGCCCAGCTGCTTTGCCACTAACTTGACCCACTGATGTGAGATTCTCTGGGGTGATGAGTTACGGGGTGGAAGCTAGTGCTGGCCTCAGAGGTCTCTTCATCCACTTACTCTGAGGAGTATTCCGAGCTGTCAGTCCCAGGATGGGTTGGAGCAGCAGTGGGGGTTGCAATGCCAGATAGCACAGACAGATCGGAGTCCCTTCCTGCAACATGGAATACAAGATTAAGTGCAAGGGAGGGAGAGGAATCTGGGCTGCATGCAACTTACTTGACATTTGTCCAACAAGTGGAGAATTGGCAGGTACTTACTTCTATGCTCCAGCCTGACCATGCTGCCACTAATGGTCCACGTGCCCTCCTCTCCCGCAATCTCCAGTGCCCACTCCCCAAAGTGGGTGACGACCCAGATCTCAGGAACACCACCCCCAGTATTCACCTGCTCCCGGCAGTTATGGGAATTCTTCTCCTGTTGGAACAGAAGGAGCCATATCAAATCTGATGACACGAGTCCTGGAAGGTATCGGGGGTGACCCTCAGAGGGCAGGGATTGTGACACTCTTGGGTGGGGGGAGGGAGGTACTTGAGGGTCAGGGGCTGAAAGCATGTAGTGTGGAGGGGTTGGGGGAACTGGGCGTCATTTAGGGGGAAGATGCCAGATGAGATAAAACACTCACCTTTGCTGCCCAGATTAGGTCATTTAGTTTTTTGCCGCACTGCTTGATCTGGGTGTACAGATACACAGGTCACTGAAAGTGGCAATGCAGGTGGAGAAGGTAGTCAAAAAGGCATACGGCATGCTTGCCTTCATTGGCCGGGATATTGAGTTTAAAAATTGGCACCGCATGTTGCAGCGTTATAGAACCTTAGTTAGGCCGCACTTGGAATATAGTGTTCAATTCTGGTCGCCACACTACCAGAAGGATATGGAGGCTTTGGAGAGGGTACGGAAAAGATTTACCAGGATGTTGCCTGGTATAGAGGGCATTAGCTATGAGAGAGGTTGGAGAAACTTGGTTTGTTCTCACTAGAGTGACGATGGTTGAGTGGAGACCTGATAGAAGCCCACAAAATTATGAGAGGCATGGACAGAGTGGATAGTTAGAAGCCTTTTCCCAGGATGGAAGAGTCAATCACTAGGGGGCATAAGTTTAAGGTGTGAGGGGCAAGGTTTAAAGGAGATGTACGAGGCAAATTTTTTACACAGAGAGTAGTGGGTGCCTGGAACTCGTTGCCGGGGGAGGCAGTGGAAGCGGATACGGTGATGACTTTTAAGGGGTGTCTTGATAGTGAATAGGATGGAAATAAAAGGACATGGTCCCCGGAAGGGTGGAGGGTTTTAGTTCAGTCAGGCAACATGGTTGGTGCAGGCTGGGAGGGCCGAAAGGCCTGTTCCTGTGGCGTAATTTTCTTTGTTCTTTGCATCCTGGTTCTCCTGGCCAGTTCCCTAGCACTAACACATGATTTAACATGGAGATGCCGGCGTTGGATTGGGGTAAACACAGTAAGAAGTTAGAAAGTATTTGACAATATTCTGCTCATTGATTTTCATACAGGGCATAGATTGGGTGGGCAGAGGGCAAGGTGGCACATCGTTGGGCCTCATTAGCATGCAGTAGGCAAGCTGCCAGAACTAATCATACTGCTTTTAGACAGCTCACCATTTGGGAAGTTGTGAAACCCAGCAGATCTGCTTCTATATGAAACCAGGCTGAAGTTCCTAAAATGTAAGGTCTCTTTTCAAAGCTGATCAAGTTACTATCGCACTCATCAGAATGATGAGCCAAGCACTCTTATTCTCAAATACCACATGGAGGCATGAAGGCGAAAAGAAGGCCTTCTTTTCTTTTAATGAGCGATGGTACCTGGCCAAAAAGAGAGAGGTAGTTTAGCACGTCATTAAGTGTCTTCCAAACATTTGTAGCATTTAATAGACAGTATACCAGGATTCCACTAAGTAATTCTGGTAGGATCAGCAATACTGGACTGCTTTAGTGTCACCAGCAATTAAAAATTAAATTCCCAAAATTGCTGTTAGGAGATATAGGAGAATAGAAATGTGTTTGTCTTTCATTTTCTTTGAACATTATTATTTATAGTTATAATACTGGAGATGGAGAGGAGGCTGTTTGACTGGTTAGAGGCAGGAGGTTATGTGATGAAACCAAGATTATAACCAATCAAAGTTGGCAATTTCAACCATGGGAAATTGGGAACAGGGCAACACTGATTGGCTTGGATTTTGATATGAGCGTTGCTTGCCTATGTTTAACACCATCTGAAAATTAGCAAAGTCTTCATTTCATCCATTTAAACATAAACAGATTTTTTTACATCTTTGAGCTGTTCTCATTGCTAACTATATACCAATTTACTGTTCTTTTACCAAGCTTCACCATCAACTCTGAGAAGGTATTGTTGGGAACAATGTATAGCCTTAAGTTTAATTGATGTTTTTATTTGTGTGTTTTTTGTGTGCTTGGTGCCCAGAAGTCTGGAGGCCCTGTTTGTATAACATGCATTTTTAATGAGGGTTTACAATCCTTGAAGTGAAGAGATATGTTGCAAAGGGCTTAGTAAGGTTTAGGAAATTAGATGAATTTAGGAAAATTAAATAGGAAATAACTGTGCTATTACCCAGCGACAGGGAACCAGGGATACACGGATGGAGAGAGACAGAGAGGGCAGTTCAGTCAGTGTATGCATATCAGAGAGAGAGAGAGAAACCCTAGAATCATAGTATAGAATCCCTACAGTGCAGAAGGAGGCCATTCAGCCCATTGAGCCTGCAGACCCACCCATGCCCTTTCTCTATAACCCCATGTATTTACCTTACAAATCCCCCTGACACTAAGAGGCAATCTATCATGGCCAATCAACCTAACCTGCACATCTTTGGAATGTAGAAGGAAACTGGAACACCTGGAGGAAACCCATGCAGGCACGGAGACAATGTGCAGCCTCCACATATACAGTCACCCCAGAGCTCTCTACTAAGAAGTCCTGTAAGGCTGCATGGAAACTGAGTTTAGGGAACTCAAGTATTTTTGTCTGAAGTTGAAGCAATAGTGAATTTAGATTGTGGTTCTGGGAGTATGTCAAGAAGGCATCTACTGAATGTTCAGAAATCTGTGGGATGTAAATTCATTTGCAACTGGGCAGTCTAGCAAGAAGGCTTAGTGTTGAAGTACTGGTAAACCTTCACTGGGGTTTGTGTCCAGGGTATTGCTGGGATAAAGGAATAGTGGGAGTTCATTTTCTTGTGTTTGTATTGAAATCTTTCCAACTTTTTTGTCTACTGGAATACAATTTGTGTTCATTGTTTAGTAAATATTTCATTCTTTTTGTTAAAAGCATGCCAGCAGACTCTTGTGAATATGTCCAATAACCAACTTCCATGGTTTTTAAACTAAACAAAGTTAGGATTTATCAAGCCAGGTTTCACTCTGTGATCTCACATGTCAAGTAGTACCATTAGCTAGAATCATAATAGTGCAGCCCACTGAAATTTAAAAGATACCTCAATATTTTTGTTACATTTATTTTAAACAGTTATTATGTTCAGGCATTTGTTTTAAATATGATTATTTACGTTTAGTTATATCATCTAAACTTGAGTCAATAGAATATTGGGTTGGAATCATGCACTATGTGATATTACAAATGGGTTTAAATCATGATGGTTGATAATTTTCTGCTAATCTTAATAAACTTACTTTAAACTTTGAAATAGTAATTGGAAAAACATCATGCTGCAAAAATATCAGAATGTTGTCAAGAGCATGTCATTCCTAATCGTGTAACTAGATGTGTCTGCCCTTTTTGCCCATTTCCCACATGATGTGTACGGGGACACGTGTGATCATGTAGTTGGGAACGTTTCTCATTGGCAAAAGCTGCTGTCAGCTGACAGTGCAGCAGCTATAGGGAGACTCAGGCTGGAATTTTACTGGCACGCTCGCCCCAATTCCGGGGACGGGAAGGCTCGGGAAACGGCATTTTCCGTTGGCCTCAGGCAGGATCGCACAAGCCTCGGGCGGATACACCGGTGAAATTCCACCCTCAGCTTCACTGCCACAATTTTCCTGCTCAGCTCCACTGCCATTCATTTTAGGCTTGTTCAGTGCACAAAGCTGGAACAAAGTTTTTTTTATTTAAATTCCAAGTATGAATGATTCACATTTGCCCTTCATCATGAGTGCATCATTGTTATTGATTAAGGGTAGCTGAGTCAGAGAGCTAAATATACTGACAGCCTCCATGGTTAGCACACGTTAAAGCTCACAGGTGAGTTAGGGACACTTTCTTCTTCACTGTGGAAAAAACAATGTTGTGTGGGATTCTCCCAAAAAAATTGTAAGTGCCCAATTTGCGTAAAAACTGGAGTAAAATTCATTGTTTTCTTTTCAGTAGGACTTTCAAAATGAATCTCCCACACCCTGTGCATCACAGAGAGGCCTAGCATGAACCACACTGAAAAGCTATGGGCCTATTCCCATTGAAGAGGCTGAAATCAGCGCGCTGAGCAGGCTACCAATCGTGAGCCGATCAGTCAGCGCTGAGATTGGTGTATACGCAGTAGCACCACTCTGCCAGCCTCCTGATTGCTGGCCAGTCCAATCGCTGACCAGCACAGCAGCCCCTATCGTTGGCCATGCTATCCTCCCCCCCTCCACCCTCATTGACCTCTTGTCCATGTCCAAGGCAGTCCCAACACCACTCCCCTGGCTTCCCATCTGTCTGCCCTGCATGCGCACGTACACTCACATGCATACACACACACACACATACACACTCACATGCACGTGCACTCTGAATCTGTATGTAATGTGATGATATAAGATGTAATAGTGAAAGATTTATTCGAATTGACTTTTGCAAGTAACACCCTGAACAATGACCTTTGTAATGCTGTTTGGGTGAAAAGTGAAATGAGATGGAATCCCCACGAATATTTGAACATCATTTTGTTCAAATTCCAAGAACTATCCATGCATCCCATAACCAGTTTTAAAGACTCAAAAGGTATCATTATAGTTTTAGTGAAGTCCTTTTCTTGCATGTTCTCAATTCCCAGGCTACTAACACATCTGCCTCTGCATTTCAATTTTTCATCAGCAACTGTCTTAATATTTTGCTCTTTTCTCTGCTGCACTTCCAAATGAATTCCATATTCCTATTCATATGGGAAGCCTGCTATGAATACAATCTCTTTTAATTTCTCCACTGGGTATTGCTTTGATATGGATTAGGACTCACAATAAATTGTCAATTATGAACTCTTCAGAAGCAATTTTACTAATTAATGTTCACCATTAGTGCTTATAATAAATTCAGATGTGCAGGGCAAGATTTTCTGGCCATTAAGGGAATGCAAAATCATTAAATTTACCCTTAATATCCTACCAAAATATTTGATTCGTTACGGTTCATGTAGCGTTTTCTTTCAGGAATTCACTGCAGATAGCAGATGAATAGAGTTTTGCATCTTAAAGTTATACCTTCATCTAAATCTGTGGTGCCCAATCTGTATAATTTAACGGTAAGAATTGGGACTAAAACTGGAAATGTTTACAATTTTCTCCAGGCTCTGTGAGTAATGTATGGAACCACTGAGGGGAAAAATTGGACAGGACTCTAAAATGGGTGTGGGGATCACAATGTGTGTCCAAGCCCATGCCTGTTTCTCCTGATGCATGAAGCACAGAAACATTGTACTGCCTGCTCATTTAAATGTTAGCAGCCTCCAACCCAGTAAAAAAACACGCTGCTGAGTGCCTTGCACAGCCTAACAGAGGTCTCCAAGTTCATGCAATGCCAGCACCACTCAAAGCTAATCTGCATTGCTTAAACCATCCTGCGCAGGGAACCAAAGTTGGGGAGCAGAAAGAGGTCATTCAGCCCATTGTATCTACACTGACAAAAGAAAGGAAAAAAAATGAACTAATTCATTTTAATTCCACTTACAGGTTACCGCACTTCAGATGCAGACCCAGGCATCTTTTAAATGAATTGAGGATTTCAGCCTCAACTACCAACTTGGGCAGTGAATTCCTGACATGCACAACTCTCTGGGTGAAAAGCTTTTTTCTCATGTCCCCTCTAATCCTTCTACCAATCAGCTGCAATCTATATTCCAGTAATTGATCCCTCAGTTAGGCAAAACAAGTCTTTCCTGTCTACTGTGTCTTAGTCCTTCATAATTTTGTACTCACCCCTCAGCCTCCTCTATTCTAAGGAACATAACCCTAGGCTATCTAATCTCCCCTCATAGCTGCAATTTCCAAGCGCTGGTGACATTCTTGTAAATCTCCCATGCTCGCTCTCCAGAGAAATTATGTACTTCCTATAACTTGGTGACCAGGGCTGTGCACAATACTCCAGCTGTAGCCTAACCGACATTTTATACAGTTCCACTATTACATCCATGCTTTTATATTCAACACCTTGCCCAATAAAAGAAACCATTTCAGATGTTTTCTTTACCATCTCATCCACCTATCCTGCCACCTTCAGGGACATGTGGACACTCACTCCAAGGTCTCTCACTTCCTCAACCCTTCTCAATAGCCACCCATTTATTAAGGATCCCCTTGCTTTGTTTGCCCTCCCTAAATGCACTACCTCACATTTTTCCGGATTGAATTCAATTTGCCAACTTGAAGAGGGATTGGATTCTGGATACAGCAGATGCTGGAAATATGATGCCTGGAATGAAGAAACGGTGAGGCCATGTCAAGATGCAGAAATTGGGGTCCATCCACCAACAATCCAGTGGGTTTCATGTGGACACATATTGAATTAGCGCTGAAGTGGGTGATAGAACATGAAAACATATCATTGTGACCGGTGGGATAAATACCACTTTCCACACTGTTTGTCTGTCTGTCTGTCTCTCTTTCATTAAACTCTCACTCTCTTTCCTTTCCCAATCTATCTCCTTCTGTCTCTCTTTCTCTATTCCCACACTCTCTTCTTCTCTCTCCAGAGCCTGGACTCATTCCTGACAGTCTGCCGTTTAAAACTGCATGAAGACAGGCAACGAATAGTCATCTTGTTGTCCAAAACCATTTTTGAACATGATGCAAGAGATACCTTGAATAGAAATGGTTTCTCACAGGGAGAAACTGAGGAAATCTTCCAGAAACTTAGAATAAGGGGGTGTGATAACGGGATAAGGGTCTGATCATTCAGGACTGTGATGAGGAGAAATTACTTGATTCAAATGATTTCAATTCTTTAGCATTCTCTATCCTAGAGGGCTGTAATTTGCACCCATTAAATATATTTAAGGCTGGGAAAGACACATCTTTGATCACTCAGTGAATCAAGGGATGTGGGGGGTGGACACGGAAGTGGAACAAAAGCCCAAGATCAACCATGTGGAGCAAGCCTGGTGGGCCATATGATCCCATAAAGTCATTTTTTCCCAGTAAAGTAAACTAAAGTTATCCATAAGATCTTTCTCTACACCCTAACTATGGCTGTAACACTACATTCATCACACTCTCCTTTCCTTCTCTATGAATGGTATGCTTTGTCTATATAGCAAGCAAGAAACAATACCTGTCACTGTATCCCAATACATGTGACAATAATTAATCAAATCAAGTCAAAGTTGCATTGTTTGCGTTCAAAATCTCCATAGCAATGGATTTGGATTCTTACATCGATCCCACTACTAATATTTTCTGAGGCCTGAGCTTCAGTTTTACAACTTTTCCTGAGCTTTACATGCTAAAATGGATGTTTAATCAGATGGTAGACACCCCACTAAGACACTGGGTTTATATCAATCAATTTGATCAACTGCATCAACAACTAAAATATCATTTACATAGCATGCTGAAAACCATCCCAAAGTGCTTCACAGAGTCACCATTGTATAAAAATTGGATGCTACGAAAAGGAGGGAGATATCAAGAGGGGAGGAATGCGTTTTAAGGAGGCATGCAAAGGAGGAGAAGGAAATCAGGAAGTGGTAGGGGGGTTAGGGATGGAATTCCAGAGCATGGGCATAAGAGTGTCCAACAGTGGCGGGACAAAGGTAGAGGGGGATACACAGGAAGCCCATTTCAGAGGATTGGAAAAATCTATGGAGCAGTACAACTGCGGGAGGTGACAGAGGCAGAGAGAAACTCTGAATGGATATTGTGTTGAAGGCTTCAGATTCAGAAGACAATCTAGGGCAGCAAGGGCAGGAGAGATAGGTGAGTGAGACACATAAGTTATCTGGTCAGCGTTTAGATCTGGATCACAGCCTAGTTTCTGGCCATTCCACTATGATCCTACTGAAGTTAAACCACAAATATAAGTTTGATTGTTCTATTGATGGATCAGAGCCCCAGTAATCCGAGCTACAAAACTACAAGCAATTCTCTCTGTCAGTCCTGAACACTGACTGCACAAGGCTTTATATAAGCCATTTACCACACTTTCTGCTGTTTGGTTACAATTAAAATCACATAAAGATCTCATAAACATTTCTTCAAATATGAGTCATTTAATGATTCATTGGGGAAGCAATTCATCACACAAGCAATTACACTCATGAATCACTTAATAGGTCATATAAATAACAACACTCAGGGACCTAATTAAACAACTGAAGGAAATAACTTTTTTTATCAGAAGCGTTATTTATTCCCCATAATTAAAGAATATGACATATCACAATTCACATTTGACCACGTACGTTGCCCTGATAAATTGTGTGGTAATTGCATCCACTCTTCTGTAAGCTCATCATATTTTGTAATGTTTCTTCTTTTCAAGCATGAATCATTGAGACAAATGGTTGTATCATTTATGGGAAATGTGGGTAAACATTTAAAGCAGAGAATGATAGAGGAAAATGGGATTGAAGTTCCTCATTAACTCAGGTATATTTATAATACTGGAATGACACTGGATATTTTTCCAGTGTGGCAATTCCATTGGAAGCTGTTTATAGCATTAGTGCATCTCTAAAATATCCCCCTCCCACCCATTGACCCAGGTTTCTTCACACGCCTGGAGTTGTTCCATGAATACAATCAGCATCCTCAAGCAATCCTTCTGCTTCCAGGATCACACTTGGGGAGACCTGCTATACTCAGTTGAGCAGATGTCAAGATCTGTAAGAATATAGTGCATGTTGCACAATTTGGCTATTATGAGGGAACAGGCCACATCACCCGCCTAATAGGAGGGAAGCTGAGGGGCGGAAGGAGAGAAAGGAGGAAGTGCAGCAGAATGTGGAGGCACAGCAAGAGGAAGGAAAGTAATAATGCATGCAGCCCCTTTCTTTTCCAGTGAAACATGGTAAAATAATTAATAAGTTATATAAGTTGTCTCAACCACACCGCTCCACTCACCAGTGGTCCCACCATCTTTACCCTTCTATCACAATCCATCACATCATCCTCTATCTGACAACGCAGAAACAAAACCTACCAGAAAATGTGTGTTCCAGTCCAATTTATAATTCAATCTTCACATAATCATCGCATATGAAAGCAAAGTTAAAAATAAATGTGCAATTCCTGACTTGTTGCCCTCTATGTATTCCTGTAGGATGTTTTCCCAGGTGCTGCAGCATGCCAGGTGGAAGGTTGCTGGCTGAAGACAGCTTTGTAGGACAAACTCAGACAGATCTTTGTCTTCGGGCTGGCTTCACAGTTCACCGCCACTTCCAGCAGACTTCTTCAACAGCCTCAGTCCTCACCTGAGTCTTCTGCAGCAGAATTATTTTGCAATCTTAGCCTCCAAGGAACTGAAACTAGCACTTTCCCTTTCCCCCACCTCCCCCCCGCCCCACCTTTCTGTGCTCTTGTGTACACATGTGAAATTCTCCTCCACCTTAGCCCCTCATTATCTGAGCTAATGGCTGCAAATGAAAGATTTAGTGACTGTGCCTTTTCATCTTCAATATCTTCTTCCCTTTCTTTCACTGAACCAGTTTGCAAATGGAAAAAGAAAAGTTTTGGTAAGATCAAAGAGGACAAAGTATGAAGTGCTTGCTGTCACCATCCAGATTGTTTAAAGCAGGAGAGATTGAGGGCTAGGAGTAAATTGGGATGAGAGAAGGAGGATTAGAAATGCAGATAGCTTCATCATTGACTGCTTCTACCCACCAGTGGTCATGGCTAGATTATACTGGGATTTCGAAAAGGAATTTGATAAGATGCCACACAAAAGATTATTGCATAAGATCAGGCCTCATGAAATAGGAAGTAATATGTTAGCATGGATAGAGGATTGGTTAACAAACAGAAAGCAAAGAGTAGGGAAGAATGGAATATTTTTAAGTTGGCAGCCTGTGCCTAGTGGAGTGCCACAAGGATCAATACTGGGACTTCAGCTATTTACAATCTACATTAATGACTTAGATATGTTAATGTATCTAAATTTGCTGACAGTACAATGCAAGGTGGGAATGCAAAGCTGTGAAGAAGACACAAAGAAGTTGCAAAAAGATATAGGCAGGCTAAGCAATTGGCAACAAAGTGACAAATGAAGTATAATGAGGGAAAATATGAGGTTATTCACTGTAGTCATAAGAATAAAAAAGCGGTATTTTTTAAAAAGGCATGAAACTTGTAAATGTTAATGTTTTGAGAGCCTTGGGTATACTCAAACAAGGAAAACACAAAATTAGCTTGCAGGGACAGCAAGCAATTAGGAAAGCAAATAACATGTTGGCATTTATTACAAGGCGATTGGAGAATAAAAATAAAGTTGTTTTGCTACATTTCTGTGAGGCTTTGGTGAGGCCACACCTGGAATAGTAAATGTGATTAGCATAGTTGCCTAATTGCGCCAGGGGCCCAGGTTCAATTCCAGCCTCAGGTGACTGCCTGTGTGGAGTTTGCACTTTCTCCCTTTTTCTGCATGGGTTTCGTGTGGGTGTTCCATTTCCTCCCACAGTCCAAAGATGTGCAGGTTAGGTGGATTGACAAAGCTACATTACCCCTTGGTGTCCCAAGATATGTATGTTTAGTGGATTAGCCATGGTAAATGTATGGAGTTTCAGGAGTAGGATGGGGAAAAGGGCCTAGGTAAGGTAATCTGTCTGAGAGAGTCAGTGAAGACTCAATGGGCCAAATGGCCTCCTTCTGCACTGTAGGGATTCTATGATAACTGGTCTCCATATTTAAAGAAGGATACTCTTGGATTGTAAGCAGTACAATGAAGGTTTACTAGATTGGCTCCTGGGATTAGAGGGTTTTTCTATTGTAAGAGGCTGAGTAATTTGGATTTATATTCTCTGAAGTTTAGAAGAATGAGAGGTGATCTTATTGATACATTCAGACTGATGAAGGTGCTTGACGGATTGGATACTGAAATGTTGCTGGGATATCTAGAAGAAGGGAGCACAGTTTCAGGATAATCAGCCAATCATTTAGTAGTGAGATGAAGCAAAGTTACTTCACTCAGATGATTTGAATCTTTGGCATTCTCTATCCCTAAGGGTTGTGGATGCAAAGTTATTGAATATACTTAAAGCGGGAATAGGCAGATTTTAAGTCCCTCAGGGAATCAAGAGATATGGGGAATGGGTGAGAACATGGAGTTGAAGCCCAAGATCAGCCATGATTATATTGAGCAGCAGAGCAAACTGGATGGGCTGTACAGTGTCTTCCTGCTTCTATTTCCTAATGTCTTTAATCTTTACCATAAGATTGGACTGCACACATTTTCTTGAAGCTGAGCTCCTGGCATTATACCCCGTCACTGCTTCTCCGTACTTCTTCCTGACAGCCAATTTAGAATGCATCCTATCACCTGGTGGGCACAAAATGTCTCCTTTTCATCTTTTCCACCAAGACCTCCTGTGTATTGTTTGAAAACATTTATGCATGCTCTGTTACTATTCAGCTCTTGCTCAAAGTATCAGAGGACAGATTCTGTTTTCAAATGATTCTTGCCATTTACATCTACAGTGTACTCCCCCTTTAGGATGTGCAGACACTCAGCTATCAGTCGCCCCACGGATGTACACAGCCAATGAACAGCATGAGGAGTTGTTATGTGCAGCTATCAATTGGATGAAGCAGTCAGCAGCACAACTATACCATGCAATGTAAAAAGGAACAGATTAATTAGGCACTGTGATGCCTGTGCCCATTTTTTCAGAATAAACCAATTACTCCCGCAATCTATGGAGAGAGAACAGAGAGTCTGGATGACTCTTCGAAAGAGTCAGCCAGACTTGAAATGTTGGCTCTGTTCTTTCTCCATGGATGCTGTCAGACCTTTTCCAGTATTTGCTATTTTTGTTTCAGATTGCAGCTCCTGCAGTAATTTGCTTTTATCTTTCCCCAATCTCTGTTTCAGTCAAAGAAAATGGCCAAGCAAGGGATAAAAAAGATGTAGTAGTAAAAAACATTCACTCACCAGAAGTAATTTGGCAGATATGAATCAATTGAATATTTTATCTACGTGGAATGACATTTACAATTTTATCTAACTCATTCAATCAGTTTAATATGAATGGTTAAAGTCAATAAACAAATGGAAATTATGTAATAATCTCTTGAAGGGTAATGTTTTGAAATGATTTGTTAGATTCTTTAGTTGTAGAAGTGCTTAGTTCCAATGACTGGCAACCAAGGACTTTGAACAGTAAAGGTTTATTGAATATTCTGAGCAGCACTTACATGCTATGTGTCTGCCCACACTCCAGGGATAACTCCCACACTTGCGACACTGACCCCTTATGTACCATGCCTTCCCAACATCCATGTGACCACCCAGTCTACAACCTCCCTGTTTAAATTGGGACAACCAGTAGTGCTGAGGTGTGACAGTCACCGGATGCAAACTATTTACAACATGTAAACTGACAACACATAACTATTCACGTTGTGTAAAACACTGATCGATGGTGATGCTGCATCCGATGCATAGTCCATCATGTCTCTTCCCATACCTACTCCCTCCCTCCCATCCTGTTTTTTTAAAAGTGAAGACCAGTTATTGAGTATACCATGACATTGCCCTAGAACCTTATATTTAGCTTATTCATACACCCTGATTTTGCTGGTTGGCTGTACTGGAGATGCTCTTAGGTTGTACCCTCAGTTTGGATGACTTCAGGTGTCTTTGTAGTTACCCAGTGCCCTCTGGAGGAGCCTCCTTTTCCATTGGGGTAGGGACCTGGATTGAAGGCTGAATGCCTAGGGTGCTGTGGTGGTTCATGATGCTAATTCAAATATCTGCAGTAGGTGACATTAGTTTTATACATGATGGGCACTGTGAGAGGCAACCACATAGCTGTTTGAATGCAGGGCTTGGTTGAACGTGATCTGGAAGCTGACCACCTGATCAGATACTAGAGATTAGTGCCTGCGAGCATTTTGATCGTAATAGCTCGTCCCCCTAAGTTGGCTACATGAAGATGCCACTCACATTGGTTCCGTCATTCACCTGCAAGAGATCTTGGCAATGGGGATTGTAGTCCTGGTATGTCTGGTGAACAGTTGCAGACCCTGTCTTGGCTCGTTCCACAGGCTGAGGAATACGGCATAGTAATCTGTGTGGTCTCAGGCACGTTTCTCAAGTAGGTTCTTGGCTGAGCTTAACACCCATTCTGCCAAGCCATTGGATTATGCGTGCAAGGGGCTTCTCATGATGCACTCAAAGTGCTAGGTGTGTGCAAAGTTCCTAAACTCACAAGAGATCAACTGGTGAGCCTTATCTGTCATTAACCTCTGAGAGATATTGTGTGTGGCAAATGTTTCTTGAGCTTGACAACTGTGTTTTCCTTCATGTTTGACAAGTGGTTGATTTCAAACCACCCAGAGTATGATTCGACTCATTTACCATTCCATTTGAAGATGTCAGCAGCTGTGAGTGAGGAGGCCTGGGACCTCCCTAATGCATTAGTTCTTTGGCTTGGTGCAGTTTGAATACATGATATGGTGCGCACCAAGATACTTTCCTCTCTTAATTCTATGGATTAAGGTTCTATGGATTCTGTTCTATGGATACTTCCCTCTCCTTGTCCACATACATTGGAGCCAGTATAGGGATTCCTTTCCCTGTATCTGATTGATTCTAAACCTGGGTGTCCTTGGGGGAATTACTGGATATGTAGTATCTCTGCAGGGAGATGAGGGTGACAAATCACTGGCCTGCAGCATTAGTCTGTCTTGTACAGTTTATTTCTGATGGAGAAGAACTTGCAAAGCTCGAGGGGAAGCTCCCTTGAGGACTCGGGCCAGCCATTCATATTGACATAGTGAAACTATCTGCATGTGAGACCCGCCTGCATTCTTTATTTCCTTGATTTGACAAGATGGCAGTCACCTTGTCAATGTCCTCCTTGTGATCTATCAAAGAGAGGGTGGCAATTTATTGAATACTCTAAGCAGACGTTACATGTTGTGTGTCTGCCCACACTCCAGGGAAAATTCCCACACTACTGACAGTGACCCCTTTTCTACCCACATCATCCCAGCAACCAGTGACTACCCAGTCTACGTTTGTGGTAATACAATCTCAAGATGTAAGTAAAGAGGAGAAGAAAATCCCGGCCCATACCTCTGAGTTGGATTCCTAACAGTGAGAGCTAGACAGAAACTAATTCATCCTGACCATGTGTGAAGAAGTTATCCATTATCTCAATTGCATAGCAATGGCTTTCAGTTAAGCTATCTCTGGCGGACAATACCAGTATTGGTATCGGTGACTGAAACTGGCTGGAATTGACAAGTTTATGCTCGAAGACCCACAAAGATGTGAGCAGTCTGCAGAAAACACCAAAGGAAACAGGAGCTGCAAGAAAATATGTGCCAGTTTTGTCTTTCAGGACCTGAAGGCCATACATTTTGAAAGAGGCTCCGGTCCTATTCCAAAACTTCAAGTCTATCCGTAAAAGGCAGTTGACCACCTGATACAAAAAAGCACAAATGTCCAACTCCATGACCTGCTAAAAATGTATCTCCTCAACAATCCAATAATTTGACTTCAGCAATTTGAACCCATCTGACCTACAACATAAGAATGGAAAGAGACTCCTTTCTTTGTTGCGCCCACAGTGACTGCATTCTACAACAAACCTAACAAATGAATATGAGCTATTCTTTGCATTTATAAAAGTTTACTATTTTATTTCACTGTTCCTTTCTTGTGTGCATGGGAGTGACTGACACAGCATTTGGACTTATAGGTTGAACATGTGGATAAATAACTCTTTTTATTTAAACCCACAAAAATACTGATTACAGACAGTAAAAAAAGGAAATTAGTGTTTTCAGTTTATCTTTCCTCCCCTGTCCATGATAATGACAATTGTCGTCCCACTTAGCAATTTACATAAAACTCTATGCACTATGTCCATGTGCATAGAATGGACCTCACTGCAAAGTTATGATCATTCGTTGGCCACCTGCAATATAATTAAAATGTTATCTTCAGTGACTTGAGCAAAAGTTTGTCCCAGGACCAAATGCAGAACAAGTGAGGTTGGAAAGCAGCGCTGAGATGTGAATTGGTTAACAGACCAGTGATTATAAAATAGTTTTTTTAATATATTGTAAAAGTTTGAAATAGATGGTGGTGCGTATTTTTATTCCTGCTGGTGGAAAATAATGGTCAACAGTTCAGGCACTCATTTTACAACCAGCCAAATTTTTCAAATCAAAAGAGAAACTGCTCAGAATGTACTACAGATGGCTACTGTCCTATCACCCAATTCCTGCTATTGGCACAAGTCATTTTTAACACAACCCCAGTAACCCCCACCTCACCTGATCTTCCCATCAAACTGGCTTAATAAACATTCCTTTTAAATCTGTAAAAATTAATTTTCTTTAAACCGTATCCTTTGAACAGAATTTATTAATTTATCCTTACTTTTACACCAAAATAGTGCCCAGCAGATACCTACCCACTCCACTCAAATGAGTATAAATGTCTCACATAGCAAGCTGTTTGAGACAAATACCATATTCAAAAGCACCTATCACTGCAGGATCATCTAGCAATCCAACACAAAGAAATAATGGGCCATCTCCATTTTTCCTAAGTTTATTTATTGATCACAAGTAAGACTTACATTAACACTGCAATGAAGTTACTGTGAAATTCCCCTCCATTAACACACAGCAGCTGACCATCTTGCTTTTCATCTTCCACTGAGGAAACAATTAAAAGGAATAACAAGTTAGGAAGAAGACTGAAGCAAAATTTCCTAAATAGATGTAAAACACACTTAAACACACCAGCATTACACATAGGAAAAATAAGTTGAAGACTAGAAAGCTTTTTAACATATTAAAGCAATTAATTTTTTATTATTTAACCTCAATGCTACAGTCAATTCATTGAGGATGTGAGCTAATTGAACAAGATATTCAACACGTGGAAATTACTGTTGAACATCTCCTGTTCATGCAATTTAATATTGTGGAGATGGCCTTATGATTGCTGGTCTGCTTATTTGGACAGGACTGAAGGTTTTGGTCAGGGCCATTAGCTGTGAGTGACTTTCTGCACGCCTTCTGCAACCTGATCCATCATAAGCTTATTGTGATAAAGCTGTTGATGGAGTTGCAGTCCCAAAAGGTAAGATTAAAAACCAACTGTGTTCTGAATCACAGCATCAGGCAAACCCAGTTTTATGTTCCAAGGAGCTCTGTTTGGTTGACTTGAGATTGTTGGCATGGGGGAGGAAATAAGCCACATATTCAAACATGTGTATGGCTGGCAGCTGCTTTTGAATTTAGATGACAACTGTTTAAATCTAAAAGGCCAGGTAGGTATTAGGGGAATATTTAAATACCCAAGCTATTCAACAAGTATTGAGCCAGTCTGGGACATTTGAAGAGATGATGTGGAAATGCTGGTGTTGGACTGGGGTATATACAGTAAGAAGTCTCACAACACCAGGTTAAAGTCCAACAGGTTTATTTGGTAGCACAAACTTTTGGTGTCTCGCTCCTTCATCAGCTGAGTCACCTGATGAAGGAGCGGCGCTCTGAAAGCTTGTGCTGCCAAATAAACCTGTTGGACTTTAACCTGGTGTTGTGAGACTTCTTACTATGTTTGAAGAGACCAGTTAAACAATGTTGCCCCTATGCTTAGCACGAATAGGAGAATGTATGTGTATTAAAATATAAAAAATGGTTCATACCAGGAACTATAAATCATTTAATATATTTCTTGCTTTAAAAAGTCAGCATCTAACATCTGTAATTTTTAATGTTATTTTATCGCTCTTTTGTCTAATGCATTTTAAATTTGTTTGGCAATTGAAGATTGAAGTCTGGGACTTGTGATATTCTACTGTTTCTTAGAAGAGGAGAATGCTGTGGAGGCACAAAGTAAAATTAATAACAAAGAAGTCCCAGGAAAGGTATTGTGCTTAATTTCCTGGGAATGCTATCAAGTTTACATAGAGATCAGAGCTGGTAAAAATACTGCTGTGGCTTTGGGGAGCTAAGACTCACTTATGAGAGTGCCTTAAACTATAGGAGCTGAATACTGGAGAGGAGAGTGACAAAGACTCAGTAAAAAATTCATAGAAGTTTTATAGTTTTATATAAAAGTTGCAGACTACATTAATTTTATACTGTGAAACTCTCCCTAATTGAATCAAAGAACTGGGCCTTTGCTGCAGAATACAGATGCTATGCTCAACAAAATCACCGTTAGCAACATGCACCTCATTATATTCTTCAATGGATGAGCAACCATGGTTACAGCATATACCCTTGTTATACTAGCAGCCATTTGTCTGAGTTTTGAGGCCTTTCAAATAATGTGGAACTCTGGACTGACATCAAATAAATGCATTATGATAATGGCCGGGGTAGAAGACCAAAGGTTAAGGTGTCAACTTTTTTCCCAGTGGTCACATTTTGATTTCTGAGTATTTTTAAAATTCATTCACGGGATGTAGGGATTGCTAGCTAGGCCTGTGTTTATTACCCATCCATAATTGTCCTTTGAGAAGGTGCTGCATTCCATTTGGTGCAGGTACACCCACAGTGCTGCTACAGAGGGACTTGCAGGATTTTGACCCAGCAACAGTGAAGGAACAGTGATATATTTCCAAGTCAGGATGGTAAGTGACTGGGAGAGAAACTTCCAGGGTATGTTGTTTCCATGTGTCCTTCTAGATGGTAGTGTTTTGGGTTTGGAAGATTCTGTCTAAGGAAGCTAGATGAGTTCCTGCAGTGCATCCTATATATGGTCCTCCCTGCTGCCATTGTTCATCAGTGGTAGAGGGATTGAATGCCAATAAAGTGGGCTGCTTTGTCCAGGATGGTATCAAGTTCTTGAGTGTTGATGATGCTGCATTCGTCCAGGCAAATGGAGTATTACACACTTACTTGTGTCTGTTGCTTGCTTCTTATGTTGCTTGGCGTGCAAGTAGTTCTATGTACTAGCTTCACCAGGTTGACATCTCATTTTTCAGTATACCTGGTGCTGCTTCTGGCACAACATCCTTCATTGAAACAAGATTGATTCACTGGCTTGGTAGTAATGATACAGTGGAGGAATTGCAGGTCATGAGGTTACAGATTGTGGTTAAATACAATTCTGCTACTGCTGATGGCCACAGCACGTCATTGTTGCCTCATCTTAAGTTGCTGGATCTATTCAAAATCTATCCCATTTAACATGACCGTAATGACACACAACATGATGGAGAGTGTCCTCAACATGAAGATGGGACTTCATTTCCACAAGGGCTCTGCTCCTCCAATAGTTGCATCATTTTCTCTGCTTGAAGTGCAGAACTAGATGTCTCTATTTCTCTGGTCTCTCAGAGAAGTTCTTGCAGACTGATGCGCTGATTTGTTTCTTTAATGTTCATTGATAAATGAGAAAGCCCTGTAAGTCAATGCTGCAATGGTTTGTTATGGACTCTTATCCTCTCAAAGTCCATCTCCAGGACAACATGAATCACTTGGATATTTTATCTAGGTAGCAATGTTAATTAGCTATCAGCTTGACCCCCAACTCTTGGAACTAAATAGACCTTATAAAATGTTATAAAATCA
Organism: Carcharhinus amblyrhynchos; assembly: GCF_965287045.1. Taxonomy (NCBI): domain Eukaryota; kingdom Metazoa; phylum Chordata; class Chondrichthyes; order Carcharhiniformes; family Carcharhinidae; genus Carcharhinus; species Carcharhinus amblyrhynchos. The sequence continues at coordinate 80,848,323 of NC_137328.1, forward strand.
CACACTTTTAATACATCTCTCCCTGTAACATTCGACCATATGTCAATCTTAGCCTTCTTTTTAGGTAAAACAACTTTCTGCCACACCCTGGTCCACCTCCTCCCCCCACACCCCCACCTCCCCCCCTGCCACCGCCCCCCCCCCCCCCCCAACCCACCACACCACTCCCACCAACCTTCAACAACCAAGCCACTCAAGCTCAGTACAAGTCTCATGACCACTTCCATTCCTCCATTTTACACTAAGCTAAAGACATGGGGCATGATCTTACTGCCTGCTCATGCCATGCTCCCACTGCAGCAAAGACAGAGTATTTGGTGACAGACAAATCTCCATTCGCTGTAGTGCGATGGGAAAATCCTGCTGGCATGAACAATCGGAAAATTCCAGCCAGTGTCCCAAAGCATAACAATCTCATAAACTTCACATTTGCAATATATGTTTAATAAAGTTTGTAAAACCATCTGAAATATATGTTTAATAAATGAGTTTTACAGCACAGAAGGAGGCCATTCAGCCCATCGTGTCTGCACCATCTCACAAAAGAGCTACTTGCTAGTTCGATTTTCCAGCCATATCTCTGTGCCCTGTAAAATTGTCTCCCCATGTTTCTCCCTGCAAAATGCATTACCTCACATTTTGCTGCATTGAAATTCATCTGCCAGGTGTCTGCCCATTTGTCAATGTCCCCCTGAAGTTGTTCAACATTATCTTCACAATTCACTATTCTCCCTAGAATAGTGGCATCTGCAAATTTAGAGACTTTGCCTTCAATAACCATCTCTAAATTGTTTATAAAAATCAGAAAAAGCAAGGATCCCAACACTGATCCCTGGGGAACAACACTTTCGGCTCATCTCCAGTTTGAGAAATGCCCATCTATTCCTACCCTCTGTTTCCTAACTCCTAGTCAACTTCTAATCCATGCTGCCAAGGACCCATCAATTTAATCCTATTTTATCTAAATTAGCCTCATGCTCAACAAGTGTGTCAGGTTTCATTTCCGTTGTGCTATAATTTCCACCTCACATTAAGTGCTAGGAAGGTCCCAGACCTAGCACCCTATGATTTTGGGAGTTGGCACCAAATATACACTGTATGACAGGCAATGAGGATCATTTTTTCAGCTCCATAGCAACTATATTGATGATTGATTTACATTTTATATTTATAGTAATTTAATGATTATATTTTTTGATGTTGGGGGGGCTTGTGGTTAGCACTGCTGCCTCACAGTGCCAGGGATCCGGGTTCAATTCCAGTCTTGGGTCACCGTTTGTGTAGAGTTTGCACATTCTCCCCGTGTTTGCGTGAGCTTCCTCCGGATGCTCCGGTTTCCTCCCGCAGTCCAGAGACGTGCAGGTTAGGTTGATTGGCCACATTAAATTTCCCCTTAGTGTCAGGGGATTAGCAGAGTAAATATGTGGGTTACGGAAATAAAGCCTGGGTGGAATTGTGGTCGGTGCAGACATGATGGGACAGATGGCCTTCTTCTGAACTGTAGGGATTCTATGATTCTAGTTCTATGATTCTATGTCATTTGAGATGGAGAGTTAGGAGCTAACTGCTGCTGACTGTGAAAAGGCAATGCTGCATTGTGTGCAGTAGTCAGCTCTTCCACCTTTGTGAAAGGTACGGCTTGTCCTGTTAGGTTTTTCCTGTCAGAATCTCTGCATCAGTGCCAAGGCAGACATTTCTTTTGCTGCTTTGCTTTCTGAAAGGATATTGCATTTAATTCATATGCGTAAGTGAACCACAATGCTTGTTTTTCAGAGGGCAACAGCATGAATTCTGACAAGGTGCTTCAATCTGAGCTCAAGGAAGAAAAAAAACTTTCCTTATAAGGATTGATTTGCATAAAGCAGTTTATATTGTTTTTCTTCATCCTTCCAAAATACAGGACTTTGGGCTCATGTGTATTGAATATAATCTGCCATGTAACAGCAGTCCTTCTACGTCTTCTAGAAGTCTATATTATACCATCCACACTGTTTATTACATTTCCAAGCATTGAATCATCTGCAAACTTTGAAGTTCTGCTCATCATACAGAAAATAAGAAGTCTCACAGCACCAGGTTTAAGTCTTAAATCTGGTGCTGTGAGACTTCTTACTGTGTTTATCCCAGTCCAACGCCAGCATCTCAACATCAGTATAAAGAAACACAGGTCATGCACATATATAAAACAGCAATGGTACCAATACCAATATCTGGGTGACATCGCTCTAACCTGTGAATAAAGGCAGCAGAGGAACAGGAACACCTGCAAGTTCCCCTCCAAGCCATACGCCATCCTGAATTGGAACAATATCACCATTCTTTCACTGCCTCTGGGCCAAAGTCCGAGAACTCCCTCCCTAACGCTTGGGGTGCATCTACCCCACATGGCATGGGAATGTTAAGAGGTATTTAGATGTGCACTTGCAAAGCCAGTGCATACAAAGCTATGGGTCAAGTGCTGGAAAATGGGATCAGAATAGTTAGGTGGTTTGTCTTTGATTGGCATAGATGCAATGGGCCAAGAGCTGTATACCTCCATTACCATGACACGATGACTTCAGCAGATTAAGAAGGTGGATCATCTTTGCCTTCACAAGGGCAAGTAGGGATTTCAGTAACATTCATATTCCATGAGTGAAATTTCAAAAAAATATTCACCATATTCACTGCTTTCCATTTGTTAGCCAATTTTGTATCCATGCTGCCATTGCTGCGTTATTTCATGTTTTTCAGTTTTCTAACATACAATGTGGTATTTTATCAAATGTCTCTGAGAAGTTAGCTCAGTCCATAATGAAGAGGGGAAATAATCAGCATATTGGCTCACTGAAACATTAAAGCCCCAGCCTGAATTTTATTGGCTCTCTGGAGCTAAACAGAGAAACTCAACCCAACGGCATATTCCTAGAGCAGGAATTGCAGCGGTACGACTGTTGACCCACCAGAGGTGGGTAAGCGACCGATGAAACCTGCCATCACCAATATTTTACTAGCATACAATGGTTCTCTGCTGGGTGGGGAGAGCACTAGGCATATTGAGGCAACCTCCCACTGCTTTCTAGCCTGGGTTGAGTGGTAGTGTGAGGGGATGGGTGGCAATGGCCTCCATAATGGTCGCTCCATGGTCTATGGCAGCCAGCACTACCCTACCCTGGTGGCAATGGCCACCCCATGACTCCAGTACTGCTGCTCGAGAGTTCACTACATCGACCACTGAGGTCTGCCTGCCTACCAGGCCTGGGTTCATTTTTAAAAACTGTCTGTCTTCTGAAGGCACCTCAATCGAGAGGCACCTTCCTCTTCTCTCAGCAACCTTTGTTTTTAGTGCTGTTGAGGCTGCCAAGCTGCCAGCCTGATGGATGGATTGTCAGTTCTGTGTGGTAGGCCACCATCCTCAACTGGATGGTAGTCCCAGCAGGGGTCTCCAAATCAGCCACCTCCAGTACAATCCACCAGTCCCTTTCCACCCCCACCCAGGGTTCCAGTGTACGTTGGTGCAATTTCAGGGTCCGCTTTCAGTCTCAGCAATGGGACTATCTACTCTTTGGGGAAATCCAGCATCTCCTGACAAATAGAAAGCCATGTTCTCATCAAATTAACTCAGAAAGCATATCCATTTGGCAACATAAGACCATAAGACATAGGAGCAGAATTGGCCCATTGAGTCTGCTCCACCATCCAATCATGGCCGATATTTTTCTCATCCCCATTCTCCTGCCCTTTCCCCATAATCCCTAATCCACTAATTAATCAAGAACTTATCTATCTCTGTCTTAAAGACACTCAATGACCTGGCCTCCACAGCCTTCTGCGGCAAAGAGTTCCACAGATTCACCACTCTCTGGCTGAAGAAATTCCTCCTCATTTCTGTTTTAAAGAATCGTCCCTTTAGCCTGAAGTTGTGCCCTCTGGTTCTAGTTTTTCCTATTAGTGGAAACATCCTCTCCACGTCCAATGTATCCAAGCCTTGCAGTATCCTGTAAGTTTCAATAAGATCCCCCCCTCATCCTTCTAAACTGCAACGAGTATAGACCCAGAGTCCTCAACTATTCCTTATCTGACAAGCTCTTCATTCCAGGGAACATTCTTGCGAACCTCCTGTGGACCCTTTCTAAGGCCAGCACATCCTTCCTTAGATATGGAGCCCAAAACAGCTCACAATATTCATCACCAACCATGTTCTGCCGGCAAAGGTTCAAAATGATTCCTTCTTTCATGGACCTGCTTATTAAAAGAAAAACCCAAATTCAAAAAAATTGAGTTGTGTTTTAAAAACATTCTGGTAAATTGTTGTCAAACAAGCAAAGTCTATTTGTAACAATTGATAAAATCTTTTCAGACGATTTATTAAATAAGCTCATGGGTAAATTAAACTTCCACAGTCCCATTCAACAGCCTGTTCTGAAATCTAGCTAACTATTTGAGTACTTCATTATTTTGTTCACTTCATCAAATACAATAAATTGTCATGCCAAATGAAAAAATATATGGTGCATAAGTTGCTAGAAAGTAAAATGCATATTAAACATTATCAGGATTAAGTTTGAGTAGTGCAAACTCATTTTTGCACAAACAGAAGAATTCTTTAGAATTATTATAAGCCCATTCCCATAGAGAATAAATCTGTTGCAACAAATGAGCTCAGCTATAAGAGGTCTGGGGCTGGGACCTGACATCAGGATCAATGTAAGTCTTGACCCTATATCTTGTCAGGGATTGTCACCCGATAACGATTTTTGCTGAAGTGGCTAATTGCTCATTGTTCAATTAAGAATGGTAAACAGGCTCCCAAAACTAAAGGGAAGTCACCTCATTTAACTGACTGTGGTATGGCCAATGTGAAGCCTACCTGTCAACTGGAAAATTAATTAATCTAACTGACTATTGGTCACTGGTGGTTGCGTAGCCATTTTGCCACCAAATTAGCCTATTTCAAAATGGTGCTAGGTTGTAAGCTTGCCCAGCAACCAATGAATCTGCTAGTGGTGGAATCTGTTGGTGGTGGAAAATTTCAGGCTGATTCACCTCCTGGCTCACAATTATCAACCTCAAAATCCAGCACATTGAAAAGGATTGCTTCTATAGGAAAAAATAAACATATTGATTATCTCTTCCAAACCATGTTAAAATCAAATTAGCAACCCAGCATTGTGAGCATAAAGCTTCAGACCATGATGAATCACATTGTTCTTCCCAATATGCAACTGGAGATATTATGATTCTCAAGGGTTATTTTGTTTTTTCAAGGCATATTGTACCTGTTCATTGTTCTTCTGTTCTCTGATATGGGAGAAACTGTCATTAAGAAAATAAAGATTGTTGCAATAATTAATTAGGATATGATAACTTATTGCAGGAAGATTCATATTTCTCAATGGCCTCACGACCTATTCATTTTAATAAAGTGTATGTCTGTAAATTCTTGCATGATAGACCAGCACCATAGTAGATGTGTCACTCTATTTTAAACCTAGCCCAGTTGTCCGCAATGTTTAAGTTGAACACAAGCGGGCCAATGGGATTAAGTTCCTGTGCTATTCTGCCAATTCCTGACACCATGTAGAAGTGCTGGGTTCTAACGACTGGCGACCAAGGACTTAGAACAAAACAACTTATTTAAAACCCTGGGCAGTTCTTACATGCTGGTGTCTGTCCGGACTCCGGGAAGAACTCCCTTGCTACTGACACGTGAGCACTTATGTACCTGCATCATCACAGTGTCCACATGCCCATCATGTCTACAAATTGTGATAATGCATGCTAAAGGTTAAAAAAAAGAGCAGAAAATCCCAGCCCATAATTCAGTTGGAACCCTAACAATGAGAGCTGGACAGATACCAATTCATCTTGACTATGTGCGAAGAAGTTATCCATTATCTCGATTGTATAGCAACGGCTTTCAGCTAAGCTATTTCTGGCGGACAATACCAGTATTGGTCATGTGACTGAAAATGAATGGAATTGACAAGTTTTTATCTGAAGACCCACAAAGACCTTAGCAGTCTGCAGAGAACACCAAAAAGAGACAGCAGCTGTCAAGCTGGCAGTGCCAACCTGCAGTTGGAGACAGCTTTTATCTCTTGAATTTCTTTGAAAGAAAAAAATCAGATGAATTTAAATGACATGACCAAACAAAAAATGCAGTGAAATAACACATCATACTTTCAGATACTTGTCGCCCTTCTATCCATGTCAGTTTGCCAGTTTAAACAGGCTGCAACCTGCAATCATCAACCGCATTTGAGTCTGAGGTTATGACAATGATGAAATCTATACAAGAAAAACAAGGTTCTAATTGAATGGTTAGGATTAATTTACAAAGTTCCATTCCATTAATGCATGCACAGGCACAGGAACTAGCAAATACATTTAGCACATTAACCAAATTAAATTAAGCTAATTTCCCCAAAGCAAAAACAAACACTCCCTTGAATTAATAAAAAACAAAGTCACTGGCTTTTAAGTATTGTTTTGACAAATACTGCAAGAATTTTCTGACAACAAAGCACCATGGGGAAAATTTTTTGCCCTCTCCCCCCGTTTTGGAAATGCACAGAAAGCCCAAAGCTTGCAGCTTCTGTCCAAGCCCCAGCACCCAGGGATTTCTTATCCTTGATCAGTAATAGGCCCAACATTACACTCAACGATGGCCAGCTTCTAAATATAGCTATCAGCCACAGATGGAGTAAATCATATGGGGCAGCTGCCATCCTCTCTGGCCTACAGTTGCATGTTGGGTCACTACCTGAACAGGCGCCGGAATATGGTGACTAGGGGAATTTCACAGTAACTTCATTGCAGTGTTGATGTAAGCCTTACTTGTGAAATTAATTTTTTTTAAAAGATTGGGGCTTTAGCTGCCAAAAGGTAGAAAGCCCAAATGAAACCTACATATTATGGTGGTCTAAAAATTAGAACCACTGGGACTCCTACTTATCATTTGGTAAGCAGCTGACTCCAGGGCAGGTTGGAGCAACAGATTTTGGAATGGTCCCTGAAGACTGGAAGGTGACAAATGTCACCTCACTATTTAAAAATGGAGGGAGAAAAAAAATAGGGAACTATAGGCCTGTTAGCCTTCCATCATTGGAAGGGAAATGCTGGAATCGATTTTATGGATGGATTTATGAATGAGAAATCATGTTTGACAAACCTGTTGAAGTTTTTTGAAGATGTTACGAACAAAATTAATAAAGGAGAGTCAATCGATGTTGTACATTTGGACAAATACATAAAGAGCAAAAGAGTAACAAGGGAGAGAGTAGGGCCTCTTAAGGCTCAACGAGATCATCTATACGCGGATCTACAAGAAATGGATGAGATCGTAGATGAATATTTCTCATCAGTATTTACTGTTGAGAAAAGCAAGGATGTTAGGGAACTTGGGGAAATAAATAGTGATATCTTGAGGAATGTACATATTACAGAGAAGGAGGTGCTGGAAGTATTAAAGCGCATCAAGATAGATAAATCCTCAGAACCTCATGAAGTATATTCCAGGAGGCTAGGGAGGAAATTGAGGGTCTCTTAGCTGAGATATTTGAATCATCGATAGTCACGGGTGAGGTGCCTGGAGATGGGAGGGTGGCAAATGTTATGCCTTTGTTTAAAAAGGGCTGCAGGGAAAAGCTTGGGAACTACAGAACAGTGAGCCTCACATCCATGGTGGGTAATTTGTTAGAAGGTATTTTGAGAGACAGGATCTACAGGCATTTTGAGATGCAAAGATTGATTAGGGCCAGTCAGAATGACTTTTTGAGTGGAAAATTATGTCTCACAAATTTGATTGAGTTTTTTGGAAGGGTAACCAAGAAGGTAGATGAGGTCTGTGCAGTTGGTATTGTCTACATGGACTTTAGCAAGGTCTTTGACTAGGTACCACATGGTAGATTGTTGCATAAAGTTAAATTTCACGGGATCCAACCTGAGGTGAGTTATCTAAATGGATATAAAATTGGCTTCTTGATAGAAGCCAGAGGGTAGTTTTAGAGAGTTGTTATTCAAACTGGAGGCCTGTGACCAGCGACCAGCGGTGTGCCTCAGGAATCAGTGTTGGGCCCACTGTTATTTGTCATTTATATTAATGATTGGGATGAGAATATACGGGGCATTGTTAGTAAGTTTGCAGATGACACCAAGATTGGTGGTATAGTGGACAGTGAAGAAAGTTATCTCCAATTGCAATGGTACCTTGATCAATTGGGCCAGTGGGCTGACGGATGGCAAGTGGAGTTTAATTTAGGCAAATGCGAGGTGATGCAGGGAAGGACTTAATTAATAGTAGGGCATTGGGAAGAGTTACAGAACAAAGAGATCTAGGGTACATGTTCATAGCTCCTTGAAAGTGGAGTCCCAGATGGACAGAATGGTGAAGAAGGCATTCAGCATGCTTGGTTTCATCTGTCAGAACATTGAATACAGGAGTTGGAATGTCTTGTTGAAGTTGCACAAGACATTGGTAAGGCCACACTTGGAATACTGTGTGCAATTCTGGTCACCCTATTATAGAAAAAATATTATTAGACTAGAAAGAGCACAGAAAAGATTTACTACAATGCTACTGGGACTTGATGGACTTAGTTATAAGCTGGGGCTGAATAGGACTTTTTTCTCTGGATCGTAGGAGGCTGACGGGTGACGTTATAGAGGTCTATAAAATAATGAGGGGCATAGACAAAGTAAATAGTCAATATCTTTTCCCAAAGGTAGGAGAGTCTAAAACTAGAGGGCATAGGTTTAAGTGAGAGGGGAGAGATACAAAAGTGTCCAGAGCGGCAATTTTTTTCACACAGAGAGTGGTGAATGTCTGGAACAAGCTGTCGGAGGTACTAATATCTTTTAAAAAGCATTTAGATGGTTACATGGGTATGATGGGTATAGAGGGATATAGACCAAATGCGGGCAATTGGGATTAGCTTCCCAAAATAGTTTCAAAATAAAAGGGCAACATGGACAAGTTGGGCCAAAGGACCCATTCCCATGCTGTAAACCTCCAATACTCTATGACTCTATGATTTTCAGAAACCTTTTGATAAAGGAGGTTAATTAGCAAAATAAAGGTACATGGGATATGAAACAACATACCGGCATGGATTGAGGGTTGTCTATCAGACAGAAAACAGCGATTAGGAATAAATGGATCATTCTCATGCTGTAAGCCGCGTACTTGGATCCTACCTGTTCACAATATCTATCATTGACTTGGATGTGGGACCAAAAATAATGGATTCTCCCAAAAGTGCTGAATTAATGGAAAAACTGTTCTAGATCATGACTGTTCTTTTCGGTGCAGATTCAGATCTGTATCTCCCCACTCTGTGCACTGCAGAGATCACAATTGTGAATATCCTTAAAACCCGGGAAGGGGTGGGGGGGGGGGGGGGGCCTGTTCACACCCGAGTCTGACAGTTCTGGAACTCTGTGTATGCGCATTGGTCCCAATCTGTCAGATTCCCCGTTTGCTGGCCAGCTCAATCGCTGGCCAGCCCAGGACCCCCTCAGTGCTGCCCCTCCAGCCCCCTACACGGCCTGATCATGGCTCCCATAACAATTCCCAGGACAGCCTTGATCCCTCCCGACCCGGAGTGCCCCAATGTCCAGCCCATCCCCCTACCAGTGGCAATACCCCCTCCCCCTCACCCCCACAGAACACCGCCCCCACAAGATTCAGGCCCCCTGGGAGGCAGACCCCCCCGAAAGACCACCCCGCACCCCTCTCTCCCCCCATCGCTCCAGTCTCACTGATCCCTGTGCAGAATAGCAGCAAGACCCCCAAACATATCAATCACCCCGAGCCCCACCCACAATAGGGCCCACCCCCTATGCCGGTGGGCAGTGCCAAAGAGCCCCCTGGGCATGGGCACTTTGCCCCTTGGGCAGTGCCAGGGACCACAGACTGCTACTGCCAGAGTGTCCGGGCCCAGAAGGTGCCACCCCTCTGCCACCCAACCCCCTGGGAGGCCCCAATTGCTCCCCCTTCATTCCAGCAGGGTCTCCCGCTAGTTTCTCAAACGTAGGGAGCTACTTTAAACCCCGGCAGAATGAAGTACTCCTGGTGGGGTGGGAGATTCTACCGGGCCTGGCAAGTTCCCAATAATCTCACGCAAAACATATTTAAACTACATTAAAAAAAGATTCAAATGACTTACCTCTCTTCCTGCCAGTTTCCAGCGCAGTCTGAACTCCAACTGTTCTCTGACTGTGGGAGATGCGCATGCATTCCCGGTGTATGCGCTAATCCCGTAAAAAGGCCGATGATGCAATTCTCCCGACCAGACCCGCCAGAAATGTTATGGGTCACGATGGGAGAATCACGCCCAATATTTCCAAATCTGCAGTGATACAAAGCTAGGTGGGAAAGAGAGTTATGAGCAAGATGCAAAGTGACTACACAAGGATTTGGACAGACTTAATGAGTGCACAAGGACATGGCAGATGGAATATAACGTGGAAAAATATGAGATAATCCATTTTGTTAAAAGGATCAGGTGTGCAGAGTATTTCTTAAATGGTAAGAAATTAGAAAGTGTAGATGTACAAAAGCACCTGGGTGTTGATATCCATAAGTCACTGAAGTCTAGCATGCAGATGCAGCAAGCAATTAGAAAGGCTAATTGAATGTTAGCATTTATTGCAAGTGAATTTGAATACAGGAGCAGTGAAGTCTTGCTTCAATTGTATAGAAGCTTGGTTATATTGTACCTGGAGTACTGTGTGGTCCCCTTATCTCAGAAAGGATATTACTGCTATAGAGAGAGTGCAACGAAAGTTCACCAGACTTGTTCCAGGGTTGGAACTCTATTCTCTAGAGTTTTGAAGAATGGCAGATGATCTCACTGAAACCTACTAAATACTTAGAAAAATGGTCAGGGTGGATCCAAGCAAGATGCTTAGCTGGGGAATCTAGAACCAGGGTACACAATTTCAAAATAACAGGGATATCACTTAGGATTGAGGTGAGGAGAAATTTCTTTACACAAAGGTTTGTGAATCTTTGAAATTCTCTGCTCCAAAGGTCTGTGGAAGATCAACCACTGAATATGTTTAAAGCAGAGATTGATAGATTTCTGATCAACAATAGCATAAAGGATTATGGAAATAATAGATGTAAAAGAAATTGAAGTGTCTGATTAGCCACAGACATATTAAATGGCGGAGTAAGTTTGCCGGGCTCAATGGCCTACTCCTGTTTCAATGTTCCTAACAGGTTTTATTGAGTGCACTTAAAATATAAGAGCAGAAGTACAGCATTTGAGCACTCGAGCTTATTTCTCCTTTTTGTTAGATTATTTTGATCTTCTATCTTGCTACAACCTCCCCGCATAATCCCTATATCCCTTAATTCCTTTAGTATCTAAAAATCTGACAACCTTTGATTTAAATATGCTCAGTGATTGAACATCCACATCTCTCTAGAGTAGACCATTCCAAAACTATTTGAGTGAAGAAATTTCTCAACTCAATCGTAAATGGCTCAAATGCCCTCAGGAGCCTTTTTTCATATGATTTGTCAAGCTGCCTATCCAATATCTATATATTGAATGAACAAAGGTTTCCTTCAATTGGGAAGATCAAAGCCACAATGAATTTTATTCCTGGATCATGATGTGGTGATGCCAGTGTTGGATTGGGGTGGGCACAGTAAGAAGTCTCACAAAAACACCAGCTTAAAGTCCAACAGATTTATTTGGAGCACTCGGAGTACTGCCCCTTCATCAGGTGAGTGGAGAGCTGGGTTCAAAAACACAGCACATATAGACAAAGGCTCAATTGTAAGATAACTGTTGGAATGAAATGGAGTACTTGCATTCCAACCAATGTCTTCAAATTGAGTCTTTGTCCATACGTGCTGTGTTTGTGAACCCAGCTCTCCACTCACCTGACAAAGAAGCAGTGCTCCGAAAGCTTGTGATTCCAAATAAACCTGTCGGACTTTAACCTGGTGTTGTGAGACTTCTTACTGTTTCTGGATCACTCATTCCATTCCCCTCAACAGCCATTGTCACTGAATCAGACTGCTTACAATTTCAGCATCCTATTTGATCTGAGAGGAACTGCTGACCCCATATCCTCTCCATCACCAATTTATTTTCCAGCTGCAACATTCATAACATGTCAAAATGCAGAGCTCTTTCTGAAACCTGTTTATTTCACTTTCAGAATACCACCTGCCTCAGTTCTGGCTTCGGCCCAACTGCTGCCGAAATCCTGAACCAAACTTTTCTAAACTCCAGACATTAGCGTCCTAATAGTATTCCAGTCACCCACTTTCCAATCTCAATTGAACTCATCGTGCTTAATGACCTACATTGTCACCAGGCTCATCAAAGCCCACATCACAAAATTCCCACTCCTTTATTCAAAGTATTTCATCGCTTATTTGTCCCTCCCTATCTCTGTAACCTCCTCCAACTCTACAACCCTTTGGGATTTCAGTGCTCTCCTTGCATAATGCAAATTTCCTTAGCTCCCACCATTGCGGCTTTACCTTCAGCCTTCGAGGCTCTAAGTTCTGAAACTTCCTTCCAAAACCTCTCCACTTTCTGTCCATCATTATGTTGCTCTTTTAAACTCATATCTCGAAAGAACAATGCTGTAAGTTTTATTACATTAACAAATGCAAGTTGCCACTTGATATTAACAAACTAGACACTGTCAGAGATTAAATAAACCATTTGTGTGCCACTATAGTCGGCCTAATGCTTTATTATTTGGCTGGTGTAGAGTGACCATACTAATCTTTTAGGAATTTACAGAATCAAGGGTTATCATATTTACAAAGAGCCAGGAAGGAAATGGGATGGGATAATTACCAGTAGGGACACTCAAATGAACAAGCTTTCCTCAGATCTCATTGAAATGAATAGCAGGACCAAGTTGCTTGGTTGAAATCAAATTTCTAGTGAAAGCCAGCCAGATTGAGCCAGCAGCAGGCTGCAGGCAGGCGTGTGAATGAGGGGAGAGAAATCACTGATGACACTTATGGAGGGGGCTCAGGCAGATCAGTTGAGGAGGAGAGAAAATTTCATAGAGCCCATGGAAAGGGAATCATGCGTCAGGGATCACTTCTAGAGGGCATCAGATCATGGAGACAGTGGGGCGAGCAATGGGGAATGTGGAGGGTCAGGGAGGGCCAAGTTCTGAGGCAGTTATCAAAGTAGCTTCCAGTTCCTGTTCCTCCTGGTTCTTGCCAGTTGCATCCAGTCTTCTTCATCTCCCTTCAGACTGGCCAGCATTAAAACTGCAAAAGGTGAAAAACAAATCTCAAGTACGTAGCGTCGTTAAAATATTTGAATGATGGACCTACCTGTGGAAAGCTGTGTGGTTGCTTGAATCCATTTGCATCTGGGAGTGGGTTTATTCGTGGTAGGTTGAGTTCAGCTTTGAATTTTTAAAAATGTAACTTCCTTTCAAGGCAAGAACCAACCCCCCCGCCCCCAATATCATTCCTATTTGAGGGCTAAAACTACCCTCAGTGTGAGGATAAAATTTATCATGTTGACATCTTTAACAAACTTCACAATTGTCTTGTAGACACATTAATTGTGCAAAAGTAGGTGAAAGCCAGCTGGAAGCAATTTCTAATATTCAGATTATATATTATACATGAATTCTGGCAATTTATTTCTGATTGAAAACAGTGGACATTAACATGGATGAGACGAGAGATCATTCTGGGACTATCTGGTTCAGTGAGTTAGAAGAGATTGATGTTAAAGGGGTGGACAGGAAAGGGAAACTGCCAACTCTTACTCCCAGGGCTATCCATATCAAAGAAACAGAATGAAAGCTCTGAATTGTCGTAACCTCTATTAAATACATGTTTTTTATCTTTTATTTTCACTCCTACATTCAGACATACATCGGAGAAAATATTTCACTTTTTTAAAATTTGGCAGACAGTTTAAGCCCTTCAAGGAATTGATAGTGATAGTTACAGTTTGTACAGCTGCTTGCTTTGATTAAATTGACTAGCAATACCTCAAGCTAAGTCAGAACAGAGTGAAGCAAGAAGATCATTTTAAGCCATTGACTTAAATAAACGATACAAGTATATTGAGCAGGTTAGCTCAACAAATGTGATAACTTTTTGATATCAAACATATTAGTATTTCCAGATTAAATACAAATTGGGAATAATTTAAAGTTATTCTGCTGCAGTGTGCAACCCACCAAGTGCAAAACAAAGACATTTTCTCTCTACATAGCACTCTTAAATCAGATCGCGGGATGAGTTCTGTTCAATCATTGAACAATTAGGTCTTCAAATTCAATAAAGCCTCCCTCTAGCTAATCAGTGAACTGTTTGATTTCAGTGCCTACTCATCAATCAGACATGCTGACAAAAATGCCTGCAATCACAATTTAGACATGGGAGACTATAATGCTTTTGGCTTTCTTTATATGGTTTCCACAAGAATAGAGCAGTTTTTTTCATCTGTCAAACACTCCTTTGTCAATGCAATTCCTTATTAAATATAGCAGCCAGAAAAAATACAAAGAGATTTAACTCAATGCCATTGTGCAGACACAGATAAATTGTAACTTCCCAGCTCCAACAAATTAATTCTAATCCACACTTTTAAACATTTGTATATGTGAATTATGTACCTATGCACATTTATAAAGCCTATTTAAACAGAGAAAGGATAGTATCTACAATTTCAGAAATAATCCAGCAACACAGGCTAAGCCTCTCTCAGAATGTCCTGCAAGTCATTTGTATCCATGCCTGCATTAAGTCACGATTACTTGTACATAACGTTTGTCCCCGTGCTGGCTTATCTCAGAACTCAGCAGCACTATAACAGTTACATGTCATGTCTTATGCCATTTTAATATCTTCCACTGCCTGTGAGTATTGACATAATCTTTTATTGATGTGTAAATCTGGTCTAATTATTAGGTGCCGATTTCCCATGGGGTTCTCCCACTCATCCACAGTGACAGAGTTTACAGAATCACAGAATTGTTATGTCCCAGAAGGGGGTCATTAGGCCTAGCATGTTTGCAGCAACTCTCCTAATGAGCAACTGACCCATTCCTATTCTCCTGCCTTACCCCCGTAATCCTGCACATTGTTTCTTTTCAGATAACAGTCTAATTCCCTTTGCAATACTTCAGTTGAACCTGCCTCCACCACATGCTCAGGCAGTGCATTCCAAACCCCAACAATTCGCTGCGTAAAAAAAGTTTTGGCTCATATTACTTTTCGCTCCTTTTACTAGCCACTTTAAAACTATGCCTTCTCGTTCTCGTTGCTTTGATGAAAGGGAACCGTTTCTCCCCCATCTATTTCTGTCCATGTCATTAATGTTCTTGAATACGTCTACAAAATCTCCTATCAATCTTCTCTAATGAAAACTGTCCTAACCTCTCCAATCCATTTTTATAACTGAAGTAGCTCATCTTTTGAATCAGTTTTGTGAAATTTTTTTATTCGTTCAGGGGATGTGGGCATCACTGGCTGGGCATTCACGACAATGGCATTCATTGTCCATCTCAGAGGGGAATTAAGAGTCAAACACATTGCTCCAGCTTTGGAGTCACATGTAGGTCAAACCAGGTAAGGATGGCAGATTTCCTTTTCTGAACTCGCTCCAATGCCTTCACTCCATTTGTACGGGATTCCAATGGCTCTTTTGTCATAGATATAATAAGTGATTGGAAAAATGCGTGCTAAAATTCACCTGTCATATATTTTTAGCTCATTGGCAATGATTTTCATCCACATGCTGAAGATGGATGGGTGGTTTGAAACTAATAAACAGGAAAGCTGATTCTGCTAATTCTAGCCTTCCGCACATCATATTCAACGTTTCTGTTTTAATGGACCTGGAACAGGGGAAAGTGACCAATCCCCTTTCAGAAAGCAAGTTGGTCACAAAGGGTTCTTTCAAGGGAGTTGCATGTCTCAACGTAAACACAAGTTTTACTGTTAAACTTCCAGGTCAAGATTTCCATGTGATAGGTGACTTTTAGCACGCATTCTTCCAATCATTTATTATAACTATGGCAGAAGAGCTATTGGAATCCTGTAAAAATGGAGTGAAGGCATTGGACAGAGTTCAGAAAAGGAAATCTGGTATCCTGGATGATGAAAGGAGGTGAGGAGAGTTGGAAGATGGAGGTATCTTCATTGCACAACTCATTGATCAGAAGGAGCAGCTGCTTGTCAATTTGGTGGTTGAAAAATTTCAGCAGGATCTGCAAGAAATCCTGGGCTTCAAATCCAGAAATCCACTCAGCTCTCCGTTGCAGGGCAATATCAAGGATCATGTCTTCTATGTTTTAATTTATATGTCTGTTCATATTTTGTTTGATTTCACTATAATACAGGGCTACATAGAGCAAGGCCAGAGAGCCAGACCTCACCAGAGTAAAGAAAAAGATTAAGGCAGACAGCTAGAGGTCTGCTCTGCCAACAGATAATGAAATGCATGCCATCAACTTCTAATGCGCAGGAGATCTTTCTGAATTGTCACAACAATGGGAGAACTGGCATTAAAACAGCCAGACTCCATACAGTCTAAGGAGATCATCGTCTTCTGTAAAACATGATCACCTAGCAGAGGGGGTGGGTGGGGAATGATTAACACTTAGTTGCATATCAGTTGGGCAAATACAATGCTTTGACATTATAACTGGATAAAGGGAACTGTCCAGAGAAATGATTAACAGAGATGTACTGAACAATGTGGTTTGCAGAAAGGAGGTGAGACTCGGCCTATCGAGTGTACACTGACAACAATCCCACCCAGGTCCCATCCCCAAAAACCCACCAACCCTGCTAATCCCTCTACCATACATGTCCCAGGACACTAAGGGGCAGTTCAGCATGGCCAATCAACTAACCTGCACATCTCTGGAGTGTGGGAGGAAACCAGAGCACCCGGAGTAAACCCACGCAGACACGGAGAACATGCAAACTCCCCACAGACAGTGACCCAACCCAGAAGTTGAACCCAGGTCCCTGGAGCTGTGAGACAGCAGTGCTAACCACCAAGCCACCATGTCACAGATTTAGTGTCAATTTTTACAACAATTAATTGCAGGTTTTTATTTCTCGAATTCAAATTTCACCATCATGAGATTCAAACCCAGGCCCCCAGCGCACTACTATTGATCTCTGGATTATAAATCCACTATAATGCCATTACGACATTGATGAGAAGGATGTGGTGAGTGGATAAATGGATAGGATGAGGATGTGAGCGTGAGAGGACATGAGGCTGATGGAGGTGGGAATGTGTATGTGAGAGTGAGCGATGATGTCTCTTGAGGTGGCAGTTTGTGAGATCAATGTGAATGTATGATGGGCTGGTGAATCCATGAAGTCAAAGTAAAGATTTTGGTATGGATAAGATAAATCATCTTCTTTCTGCACTGAGTGATGGACCTTTTGTGTTGCAAGTTGGCATTTACGGTTGTTGCCACTTCCTCCCAAGCTGGAGTGGTGAGGCTGGCTGACCTGCAGTTGGTGCCAGTGTAGAGGACATCACAGTGGACCTTAACTGCATCCAGCAGATGGTCCGGAGAGTCATCATGGAACTTGGGAGCAGCAGTCGTCTTTGGTTTTGGGGCCATCAGTCCTGGTGTGTGTGGTTGCACTTTAAAGATGGCACTCGGGGTGGGGCAACTGTGAGGTCACAGAATGGCAGACGAATCAGAAGATGCCTGCCAGTATTCTGCCGTGTTGACCGTGGATGAATATTTAATGAGTGGGCAATACAGCATGAAAACCTACCACTGGGGCTAGCTTAAAGCTGCCATTATTGACGCCTGTCACAGCAATTAGTGCACAAATTGGAAAAATTCCACCCAACATTTCAAATCCAATATGACCCTTCTGAGGAGCCCATTTTCTGATTTACTAATCCAGTGACAGTACCTCTTTGACTCCCTGAAATGAAGGGAGGTCACCTCATTCTCATATTTAAACAACCATCGTGCCCACTCTTTATTAAAACTGTTAAAAATGGGTGAGATCAAGACAGATCAATTTACTATGCTGTAATTCAATGTACAACACTCTTGCCTCTGGTTCAGAAGGTTGTGTGTTCAAGTCTGACTCGAGTAGAAAATGGCTTTAAATGAAGTGTTGAAGAAGCACAGTGTTCCCTTTAAGGGTGAAGGATGGTGGTGTAATGGTGAGCATAGCTGCTTCCAAGAAGTTCAACTGGGTTTGATTCCTGGGTCTTGCACTGGTGATTTTTTCAGAACATTTTCCGTGGGATCTTGTGTTACAAAACAAGGGGAGAAAATCAATTCTGTTGCAACATTTGATGGTAATGAAATAAAATGGATTTAAGCGGACTCCCCAATGGCCTAACGGTATATGTAAGTGAACCAATAATCAAAGAACAAAGAACAAAGAACAACACAGCACGGGAAACAGGCCCTTCGGCCCAACGAGCCCGCGCCACCGTCCTACTATCTCAGTGACCTATTCATGATTTTAGTCTACGCCTAACGTGCGAGGATCAGGGAGGTCCAATTTAGGGACAATTTAGTACCCAATCAATCAGCCTAAATCCATAAACTTTGGGCAATGGTCTGGGGCTCCAACATCAAATCCCACCAAGGTCAATGGTCAAGTATCCTGTGGCCTCCTGTGGTATGGGTCATTGAACTAGTAATCCACAAATCTCTCAGGTTCCAGGCTTGAATCCCACTGACTGGTAGATGGTAAATCTGCAATATCTTAGGCATGAGTGAACTGAAAATATTGAATTCCTTATAATAATAAATCTTTATTATTTAAATTTCTATCCAACTCCAACCCATGCAATTTTAAGAGTTAAGTTTCAGCCCCTTGTGCAAGTAAGGAATGAAATTAACTGGAGGTTGGTGGGAGTGGAGTTGAGATGAGAAAAAATAACATCAGAATTTAATTTCAGAGTTCAATCAACTGTGATTCAAAAACACAATATAATACTAAAAACAAAATATTATTTAGCAATAGGAAATAGAAGCCTATTATTTGAAAGGAATGGTGCTAACTTGAGTATGAAATTAGATAAGGGATAGGAAGTGGACAACAATGCTGAATAAGTGTTTTTCTGACGAGAGTGCTGGAGGCACTGTGATCCTCCAGGGTTCAATATTAGGTCCATTGCTTTTCCTCTTATACAAATGATTTGGTCTGCTTATGTTGACAACAATGTTGATGTTTGCAGTCAGTACAAAATTTGACTATGCATCAAGTAGTGAGCATGATAGATGCAGATTTCAAGAAGACATTAGTAAACTGGTGAAATGGTTAAACACATGGCAGATGCAATTTCAGGTGGAGAAGTGCAAAGTAATGCACTTTGGGAGAAACTGCAAAATCTAAATGGTAGATTTTTGCGATGAGCGCAATGAGGGTTGGTGAATCTTAGAGATGCATTTTCATGAATCTTTGAACTTGGCAGGGTACGCTGGTAAGGCAATTAAGAATGCATATTGGAATATTGTGCCTTTAATAAAAAAAGCAAAAAGTGATGCTAAAACTTTACAGTGTTCTGTTTTATTTTATTCATGGGATATGAGCTTTCCTGGTAAGAGAAGCATTTGTTGTCTGTCCCTCATTGCCCTTGAGAAAGTGGTGGAGAAATGCCATCCTGAATGCTACAGTTCGTGTGGTGTATGTACACCTGCAATGCCGTTAAAGAGGGAGTTGCAGGATACTGACATAGCAACAGTGAAGTGTCAGTGATATATTTCCAAGTCAGGATCGTGAGAGGCTTAAAGGCAAACTTATAGGGAACTCCCCCATATCTTCTGCCATTGTCTTCTGGGTAGTAGAAGTCTCTGGGTTGGAAGGTATTGGTGAAAGATGCTTGGTGAGTTGCTTCAGTGCATCTTGTAGGAGGCACACTTTGTGCACTTGTTGTGGAGGGAATGGATTTCAAACATGGTGGGTAGGGTACTAATCAAGCAGGATGCTTTGTCCTAGATGGTGGTCAGATTCTTGAGTGCTGTTGAAGCTAGATTTATCTAGACAATTGGGGAGTATTCAATCATATTCCTGATGTGTGCCTTGTAGATGATGGGTAGGTTCTGGTGAGTCTGGAGGTGAATTGGTATTTATATGGCTAGTCTGTTCAGTTTCTGATCAATGATAACCCCCAGGATGTTGTTAGTGAGAATTCAGTAATGTTAATACCATTCAGTGTAAAGGGGGGATGGCTAGAACCTTTCTTGTAGGAGCTGATTATTTTCTAGGACTGCTGTGACACAAATTTTACTTGCCAATGTATCTGAGGAGTGACAAATGGTGCTGAACATCGTGCAATCATTAGCAAATATTCAATTTCTGACTTTATCTTGAAGGGATGGTTATTGATGAAGTAGCTGAACATGGTTGGGTCTGGTACACTACCCTATGGCATTCCTGCAGCGATATCCTCAAGCTGGGATTATTGACCTTCAAAAACTAAAACCATCTTCCATTGTGCCAGCCATTGGAAAGTTAGCTCCCAAATTCCCATTGACTCCAGTTTTGCTCAATCTCCTTGCTGTCACACTCAGTCAAATGTTGTCTTGATGTCAAGGGCAGTCACTCTCACCTCAAGTCTTAAGTTTCCCTCGAATATTTGCGTAAGATGTGCATGTTAATGATGTTTTTCTCTTTTAATCCACAGGTGCTTCGGTCCGCCTTGTTGTCCAACAAGTGGCATACATGCGGTGGGTCGTGCGAGGGCTGCTCTTGGATGTTTTGAGAGTAGCCTAGTGCTTCACGTTGTTAGTGTACGCTTAAACTGGACCAACTGATGGGCAACACGACAGCTCAGTGACTATCACTGTTTGCTGTGCAGATACATGGACTCGGGCCAGTATCTGTGGGAGTTTGCGCATTCTCCCCATGCTTGTATGGGTTTTCTCCGGGTGCTCTGGTTTCCTCCCACACCCCAAAGATGTGCTCTTAGGCTGATTGGTGTAACAAATTGTCCCTAAATTAGCCTCCCCTCAATCTGGTTTCCAATGTGGAGTGCCACAAGCATAGACAAGGGTCATGAGTGGAAGAAGGGACTCACAATGTTGAAATGGTGGCGCAGGCTCTTTGGGCCAAAGGGCCTGTTCCCATGTTCTTTAGCTCTGTTGTAAATGTTTGAACCAAGGCTGTAATGATGTCTGCCAGGTGGCCCTGGCAGAATCCAATGTAGGCATCGATGAGTAAGTTATTTCTGCATAAGTGTTTAATGAAACCTTCCACCATCTTTATGATGATCGAAAGTATACTGATGGTGCAGTAATTGGCTGGGTTGGATTTGTCCTTCTTTTTGTTTACAAAGCATACCTACGCAATTTTCCACGCTATTGGGTAAATTGCCACTGTGTAGCTGAACTGGAACAGCTTAGCAAGGAACAAAGCTAGTTCTGGAACACAAGTCTTCAGTGCTATTGCGGAAATATTGTCAGGACCATAGCCTTTGCAGTATTAAGCGCTTTCAGCCATTTCTTGATATCATGTGGAGTGAACCAAATTGACTGAAGGCCAGTATCCGTGATATTGTGATCCTCAGGAGGAGGCCAAGAGGAATTATCAACTTAAAACTTCAGGCTGAAGTTGTTGTAAAAGTTTCAGCCTTGTCTTTTGCACTGATGTGCTGGCCTTCCCCAACATTGAGGATGAGGATATTTGTGTAGTATCCTCTTCCAGTGAGTTGTATATTTGTCCACCACCATAAATGATGTGGCAGGAGATCTGATCTGTTGGTTGTGGAATTGCTTAGCTCTGTCTATCACTTCCTGTTTTTGCTATTTAACGTGCAAGTAATTTGATTCGATTTGATTTATTATTGTCATATGTATTAGCATACAGTGAAAAATATTGTTTCTTGTGACCTATACAGACAGAGCATACAGTTCATAGAGAAGGAAATGAGAGAGTGGAGAATATAGTGTTACAGTCATAACTAGAGTATAGAGAAAGATCAACTTAATGCAAAGTAGGTCCATTCAAAAGTCTGATGGCAGCAGGGAAGAGGTTTTATTGAGTCATTTGGTACATGACCTCAGACTTTTGTATCTTTTTCCTGATGGAAGAAGGTGAAAGAAAGAATGCCCAGGATATGTAGGGTCCTCAGTTTTGCTGGCTGCTTTGCCAAGGTAGCAGGAAGTGTAGACAGAGTCAATGGATGGGAGACTGATTTGTGAGATAGACTGGGCTACATTAACGACCTTTTGTAGTTTCTTGCAGTCTTGGGCAGAGCAGGAGCCATACCAAGCTGTAATACAACCAGAAAGGATGCTTTGTATGGTGCATCTGTAAAAGTTGGTGAGAGTCATAGCTGACATGCCAAATTTCCTTAGTTTCTGAGAAAATAGAAGTGTTTGTGGGCTTTCTTAACTATAGTGTCAGCATGGGGGGGTAGGTACAGGTGCTGAGGGAGCGTTGCACTGTCAGAGGGTCAGTGCTGAGGAAGTGCCACACTTCAAAACTTGAAGCTCTCAACCCTTTCTACTTTGTCCCCATGTGTTGTAGTTTCACCAAGTTGACACCTCATTTTTAGGTATGCCTGGTACTGATCTTGGCAATGTTCTCCTGTACTCTTCATGAACCAGGTTTGATCCTTCAATTTTATAGGAAATTTAAAGGAAAAGAAATGCGGGGCCATGAGATTACAGACACTTAACACCAAAGAAGTGAAAGATTCTGGAAACCTGAAACAAGAAAAGAAAATGCTGGAAACACATTTGTTGAAAGATTAAGAAAAGTAAAACTTTAGTTTAAATGTTTCTAAAAAAAAGGTAAAAGCCAGAAATATTTATACAACTGTAAAAGAGAAAGGGAGAATAAGTATTTATTTTAAATAGTGTTTCAAATTTCAAAGGGACAAAGACAAATTTGTGGAAAGAGAGATGGCAGATGAAGTACAATGTAGTAGGGTGATTCATTTTGGTGGGAAGAACATGGAGAAGCAATTTAAAATAAAGAGTAAGCTCTAATGGGGGTGGAGGAGTGGAGAGACCTGGGTACATAAGTGCATTAATCATTAAAGGTATAGCAGGACAGGTTGGTAGAACAGTTAATAAAGCATACAATATCCTGGGCTTTGTTAAGAAGGACATAGAATACAAGAGCAAGGTTATGTTGAATTTTTCTAAATCAGCAGTTTGGCCTCAGTTGAGCTATTGCATCCAGTTCTACGCACCACACTTAAAGAAAGGATGTGTAGGCAATAGAGAGAGTGCAGAAACGGTTAATGAAAATGGTTTCAAGGATGAAGAACTTCAGTTATGAAGATAGATTGGAGAAGACAGGAGTTTTTTTGAGAAAAGAAAGTTTAGGGCAGATTTGATGGAGGAATTCGAACTCTTGAGGGTCCTGGACAGAAGAGATGGTGCAGAAACTGTTCACAATTGTGAAAGGATCAGGGACAAGAAGGCAGGGATTTGAAGTAATTTGTGAAAGAATACCTTTTTTCTGTTGGGGGGTTAGGGCCTGACTGTGATAGAGGCTGATTCAATTCAAGCATTCATAAGAGAATTAGATTGTCGTCTGAAAGGGAAGAATACACCAGGTTACAAGGAGAAGGCAAGGGAACAATACAGCATGAGTTTCTCATTCAAAAAACTGGTGCAGACACGATGGGCCAATCGATCTCCTTCTACACTGTAATAAGTCTGTGAATTCTGTGACCCTGGGTCACGATAAGAATGTACTTATGCTCCTGTAATAAGTCCTCGGAGACAGAAGTCCCTTCACCAAAATTCCTTCATTTACAAGTTTGATAACAGTATACAGAATGCTTTCAATTAGCAGTTTACATTATGTGGAGATGCTGGCATTGGGCGCAGTAAGAAGTCTCAAAACATCAGGTTAAAGTCCAAAAGGTTTATTTGGTAGCACAAGCTTTCAGAGCACTGCTCCTTCTCATGATGGTGTGCGTGGGACCTTGCAGAGAGCTTGATGCATGCAAATTAGCACTACTAGCACAGAATCCAAAATTGATCTTGAGTCATGTTCCTCCCCGGCAACTAATAGTTTCTGCTTTGATATGGGTGTACGAGTTAGGAACAATAGTAAGACACTCAGCCCCTCGGGTCTGCTCCTCTGTTCATTAAGATCATGTCTGATCTGCTCACCTACCCCCAATAAACTTTCACCCCATATTTATCAAGAATCTATCTAGCTCTGCCTGAAAAGTAATGAAAGACGCTGGGGTAAATTTTACGAACTTGTCCTCTACAGGAATTATTGCAGGTGGGATGGACAATTTAATGAACCGTTGAAAGGTCTGCTAACCTCAGGAGTAAATTTCTGGTCCCTGGGTGGTCGGGACTGGAAAGTCCCGTCCTCTGTTTCCACTTCATTTTGGAGGAAGTGTTCCCCTCATCTGTCTCACAATAAACAAGAACATTTTGATTTGACTTGATTTGATTTGATTTATTATTGTCACATATATTGGGATGCAACAAAAAGTATTATTTCTTGCGTGTTATTCCAGAAAAAAACATATTGTTCATCAAGTACATAGCGGAGAAGGAAAAGAGAGGGTGCAGAATATAGAAGACCGGCTTAATATATGGCAGGTCCATTCAAGGGTCTGATGGCAGCAGGGGAGAAGCTGTTTTTGAATCAGTTAGTGCATGCCATCAGACTTTTGTACCTTTATCTTAACGGAAGAAGGTGGAAGAGAATATGTAGAATTATTAGAGAGTTTTAAAAAGTTAGAGTACATTTTTAAGAGCATAGAATGCAAGTCGACGCTTGAATTTGAAGATATGCTGGGGACAGCTCACAAGAAGTCACTACACTCCAGTGGCATCTTAATGTTACAGTTAGTTTTACTAATGCTTGCTTGAGAGACTTGCGTGATTCATTAACGGGGACACCTAGATCCCTCTGAATCTCAGACTCTGCAATGGATGTGGAGTGGGTGTTTCCTCTTGTTGGAGAATCTAGAACTAGGCATCTTTATTTAAAAATAAGGGGTCACCCATTTAAGACAGAGATGAGGGAATTTTTTTCTCTCAGAGGATCATGAGTCTTTGGAACTCTCTCCCTCAAAAGGCAGTGGAAGCAGAGTTTTTGAATATTATTAAGGCAGAGCAGGACAGATTCTTGATTAACAAGGAGGGGGTTAAAGGTTATCAGGGGTAGGCAATATTGTGAGGTTGAGGTTGCAATCAGATCAGCTACGATCTGAATGAATGGCAGAGAAGGCTTGAGAGGCCAAGTGGTCTATGTCTGCTCCTAATTCGTAAATATGTATACACGTAAGTGCCAGCAATAACCAACTCCCACAAGAGGGAAGTGTAACCATATCCCTTTGACATTCAATCATCAGTTTAGCAAGATCCTGGTGTCGCCATTGACCAGAAACTCTCAATTTACCTGGATAAGTGCAGCTCCAACAACACTCGAGAGGTTCAACGCCATCCAGGGCAAAGCAACCCACTGGATTGATGCTCCATCCAAAATGTTAATCATTCACTTCCCCTTTCTTCAACAGCACCTCACCAACATGCAACCTCTATCACCTTGATGGACAAGGGTAGCAGATGCATGGGAACACCATCACCTCTAAATTCTGCTCCAATGTCATACACCATACTGACTTTGGAATATTTCTTGATCACTACTCGGTCGAAATTCTGGAACTCCCTCCCCAACAGCACTGCTGGAGTATCTTTACCAAGTGGACTTATGGCAGTTCATCATTACTATCTCAAGGACAATCAGTGAGGTGGAATAAATGTGGTCTAGCCGACAATGCCAACATCCTGTGAATGAATAAAAGAAAAATCCAGTGCAAGTTGAGAATTTGGAATTTGCTTCCACAGAGAGTGAGGTGAATAGTATAAATGCATTTAAGGGGAAACGAGATAAGCATATGAAAAAGGAAGGTAATGGCCAGAATTATACCGCCACACCCGCCCAGAATCGGGGTGGGCATGGCTCGCAGAACAGCATTCTCCATTGGCCTCGGGCGGGCACTTCCAAGTCTTGGGTGGGCAAGGCAGTAAAATTCCAGCAAATATGACAGATGGAAGCTCAAATAAAGCATAAATATCATCATGGAGTGGTTGAGATGAACGTCCAGTTCCTGTATTGTGTATCCTGTGTAAATCTTCATTTGATTAAAGTAATATGGTTGATTCCTATTATTATTATTATTATTAGGTCTTGCTGCAGCTGTATAGGGCATTGGTGAGGCCGCAACTGGAGTACTGTGTGCATTTTTGGGCGCCGCACCTGCGCAAAGATATTTTGGCCTTGGAGGGAGCGCAGAGGAGGTTTACTAGGCTGATACCGGAGTTGAGGGGGTTGAGCTATGAGGAGAGGCTGAATAAACTGGGCTTGTACTCGTTAGAGTTTAGAAGAATGAGAGGAGATCTCATTGAGACGTATAAGATGATGAATGGGATGGATAGGATAGAGGTGGAAAGACTCTTCCCGCTCAAAAAAGACAATAGGACTAGGGGGCACAGCCTCAAGATAAAAGGGGGGCTGTTTAGAACGGAGTTGAGGAGGAACTTCTTCACTCAAAGGGTGGTGAATCTCTGGAATTCTCTGCCCGTTGAAGTGGTGGAGGCTGCCTCGCTAAATATTTTTAAGACGCGGGTTGATGGGTTTTTGATAGGAGAGGGGATTAAGGGTTATGGGGAGAGGGCGGGAATGTGGAACTGAGCCACGACAGATCAGCCATGATCTTATTGAATGGCGGGGCAGGCTCGAAGGGCTGGATGGCCTACTCCTGCTCCTATTTCTTATGTTCTTATGTTCTTAAAAGTTCCAGACTGCCCTCCCCACTTTCTTCCTTTCCCTTGTTAATCAGGTGCTGGTTTCCCCCACTCAATTTCACTCATTCTGAGTTGAAGGGGAAGCAACATTTATCAAACATTTATAAATGATGAAGCAGTGAGTCAGTTGGTTTGTTCTTCAAGATCTTCCTGGAGCTTCACTCCAGTTGTTTTTAATACTCCAGTATCCATTCTTACTGGGTTAATGCAGTCTCTTTCACAAATCT
The DNA here is from genome assembly GCF_965287045.1 of Carcharhinus amblyrhynchos. Classification (NCBI taxonomy): domain Eukaryota; kingdom Metazoa; phylum Chordata; class Chondrichthyes; order Carcharhiniformes; family Carcharhinidae; genus Carcharhinus; species Carcharhinus amblyrhynchos. Next base: position 80,875,286 of record NC_137328.1, read on the forward strand.
GTAGATGGGGCTGAACTTGACTTCAGAATGGGAACTGGATGGGGACATATTTTGGGGCAATCTTTCACAATTTTTACAGAGATATATGATCTTCCATTTAGAATTTTAGACCATGCTCAAGTGCAAACACAAAGCTTCACTGAACACATAAAAACCCTATAAACCTGTGTCACGTATGTGAAAGTATAGTTCCTTCCATTTCTCATCTGGAATATGCTTTGAACTGAGCTAGACCATATAACAGGAGATGATGAGGGGAAATATTCAACTTCTGAGAGATGGTCCTTCTTCAAGATGTGTCAGAATTATTCTTTTAGCAGTTTTACTTTTGCATTTATTTTGCTTCTTTTTCGTTTAGCATATGTTTGTATTTTTGGGATCTATATTTTTGTGGCTGCAAGCAGAATTGTTTTGGAGGAAAATGAGGTTTTGAGAAGTGATATGAAGTCCAGTTACATCAGAAACAGACTGTCCGAATTCAAGAAGCAATGTCTGCAAAGTGAAACACGGTAGCTGAGGTTGCTTGAGGAAATCTTCCTTTTCAAACTCCCCTTCAGTAGGTAGGTAGTGACAGGGTTATATCAGAGGCTGAAATTAGACCATTGCCAATGACAGAACAGGACTCCCAGAAAACAAAAAGATTGCTGTTAAAATTCATTCATGAGCAGGAATATTTGGAAGGCAGTTTACAATGGATGATATATTGAGCTATATATGCCAAATCTACCAAAACCCAACACAGTTGCTTAATCTATCATCCTTAACATTATTCTCTGCACTACCTCATATCTTGGAGCAGAATGCAATCATTTCTTGTCACATAACAGTTATAGAAGCTATTACTTTCTTCCCTCAGTGCTTCTCCTGGTGACAGTGTTGTATGCATTTTGAACCTATACTTGAGTTCCTCCTGGTCATCTCAATGAGGTGGCTGGCTGTCACACATCAAGAGGAACTTCTCAGAATGCAGGTGCTCCTGTTTCTTGTGTGGGTCACAAAATATGTCTACTCTTGTTTAGACCACATTAAATGCTATGTCTGATCCTGCTTGTTACCTGGTGCTTCTTACGCTATTTGAGCTGTGGGATATCAGTGGCTGATCTGAAATCATTAAATTGGATCAGCTCAGTGTCTGGAAAGGAAAATCTAGCCTTAAATGTTTTAAGAATGCCACATAGGAATTGGGAGCAGAGGTCGGTAAATTCAGCCCTTAGAGCCTGCTTCACCATTCAATCAGATCATGGTTGATCTCCCCCTACTCTCAAATCCACATTCCCACCTGTTCCCCGTATCCCCTTTCTGACTAGAAATATATTATTTCTCCTTTTTGAAACCATTCAATGATTTGCTATATAACAGAATGTAATACAAATTAGACTTCTAGACAAGTTTACGATGAGGCCTGGAGTTAAATTCAATTTTCCCTCATTTTGGGACGCTCTGCTTAATTTTCATGACACCCATTGCTGATTGTCACAACTTAACCTTTGGACAACCCAATCAGAAGTTTATGTACATGGTTTTTGTAGTGACTACAACATTGCTCATGGCTTGGGATACTTTGTCTGTCCACTCATTACTGTCCCACATTGCAGTTACATTTTAATTATTTGATGGATAGCACAATGGTTGCTACCAAATGGAAAGTCCCTAGAGCAATAGTCCTCCCCACTCTGCTCTACACTTCTGGCACACAGACTGGATACCAGAGCCATGCCAAGAAGCTCAAACACTTTCTGCCTTCGGAAGCTTCTGAAAATCTGAAGGCAGGATACATGTACTAGAAACTAAGCTGTTCACCCAAGCTGGCATGTCAAGCATCCATAACCTATTGAAAAAGTCAGAACTGAGTTGGACTGATAATGTAGCCAGAATAGCTGACACTCATTTACCAAAGTGAATCTTCTCAGGAGAGCTCGAGCCTAGGGGAGGCTCTTGTGGTCATTCAAAAGAAACTGTACAAGAACACTCCAAAGGCTTCACACAGGAGTTTTGATAGTGACTCTGAACCCTGGGAGAAGCTCACCCAGGATTGCCACATCTGGCGCAAGCAAATAAAAACCCTACTTTGAAAGCAAGCGTGTCTCAGAGGCAGAGAGAGAGAATGCAAAAAGAAATCTCACATCAACAACAGATCCAAAACTCAATTCTCTATCATAGAATACTACAGTGCAGAAGGCTATTCGGCCCATTGAGCCTGCACTGAGCACAATTTCACCCAGTCCCTATCTCCATAACCCTACACATTTAACTTAACTAGTCCCCCTGACTAAGTGACAGCTTAGAATGACCAATCAACCTAACTATCAAACACTGCAGCAGAATCTTCCAGGTATGGACTGGCCTTAGTAGTCACTTATATACCTACCGGAACCTTACCAAACACCCCAGAAGATGAATATGGTCATCCTTACCTTGAAGGACGAACGAGAGGTGTTTCCATGTCTTATTGGCAGTGATATTTCTATGCCTGATTTAGATTCTGGTGCAGATCTTCTGCAGACAATTGTAGCCAAAGGACATAATTTGATGCAATTGTTGGTTAACAATCTATTTATGGGACTTCCCTCTTATTCATTGCATGATTTGCAATTGGCCCTTGTGGAGGACCATAGTTTCAACAACCATTCATTTCCACATAAGCACATACTTTATTTCAAACTTGCATTTGAAGTGATTGATTCCATTTGTGTTGTTTATTGCTGTGGGATGCTGTGCTTATGTACATAAATCAAGTGAACAGGAAAGACACACAATAAAAACAGAAAATGCTGCAAAATATAACTTGCTCTCCGATAGGCTAATTTATGCCTCAGGGAAAACACAGTAAGAGAAGCTTCACTTAAAAAACTGGTTTTATCTTTCTCATTCGTATTTTCATATTGTAGAAGATAGGAATTCTCACAAGAGAAACAATGTAGCTGAGAGATAAAGCATCAGTTTTTACCACCTCCACCTTCCTTGGCATTGTGTTTTTCTTGCTGCCAGCTCTGGTAATTGCTTCCATTTATGAACCTCATTCCTCTGTTTCCACAGCTTTGAGAGAGTCTGTTATCTCTCCATCAGTATTCATAGGGAGCAACCTTACCAGAATTTGGCAATGTGTCAGTTCCAGTGAGAAAAATGGTGTGGATCCTGGCGACGGCTCCTTCGTAATTTTAGACCAAATGTTGAGGCTCATCAACAAAAGTTTACGGCTACAGGAATCACACCACGCCATGGTAGCCTCCCTCTGATTCACTCATCCCGGCTCAACTTAATTACACCAACCACTGTGGAGATCCATATAAATGGCTCCCAGCTTTTGTTCCCTGGCTACTGTAGGGGATGACAGCCAGGAACACCACACCGCGTTTCTTAGAGGGAGCCCTGACCAGACTTCTGGGTGGAGTGCAGCAGAAGTGGGATGCAGTCTACCCCTGCTCCAAGAAAAGGCCTCCCATCATGGTCATCACCTCTGCCTGGGATACAGTGGCAGCCCTGGTGAGTGCCAGCTCGCTGCAGAAGGGGGCGGGTTAGCAGTGCCGTGAGAAAATGAATGCTCATCTTTGCTCAGCTAGGGTAAGTGAGCTTCATGTAGCTTCTTTCTGGACCTTCTCAAACACCCCTCCAATTTCATCTCTCACCCAGCCACTTAGGGCTATAAGGAGGTGCTCCTCCCCCCTCCGCCAATCACCATGTCCCCCCCACTTGCTGCCATGCTCCTCAAACTCTACCTACCACTCAAGGCCCACACCTGCCACACCTCATCATCATTTTAAATGTCAATACTATCGCTTCCAGTCTCCATATCTGTGGCAGGACAAACTCAACCACAACAAGTGTGGGCAAGCATGCTCAGCCAGAATAATGCCAGAGCTCCGAACCCTCAGAGCCCTCGAGCTGGCTGGGGAGGAGAAAGAGCGTACCTGCACTGATGGTGAAGTGGGGGCAGCAAAAAAATGGGAGACTCATCAAAGCATGCTGTCATTCCTCAAGACCCAAATGAGTAATCAATGTCCCTTGCTTTAGCCTGTGTGATACACTAATGCCACCTCCCTCTTCTTCTAGGCAAAGCAGCCGAGCAGGCCTGACCATCTTCATGCTCCCTGGACCCAGTGAACAAGCTGCAAGAGAGACTTCTTGAACTCCACTGTTGAAGAAGTGTCACAGCTGTCACCCACACCAGCGCAGATACTCACATTTCGGTAAGTTTTCTAAGCTGACAGGCTTCTGGGTCACTCACTGGTGAGCATCTCACATCTGAAGATCATCAGCAAGTGGAGACTGGGATGTCTCAGGAAACCAGCACTTGGAGGGATGCTGGAGCCCAGGACTCTTCTGAGCCCCTGAATGATGATATGCCCCTGGTCCAGTGGTCCCAGAGTTGATGAAACTGTGAAGGCAGAGTCACAAGCATCAGGATGACTGCATCTCTCCTCCTCGGATTGCAAAGCTGACTCAAGGAGTCCCATCGCCTTTTGTCCGTGGAGATGGTGCCATTACTCCAACACAGCATAGCCAATACTGTGACGGTGACATCCACAGTGGAGGCCTAGCTGCTGGACATGTACTCCATGGCAGGAGATATCCACACCATGGTTCACCTCATGACCTCCATGTCTCAGGGCATGAACTCCATGTTGCACGACTTCAACTGCATGGTGCAGGCACTAGTAGAAATCCATGAGTGTCAGCCCCAGAGCGCAGAGGGGCTTCTGAACCTCACTCCAGCTGCACCTCTTTCCTATGGAGGACCACCAGGCCCATCGGGCACCTGAAGGGATGAGGATCATCTGGTACATAGCCTGTGGCCTTTCACCCAGGAGGCCCTAAGGGTATTCAGCTAGCCTGAGTCCCCTCTCTGTGAGCAACACTCCTGGAGCCCCACACAGCAATAAGGGCGGTATTGTATTCCTGTGCTGCCCAAAAGCAGGCCATGGCCCACAAGGTCCAGGCTCCCCGGGGATACCTGCCAAAGTCATCTCAGCTAACAGGATGCCTAAGTCAGCAAGCCTCCTCAACCTCAGCTGCAGATCCTGGGAAAGCATTTAGACATAGTAGGAGAGTGGGGAAGATTAAGAAGTGATAGGCACCTAATTGGAACAGGTGAAAGTAGGCACAAGTGTAGAAAGGTAACCACTGTCTTTACTAACAAATAATGAATCATTCCATTAGTTCACCGAGCCTTCACCTTGCCATTGCGTGCCATCAAGCTTGGCAAACACACCCAGCTCTTCATTCCCAAGCAGCGTAGAATGGCTGTGCATTGCCTCTCCCACACTGAAGACAAAGTAGAGAAACCCTGCCACAGGCAACGCTGCATTCTACCCCCCCACCACCCAACCCCCACCATCCTTCCCGAGACCCCATTCATGGAGGGGCAAATCCCCCCACCCCAACCCATCCATCCGGACTGGGCCATTTCAGTTTTGCATTTCTTCACCCAAGTGGGAGAGGCCAAGGAGCTGTCAAGGTGTTGATTGCCTGCCCACCTCAGGGGTAAAATGAAAGTGAAAACCTAGCCAAATACTCAGAGGAGGCTACAGTGCCTGAGACTATCATTCCAGCTTTGATGAATCCTATCATGTTCCTGTTCCTTGGCAAGGCACATGCAGTTCTCTGATAGGCAGGAGTTAGACATATTGCTGAGAGTAAGAGAAGCATTGCTTTCTCCATGCTGCAAGTCATCATTATGCTCCTACAGGGTCAGGCCGATGAATTTAAACCCCTGCCATTGCAAACATGCAAACGAGTGGTTAGGTAATTGTGGCATAACATCATTCGTATGACCTCACAACTATTATGGCTGACCTCACCAATTCTCTCTCTCTTTAACACCCGTTGTGTCTGTTCCCCTCCTTCTCTCCCTCTTTCTCCCTCCTTCCCTCCCTCTCTCTCACCTCCAGCCTCCCAGTCTCCATCATACAAAACTTACTCCCCCTGAGACCCCACACATGCAGGCTTGAAATGTGCTGACTAGGCCTCAGGCGCCACTTTCAGTTCTAGCCAACTTCCAATCTGGAAAGTGGTGGAGTGGTGGGAGAGTTGATCAGGGGCTGGGTTCACCCTAGAGGGTTTCTACTATGAAATAAAAAAAAAATACTGGAGATGCTGAAAAATCTCACCAGGTCAATTCCAAAGAAGAATCAAACTGGACTCATTCTCCACAGATGCTCAGTAAGAAGTCTCACAACACCAGTTAAAGTCCAACAGGTTTATTTGGTAGTACGAGCTTTCGGAGTGCTGCTCCTTCACCAGGTTAGTGGGGCTGATGACTCACTTGATGAAAGGGTATCGCTCTGAAAGCTCATGCCATCAAATAAACCTGTTGGACTTTAACCTGGTGTTGTGAGACTTCTTACTGTGCCAGTCCAATGCTGGCATCTCCACATCATATCCATGGATGCTGCCAGGCCTGTTGGGCTTTTCCAGCTTTTTCTGTTTTTATTCTGCCAAAAGTTAGACCCATCTGAAGTCTGGGTTTGGGGTGAGGAAGTGTTTCGGGGGCAGGGGGTGGCTTAGGAAGGAATATGAGGGGTAGTTGGTGAGGATGGTAGGCTGGGCCCATAATAATTGTAATGTACCTGCATTTAATCCACACTTGGGGCACTTAGTTAAATCTTACATACATTCCTGTCTGTGAGTGCTTAACAAACCCAGGTTACTTGCTGTGAGTATAACGGAAGCTGCTGAGAGCTGATTTGGCATCATTCCATATCATTTGAACACCAATTAAGTCAGTTAAACGCATGAAGGCAAATGCACGTTCGCAAATGATATGGTCTGAGTGCTGGATGAAGTGATTTCAAGTCAGTGGTTTAACTTGATCACTTCCAGATTCTAATGATGACTGAAAGATTACATGGAAGGAAGAGTATCACACCTGAGTGTTAAGACTCTTCATACAATCATTGAATCATTGAGCGCAGAAGAAGGCCATTCATCTCATCGAGCCTGCACTGACCACAAACCCACCCAGGTCCTATCCCCATAACCCCAGACCTGACCCACACATCTGTGTGAGCAGAATTCTGCCAAAGCTTTCAGATAGGTTGGGGTCCAACTGAGGGGAGGAGAAGATATTTTCTGTGATAGATTGTCGCAGTGTCTCCCTTTTAATCACCCTTCCTAATATTCTCTTTAGGTTAGTATCACAGATTTTCACTGCTAGGTGCTGTGTTCAATCGCTTAATTGTATGCCTGTTGATTCTTCTCTGTTCTGAGTGCCAAGCTTGGGTGTGGTTGCTGAGAAACAGTAACAAACAAAAATATATAAGCATGAGGGTGCAGACATGTTAGAATTATTTCTAAATAAGCCTCCTGTGGCAAACTATAATCTGGTATTTCACTTCCACATTACTCTGAGGCATAAAGCATAACACACTCGAGGATTTATTATGTGTGCAGCGAATCAAGGGAAATCAAGAGAAAAGGAGGATTATAAAAGACCTCCCCTCCTGACTTGCAGTATAATAATTTAAATGGATGGAACATCAGGAAGGCTTCATTAGGAGCTTGAAATAAAAAATAGAAATGCTGGAATTAGTTAGCAATTCAGGCAGTACCTGTGGAGAGAAACACTCTGAGCCCTCTCCATTGACAGGGCTTCCCACTGTTCCTGACTCTCCCCAAACTGAAGCACAACTCACTGAAAAACTGGCTCAAATCGATGTAAATTGTGGAAGAGTAGGGCATGCCACTCCCTGCAATGGAACAATCCAGGTCAGGAGTACAGGGTGCTGGCTTTTGATTTGATCCAGCTTGCATCCTTAAAAGGCACTCCTGAAAATCAGAAACCCCAACAATGGAGTTAGGAATCCTGGAATTGGATCCCGGCTGCCATTTCAAAAGAGCTCCCAAGTCCTGACTCGGTGAAAATCCAGCCCAACGTTTCTGGTGGATGATTTTGCTTTCTGCTTGGGTTTTGTTTTCCTTGACTTCTGAATTTTCCGATATTTTCTGCATCCAGGTAGTCCAAAGCTGCGGGCACAGGAAGAGGAGGATTTGTCCCATTGAGTTTTTATATAACTCTGTTCCCCATTCTACAGGTGCTGTGTGACTTTCATTTTGTATTTTGCTTTTGTATATTGTAAGGGTGGTTAACCCTAAAACACAATTCACATTGGAGTTTTATTTGCCCAGCTGGTTTGAGAATAAACAGCTCGATATTTCAAGCATTGAAAAAATTGATAGCAAGATGCATCTGCTTAGCAACATCATCAAAATAAGTGACTGTTAATATACAATTTGAAAGCTACAACGCCCACATTGAATAAAATGATGAGGTTAGAGTTAAAGTGTTTAATTCACAGAGGCCACAGATGAACACTTAATACAGAAACCTTCAAATAGTGGATCAGGAAACTCATGGATAAATACTAATGAACTATCGTCTGAAATTCCTCTCTGGCATTAGCCCATTTAAAATAAATAGATTAAAATGGCAGGGAGAGAAATTTCTGATGAATGTGTTACTATTTGTCATTAATGCCACAAGCTAGAGTTTCAGGGTCAGAAATGTTCTTAATCAATCGAGCAGTGATGAAAGCTTTTTGTATTGCAGCTGGCAATATTAATGAACAATCTAGAAACTAATTTGTTCAGAGATCAAAAAGAATTTATTGAAGACATCTTAGAGATGGAGCTGTTTTGTAAAATGATATTGTCTAGGAATCGCTGTTGATGCAATACAAGGGTGAACTAGGGATATCGGAACAGCCTGCTCTACCAATCATTGGATGATGGCTGATCACTTCCCTCGATGCCACTTACCCATACTATTTCCATACCCCTTGGGTTATTGTGAAACTGGGGGCCATTTATATTTTTTTGGAAGCTTTCTTTTCAGCGGCCCCCTTTTTGTTTCAGCAGCATGTAGAAATCATGCAATCCTTTCTGGAAGAGCTTTGCTGGGGTTGCACCATATTCTGGGTAAGTGTTAACTCATGTGGACGTCTTCAGTACTACAAAGTCCAGTAGCTTTTACTTTGTTTCATGAATTCAGACATTTCTTAATGCAACTTTTGAACACAGGCATCTACGATGTTGATCTTTTCTTATTTATTTGTGGGACAAGGCCTTTGCTGGCTGGCCAGCATTTTATCCATCCTTAGTTGCCCGAGAGTCAACCACATTGCTGTGGCTCTAGAGTCACATGTAAGCCAGACCAGGTAAGAACAACAGATGTTCTTCCAGAAAGGGCATAGTGAACCAGATGGGTTTTGCCAACAGTTGGCAATGGTGTCATGATCATTGGTAGATTCTTAATTCCTGATTGTTTTTCTTGAATTCAAATTCTGCCATCTGCCATGGTGGGATTTGAATCTGGGTCCCCAGAACATTAACTGAGTTTCTGGATTCATAGTCTCGCGATAATACCACTAGGCCATCACCTCACTTGAGAGGGGTTGAGCAGAACTGATTGTTCAAACGTAAGAAATAGGACAAGAGTATGCCATTCAGACCCTTGAGTTTGCTCTGTCATTCAACTAGACCAGGGCTGATCTGCTGCCTCAATGCTATTTTCCTGCATTATCCTCATGTCCCTGATGTACTTAACATCAGGAATCCTGCACAATCCAATGCCCTCACATCCTTCCTAAAGTTGGCACCCAGAACTGGACACAATACTCCAGCTGAAGCCAAACTAGTGACTTCATACAAATTCAATTGGTCAGTTGTATTATATGCCCCTATTAATAAATACCAGGAGAATGAATGGTTTGTTAACTGCTCACTCAACCTATCCTGACACCTTCAATAATTTCTGCACAGATATGCCAAGGTCTCTTTGCTTTTGCACCCTCTTTAGAGTTGTACCCATTATTTAATATTGTCTCTGCATGTTCTTCCTACCAAAATGATCATTTCATATTACTCTGCATTGAACTTCATCTGCTAACTGTCTGCCCATTCCACCAACCTGTCTACGTCCCGATGAAGTTCTATACATTCCTCCTCACAGTTCACAACACTTCCAAATTTTGTAACATCTCTAAACTTTGAAATTGAAGCTCTGCATATCAAGTTCTAGGTCACAAATAAATCAGAAAAAGCAAGAATCCGGCCCCTAGTAATTCCACTATAAATCTTCCTTCAGCTGGAAAAACACCCATTAACCACTACTCTCTGTTTTCTGTTACTCTGACAATTCTACGTCCATGTGGCTACTGTCCCTTTTTATTTGATATAGAGCTATACCTTTGCTCACAAGTGGTGCTTCAGCGAGTTAGTTAAACGTGATTTTCTCTTCAGAAATCCATGCTGACTTTTCTTAAGTAACCCACTTTTATCCAAGTGACTATTTTTTTCCCCCAAATTACTGTTTCTAAATTTTCCTACCAAATTAAGTTGACTGACCTGTAGAAACTGCTGGGCTTTTGTAGTGTTTTCTCCTTCCCCAACCCTCCTGCACTCACTGGAATTTGATGGGAAATGTCGCACTCCCGTTTCTCTGTAAGCCGGCTTTGGAAGATCTAAGAAGAAATGCACAATAGTGTTGAAGATGAAATTCTTCATGGGCTGTCGCAATGTGCCCAACAATGCCACTGACCAGAAGACTTGGTCAATGAAAAATCTGAACTAAGTATGAAATTTCATTAGATTATATAAACAATGTAACATTTTATTCTGAATCCAAATAAATTCAAAGAAAAGTAACAGAGTTTACACCAATATTCTTTCTCACACCTACACAGTAATGTTTATCAAACAAAATAAAAGCTCTTCCTCTTCTTCATGTACATTACATGTTCCGATATCCCATCAACACTATTCCCCGCTTGTCAAAACATGCTGGTTGAATGCACAGCTTGAAAACTGTGTAATAAAGTGTTTTTTCCTATACCTTTGTGCCCAGAAGAATTTTCTAATTTCACACCTGAAAGATTTGGTTTAATTTTTAGAGATTATGGGTGGATTTTATAGCCTCGCTTATCCCAAAACCGTAAAATCCTACCTGAGGTCAACAGACATTTCCATTATCCACTCCTCACCTGCTCCAATTCCATAGCAGGCAAGATGGTAAAATTCCAGCCAATGTCTCCTCATCCTATACCCTCAAACTACCCTATATTCCATTAGTTATCTTGAAAATTGTAATCAAATCACCCCTTAACCATTAAATTCCAGGGAATACAATCCCAGTTCATTTGATCTCTACTTGTAATTCCAGGTTTCGTTGTGATGAACCAACATTTCACTTCCTCCAAAGATGGTCCACCTAAGATGCGGTAACAAGAACTTCCCACTATATTCCAAGTACAGTATGAATAGGGCTTTGCACTATCTCAACATGACTTCTACCCTCTTATAGTCCAGTCCTGTAGATATAAAAATAACCATTCCATTATCCTTCTTGATTATTTTCTGTATATGTCCATGACATTTTAACAATCTATGTGCCTGGGTCAAAGAGACTCTTTGGACATTGTAATGCAGACACTGAATATTAAGATAGTGATGACACCATCTCTGAAATTCTACCGCCCCGCCCACAACGGAATCGGAGTGGGTGAGGGGCGGACAATGCAAATATCTGTCAACTTCAGGCAGGATTTTCCAGTCTCAGGTTGTAAAAGGCTATAAAATCCTGGTCTATATGTCACTTTTATTATCACATGAACCTCACTGGACATTAGCAAGACACATATCTTATGGCTTTCCATATTACGAAAAGCTGGTCACAGTATAGTGAGGGAATTGAGGGAGCCTTTGGCTTTCTGATTTCCAGCTTCCAAATTCAAAGTGGGCTAGAGTCCAGAGTGTGCCAGGCAGGAATATGGCTAGCCCTGGCAGCGATGCTCAAGACAAGAGCTAGAGGTTCTCAACAAGCTGGGAGTAGGGCCTGGACTCAGGGAGCAGGTTAAAGAGAGCTTGATACTGGGCCTGAACACAGAGTGCTGGCTAAAGGCAATGGGAGGCAAGCCTGAACCCAGAGAGCAGGCTAAAGAGAGCTGGAGACAGGTCCTGAACCCAGAGAGCAGGCTAAAGAGAGCTGGAGATGGGGCCTGAACCCAGAGAGCAGGCTAAAGAGAGCTGGAGACAGGGCCTGAACCCAGAGAGCAGGCTAAAGAGAGCTGGAGACAGGTCCTGAACCCAGAGAGCAGGCTAAAGAGAGCTGGAGACAGGTCCTGAACCCAGAGAGCAGGCTAAAGAGAGCTGGAGACAGGTCCTGAACCCAGAGAGCAGGCTAAAGAGAGCTGGAAACAGGGCCTGAACCCTGCAGACTAAAGAGAGTGGGAGGAAGGGTCCCCACCAAGACTTGGAGGCAGGGATAGAGCCCAGGGCTAGAGAGAGCTGGGGTGGGCCCTGAACCTAGACCAGAGACTCAGAATGGAGGGACCAGAAGTCTAAGGGAAGGAGGTGGCAGGGCAGCAACCAGAAGTTCAATGTTGGTGAGTCAATGATCTGAGGAGCCAAGGTCACAGATATGATAGACTTAGGCTCTGACAATGACTGGAAAATGGGAAAAGAAGAACAAAGGATGAAGAAAATACAACACAGAAACAGACCCTCCAGCTGTCCAAGTCTGTACTGAAAAGGGGCAGCCGATTGGGAGTACAAGTGCTGGAGATCTTGGTGGATCACCTGGACGGTAGCCTTGAATTTAGAAACTGTGAGGAAAGGATCTGGGAGCCCAGGAACCTGGGTCACATTATCATGGGAAGTTAGCAACAGGAGCTCCACCAATTGAACTCTGCTATCCAGCTGATTAGAGATCAGGAATTTAGATTGTGCTGGAATCCTGGCGAATCTTGAGAATTGGGCATGAGCATCCATTGTGAATAGTTCAGATCTTCAATTTAAGCTTTTCCATTAATACTCATAAAGTTATAATTACAATGAAATGAAGGTTCACTGTTCGATAATCTTCATGTGCTTCAATATTACATTAGCAAAGGGCCTTTAAGTTTTAAATCCTCCTTTTAAGAGTAGCTGAATGCTGAATTCACCCCTGCTGTCTCCAATATTTAAATCTTTGGCAGAAAGGTTCCCTGAGCTCAGGCAGCCCAGCAGGCAGATAGCCTCCCTGTGTCTCCTGGCATGGTATCTGAGGCCTGAAGCATTTTCCACCCTCTCCCCTGTGACACGCTCACCCAAGAAGTGTGAACTCGTCCAAACCTGGAGGATCTTCCCTGGACCATCAGTGCAATGGCCTGACAAACAAGATTCCACATTTACAATAACATTGTTTAAAATTTATCTATTAGTGTCACAAGTAGGCTTACACTACTACAATGAAGTTATTGTGAAAATCCCCTAGCCACCACACTGCAGCACCTACACTGAGGGAGAATTTAGCCTGGCCAATGCACCAAATCAACATGTCTTTCAGACTGCAGAAGGAAACCCACGCAGACACGGGAAGAACTTGCAGACTCCGCACAGATAGTGACCCAAACTGGGAATCAAACCCAGGTCCCTGGCATTGTGAGGCAGCAGTGTTAACCACTGTGCCATCGTACTGCCACTGTGTTGCTAAAGAGGGAAGTCCCACCCATTAAGTTGTGGTCTGGTTCTGTTACTACATTAGTCATTGTAAGTCTTACAAAGAACAAAGAAAGTTATAGCACAGGAACTGGCCTTTCCGCCCTTCAAGCCTACATTAACCATGCTGCCTGATTGAACTAAAACCCCCCTCACCTTCCGGGGACCATATCCCTCTATTCCCATCCTATTGATGTATTTGTCAAGCTGCCCCTTAAAAGTCACTATCGTATCTGCTTCCACTACTTCCCCCGGCAGCAAGTTCCAGGCACCCACCACCGTCTGTGTAAAAAACTTGCCTCGTACTTCTTTTGGATTAAAAAAAAGGTTAACAGAACTGTTGCAGAAATAATATGACATTTTATTAAGATTTAGTATGTTGAGGTGCTATTTAAACAGTTAGAGATATAATTAACCTGTGCAGCATGGACAGCATTCATGCAAATATGCTCCATATGGCAAGACAGTATCAAATGTAATCATCTCATTGTAGCTCATCCAATTGGAATATATTTCATCATGCATCATTGCCAATTAAAGTAGGAATGATAGTTGTGGAAAATACAGACAGAATCATTAATAAGACAGACAGAACCATTAATACACTGCAATCTTGAAAGGGTCGTTGCATAATTATATTCTAAACAGTCTTGCAAACAAGCTCTTGTCCATGGAGGATTTTCTTAGACCACCAGTCCAGCCAGTATTCCATTGTGTATAACCGCAAAAGCTCCAGAAAGGCAGAGGGATGTACGTATCACTCTAACAACATTTATTAACAAACAAGAAACGTTAACACTTTAAACACTGTGCAATTGGTATGAGAATTAAATTCCAAGTTTCAAATTTAAAATGAAAAAATTTACCCTTGCATAACCATGCAGAAATATACACTGCCAAGCTTTTGTAATGATTGAATTGCTGCAAGATTTTGCACAGATTGTGTTTATCCTAACACTGTCAGGTGGCATAACAAAAATGCCACTAAAGAATTCTCATAAATAAACTTAATAATTTATTGTAATACAGCAATCCTGTGAAAAATTATAATTGCACAGTTCTGTTTGATTTACTTAACTATGTTTCAATTGTGAAAATATGCCTGGATAGGAGAAAGAAATTAACACAGAATGAAAGCTTTAAAGTGCTTTATTATACTTTTCTTACTGCTACTTTTGTCACCATCATACTCAATCTATGGGTGCAGAGCAGGGACAGAACGTATCAATTCTTCAAGAATACGTTCCAGGACCACATGATGCCGGGAATATATACAAATATACAAATTAGGAGCAGAAGTAAGCCATTTGGCCCTTTAAGCCGATCCACCATTCAATATCATAGCTAACCTATTTTTCACCTCAACTTCACATACCTGCAAATCCCTGATAAACTTTCACCCCCTTGCTTATCACAAATCTGTCTACTTCTTCTTTAAAGTTATTTTCAGTAAGAAAATTCTCACCATCCTTTGCAAGAATACATTGCTCCTCACCTCTGCATTAAATGAGCACCCCTTATTTTTAAATAGTGGCCCCTGGTATTAGATTCTCTCACAAGATGAAACATCTTTTCCGCATCCACCTCATCAAGTTCCATCAGGATTTTAAATGGTTCAATCAAGTTGTCTCTTACTCTTTTAAACTCCAGTGGATACAAGCCTAGCCTGTCTAACCTTTCCTCATAAGATAACCCGCCCATTCCAAGCATTAATCCAGTGAACCTCCTCTAAACTACTTCCAATGCATTTACATTTTTCCTTTAAAAAGGAGACCAATATTAGACACAATAATCAATATGTGGTCTCACACAGCTTTACTTCTGTACAGAATTCATCTTGAAATAAATGATAACATTAGATTAGCTGTCCTAATTATTTGCTGCACCTGCATATTAACTGTTTACAATTCATGCATTAGGGCACTGAGATCAATCTGCATCTCAATCTCACTATTTGGACAATATGCTTTGTTTTTATTC
This sequence comes from Carcharhinus amblyrhynchos, assembly GCF_965287045.1. Classification (NCBI taxonomy): domain Eukaryota; kingdom Metazoa; phylum Chordata; class Chondrichthyes; order Carcharhiniformes; family Carcharhinidae; genus Carcharhinus; species Carcharhinus amblyrhynchos. The sequence continues at coordinate 80,890,736 of NC_137328.1, forward strand.
ATCCTGTATAATGGACAATCTCACATTCTATTCCATTTCCACTCACCTAACTTACCTCTATCCTTTTGTAGCCTCCTTATGTCCTCTTCATGAGATACAATATTGGGTCAGGAAATACACAATCATCCATGAAACAGATTTATGTCCCCTTCTATATGTTAAGGCCTAATACTCATTTAAATTACTCCTCCACAGCTTCCTGTGGTAAAGAATTCAAAAGATTCACCAGTCTTTGAGAGAAAAAATTCTTCCTCAAATCTATCTTAAATGAGCACCCACTTTTTCAGTGACTGTGTCACCTGATCCTACACTCTCCCATGAAACATCCTCCCAACATTTACCCTGTCTAACCCCCTAAGAATCACCTTCAACATCTCAACTAAATGTGAATATTAGTTGCCTTTAATTACTCAAGCTGGTCGTCTTTACTTCAGTAACCTCACATTCCTTTCTTATTTCTCATTCCTAGACTCCTCAATAAACTTTAAATGTCATCTCTACAGTTTCTGTGCGTTCGGATCTTCCTCTGATTTGTCCTTTTCTCCTTTCATTATCACAGTGAATAAGGTGTGCAATTCTGATACTGGAGACCAGTCAGTAAAAGAGAAACTCTGCTCACTCAAAAGATATAGATTGGGCTACAGTGAATATGATATAAGGAAGATGAAAGAAAGAGAAATTCCATTGATGTAGTGAATTGGTAACACCCTTACTCCACCAGGCTCCGCAAAGATTGGTCCACAGAAATCATGTCGATGAACATAGGATCGGCTCAGTGCCTATTTTGGGTGCAAGCGAAGCCTATTTTGAGCCTGTTAGACAGGTGGCCAGTGAGGAGGATATTGCAAAAAGAACCAGCTTGATTACTTCCCTGTTTCCCCAGTGAAACGAGTTAGTAGATGCATGAAAATCAGCCCATATCTTTAATTTCTGTTAAGCGGCTTTTCAAGTCTTTGTCACATTACAGAATGAAAATTTCCATTTTCTGTGGAGCAAAATACTGGTGAAAGGCAGAAAAAAAAATAACATATTGAGGAGTTTCAAAGGACCACATCATTTCAGAACTGAATAGCTAAAGAATCAACAACAGTTTCCTGCCAACCTGAGTGGGAATCTCATGTCTGGTATCAGTGCCTTGCTGTTAACCATGAAGTGCTTTGTCACCTCAATGGCCATTGCAGCTGGATCCCAGTCCCTGCAGGATTCTGTGAGCTATTAATAACATCTCACAAGGATGGTCTTCTTGTTGCCATACAATTCTGGCCTCAATTATTTATTTTGCTTTGAACAAAGAGGAAGAATGAATGGATAAAGGTTTCACTTGGATTATGGCTCTCTGGCAGATCAGGTCGGCTGAGCTGTTACTTGGTAACAAGGACAGTCGTTTTGTGAGATTGGAAGGTCATGGCAGTGGGTTGAATTTATTGCAATCTATCAAAACGGTTTTCACGCAGGAAGGGGCCTTAGAATCAGGTGGGTGGGGGCAGGAAGAGTTCCTGATGATGGGAACTGACAACTGGGTTAACTTGTCAGTAGCAAGGCAGTGAACCTGCACCTATGCAGCGGGCAGTCAATTGAAATACTTAAGAAGGTTATTAAGGTTAATTTGAATGCTGGTGATTGGGATTAACCTTACCTTTAGTGATTAAGCGTGCAATGACTAGGGCTCACAGAGGCCATCAGATCCCCCACAAGTGAAATGTGGGGTGGTGCAAAGTCAGCCATTTACAGCTGTCTTTGACAGGAAGACTGAAGAAATTTGCAATGAAACAGTCTGAGGAGCATAGTTCAGAGGAAGAGAGCCTAATAGAACAGTTCAGGGGGAGGGTTCAGAAGGAGAGGGCCTGATAGAACAGTCTGAGGGGAAGAGTTCAGGAGAGGTTTTAAGACAACAATCCGACGGGGAGAGTTCAGAAGGAGAGTTTAATTGAACTGTCCGAGGGAGAGAGTTCAGAGGGTGAGAGTTTAATTGAACTGTCCGAGGGAGAGAGTTCAGAGGGAGGAGGTTTAATTGAACTGTCCGAGGGGGAGAGTTCAGAAGGAGAGAGTTTAATTGAACTGTCCGAGGGAGAGAGTTCAGCGGGTGAGAGTTTAATTGAACTGTCCGAGGGGGAGAGTTCAGAGGGAGGAGGTTTAATTGAACTGTCCGAGGGAGAGAGTTCAGAAGGAGAGAGTTTAATTGAACTGTCCTCAGGGCCGATTTAAGAGAGAAAGAGTTTAATAGAACAGTCCAAGTGGGAGGGTTAAGAGCTTGAACCAGCAGTCGTTGAAATTTTTCACCAACCTTGGTATAACAAACCTCTTTATCATTGGAACCTGGGTTATATGAAAAATATAACACCAGGAAAATGATCCAAGGGAAGGAGAACTTGAAAATACTCACCTATCATCAATATCAGTAACCTTACAGCACCCTGGTGTGGAACAATATTAATGTTGTTCTGTCAATGAACAGTTTAGTACAGCCATCATTTTTTAACAGTGATCACAATTCTGGGTGGATGAGCTGAGCAGCTAAGGAAGCATCTGCAGGTACCAAAGGCAACATTATTGGTGAGATCAGTGAACCTATTCTCTCCATGTGGCCTCGCGCATCACTTTCCCTAATTGGCCTGCCGCTGTGCGATTGGAGTTGGCTGGCCCCTTCTTGCCTGCTTGAGAACCCTGACAACTTCTGGGTTCAATGGCAGGAACCTGTCACCCGGACTGTATTAGGCCTGATGTTTCTGCACCCAAAGTGGCCCAATATTGCCTGTAAGAGTATGGTAGGATCTAAAGGCAAATGGTTCAAGGCTTCATCGGCCTTAACTACAAAAGGCAATAAACTGCATCTGGCCACAGATCTTAGACAAGACAGGACACAACTCTATCACTGCCTCACAAGAGAATGGAAGATTTCTTGCATACTGTGCTTTAGAAAACTGCAGGCATTTTGATCTTGGCTAGTAAATATTAATGGAAGTGCCTGGCCATGTACCCAAGCCTCCCATCCCCCCACAGGCTGTACTCAACTTTACATCCCCGGGAGAGGTCCTCACAACAGGTTCACACCCTAGGACTCTGAAGTGAACCTGTTGTAAACCATGCCAAGGTGACATCACATTGGAGCATATTGAAAAGACAGGGTGGAAAGGGTCAATATCTTGTAAGAGGATATGTTAATACTATTAACATATATTTAAATAAATGTACATCACATTCACACCCGATATGGCATTCTCACAGATGTTGAGAGTGGGCTCAAGATCAGCCCCAATATGTGTTTGACAGGTTAGTCATGGCACAAATCAATTCCAGCCTCCCAGATTACCTGGATCCACCACAGCTTGCCTACTGCTGCAAATGGTTCACAGCAGACACTATCTCCCTGGCCCTACACTCAAGCTTGGAACACCTAGATAACAAAGACACCTATGTCAGACTTCTATTTATTGACTACAGCTCAGCCTTCCATATCATTATTCCTATGAAACGCATCTCTAAACTCTGTGGCCTAGGACTCAGTTCCTCTCTCTGCAACCGGATCCTGAACTTCCCAACCACCAGACTACAATCAGGAAGGATAGGCAACAACTCTGTCTGTGTGGAGTTTGCACATTCTCTCCATGTCTGCATGGGTTTCCTCCGGGTGCCCTGGATTCCTCCCACAGTCCAAAGATGTGCAGGTTAGGTTGATTGGCCATGCTAAATTGACCCCACTGATAGGAGATTAGCAGGGTAAGTGTGTGGGGTTACAGGAATAGGGCTTGGATGGGACTGTGGTCAGTGCAGACTAGATGGGCCGAATGGCCTCTTTCTGCACGGCAAGGATTCTATGGATTCTATGGAACACCTCCTTCATGAACACCCTCAACACTGGTACCCCACAAGGCCAAGTCCTCAGCGCCTTACGATACACCTTATATACCGATCACTGTATGGCCAAATTCCAACTCAACTTTCAGGTTTGCTGATGACACCACCGTAGTGGGTTGGATCTCAAACAATGAGAGATAGTGTACATGGAAGAGATAGAGAATCTGGTGAATTGATGTGGCAACAGTAATCTCTCCCTCAATATCAGCAAAGCAAAGGAGATAGTCATCGACTTCAGGAAGCTTAGTGGAGGACCTGCCCCTGTCCACATCAACATTAATGAAGTGGAAATGGTTGAGAACTTTGAGTTTCTAGGTGACTAGATCACAACCCATCCTGTTCCCTCCATGCCAACACTGTAGTTAAGAAAGCCCACCAACGCCTCTGCTTTCCCAGAAGGCTAAGGAAATTCAACATGTCAGCTACAACTCTCACAACTTTTACAGATGCACCATAGAAAGTATCCTTTCTGGTTGTATCACAGCTTGGTATGGCTCCTGCTCTGCCCAAGACCCAAGGAACTACAAAGGATTGTGAACAAAGCCAGTCCATCACTCAAACCAGCCTCCCATCCATTGACTCTGTCTACACTTTCCGTTGGAAAAGCAGCCAGCATAATCAAGAACCCCACGCACCTTGAACATACTCTCTTCCATCTTCTTCCATTGGAAAAAAGATACAAAAGTCTGAGAACACAAATCAATCATCTCAAGAACAGCTTCTTCCTTGCTGCCATCAGACTTATTGCATTATCATACATTAAGCTGATCTTTTTTCACATCCTATCTGTGACTGTAACACTATTCTGCATCATTGCCTTTCCTTTTGCTCAATGTACTCTATGAACGGTATGTTTTGTCTGTATATGGCACAAGAAACAATACTTTTCACTGTTTCCCTACTCATGTGACAATGAATCAAATAAAGTCAAATCAAAAGTAACAAATATTAGGGTGGCACAGTAGCACAGTGGTTAGCACTGATGCTTCACAGATCCAGGGGCCTGGGTTCAATTCCTGGCTTGGGTCACTCTCTGTGTGGAGTTTCCACATTCTCCTCATGTCTGCATGGGTTTCCTCCGGGTGCTCCGGTTTCCTCCCACAGTCCAAAGATGTGCAGGTTAGATTGATTGGTCATGCTAAAATTGCCCCTTAGTGCCCTGAGATGTATAGGTTAGAGGGATTAGTGGGTAAAATATGGAGGGATGGAGGAGTAGGGCCAGGGTGGGATTGTGGTCAGCACACTCTTGATGGGCCGAATGGCCTCTTTCTGTATTGAAGGGATTCTATTCTATAACATATTATAACCCTTGTATTCAAGAAGAAAGGGAGTCAGAAAACAGGAAATTATAGGCCAGTGTCATCTGTCGCAGGGAATCATTCATTAGAAAGGTTGGAAGCTATTCTCCAAGCCTGCTGTGATGTTTTAGCACGAACAGTGGGGTGGGAGACAGAAGCAGAGGCCATTTTGTGGGCTTCCCAGTGGGCACCTCAGCCTCTGTGGGTCTCTTGCTGCTGAACTTCCGGTGCCTTAGCTCCACGGCAGAAATCAGTGTGAAGCAGTATAAATTAATGATCATTAGCATATGATTAGCAGGCCTGGAACTGAAGCTCCCACTAGCCTCTCCCCGCCTGCCAGGGGTGTTTCACTCCAGCAGGGCTTTCGATAGCTCCCCACGAGCAGGGAGCTGGTGGGCTGACCACACTGGAGTGAAGGGACCCATGGAGGCCTGCCAGGAGGTCAAGGATAAGAGAAGGGAGGACCAAGGTGTCCCCTGGGCATCACCAGTTTGGCAGTGCCAGCTTGGCTCCCTAGCACTTTCCATGGGGCAAAGTGGCAATGCCCACCAGGTATTGGGCAGTGCCAAGGGGATGGGGCCAGAGGGGGAAAGGGCCTATAGTGGCAGGGCCTCTGGAGGGTGATCAGTGGGGATGGGGGAATCCTGTTGCCATTCTGCACTTGCATTCCAATCATTATCTTATAATTAAGTTTGTGTCTATGTATGCCCTGTTTGAGAACCCAATTCTCCACTCAGCTGATAAAGGGGCAGCGCTCTGAAAACTCATGCCACTAAATAAACCTGTTGGGCTTTAACCTAGTCTTGTGCGACTTTTTACTGTGCCCACCCCAGTCCAACGCTGGCATCTCTACATCATTCTGCACTCGGCAGTGACAGAAGGAGAGAGGCCAGTGATCAGAGATGGCCATTGATGTGGAGGGGAGATCAGCATGTGTGGGAGGGGGGAGTGGGGGCTGCCAGGGAGCAGGAGAGGTCTTATAGCTGTTTTATGCAAAGTTCAATAAGGTAAAAACCAACTTCTCTTATTTTCAGGACCAACTCAATTAAGATACCAATGATTTATATATGGCCAGAAGACTGTACGATTATGGATTACAACTCGACTATCTAATGGCACCTCAAGTCATACATCACAAACAAAAACTATTCTAACAGGAGAAAAGATATTTCACAGCTGTTCAAATAAACTATTGATCTTCTCAACATACTATAACTCTACCTTGCAAAATTAGCAATTTCCCCCATTCCATTATTCAAACATAAACACATTTGTCAGCTTCACTTTTAATACTGTCCTTTTTGGTGAATTCAAACTATTTGTCTTCTATTTTACTTTTTGCAATTTCAGTTCATTTCTTCTTTATTTATGTGTCTTATCTGACAGTGCCTATGATGCCTTTTCCTACAATAGTTTTACAACTTTAAGGCTCGTACAGTCTTCTGAGAATGCTACAGGATGAAATAAAGAGGGGCATAGTTGACATTAGCACTACTAATGTAAGGCACTGATTAATTTTTCTTTCTGGTATGGGATGTTAGAATGGCTACAGTTATTGCCTTATTGGATATCAGTGACTGGTCCAATCGAGACTGCTAATTTTCCTTCTAAATATTATTTAACTCTGTGTTGAATGCAACTTCAACTATCTGCTTTTAAAAGGAACATTTTGCTTGCTTAAATTCCATATGCTCATCTCCAAAGAAAATCTAATTTATCAAATGATCAGGTATTTTCACTCTCCTCATTTGGCTGCTAATATATACCCAAATCAATTCATTGGAGTTTAACTGTCAGTGCACTGTGATCATTACAGACAGAATCAAATACATTTCCTTCAGTCCTAACAAAGAAAAAAGGATAGTTTTTATTGTACTTAATCTAGTCTAAGTAAATTAATAAAATACACTTTGATTTTTACACACATTGGGCTCGATTTTACTGTCAGGTTGCATCCATTTTCAGGCACAAAAACTTGGTAAAGTCAGGCATGCAGCGTGTAGTGTGAGCTGCGCCGCCTCCACGCTGGTTCCCCCTTTACCAAGGCATGAAAATGAACTCAATCAGGACCACCCACGAAGTGGGCATGACGGCCATTTAAATGCGTTTGCATGCATTCCAATTGACTTAAAGGTCTGCACGTCCAACTTTACCAGCACTTTCCCCCTTATCACGGCGTTCATCAATCTGGAGTCAGTGTGAATCAGACATGCTCCATAAAAGTCCGATTTGGGTGCTCCACCAGTGAGGGTTTGTGAGGAGGTAAGTGTGTAGCATCCGACAGCTCTCTCCTGCTTATGGGTGTCCTTTCATTGTGGCCATTTTCTTTCTTGGGTCACTTCCAGCTGAAGGATGTGCACAAAGCAAATTGCACTGCTGCAGCCTCTCAATTTTTCAAGGAGCTGTGAAAAAGCTGTGGGGAATGTGTGGCTGGGGGAATTGGGGGGCTGTGACTCTGGGGAGCGTGTGGCTGAGGGAAATGGAGGGGCTATGATTGTGGGGAGCATGTGGCTGGGGGAATTGGGGGAGACTGATTTTGAGGAGCATGTGGCTGGGGGAACTGGGGGGACTATGATTGTGGGGAGTATGTGGAATGGGGAAATGGAGGGGCTATGATTGTAGGGAGCATGTGGCTGGGGGAACTGGGGGGACTATGATTGTGGGGAGCATGTGGAATGGGGAAATGGAGGGGCTATGATTGTGGGGAGCATGTGGAATGGGGAAATGGAGGGGCTATGATTGTGGGGAGCATGTGGCTGGGGGACTGGCATGGTTATGATTGTGGGGAGCATTTGATTAGGAGAAATGAGGGGGCTGTGATTGTGGAGCGTATGTAGCTGGGGGAATGAGCAATATGGACAGTGACAGTTGACAGGCAAGGGGCAAGCAGCACATCTTAACCTCCACATGTGCTCCTCTCCATCTTCAAGCCCCCTCCCCCCACTCCTCCCCCCCACCCCCCCACCTCCACCCACCCCCTTCAGAGTGATGAGATAGCTTTTGCGATAGAACCAATTGATCTTGCTGTTACTTTGATCACTGTTGGAGCTGAAGAGGAGGAGCAAGAGGAAGAACTGTGGGCGCAGGAGACGGGGGCCTTACCATTTGCAGGAACAGAGGGAGATGGCCACCAGAGGGGAAGGGGCATAGGAGAAGGAGGGGGCAGAGACCCCGGCAGTTCTGTGCATGAGTGTCATTTGAACAGATGTCAGACACTGTGTGCCGCTGATGTCTCTGCTTCTGAAAGGAGACAGTGCAACACCTTTTGCAAGATCTGGCACTTCAGGACGGCAGGGGAGGCACTCATTCTCGGCCAAGTTGATGGCTGCTTTGAACTTTTATGTGACAGGCTCCTTCCACACCTTAGCAGAGATGTGTGTGGCATTTCCCAATCAGCTGTCCACACCTGTATAAGGCAGGTCACGGAAGCCTTGTATGTCCGGGCTGGGCAGTACATCAAACTTAACCTGGACCAGGCCTATCATGAAACCTGGGCTGCAGGATTTGCAGCCATTGCTGGGATGCCTAATGTACAGGGGGCCAACGACTGCATCCACATCACCCTCAAAGGCCTCCTACAGAATCCGTGAAAATTCGTCAGCAGAAAGGAGTTCCACTCCCTGAATGTGCAACACAATAGGGACATTATGCATGTCTGTGCAAGACACTAAGGCAGCGGGCATGGCAGTTTCATTGTCAGGAGCTCGGACATCCCGGGGGCATTTGAGGAGGAGTCCAGGCTGCAGGGATGGCTCCTGGGTGATGTGGGTTAACCGATTCAGACATGGCTGATGACACCTGTGCGGTGGCCTATGTCAGAGGTGGAGACCTGCTATAATGAGGCCCACGTAGCCACTCGTGCGATAGTGGAGAGGTGCATTGGGCTCCTTAAAATGAAATTCTGGTGCCTGGACTGCTCTGGTGGGACCCTACGTAACAGCCCCCTGATCTCTTCCCACATTGTGGTCTTGTGCTGTGCCTTGCACAACCTGGCTCTACAGAGAGGTGACCTATTGGAGGAGGAGGAGGACGTGGAGGCTGACCAACAAGAGGAGGAGGAAGAGGAGGAGGAGGAAGAAGAGGAAGAGCACACCGAGGAACACCACCTAGGCGCTGGAGGGCTGGCAGTTCAAATGAGGCATGCGAGGGCAGCTAGGGAAGACCTAATCACCCAGCAGTTCAGTCACTAGGGTCTTGTGACTGTGGATTCCACCCCACCCCTCACAAGGCCTTTCTATCTCCTGCAACATGGTCACATCAGGTGGGCCTGGGTACGTTGTGTTAGTGAGCTTTCTGGCAGGCAGGAGAGTGATAAACCACTAAGCACCATTATGATGATGCCCTGGTGCAAACTAGTCTGACTCCTACCTGAGCTCTGCATGCACACTGGCACCTGGACCCATGTCTGTGTAGTGGTACTGGAACTGAAACCCCCATACAGGGCCCTGGGGCAGGTGAGGCAGGGGAGGGGAGGGAATCGCTCTTGGGTTCTGGGGAATCAGTGGCTTCCTCTTCTCAGTGACACAGCATTGAGGGGCCTTCCCAACTGACATCAACATGAAGCATCCCTCCGGCAATCATCAATGGAAGAGGGTTCCTATTCCAGACAAATCTGAGACAAGTTAGTCATAGGTGGGTGGTGAAAAAAATTTAATGATTGCAATAAAGGTGCTTAAATAATAAGTTCTAACATAAAATTTTGTGAAAGAAAATGTTAAGGTCTTTAAAGATCTATCTAAATAGTGCAGCCTTTCACCTGTGCCATCTCAGAATCCTCTTCCATTGATGATGACGGGAGAGAGAGGGAAGCGTCATCAGAGTCTGGAGGAGATGGGGGCCTTGTGAGGGAGGGTCGGGGGTGGAGAGGAGGGAGGATCACTCTGCCTGATTTGTGTAGAGTGGAGGGAGGAAGGTGGATCTCTCTGCCTGAGATCAGTGAGGGGGGAAGGGAGTCTGCTGCCACTCTGCCTGATATCAGTGGGGGGAAGGGGGCCACGATCAATTCTGTGTGACCGGGTGTGGGGGGGATAAGGGAGTCAGTAATATTGTGGGGGTGGGGCAATGTCTGTGGGGGCCAGGGGAGGCATTATCTGGCCTACAAGTGATGTGGCAAGGGAGCAGCATTCTATCATGTTTTCCTGCGCATGCGCAGTTGTAGGCACCAATCGGAGCTGTGGGGATTTGGGTGCATAAGCCCTGCCCACAGGCTTCTACAGCATGATTCGGACTCGCTGATACTTTTTCAGGCAGAGTGTGTACGGGGTTGCCTGAGAATGGGTCAAAAAGTCAGATCTGAAACACTCCCAGTTTCAAGTCCACCCAGCATTAGAATCAAAATGTAAAATATGGCCTACAGATTCAGAGATAACGCACATACAAATAGATTACAGAGTGGGGAAGGATAGATTCGGCAAATTAGAAGCCAGTTAAATTAAAGGGTTGCAAAATTCATGGAGGCTGGTAACTTGGCTGGCTTCAGCTAAATTCAGTGGCCTTGCTGCTTTCGCTCCATACTTCCAAAGCTTCCAGTGTCAAGGTGGTTTAAAAATGCAAGCAAATACACTATTTATTCTTCAAGAAACTGTGTTAAATCCTGTTCTTAAAGATTTTTCTGTGGTACCTAGGGTAATCACAATCCAGAGACAGGGTTCAAAATCTTGAAAGTTGGGTGGAGTTTGATGGAGAGAGAGATAAAGAACAAGGAACACTTTTGGAGCCCTGTTCCTTCAGAATTTCAGCTCCTTCTCTTGTTCTGCAGAAAAAAAACATATGCATAAAACACACAGTTAGATTGTCACTTGACCTTCTCTTGTCAACTGCCCTGGGATCAAAATATGGTCATATAGCCAGTATATTCCAATTGTAGCTTGATTAGATCATGTCTTAGAATTTCTTTCTCAACCATTTGCCCTCGTGATTATGTCTCATGCTTGTCTCCCCATCAGTTGATACCCAAGATGAATGTCTGGACACTGTAATGGGATAAGGCTGTGATTCATACACATTCCCCTGAGGTCATTTTCTTCGGTGAATTTTTGCAGACAGGTAAACTCCATCAAAATGGTGTTGGAATGTAGAAGGTACAGTGATGTAAATTGCGTACCCATCTTTGGCTATGAGCCCAAGTCACTGGACTAAAGTTTTCACCTCTTTTCAAAAACAATGCAATTGGTGGTTGCCAGTCAATACATGCAAGGTGTTAATTTTAAAGATAAAGCTGGTTGTCATGATAAAATATTCTCAAAACAAGAAAACATAATTGTGCAGAAGCATCTTAAAATGACATCTTTACAACAGTTAAAAAAGGCAATTTCAAAGTAAGTAATTACATTTTAAATACACTGAAATGCCTTAAAAATCTTCTCATTAAGCTTCCTCATTTATATAGAATCGCATGAATTGAAAAGTTGGGTTAAAATGACATTTGTGGTTAACATGAGTTGAGGAGGAGAAAGATAGATTTTGATTGGGATTCTGAAGGAAACAATTCTGCCTCCTCCCACCTCACACAGAACCCTGAAATTAAAAAAAACTTTAGTGGGCTCCTTTTCGTCTTATTCCCCCTTGTGGTCAGGTTTAGCGCTGGCAGATTCAGAATGTCATTGCTATGATCAGTAGTATAGCTGGGTATGAATGATGTTACCCGACCCAAGGTTTAAACATTGAAAAGGTCCCTCCCATGAATGCAGCAGGTAGCTTTGAGGTTTCAGAAAAGCTGGAGTTAATATTAAGGCAGTGCAAACGTGTTGCAAATACACTGGAAAGAGAAATTTCATTCATCCATCATCCAAATTTCGCCAGGCCTTTAAATTCTGAAATAAACAAATTCAAATTAAGTTTTAAGAAATTCATAAGAAATAGGAAATTAAAGTTCTATGTTAGGGCTAACAATACCAGAGGGAAGCATGGGAGATATAAAAAGTAAGCTTGAGTCGACTATGCTATTGTTCAATAAATATGTTAATATAACCATACATACAAAAACAGATAAGCACGGTCCTCAACTTCTATGCCCAACAGGACTTTCCTGACTCCAATCTATCCATACCATGAGGAAGCTTTATCAAGGTTTACTGGTATCTTTATTTGACAGAGTGAAGTCCTAAGATAAACAATCTTTCCTGCCAACATAGCCCTATAATTTCAGGAATTTGCCCTCTGGTCCTTGCTCTGTCTGTAATAATTGTACATCCTTCCTGTGAAATAGAGATCATGAGGCATGCAAGGAACTTTGAAAAAAAAACACAGAAAAGAAAGGGAGCAGAAATAGTTGTAAAAAGACTGAGATTCCATCAGCTAAAAGTTATTTTAATGCAAGGATTCTGTTGCATTCACAACATGAGCCAAGATGGTGTGGCATTTTGAAATGGTGTTTTAATGTTGCACAAAGGGCGCTACTAAGAATGAGGAACTAACTTGCCTACCAGTGGAAGGAATCCATATCGTGCCCTTTACATTTCTTAGGAAATGGAGAATGTGTGCATATGTCTCCTGTGATTCCTGTTCTGAGCTTGAAATGTGAGTGAATATTTATGCCTTGTGCTGTACTTGGTGTGAAATACAATCAGAAAAATCTGGAGAAACACAGCAGGGCTGGCAGCATCCGTGGAGAGGGAAACAGAGTTAACATTTCGAGCCCATATGACTCTTCTTCAGAGCAGAAGAGGGTGAATGTGATAGGTTTTTTACTGTTGAAGAGAGGAGGTGAAGCATGTGGAACAAAATAGAAAGTGAGAAATAGGTGGGAACTCAAGAAAGATTTGACAAAGATGTCATGGATACAAGACAAAGGGAGTAGTAATGATTGTGTTAAAGACCAGGTTAGATGTTAATAATGACATAAAGCTCTGATAACAGAATGTGTAACACTCTCTGAAAGCAAGCCTGATGGAAGGTAGGATAAAAAGGTCATTATCTCATTGGTAGGTTGTGAAAAATGGTGCTCCCAGATTGGTACTGTATAAAGCACGTATCTTAATGACTTGGATGAAGGAAGAGAAAATTTTTGCAGTTATCAGATGACAATGAGTAAATAGGCACAGTAATATGAATGAGGTGAGCAGTCTGGCAAGAATGGGCATGCCTTTTGTAAAAAACTTTTAAGATGGGAAATGGTGGGAAGGAAGGCTATTATATTCAGTCAGTGTCCTTTGATCATCAGGGTGGGCGGGGGGCAAGTCCTAAGATACTAACCCTCCCCCATTTCTTCCTCTGTGGCTGCTTGCCTAATTCCACCCCCAGCCCCTTGCTTCACCGACTGAATGTTCTCTGTCTAATAACCCAAACTTACTTTGCTTTGGAATCCTTTGGGTCTTTGTCTTGGGACCGCTTGCAGTTCTGGCATTGCCCACTAATGCACTCTTGGCGCTGCTGGGACAGATGGAGCTGCCAGCCATTCCAATTGGCCAGCAACTCCAAAGAACAAGACTTCCTCCACGGTGGGGGACATGGCAGGCAATCCAGTCTGCCCACAGCATGTTATGGTGGGCTGGCGTGGAGTGAGCCAGCTTTCTGCCAACTTTGCTTCCAAGTGGAGCGAGCTGTCTGCCCCCCCATTGACATGCAGCCCAGAGACAGATCAAGTGAGTGGGAAAACTAATACTAGATGGAACTCAATGTGTGGATCTGTCATCCATTTTGGACATGAGAAGACCAATCAGAATACTTTGTTAATAGTAAGAACACTGCTAACGCAACGGGATTTATGTGTACATAAAGGCAAGTCACTAAAAGCTTGTGCAAGTTGGAAAATTAATCAAAAAAATCTTATATCAAGGATGATGGTTGTGGTTGGAATTTATTGTGATTGAATGACTTCTTTATCAGTCTCTCATTTCTCCTGCACTTCAGACTCCTACACTAGTTGTTGAACAATTCTTGGTACCTGAAAGGATAAAAGCACAGGGGTAGGGTATGCTGAATGTGGGAAAATGGAGAAGCAACACTTGTAGCTTTATACCTTCTGCAGCTTGTAAATCAGGAATGAAGTAGAGCGAGGGGGAAGTGGGAATGTGAGGAAGTGGTCAGTTAGGAACAGATCATCATCTTCCATGGTTCCAATCCCACCGTTGGCCACTGCCTGCATCAACGGCTACCAATACCATTTCCCCTGAGGATGAGAGGGCATGCAACTGTGCCTGACCCACCAGAGAGATGCTGTTGTCTCCCATTATGGCCACCTCGTCTTGCAAGAGTGAGGGGAGTGTGTCAGTGAGTGTAGCGCAATGTGTTTCAATGATTTGGCTGTCACAGTACAATAACTGGCAGTGTGCATAAGTTGTGAAATGTGGGAGTGAGGTTTGCAGCTGTGCTAAATGTCTAAAGATTAGCTGAGGCAAAAAAGGTTAGGTTAGTCAGGCTTGATAGAAATCGTTGGGAGATGAGTCAAGGCAGGAATGGTGGGTGCAGTGAATTAAGCAGTTTGTGAGAGGCTAGTAGTTTACTTATAATCATAAGCATTTGAAGATGCATTCATTGACCTTGTTCACTTGTGTGGATAGAATATTGAATTTCTTGCAGCACTGCCTCAGGCGCAGCTCTTTGGGGCTATACTGTTAGTATTGATGGTGACAGCTACCTGCTCTCACTGCCTTTGTAGTGTCTATCTGGGGTGCCCCCTGACCCCCTGAGGTCAAAGAATCTTTCTCATCCTGTCCACCTCTTGCACTATAGCATTCAGTGCCAGATTTGAGAACCTTGAGGGATGCTCTTCTGTTTGTTGTGTTAATTCCATTCCGCCTTCGGCTGATAAACTCTTACACAATGACATTCACCACCTGCTGCTGCAGAATGTTTCTCACAAAGTGCAGGCAAGCACTGAGTGCTGCTAGTCTCGCAAGAACCCCTGCTCCCCGATAAGATGTACAGCCACTCAGCTGTGCTTTCAGTGCTGCAAAGCGTGCCAATATCATTACAATTAGCAGGCGGCGTGTAGATTGTGTGTTGCCAGCATTACAATGGACATGGGTTAATCTGGTAGCCCCAGACCCATTTTTAAGCGTATTCAAATTTTCAGTCTTCTATCATTATTGTCTTGCTAACTAAACTCCCATCCCAAACTCTCCTTTAGTCAGGCTCCAACCTCATCTTTTCACCTCACTATTTACTACCATGTCCTAGGCTCTGGAATTCTGTCCCTCAATCATGGACAGAGTCAATGATCAGGCAAGTTGATCTCCCAGGATGAGACTATCCCATTCCAATCTGGGTGTGCTGACGCCTGCGATTGTGGTTTACCGAAGCTAGAGTGGAGTAAAGGATCAGGGTAGCCAATGACATTAAACCAATGCTTTACCTGGTGCAATTTTTCAAAGCCACCTTGGCCTCTTGACTAAGATGAAGAGTTAGATCAAACCCAGCAGGGGGTGCAATGCCTCACCTGTCAGCTTGGACCTTGTTTGATCGAGCTCAAGATATGATGTCTTGTCAGCTTGGATCTTGTTCGTCCCTCCTGTGGGGGCTGTGATTGGACTTAATTTGAATTGACTTTTCTGATTAGAAATAAAATACCGAAAGGTAAAAAGAAATTATTTCATTTCTCCCCTATTTAAGACCCATCTTCAAACCTACTCCTTGACCTCATTAGTCACCCTTCCTAGCCTCTTCTCCTTGTGCTTGATATCAGTTTTCCTTTCCACCTCTCGGGAGCACCTTGCCTCACCTTTCTTTATTGAAGAAGCTGTGTAAATGCAAGCTGCTCTTCTGGTGCATCGTCATCATCATTTTGTTGCCTCCAACATGCTCTGCCTTTAAGTCGAGCCAACAGCTGGTGGGAAATCATGCTGCATTGCAATGACCAGCTGTTCTGACTGTGTTGCACATGAACTCTGGGAATGCTGAAATATTCAAAATGATTTAAATTCACAAAACGGGGCCCACATTTGATCCTAACACCATTTTGCCAAGAGCACCTTCTCAGCCTCCTGGATATGTGATTTCTTTTATTTCAATCACCGAGGCATTCTCCTGTCATTTGCTTCAATTAAACTAAAGGGTATTAAATCCTCTTGCCACCCATGGGCCTGGCACAGAACAGATGCTGTGATTTTTCATCTATTGATTTAAGGGGCCATAAAATTACTGATAACTCACAAGTGATACCTTCCACCACATGCTCTGTCCAAACCCTCAGATCCTCTGGATCTCAATCACAAACCATATCCTGCTCCTCTGGCCTTTTTGCATCTTTTGAGTATCTCACCTTCTCAATCCATTTCAACTCCCTTACAGTTCTCATTCTTTACTTGGCTACCTCACTGAGATAACGTCACTGCCTTCATCCCTCAGCCTCTGCACCAAATTCCATCTTATCTCTGTGTTTTTAATCCTCCATATCAATATCTCATACTTCCTCTCCTCTGAATTCATTGTCTTCCTATCCTCCCTTAATCACTCCCTTTATTTTAATTTCCTAAAATATATTCATTATCTCTACTTTGACTTTGCCATCTCACAAAACCTCACTACACCCTATTGTAGTAAATTTAACCTTGTACTATTACTCTTTTTGTTATTTCATTTCTCCTGCCTTCCAGTCCATCACAAATATTTTGGCTGGAGTTCTCCAATCTCACAGTGGCCCATGACTGCTGCCAGCAAGAACAGAGAATTTGGCACTCAGCCAAAGCCAGGGCGAGGTCAGAGAAATCTTGCCTTTCTTCAGTTCTTTAAGCCCCTCTTGCCTTTCCCTGCATCTGTGCTTGCTGTTAACTTGTTACACTTTGATTTTTTTCCAGTTCTGATAAAAGGCCATGAGCTTGGGGGCTCAAGATCCAGTGAAACTCGAAGTCACGAATCTTGCCATATCTTGACTCTGTGAGTAGGGACTGTGGGGGAAGGTATCTGATGTTCAGAGGGGTAAGGGGCGAGATGCCAGCATTGGCTGTTGGTGGGGAGGGGAATGATGAATGCCAGTTTTGATCACTGTGGTTGGATGCTGGCTCTGAAAGGGAGTAAGGGAGGTGGAGAGAGTTTGGAGGAGAGCCCCAAAACCTCCCTGGTGTGGAGGACAGTTACTCCTTATTTGGTGCACCCTCTAGACATGGCACCCTGATCTCAGTGCAGCCAGGCTTTGCCGGCATGTTGAGGCCCAGCCCCTCTACATGATGGCATGAATCACACCCATCTTTTTGTGACAAAGCGTCATAAGATCTGGAAAGAAATATACTGTCTTGCCGGAACTAGCACTCTGCCATTTTTTAGTAAAATTTTGTCCACTAAATTTGCTCTCTCCACAGATGCTGCCTGACCTGTGCATATTTCCAAGTGTTCTGTTTTATTACAGATAAAGTCATTATTAATTGATGCATTGAATTGCCCTTACCCTTAAAACCTTCCTCATCCCTAACCTCTCATAAAAACACGGAAAACAATTTTCACACAGGGGAAGGTCAGTCAGCCCACTGTGCCTGTAAAAATGTTATCCAGTCTAATCCAATAATTATTACACATATCAAGTGCAAATTCAAGTGTTGGGTTTAGTCGTCACAGTGACAGTCCAATTGATGGGTCCAAAAGTGAGACAAGCCTGTTTCAGACCCTGAGCTCCATCTTGTCAGCGTGGTCAATTTATTGGGTGCTATCGAGACGGGTGGAATGGTGGCATAGTGGTTAGCACTGCTGCCTCATGCACCAGGGACTTGCGTTTGATTCCAGCCTTGGGTGACTATCTGTGTGTTCTCCTCGTGTCTGCATGGGTTTCCCCTGGGTGCTCCAGTTTCCTCCCACAGTCCAAAGAAGTGTGGGTTAGGTGGATTGCCCATGTTAAATTGACCCTGAGTGTCATGGGGATTAGCAGGGTAAATATGTGGGGTTACGAAGATAGGGTCTGGGTGGGATTGTTGTCGGTGCAGGCTCGATGGGTTGAATGGCCTTCTTCTGCATTGTAGGGATTCTATGATTCGATGACAAGTGATCCTTACTCATGGCAGCTACCTGCTCCCAGTGGCTGCTGGCCAATTAATGGACTGGCAGCACAGCAGGCTTAGCAGCATCACCTGGAGCAGTAGCCATGCTGAAAATGCACTTGGATAGACAGTGCCTCACAACTGGATAAATTAGATCTGGGATGCTGGGGTCATTAGGCAGTTTGAGACAAGCAAGTCAGAATGGTGGGTGAATGCAGGCAGTACCATTGCTGCAGAAGCGAAGCTGCCACTGAGGGATTCTCCTTGAGCCAAATTGTGCCTGAGTTGTAAGGGCCCCCTTGAGCAGGAGATAACCAGAATAAACCTGACAGCTTTCCCAAGTGGTGGAGGGCTCTCCTGCCGCTGGTAAAATTCCAGTGGTGGCAGAAAGAGACTCTCTCTAGCTGGCCACTTAAATGGTTCATTAGCCTCTGGGTGGGGGGGCTGTCTACCACCTTCCCTAGCACCGGCAATGTGCAATGGTGCTGGAAAGATAACGTGCACTTTACCCCTATCTTTCCCTTGCTATTTTATGGCCATGCTGTCTCGCAGCCTAACCATAGAGGGCTGGTAAAATTCAACGCTTGAAACGTTTTAAAAATGCATTAAGTTCCAGACCTCTTCCAACCTTTGGATGAAAAATAAATGACTGTGATCCTCATCGCCCCTCTAATCTTTCTAGCAATTACATTTAATCTGTGTTCCCTGGTTGTTGATCTTTCTGCTAATGGAAATAGGTCACATCTCTTTATTTTATCAAGGTGTCTCATAATTTGATGCACCTCAGCTAAATCTCCTCTCAGCTTTCTTTGTTTCTAAGAAAATAATCACAGCTTATCTAATATTTCCTCATAACTAAACTTCTCCATTCCTGGCAACATCCTCCTCTATGCGCTCTCCAGTGTGGTCACGTTCTTCCTACAATGTGGTAACCAAACTGTGCACAAGGCTCCAGTTTATGGTTGAATGAGTGTTCTATGCTGTTACGGTCAGGAATGGGGTTTAATTTAAAACAGCCCTGATTTCTCCTCGTGCCGTTCATCCATAAAAAGAAAGAAGTTTTTGATGTTTGATTTCCTCCTTTATAAGCACTTCCCCCAACAATTCCATCTTGGACTAGTCCAATCCTCAATGAATAACCACTCAACAGACTCGAGATAGGGTGAAAGCAAAGGGTTCTCCTTTTTTACACACACTCAAAACGCAGGAAGAGTGTTCATAGCGCTTTCCCCTCCTCCTGCTTCCATGACTTTTTACATTCATACAATAAAAGAGAGATCGGGAAAGAAAGAGATACAGGGCAATAACCACAGATAAAATAAGAATTATAGACGCTTAACCACCATACAGGATTCTTGCATATGCAGATTGCATGCATGTTAGGACAATAATGGAAGCCCCGACGCATGGACATGTGCACTGGAAGTGCACCATTATCAAAAATTGTAGCTGTCAGCATTGAAGTGCCTCAAAGAAAATTGTCACGACAGAGCTAACTTCACTTACTTTCTCCAATGATAGGTGAGTATTTATTCTTACTTAATTACACACCTGCACTATGGGGTTTCTATGATTTCTATCATCAGTAATCCTTTGAGAACTTTCCAGTTATAAAAATTCCACTGATGACATGAATGCAAAACTCTGGGAGGGGTGGGGGAAGCAATAGTAGATAATTTCTTATGAAACACTCCGTCCAAATCTCCTTTCCACAACTTCAATGGAAAAGGTAATAGATTGATGTGGATAATGGACGATTTATCCACAACTAAGTGTGTTATATCCCCCCATTTTTGAATTCCTAAAGAGAATCAGGGAAAAGGAGAAAATTAACAAAATAAACACGAGGAAGAAGTGAGTGGCGTTGGTGGTCCCCTTAGTGAAATGATCCACATACAAATCCAGCTGGTAGAATAATCACAGCAGAAGGTGTTAACAAACCTTGCAGCAAATGACATTGTTCATCTTCTGCTGAAAGAGATCAGGAGAAAGCCAATAGAAAATAAAGCGTACAAGTTTACTTGCTGCTTGATGCCCCTGGCCATGAACAGCTTTGAATATGCAACAACTGCACACAACAAACTATTTCAACAAATGGAAGAGGAAGGACAGCAGCTTCATAGCATATATTATTCACCCAGCAAAGACTTGGAAAGCTGGTATGAGCTAACATCTCATCAGGAACATCATTACAATCCTGGCCTACATGGAGAACTGAGATAATATCAAAGACTGCGACAACAAAACCTGATTCATTTCTCAACATCACCGCACCATATGTTGCTGCTTTAGAACATACCCCAAGATCTATTTATTATTCTACATAAAGTTTAAAAAATAAATGTAGAGAAATGTAGAAGATAGGGGCAGGAGGAGGCCATTTGGCCCTTCGAGCCTGGTCTGCATTCATCAAGATCATGGCTGATCATCCAACTCAATAGCTTAATCCTGCTTTCTCCCCATAAGCTTTGATTCCCATTACAAATTTGAGTTGCTAGCATCCAGAGCTGGAACAAGTTAAATCATTTCATAAACCTACCCTATATTGATTTCTTACATATCTCAATGATTTATGTTGCTTCTTCGGCCTATTATTTGTTAGTGATTTTAAGAAACTAGAATCAAAGATTCCCTATAGTACAGAAGGAGGCCATTCAGCCCATTGAGTCTGCACCAACCACAATCCCATCCAAACCTTATTACTGTAACCCCATATATTTACCCTGTCAATCCCCTGACATTAAGGGAAATTTAGCATGACCAATCAACTAATCTGCACATTTTTGGACTGTGGGAGGAAACCCGAGTACCTGGAAGAAACCCACACAGACACAGAGAGAATATGCAAACTCCACACAGTGACCTGAGGCCAGAATTGAACCTGGGTCCCTGCTGACCACTGTGCCACCATCTGCCCTAGCTGTTTCCCTATCAAAAAGCACAACATTAAAAAAAAATTGTTGTTTTTGAAAATTTCAAAATCTGCGCTATCAGGATTCAAAAAAGAAGGTAAGTCAAAAGATTTTGCCAGTGTCCCAACATAACTGTGGTAGGAGACCAACAGAACGCTAGGAAAATGGCATGAAAGACCTTTTTAACTGATTCCTGACAGGTTTCACTGGTCTCATGAGAAGTAATTCTGGGAAACAGGTAAACCTACAACCCAATTTCAAGCTTGTAATGGCTTGATATTAAGTTTGTATTTTTAGAATAGATATTTATATTTCAAATGAAGAGAATTGTAGAAGAAAAAGCAATACTTTTGTAGGCTAAGTGGTGTTTAATTATCACAATGCAATTTAAGAAAATAGTATTCTACCAGTAAAAAAAGCTATTGTTAGAACTCAAATTTTTCCTCAGCACTCAGGAAATGAGAATGGAACAAGGGGAAATGGACTGAAAAAATCCAAGTATACCACATCTATAGGTTCCTCTTTATCCATCGTGCTTGTTACTTCCTCAAAAAAACTCTAATAAATTTGTTAAATGTGATTTCTCTTTCACAAAACCATGTTGACTCTGCATGATCACATTATGGTTTTCCAACTGCCCTGCTATAACCTCCTTAATAATGGATTCTTGCTATTTCTTTTTGACAGATGTTAGACCAACTGGCCTCTATTCGTCTGCTTTCTGTCTCCCTCCTTTCCTGAATGAAGGTATTACACTTTCCAATCCACTTGGACCCATTCAGAATCTAAGGAATTTTGGAAGATTATAATCAAAGCATCTAATATCTCTGCAGCTGCTGTTTTTAAGGCTCTTGGATGCAGGCCATCTGGTTCTGGGGACTTGTCAGCTTTTAAGCCTAATCATTTTGCCAACACCGATTCACTGGTCATTTAAAGTTTTTCTCTCCCTTTCATCTCTTGATTTTGAAATAACTTTGGGAAGTTTTCTCAGTCTGTGTTGCCCATAAAGACAATCTCGACATAAAGCTAGGAACACTGCCTTTTTGCTGAGGCAGACTGGTCAGCCTCAGCAAAGAGGCAGAAGTTTTTACAACAAGAGTGGCGCGGTGCCAAGGCAGGTAGGCTATGGATGTTGCACTAATCTCGTAACCTCAAGTGAATTTATGCACTTTGTGCACACCATTCTTTTTCAGACAGGTTTGAGGCTGGCATGTTGAAGGTCAGGCAAGCTTCCAGTGAGCAGCTGTTTATTGAGCATCATACCATGCAAGTGAACGCAAATGGGATTCATGACACCAGGAAGACCGAACTGCCATTATCTCTCCACTGGGACAATTACAATGGGTGAGTTTCTGATTTTTTGGCCCATGCCAAATCTCTGCTGCCACTCACTACCAAACCCACCGCGGGCGGGATGGCAGAATTTTACCCAGCGAATGGAGAAGGGTAATTCAACAGAAATGATGGCTGGAATTCTCCAGTCTTGCATGCCCCACTCCTGCTGCCAGCGGAAACAGAGAATTTGACGTTTAGCCAAATCTCCATTCACTGCAGCAAAACTGGAGAATTCCAGTTGCAGGCAAGGTCGGAGAATTCCAGGCAACATATTTGTGTTTTTAAAAAGTACTACACAGTAGATTCAATCCCATTGTACATTAAACCCTGATATACATTCAAATGTCTGAATATCAGATGCTTCTGAATGGTGATTAACCTTTTCAGTGAGATAGCTAAACACAAAACAAAGCACTGGGATTCATTTCTAACGGGATAGAAGTTGGACTGAGTTTTATGGCTACACCACTGAGGAAGTGGGGTTGGAAAATGCAGTGGGCCATTCAGTGAGAAAATCTGATGAACTGGTGCAGCAACGATAATCTCTCCCTCAATGTCAACAAAACAAAGGAGATTATCATTGTCCTCAGGAAGCATAAAGAAGAACATGCCCCTGTCTACATCAGTGGGGGGGAAGTAGAAAGGGCCGAGAGCTTCAAGTTTTTAGATGTCCAGATCACCAACAATCTGTCCTGGTCCCCTGATGCTGACACTATAGTTAAGAAAGCCCACTATTGCCTCTACTGTCTCAGAAGACTAAGGACATTTGGCATGTCAGGTACAAGTCTCACCAACTTTCACAGATGCATCATAGAAAGCATTCTTCCCAGTTGTATCACAGCTTGGTATGGCTCCTGTTCTGCCCAAATCCACAAGGAACTACAAAAGGTCATGAATGTCGCCCAATCCATCATGCAAAACAGCCTCCCATTCATTGATTCTGTCAGCCAGCATAATTCAGAATTCCACGCACCCCGGACATTCTCTCTTCCACCTTCTTCCTTTAGGAAAAAGATACAAAAGTCTATGGTCAAGTACCAACCAACTCAAGAACAGCTTCTTCTCTCTGCTGTCAGACTTTTGAATGGACTTACCTTGCATTAAGTTGATCTTTCTCTACACCCTAGCTATGACAGCAACACTATGTTCTGCACTCTCTTGTTTCCTTCTCTATGAACGATATGTTTTGTCTGTGTAGCGCACAAGTACAATACTTTTCACTGTATATTAATACATGTGACAATAATAAATCAAATCAAATCAAATCAAAAGTCCATTGATTTTGGCAGAAGCAGAAAATTCCGCCAGTGGAAAATTCCACCTGTTATGTTAAACTTGTGTAGAGCCTTGATTAAACTACACTTGCAATGGTATAAACAGTTGTGATCTTCATATCTTATAAAGATTACAAAAGGACCTGGAGAAGACACAAAAATGATTTCTTAGTGTGATGCCAGAACTGAAAGGTTACACTCATCAGGAAATATTGAACAATTCTCTTCTCTAACCAGTGAATGCTGAAACATCATTTGATACAGCTATTTAAGCTTATGAAAGGGCTTGATCAGGGAGAAGGAGGCAAGATATTTCAACTTTCAATGGAGACTGGAAATTGGAGCCATAAATTACTCTTGAATCCAATTAGAAGCTCAAGAGAAACTTCTTTACCGAAGATTGATTAGAAATAGAACTCATTACCAAATGGAGTTGAGCAGAATGGCAAGGATGTATTGAAGGAAAAACTAGATTAGCACGATAGAGAAAAGAGTAGGATATGTTGATAGGATTAGATGACAAGAGATGGCACAATGGTTGGTACTGCTGCCTCACAGTGTCAGGGACCAGGCTTCGATCCTGGCTTGGGTCATTGTTAGTGTGGAGTTTGCATGTTCTCCCCTTGTCTGTGTGGGTTTCATTCGGGTATTCCAGTTTCCTCCCATAGTCTGAAAGATGTGCTGGTTAGCTGTATTGGCCACGCTAAATTCTCTCTCAATGTACCCAAACAGGTGCCAGAGTGTGGCAACAAGGAGATTTTCACAGTAGCTTCATTGCAGTGTTAATGTAAGCCCACTTGTGACTAATAAATAAAAGTAAACTAAGAGAGTAGGAGAAGGTTCATGTGGAACACAAATACTGGCATGGGCCTGTTGAGCTGAAGGGCCTGTTTCTGTGTTGTAAATCCTATGCTGCATTGTTTCCACTTTGGCAAATTTTGAGAGAAAGATTAGGTTGCCATCAGTCAGTCATTGGCTAACTTTCATTTAACGAGGCAAAACTGGAGGAAATCACTTCCACGCTAACTTGGCGCATTTCATCCTTCGTAGAAATATAGAGTATTTTTGCCATCTTCAAAATCTAATTCCACAATCCCTGCATGGCAATGTTCCATTTTTTGGTAACTTTTGTTTCTTTACTATCTTAAAATATAATTTGGATTATTTTAAAACTCATCTGAAGCCTCTACTCATTTCTTTCATCCATTTTTGTAAGTCCTTTGATCCAGTGTCTCATGCAGCCTCCCTGAACGAATGACTAATGTTACAAGGGTTAAAAGTATATGGTCAACTGTGGATTTTATTCAGAATGTGCTCTTCAGCTCTAAGATCCATGGAAGGGTATCTGAACCACTCACTGAACATATTCTCCTTGACAGAAAAATGAGATGAAGTTATTTGGTGTTGTTTATCCTTTTCAACATCACCACAAATGATGTCATAAGTAACTATTCCCAGAACTCCTGCAGTAGGCCTTCTGAATTAACCATAACATTTTTTGCACAAAATATTATGTTGCTGATAAAGATATCTGGGGTTCTAGAGTGTTCTATTCATCTCCAAAAAAGCAGCACGGTGGCACAACGGTTAGCACTGCTGCTCAACAGTGCCAGGGACCCGGGTTTGATTCCGGCCTTGGGTCACTGTCTGTGTGGAGTCTGCACATTCTCCCTGTGCCTATGTGGGTTTCCTCCAGGTGCTCTGGTTTCCTCCCACAGTCTGAAAGACGTGCTGGTTAGGTGCATTGGCTATGCTAAATTCTCCCTCAGTACCCAAACAGGTGCCGGAGTGTGAAAACTCTGGGGATTTTTACAGTAATTTAATTCCAGTGTTAATGTAAGCCTATTTGTGACACTAATAAATAAACTTTAAACTAGTGGACAGTGAGTTAACTACATCTGCTATCAGAACACTGCAGGCTAATATTGAAGATGGCAGTAAAGTACTGAGATCCAAGTGAGTGAACAAACTGCTTATTTTCAATTCCTAGTCCAGGGACTTCCCACTAGAAAAGTGGGGTTAAACCCGCCACATGCTCCGGTTTCCTGCTGGCCTAGTCTGGGGACTCTCCAAGTCTGCGGCTGCTGGGAAAGAAGATTCCATTGACAATGTCTCTCATTATTTCAAAATCTCTGCTGTGAACCTGACAAAAATAATAATGATATACTTGCATTTATTTAGCACTACATCTTGTTAAATATTACCATCTGAGCACAAAGGAACAATCAGAGGGAAGTCTGTTGAACATTTTATTTGAAGGCTATATCCTGACGATGCAGCACTCCCTCAGTACGCACACCTTGATATCAGCCAAGTATATAACTTCAGTTACAAACAGGAATTTTCATATTCATGGGCAAAATTATTGGCGAACTGCAAAGGAAATTTGGCATGTCAGCTATGACTCTCACCAGCTTTTACAGATGCACCATAGAAAGCATTCTTTCTGGTCATATCACAGCTTGGTACGGCTCTGGCTGTGCCCAGGACCACAAGAAACTACAAGAGGTTGTGAACGTAGCCCAATCCATCGCGCAAACCAGCCTCCCTCCCATTGACTCTGTCTACACTTCCTGCTGCCTCAGCAAAGCAGCCAGCATAATTAAGGACCCCACACACCCCGGACATACTCTCTTCCACCTTCTTCAGTCGGGAGAAAGATACAAAAGTCTGAGGTCATGTAACAACCGACTCAAGAACAGCTTCCTCCCTGCTGCTATCAGATTTTGAATGGACTTACCTTGCAATAAGTTGCTCTTGCTCTACACCCTAGCTGTGACTGTAAAACTACATTCTACACTCTCTTGCTTTCTTCTCTATAAACGGTACGTTTTGTCTGTAGAGCGCACAAGAAACAATACTTTTCACTGTATGTTAATACATGTGACAATAATAAATCAAACCAAGATTCAAGCTGTCTGTCACCAACTTGCTGATGTAAAGAAACAGTTAGCTGTTACGCTTGAGCAAGGATTATTTATAATAGGTTTCAAGACACTGAATGGATATTTACAGTGTTAGTGACTGGTATTACCAGGATCTAAAATCAAAACCTCTATGAGAAAAAACGGTTCTGCTGCTCTCAGGCAGATCCGTGAAATCAATTGTTTGTGCTCAAACTTCTGTCTCATTTTCAATAAATTTTTACTGCAAGGCTTTACTCTGTGTCAGCTATTTGCAGGGTCATTCTTTTATCCCACTACAAGCACTGCACCATTAAGGCATAGGGATTAGAATGCAGCAAAATATCTTTTATTGTGTTCACCAGCAGGTTGCACTGGTGTAATTTAGCCACCCCCTTCCAACACAAATAACTGCCATTGCCTGTTACAGAAACTTTAGTTCCACTTATAATAACATAGTAGAAAGGAACAATGGGTACATTGTTAGTAATTACACATGAGATTTATAAACTGCACACCAGTCTCATCCCACCTGCACATCTGGTAAAATACCTGCTTTTGAGTTCTTTCTGTCCAGTTTCCCTTTATCCTGAAATGTGCACTGAATAAAGCAATCTCTCAGCCACATTTTTGTATAAAAACAAATCCAGCCGAAACTGTATAATTTGAACTACTTTTAGATAACTGTGTTCAATTTTCTTTCCATCCATGTGTTCAGCATCATCACAGATTTATCTAGAAACATTAAATACAATCTTAATTCATGACTTCTGCAAGTAACAAATGCATTTTGCTAGTTTATGTAACCTTTAGAAATTACCTCATAAATTTTGAATTGGAACTGTAACATGTTTAGCGAAGAGACTGTCACAAAAGATAACAAAATGTACAGTCCATGTTCTCACTGTAGTGCAGACACTTCCACTTCTCAAACCTGGAATAACCTACATCTTCTTGTGCTTTCAAAAATTGACATTTCAGGAACAAGGAGCTGCTTGAAAATGAATTAACATGTTCAGAAAGATTACAGTGTTCTAAACTGAGCAACCAATACTCCCATCTGGGACTAAATCCCAGAACGGGGACAGAAACGTGGAATGCTTCCCATTGTGGATGTCAGCAAGAAAACATGCCATATCTTCCAGACTCAACCTCGTTAATTATGCAATCTGGCATTTTGCACGATATTTCATGGTGGGAAAAGCCTGAAGGCGCGTATTCCATTGTCATATCTGGATGCTATATTGAAAAAAACGCCCAACATCACCAACACACTACTGAAGAAAGAAGATGGATCTCCAGGCACACTCTGATGCCAGAAGATGGAAGTCCTTAATGTAGCTAAATCTGAAACATCAACCTCCAGATGCTTCCCCCATCCATTGCTATGTTGTTCTGGGTTTCTGGTGGTTTTTAGTCCAAACTCTGGAGGCAGACCCAGGCACTCTTCAGGTGAGTCCTAAATACTGCATGCCATATTGTTCCAGACATGCTCTGGACTGGTGTGTTTTCCCACTGGCATCTTGGAGAATTGGGTATGGGTGGAAATGTATGGTTGGATGCAAATGAGTTCCACGTTGGCTTCCATTGGGTTTTCCAATCCACCATGTCAGATGTTAAGGGAAGTTACCACAGGAAATTGACATCCAACCGATTTTTGGTCTCCTGCCAAATTCTTTCCCATCACCTGCTGTGGAACCCATCAGCAGGGTCCTGGGAGAATTCCGGCCTAAAGCTATGATTCACCCAATATAATTCTAAGTGCTGTTGCCAGTGAGAAAATTCTTGAGGTGGGACTCAATCACTTCAAAACTCAAAAAATGCCCCCACGTGAAACACACTGGGCCAAACATGCCAGGTCTGTGAGGCTCCTGAATCAGTGCTCAGCTGTTCAGCTGACATTCAAGAATACTTCTGGCTTTTCCTTCTCTTAAGATAACAGAAGGAAGAATAACCCAGTCTCACGTTAATGCAGGAAACATTACATGTCAAATAATTTATGGGATCAATCTTTTTGAGTTATAACTGTAGATTTATCTCTGACAGTTTCTACTGCAGCAAGAACATAGAAAAAAAATCATTGAAGCCTGTAACTGAACTGATCCCCAAAAGTTTAGTTCATTACAAGACTAATTAAGTATTCCACATAATGTCCATTTAAAATATGTGATGTAACTGAATCAAACCTGTAGTTTCCCTCATGACGACTGCATCTCAATAGTTCTATCTTTCACACATAGCGATAACAGAATCTTGCACATAGTTATGTATACGGTACCAATACTTGTTTCTGCAAACCTTCAAATGCTCTTCCATACTCTCTCACATACTCCATTCACACATTCTATACACCCACATACAAGCAACATGGTGACATAAGGATTTCCCTTGGATGAAATGAACTGAGGTGAGATCGATCTTTTGATTGAAGCAGCATTTGACTGAATGTGTGGCATCAAGGAGGCTGAGAAAAATTTAAGTCAATGGAAAACTGAGAACGATCTACTCATCATGGTCTTGCCCAGCACAAAGGAAGATGATTATTTGAGGCCAATTATCTCACATCCAGGACATCGCTGCATGATTTGATTTGATTTGATTTGATTTATTATTGTCACATGTATTAACATACAGTGAAAAGTAATGTTTCTTGCGAGCTATACAAACAAAGCATACCATTCATAGAGAAGGAAATGAGAGAGTGTAGAATGGAGATTTACCAACATAGCTAGGGTGTAGAGAAAAATCAACTTAATGTAAGGTAGGTCCATTCTAAAGTCTGACAGCAGCAGGGAAGAAGCTGTTCTTGAGTCAGTTAGTATGTGATCTCAGACTTCTGTATCCTTTTTCCAACTGAAGAAGGTGGAAAAGAGAATGTCTGAGGTGCATGGGGTCCTTAATTATGCTGGCTGCTTTGCCAAGGCAGCGGGATGTGTAGGCAGAGTCAATGAATGGGAGGTTGGTTTGCATGATGGATTGGGCTGCATCCACGACCTTTAGTAGTTCCTTGTGGTCTTGGACAGAGCAACAGCCATACCAAGCTGTGATACAACCAGAAAGAATTCTTTTATGGTGCATCTTTAAAAGTTGGTGAGAGTCATCGCTGACATGCAAAATTTCCTTAGCCTTCTGAGAAAGTAGAGGATTTGGTGGGCTTTCTTAACTATAGTGTCAGCATGGGTGAACCAGGACAAGTTGTTGGTGATTTGGACACCTAAAAACTTGAAGCTCTCGACCCTTTCTGCTTCATCCCTTTATTCCTCAGGATGGTGCCTATGCCCAACCCACTCAGCCTGTTGGCTGAGTAACAGGAAACAGAGTAGTGATTAATGAATGTTTTCAGATAGAGAAAGATTGTAGTGGAGTTCTCCAGGTGTCAATGTCATGATCCTTTCTTTTCCTGATATATGTTAGTGACCTAGACTTGGTGTACAGGGCAGAATTTCAAAGTTGGTGGATTATGCAAAACTTGAAAACATTGTGAAATGTGAGAAGAGCATAAATTTTCGAAAGGACACAGACAAATTGGTGGCACGGACAGACAAATGGCCAATGAAGTTCAATGTGGAGGAATATGAAGTGATTCATTTTGGTAGGAAGAACATGGAGAAACAGTATGAAATTAAGGGCAATATTCTGCAGGAACAGAGTCATTGAAAATGGCAAGACAGATTGAGTGCATGCTTAATAAAGCATATAGTATCTGGACTTTATTAATGGAGACGTGTTGGAATTTTATTGCCTAGCTCGCCTGAGGTTCATAAGATCCCGCCTGAGGCCAACAGAGAATGTTATTCTGCAAGACTCGCCTGTCCCGATTCTGGGGCAGACAAGGCATAGAGTATCCAGCCATTGAGTACAAGAACAAGGAGGTTATGCTAACCTTATATAAGATGCTAGTTTGGCTTCAGCTGGAGTATTGAGACCGGCTTTGGGTGCTGTACTCGAGGAAGAATACAAAGGCATTGGAGAAGGTGCAGAAAAGATTCACGAGAATGATTCCAGGGATGAGGAACTTAAGTTATGGAGATAAGCTGAAAAATTTAGGACTGTTTTCCTTAGAGAAAAGAAGGCTGAGAGGAGATTTATTAGAGATATTTAAAATCTTGAGGGGTTTAGTCAGAGTAGACGGGGAGAAACTGTTCCTACTCATGAAAGGATTGATGACAAAGGGACAGAGAGTTAAAGTAATTTGTAAAAGAAGCAAAAGCAATATGAGAAATAACTTTGCCATTCTGTGTAAAGTTAAGGCCTGGAATGCACTGCCTGAGAATCCAATTCAGGAAAGTTTAATCAAAGCATTAAAAGGAAATGAGACTGGAAGAATGTGCAGCATTACAGAGAGAATGTGGGAAAATGGCACACAGGAAATTGCTAAATCAAAGGGCCAGTGTAAGCTCTAATGGGTTAAATGGTCTACTTCTGCACTGTAGCAATACTGTGTAAGGTTCAAAATACAATAAGTGCATCAAGCAGGCAATGGGAGGAATGAAGAAGCAGTAAACATAGAACAAGGTTTTAAGAGCAGCTGAGTGTGAACAATACTTTAAAATGAACAAAAGTAATTTAGTATGTCATTAACTCTTTGTCAAAAGAATTGAATTAAAATCTTATGGAGAAATAATTAATAACCTATTGGAATAATTAATTGCAATTACGAAATCCAATTATAATCAAACGTTAGAAAATCAAAAATTAAAGATCTTCCATTAAAATTGTGCCCCCTAAAGAGAATGATGGTTTCATTTTGTCAACTGTAATCATTTTGAGACAGACTTTGCATGCTGGTGGTTTACCAAACCCATCTGTAGACTGTCTTTCACACAATGTAACTTCTATCTGAATACTCCACATGGGCACAATTCTCCCAAAAAATGGGAAAGGCCGGAATTCTCGATCCTCGTTCCGGGCTGGGATTCTCTAGTCCCACTGCAGTGACTGGAGATTTGGCTGAGCACTAAATGCTCTGTTCTTGCATGTCGTGGGACGTGCGTGACCAGAGAATTCCAAACCAAATGTCTGATTTAGCCTGAAAACCGATATGTTTCTCCCCAGGGAAGCAGACAAATTTTCTGACAAGACCTTCCTAGATTTTGTATGTTTTTGAAGGGGGTGTATTTTTACTGTGATTGTGAGGGGTGAGGCCTAAACAGGCTGGCGAGCCCAGCTTCACAGAAATCAGGGCATAATTTTTAAAAGGCACCCTGAACTCAAACTGAATTCAAATACCCACCCCCAACAAACATCGACACCCCCTTAATGTTCATCAGCATCCCACCCCCTTTCAATGTTCATTGGCATCGGGGCATTAGAGCTCTCCCAAAGCGTCCCCTGGAGGCCCCACCCCATCGAGACCCCACCCTTCAGATCCTGCCCCCATTCAGGTCTTATCTCCTTCAAGCCCTGCTCCTAGTCTTGCCACTTTCAGGCCTTTCCCACTCTCAGTTTGTAGAGACCAGTAGAGATTCTGGTCAATTTACATTACCTTGGTGGGTGGGAACATGTGGCATTCCAGCAAGATATGGTGTAAAGCTGATTTTGAATATTATGATATGTTTAAATGAATGGTGATCGGGTTCATGCCCTCACTGGTTATGAATCTGATGATGTCTGCTGGAAAGGCCCAGGAACATTGCAAACTGTTTGGCACCAGACACAAATCATCACCAGAATTCTACCACTCTTCCTGCCACAGAATCAGAGCATGCAAGGGGCAGACAATGGAAATCCTTGTTGACCTCAAGCAGGAATTTCCGGTCTCGCTTGAGGAAGGCTGTAAAATCCCATTCCATGTTTCAGACCTCTCCTGGAACTGCTTTGAACCAGAAACCTTGTTGACAGAGGCAGCCAATGGCGGACCACCTCCACCACTACAAAATATGCTGCGGGGGCACAGAAAATCCCACCCAGTCAGTCAGGTGAAATAACTACAAAGTAACCATTTTAGAATTCCACTGAGTTTTATTGCTATGTGTTCATGATGTCTTCTGGGTCCCAGATGTTGCTAATAATCACATTTTAAGCTTGGAAAGCTCTTTATGGTTAACACCTTGTACAAAAGAAGGACCGATTTGAACTAGTTCTGTCACACATCACATGACTCTCAAGTGTAGCTATGAGTGGCCCCCTGGCATGCTTGCACATAACAATTAGTTCCTAGCTAAGTTGTTCCTAGCTCATTACCGATATTTGCAGATAGTACAACAATATATAAAATCCAGTTTTCTTTGTTTTATTTATAGCTTTCTAAAAATGAGTTTTTATTGCGATAGATAAATTTCTGGATGTTACTTTATGATGCTAGAGTACTTTTAATAGATCAGTTAGGATATTTATACCAGGGATAGTAATGTTGTGGTTATGTTACCAGATTAATAATCTAGAACTGTCAGCTGTTGGATAACGGATATGTCCCTTAAAACAGGCTGCAGCAGAACTGAATTTGTCTGTCTCTCGCTCCCAGGGGTGATAATACTATCAGCAGCAATATTAACACCCCGCGTCTCCTGACATCTTTAATGTAGCCTAAGGAAAGAAACTACAGCAAGGAATATATGACTTCAGTCAATGTGTGTGAGCATAAAAATAATGATTTATAAATAAAAATTAAATATATATATACATGAAGGATGTTTATTGATAATTTGTTTGTGTGAGTGGATATTTTCTAATGTTCATGCCTATGAGTACAATCAATAACACAGGTCACACAGATCCATCCATGAGCAATAATCAAGAGACATTTTGCTATGATTAACTTTTGATGTCACCTCATTTCACAGAATTTCACTGCTATGAAAATCTCTTCAGCCTTTGGTGTTGCTGAAAGCAGATAAAGAATTAATAATGCATTAATTATTAATTAATAATTAAAGAATTAGCAAAGCGGCGGAGCGGGCTTGTTGGGCCGAAGGGCCTGTTTCCCGTGCTGGGTTGTTCTTTGTTTGTTTTATTTAGCATATCACCCTTATTAATTGGCATTCAAATAGGCGTACCGTGTCATTCAGTTTTATGGATGAAATGTGTGTTACTGCCACATGGATCCTTAAAAAAAAGAAATGAACTCTATTTTGATTGGTGTCCAAAGATGTGCAGCTTAGGTTGATTAGCCATGCTAAATTGCCCCTTAGTATCCTGGGATGCGTAGATTGGTGGGGTTAGTGGAGTAAATATGTTGGGTTATGGGGATAGAGCCTGGGTGGGATTGTTGTCAGTGCAGACTTGATGGGCCAAATGGCCTCCTTCTGTACTGTAGGGTTTCTATGATTCTATGATTTTCACAACTTTCAGATAAATAGCATTACTATATTTTCTCATGAAAACCAAATTGCTGCCATAATTCATATTCATCTCTTTTTCCATGCGTTATGCAAAGTTCTCATCTATCACATAACCTTTAGAAAATCAAACCACTTTGGCACTTTACACCTGAAGTAGAAAAGATAATTTTATGAAGGCTGTTGCGCTTTCAATATCTTCAAGAGCTTTTGAGGTTAATAAAGTGGGCAGAAAATATTTAACTTTATAAATGCCCACTCTACCTTTGTAATGAATCTTTTGGGGAAAATGTGTTCTGACTTATTTTCAGCTTATTCTTTCTAGTCACTGGGGGTACGGCTATGACAACAGATGCGGCCTTGGAGGCAGCAGTGCACCAGAATCCAGCAATGAGTGCATCTGCTGCAGATGCAACAGTCCCATTTCAGACAGCCT
Organism: Carcharhinus amblyrhynchos; assembly: GCF_965287045.1. Taxonomy (NCBI): domain Eukaryota; kingdom Metazoa; phylum Chordata; class Chondrichthyes; order Carcharhiniformes; family Carcharhinidae; genus Carcharhinus; species Carcharhinus amblyrhynchos. Next base: position 80,924,931 of record NC_137328.1, read on the forward strand.
GTTATCTGTGTATGCGTGGTGTGGGTCAGGTCTGCTATCTTATGGCTATCTTCCTGGTGGTCAGCAAATTCCATTTGTAAGCAGATAGTGCAGAAGCAAAACCTTTCAGAATGAACATTCTTGAAGCTGGACTTTCCTTAGAATTACCAATGATTTTTCAGGCAGCTTCCAAGCAGGCTAGATTGCAAAATGTGTCAGGGAGCTATCCACCATCTCCCCGGGTTAAGAAAGCCCACCAAGACCTCTAATTTCTCAGAAGACTAAGGAAATTTTGCATATCAGCTATGACTGTCACCAACCTTTACAGATGCACCATAGAAAAGCATTCTTTCTGGTTTTATCACAGCTTGGTATGGCTGCTGATCTGCCCAAGAGCGCAAGGAACTACAAAAGGTCGTGAATGTAGCCCAATCCATCACGCAAACCAGTCTCCCATCCATTGACTCTGCCGACACTTCCTTTTGCCTCGACAAAGTAACCAGCATAATTATGCACCCTACACACCCCGGACATTCTCTCTTCCACCTTCTTCCTTTGGGAAAAAGATACAAAAGTCTGAGGTCATGTACCAACTGACTCAAGAACAGCTTCTTCCCTGATGCTGTCAGATTTTTGAATGGACTTACCTTGCATTAAGTTGATCCTTCTCTACACCCTAGCTATAACTGTAACACTAAATTCTGCACTCTCTCACTTCCTTCTCTCTGAATGGTATGTTCTGTGTCTACAGTGCACAAGAATAATACTTTTCACTGTATGTTAATACATGTGATAATAATAAATCAAATCAAATAAAATCAGATGATCCTCTGGTTGGGAGGGGGGGTGCAGAGGGTACGCAGGGGAGGGGCGGAGGGTGCGCAGGGGAGGGGCGGAGGGTGCGCAGGGGAGGGGCGGAGGGTGCGCAGGGGAGGGAGGCCCAATCATTCTCTGGTGCGGTGGGGAAGAGGGAGGCAAGATCATTCTGTGGTGGGCAATGGGAGGAGGGAGGCCCAATCATTCTCTGGAGAGGGGAAGGGACGAGGAGGCGGGTCAGATGTATTTCTGGTTGCGGGGGAGAAGGAAGGCCCGATCATTCTCTGGTGAGGGGATGGCGGGGAGGAGGGAGGCTCGATCATTCTCTGGTGGGAGGAGAGGAGGGAGAGCCAGATTGCTTTCTGGGGGGGGCGGGAGGGAGGCCTGATCATTCTTAAGTGTGAGGGGGAGGGAGGCCAGATGGTTCTCCAGCTGGGGGTGGGGGTGGGGTGGGGTGGCGGAAGGCGGGCTAGATTGCTCTCTGATAGGGGTGGGAGGAGTGGGGGAGGAAGACCAGATCGCTCTCTGGTTGTTGGGAGCTGGGGGGGGTGGGGGAGGCCAGATGGATCTCTAGTGTGTGTGGGGGGGGTGGGAGGGCGGGCAGGGGGACACAGACAGGGGGATCTGCTGCCAGTCTGCAGTGGGGGGAGGAGTGAAGGAAGAGGTCACAGTCGGTCTGGATAGCGGGAGAGTGGGTGGATAAAGTGGACAGTTATTTGTGGGGGTGGGGTGATATCTGTGGGGGCCATTGCTCCCGGGTCACTTTATCCATTTTATGCAGCTCGGGGGTGATATGACAGGGGACCGATTTTCTTTTTTATATACTATGCATGCACGGCTGAAGGCTCCGATTGGAGCAGCAGGATTTCAGGTGTGATAAGCCCCGCCCACAGTGCGACTCAGACTCAAGATTATTTTTCAAGCTCAGTGAGTATGGGGGCTCCTGAGAACAGGTCTCCAAGTCGGATCTGAATTCTGCCCAAATATCAGCACTTAGAATCAAAATGATAAAATCACCCTCGTAGTGTCAAGACAAGGATACCCACAAAAGGCTCCTAACCGGCAGTATTTTAAAGCAATTCTCTTCAATTATTTAAAAATTGCCTCCTATCTATGCACCACAGGACCTTGGAAATGTCTTCTATCAAAATGTTTTATAATTCCCGCAAGTAGTCAATTGATTGTTTTCCTGTCAATTATCACTGTGTTTGAGGTAATTAAAAACTAGGATGGCCAGGTTGCCAAAATGAGATTTTCAATGTACATTTATTCATGTTTTATGTGGCAGATGCTGCATTACAAATATTCTGTCTACTTTGCTGAAATATAGCTCACTGCTATAGGTTAATTAGATGGGGAAAAAATGTTTACTGCAGAAAGAATTCTGTCCCTGTAATTTTAAAAAGCTGTCCCTTTAAACAGTTACAACTTTGAATATGTTTTGTTTTCCATTTGTTTTTATTTTTTGCCCCAATAATGGTAGATCTGTGGTGTAAATAAGATCCAGAGATTAAATTCAGGATTAAGGGAAAATTTAATTTAAAATTTGTGCAGCTGGTAATTGATCAGATCTGCCTGAAATGCATTTTGAGACTTTGGTCTATGGAGGTGAAGTATGATTGCTTCTGCACTTCAATTTAGTTTAGAAAGTCTCAACCAGAGTGGATAGAGGAGAACCAGTGGATATTTTATATTTGAACTTTCAGAAGGCGTCCGTCCGACAAGGTACCGCACAAAAGGTTAAGTGATAAGTGCTCACGGTTTTGGAGGTAGTATATTGGCATGGACAGAGAATTGGCTAATGGGCAGGAAACAGTGAGTGGGGATAAGGTGTTCTTTTTCAGGTTGGTGACCTGTAACTAGTGGGTTTCTACCGTGATCAGTGCTGGAACTGCAATACATATTAATGACTTGGAGGAAGGGAGCGAATGTACCTCAGCCAAATTTGCAGATAACACAAAAATAAGCAGAAAGGCAAGTCATGAGAGGGACACAAACAATTTGTAAAGAGATATTGATAGGTTAAGTAAGTGGGCAAAAAGCTGGCAAACGGAATATAATGTGGAAAAATGTGAAGTTGCTCATTTTGGAAGGGTGAACAAAAGAACATAGTATTATTTAAATGGAGAAAAGCTACAGAAAGCTGGAACGCAAAAGGACTTGGGTATACTTGAGAAACACAGGAATTTACCATACAGGTGTGGCAGGTAATCAGGAAGGCTAATGGAATGTTGGTCCTTATTTCAAGGGGCTTGGAGTGTAAGAATGACAAAGTCTTTCTGCAACTGTACAAGGTACTGGTGAGACCACATCTGGAGTACAGTGAACAGTTTTATTCCTCTTATTTAAAGAAAGATATTATTTCACTGGAGGCACTTTAGATAAGGTTCACTAGGATGATCCCCAGAATGTAGGGATTGCCTCATGAGGAAAGATTAAACAGGTTGGGACTAAATCCATTGGAATTTAGAATAATGAGAGGTGAGGTCATTGAAACATATAAGATTCTTAAGGGGCTTGACAGGGTAAATGTTGAAAGGATGTTCCCCCTCACAGGAGAGTCTAGGACCAGAAAGCATAGTCGGAGAATAAAGGGTGCCAATTTAAGATGGAGATGAGAAATAATTTCTCCTCTGAGGGTTGTGACTCTTTGGAATTACTTGCCATAGAGAGCTGTAGGATCCTTGTGTGTATTTAAGGCTAAAATAGATAGATTTTTGATCTGTAAGGGAATTAAGGGTTACGGGGGAAGGACAAGAAAGTGAACATGAGGAATGTCAGATCAGCTATGATCCTATCAAATGGTAGAGCAGGTTCAACAGGCCAAATGGTCTACCCCTGTGTCTCTTATGGTCTTATATATGCAAAATCTTTGAGCCACTTCACCAGTGCATATTCACTTTGAAGGAACAGCTAATATTTTGCTTTTCAGGATTCTTTATAAATTAAAAATTAATGAACTTATGAGTTAATTTACCTTCTGGTAGGTTTTGTAGGACCTGAAATACAGATAATTGGTGTTGGGAAGGTAAGGGGGCATGGTGGGCAGACAGCCTGGGACAGCCAAGGGTCAGGGGGAGGGGGTGTGCAGAGAATTGGGGGATGCAGACATCAGTCAGGTGGGTAGACAGTCAGGAGGCAGGGTGAACAATTGATGGGGGAAGTGAATTCAGTTTGGGTCAGGCCTGGGGTGATAGGCCCGGGTGGACAAAATCCTTTTGGGAGTCCTGTGCAATGGGTAGTCAGGAGATGGGAGGGTTTCCCTGGAATTCAAGGGTTGTAGGGATTCCCATGAGTGGGAGGGAGTCATAATGGGGGATGGTCAGGAGAGGCCATGTGTGAGGGAAAATTGGTAGCCAGCAGGTTGGAGGAATTCCCAGGAGAATCAGTAGGGAGGGGGTTGCTGGGGGTCTGTACACAGTACAGGGCAATTGACCATCAAAGTTTGCAGTTCTCTGTCAATTATTGTGCAATTCTTACTTGTAAACCTTCATTGGGTGTCTCCTAATGCGCCTTTGGGGAACTCCCCAGTTTCATTGCCCTGGATCCAGTAAATTATGGCTCCCGTATTCAATTGTTCTGTGTTGGTTATGTGTGTCTGTTTATGTTAATGTTGCTCATTGTACTTTATTGGTTAACTCTGGTCTCAGAGAAAAGTAAATCAACTGTCGAAAGAGCTGAAAGCACTAGAGATATGGAGCAGTCTTAAACAGCACTGTGAGTAAAACCTATTCTACACATAAAGACTTGTGTCATCTCTGCATAACTTTGAGATATAATGTATATAATAGCGATCACAATTCTATGAGACTGCTCTGCTAAATCACAACAGGTGTGCGCACATCTCTCAGGAAGCATCCTCACATATTCCATCCCAAAATGTTTCATAGAGGAAGGCAAGTCAAGATATCAGTGAGAATTGGAAACAGATGGCATGTCACATTAAACATAAAATATTCATTATTATTTTCAAAGAGTCATTACATATCATCAATTGTACAATCATTGTTTACTTTCAAAATGAATGCATCCACTTAGACAGAACTATTGAGTTATAAGGAAGGGTCTTCCCCGTAATGATAGATAGCAGATTGTTAGGGGTCAGTGCTGGGGCCTCAGCTATTTACCATTTATATAGATGATCTGGAGGAGGGAACCGAGTGTAGGGTGTCGAAATTTGCTGATGACACCAAGATTGGTGGAAAGGCAAATTGTGCGGAGGGTGTGGAGAGTCTACAGAAGGATCTAGATAGGCTGGGCGAATGGGCCAGGAAATGGCAAATGGAATTTAATGTTGGCAAGTGCAAGGTGGTCCACTTTGGTAGGAAGAATGGTAGGAAGGATTATTACTTGCATGGAGAAAAACTGCAGCAGGCGACGGTGCAGAGGGACCTCGGGGTCCTTGGGCATGTCTCGCAAAAACCCAGCTTGCAGGTGCAGCAGGTGGTCAGGAAGGCAAATGGGATGCTGGCCTTCATAGTGAGGGGGATTGAATATAAAAGTAGGGAGGTCTTGCTGCGGCTGTATAGGGCATTGGTGAGGCTGCAGCTGGAGTACTGTGTGCAGTTTTGGGTGCCGTACTTACGCAAGGATATTTTGGCCTTGGAGGGAGTGCAGAGGAGGTTTACTAGGATGATACTGGAGTTGAGGGCGTTGAGCTATGAGGAGAAGCTGAATAAATTAGGCTTGTACTCGTTAGAGTTTAGAAGAATGAGGGGAGATCTCATTGAGACGTATAAGATGATGAATGGGATGGATAGGATAGAGGTGGAGAGACTCTTCCCGCTCAGAAAGGATAGTAGGACTAGGGGGCACAGCCTCAAGATAAAGGGGGGGCGGTTTAGAACGGAGTTGAGGAGGAACTTCTTCACTCAAAGGGTGGTGAATCTCTGGAATTCTCTGCCCGTTGAAGTGGTGGAGGCTACCTCGCTAAATATTTTTAAGACGCGGGTTGATGGGTTTCTGATAAGCGAGGGGATTAAGGGTTATGGGGAGAGGGCGGGAATGTGGAACTGAGCCACGACAGATCAGCCATGATCTTATTGAATGGCAGGGCAGGCTCGAAGGGCTAGTTGGCCTACTCCTGCTCCTATTTCTTATGTTCTTATGTTCTAAACTAATAAAGTGAGGCTACTAGGGCTCAATTTCCTCATGACATAAAGTCCAGGAAAATAGGAAAAGCGAGTAAGCTGATATGGAAACCTAATTATTTTCTTAACTTGACCACAGATTGCCACACCAGTCAATCTGTGAAGCTTCAAAAAATCCTTCCAAAAATGGGGACCAATTTAGTATTAAATGTATAAGAGTGGAAAAATGTGAAAATGAGTATAAAATACGTCAAGCCAAACATTAATAAGGAATGCAAATACTCAGACTCATCTGGCAAGTACTGAATACCGTACATATTCTCATGGGAAAATGGCAAAGCCAAACTCTACTCATTTTGGGGAGGAGAAGTATTTCCAATAGTTTATTTGACAAATGTTATTTGTTCAGGTGCCATGGCAATAGACACTTTTGTCAAAAGAGAATGAATCATTTTATCACATCTCATTGCACTCAGCAAAAGAAACAAGAAATGCATCAAATATGTATAAATTTCTATTGCAAAAATTTGATCTTTTCCTATTTTTCCATACCAAAGGAAGGTCAACTTTTGGGACCATTGATCAACATTTGACTAATTGATGCACATGTAACTTATTTGCCTACTTTCAAACCAATTGAAATTGTGCACGTTCAGTTAAGAAGGAAGCTAATACACTGTGGTTTCCAAACTCTTTTGAGATGTATGTTGAAACTGAACTCCAATCAACTTTAAGGTGCTTCACTGTCCAACAATCCCCCTGGCTAGAGTTTCAGTGAGTTAACAACATGTTCACAATACAACTGCAGGTAATGGCTATCCCCAGAAACAATGGCCGGAATTTTACCAGCACGTCTGTACTGATTCCGGGGGCTGGCGAGGCTCGGAAACCAGCATTCTCCATTGGCCTTGAACAAGATTGTATGAATTTCAGCTGGGTGTGCCGGTAAAATTCTGCCCAATGTGATAAAATGTGTACACACTACCTGATTATCCTCTGGATAGTTTTACAATTCACATAAACCAGTCAGAAAAATGTTAATAAGTAAGCAGAAGAAAACTCGGATGAAACATTTAATTCACACCCTTATTGTAAATTCTTAACATGGTTTCAATAAATGATTTATTTTGTAAATAATCTATTTTCGTGCAGCTTTAATGTTCCCCAATATATGATTGAATTCATACAATCAGACTGCATTTTAACATTTTTTTCTAAAAATGATGCTTTCAAAACTAATATCATCTAAGTAGACCAAGAAAATTTATTAGCACAAGAGAAGGTTGGTGGAGTCGATTTATATGCTGAGTGTAGGCCTAAACATGCATTTTAATGTCAAAAAATGGGGTCGCCTGCCAGGTCTCAACCTATACAGTGCAATCCATGATACTCACAAATGAAATATTGTCACATATCTATGATTTCCTACAATGTGTAAAAGGTTGAGATGTAAATAATCAATGCAAGAAAAAAATTAATGGAAACTGGTTGGCTGAAATATGCCTGTTGAAGTTAGGTAGAATTAGTTGGAGAATTTGTCATGGGAGAATCAATTTGAAATGAAAAATGTCCTTGCTGTGTCAGAGAGCTGCTTTCAACAAGGTCAAGCAGTTAAAGTCTCAGTAGAATACACCATCAGAAGCAATGTCGCTGCTCTAGGCTGGATTGGGTGTAATCCAGCTGTCATTTCTGACCAGTCCCATGCTGTCACACATGGCTCCCACTGTCAGAGCCTTTCCCTTTGAATGTAATGTGCCGCAAAACTGGTGTACTTAGTTTGACAGCAGAGAAATATTGATAGTGGAAAGGAGGCAAAGGAAAGAATTATTTTACATATCAACTAGTCACTGCCTCACTCCTAAATCACAATCATTAGTACCTTCAAATATCACCATGCCAATGCAAGTCAGCACCATTTGTTCAAAGTATATTGGAAACCACATTAGTATATATTCCAGGCACTCGTATTTATTGCTACCATTTTCTATAAAAACTGACGTAGCTCTACATTATGACAGAGTCAGTTTAGCAAGCATCTGATACCTTAGCCTTCAACACTAGCATGCATACTAGTAGAATTATTGGACACTATTGTTAAAATAACAATTAAATCATTTTTGTTTGATTATCTGTGTATATTACTTTTAATGCGTCAGTTTCAAGTGTCTCAAGCAGCTAAATTCAAATAGGTGATTACAGTCCATGGGGTAATTCTCTGGGGCCACTAATCCTAATGCCAGTATCTCCACATCATCGCCACTAATCCTAACCAGGAATTAAGATTCTATTGATGACCATGAGGTCATTGTCGATTGTCGAAAAAATCTGGTTCATTAATATCCTCTAATGAAGGAAATCTGCCATCCTTAACCGGTCTGGCCTATATGTGACTGCAGAGTCACAGCAATGAGGTTGACTGTCAACTGCCCTCCAAGGGCAATCAACAATGGGCAATAAATGCTGGCCAGCCAGAGACACCCATGTCCCATGAACGAACATGTAAAAAATCCCAATGGCACGGTGATAGGGCGAGAAGGCAAAATTGGCATTCTCACAGGGCATCAAACTCATTGCTAGTCTCCTGGCGCACTGTGCCTGGCCAGGTCATGTTCTCAGCCAGAGTGGGTGAGAACCTGATGACCAGTAATTAGAATACAACTATCAGAAGTGTTCTTTGAAACTTTCTTCTATGATGTACTTCAAGTGACCTGTGGTGGTGGAGGGAGAAGGGAAGAGGTTGATTTCGGGGTCGGGGGGGGGGGGGGGGAGCGTGGGGGTCTCCCCTGAGATGGGGGTCCATTAGCTGGACATCTCCATGTTTCTGTTAAAGAGTTGCAAATCAGACTGTAGATGTTCCCTTCAGGCACTATACCACAAATCGTGTCGATTGCTGTCAGTTTCATGTAAGAGCATTGAGGCCTCCTGTTCGCTGAGAAATCCACGCCACTGGAACATTTGGAAACATTCTGAGTTGTATCCGCTCTGCATTCAAAATATGGGGATAAACCTTGGTTAATTTCAGGAGATCCAGATGGTGGCAGACCTCTTTAAATTTCATTGATTGACAGGAGCTGTCACTTTCATTTAGGAGATCCACCTCTCGAATTGGACGAGCCCCAGCTTTGGCAAACCTTTTCGAACTTCTTTGATTGATAGCTCCAGAGCAGATCAAGGAGTGGATCAGCTGAGGTTTGTTCACACAAGGAACATATGATCTGTTAGCTGTGAAAAGCTTTATGGAGGTGGCCTGATACATTTTCCCCATTATGGCATTCCACAGCCTCCTCTGAAACTCTGCTCACATGTTTACAGCTATGACAAATTCCACCAACCAGCCAAGAGAATCTACAAAGAATCAGTCCAAAGACGTGCGGGTTAGGTTGATTGGCCATGCTAAAATTGCCCCTTAGTGTCCTGAGAAGTGTGGGTTAGAGGGATTAGCAGGTAAATATGTAGGGATATGGGGATAGGGCCTGGGTGGGATTGTGGTCGGTATAGACTCAATGGGCCGAATGGCCTCTTTCTGCACTGTAGGGTTTCTATGATTTCTTCTATGATTCTACGACATTCTAAAACAGCAACATTCTAAATAGAACAACTCACAACACTCTTAAAAATAATGTAAATTTGCCCTATCTCCCACTGCCAATACAGCTTTTAAAAATTTTAGTGTCAGAATCCAGATCCACATTTTCGCCAGAAACAATAAGACTGTAAGAGCTTAAGAAATAAGAACAGGAAAAGCCATTTGGCCCCTCCACCATTCATTAGGATTATGGCTGATCCAACATTTCTCATGTTCCCTTTCCTGCCCTTTCTCCATAGCTTTTGATTCCCTTACTGATCAAAAATCAATTATAACCTTAAATATACACTAGGATTCTGCCCCCACAGTTCTCTGTGGCAAGGAGTTTGAAAGACTCACAACCTTTTGGATTGCCTCCCAGATTGCCTGGATCCACTACAATTACCTGCATCAGGTCCACAGCAGACACCATTTCCTTGGCCCTGCACTCAACCTTGGAACATCTAGATAACAAGGACTCCTATTTATTGACTACAGCTCAGCCTTCACCACCATTACTACCAAGAAACTCATCTCCAAACTCCATGGCCTGGGTCTCGTCTCCTCCCTCTGCAACTGGATCCTGAACTTCTTAACTCACAAACCACACTCAGTAAGGAAAGGCAACAACACCTTCTCCACAATCATCCTCAACACCATTGCCCCACAAGGCTGTGCTCTCAGCCCCCTATTATACTCCTTATATACTTTATGACTGTGTGGCCAAATTCCCCTTCAATTCAATTTTCAAGTTTGCTGATGCCACCACCATAATGGGTCAGATCTCTAACAGTGATGAGACAGAGCACAGGAATAAGATAGAGAATTTGATGAACTGGAGCGGCAACAATAATCTCTCCCTCAATGTCAACAAAATGAAAGAAGAACTGGAAGCATTGAGGAGAACATGCCCCTGTCTGCATCAATAGGAATGAAGTAGAAATGATCAATAGCTTCAGGTTTTTAGGTGTGCAGACCATCAACAACTTGTCCTCGTCTCTCCATGCCAACAACTATAGTTAAAAAAAAGCCCACCAACACCTTTACTTTCTCAGAAGGCTAAGGGAATTTGGCATGTCAGTTATGACTCTCACCAACTTTTACAGATGCACCATAGAAAACATTCTCCCTGGTTGTATCACAGCTTGATATGGCTCCTGCTCTGCTCAAGACCACAGAATCTACAAAAGGTCACAAATGTAACCCAATCCATCATGCAAACCAGCCTCTCATCCATTGACTCTGTTTACATTTCCTGCTGCCTCAGCAAAGCAGCCAGCATAATTAAGGACCCCATGAACCCAGACATTCTCTCTTCCACCTTCTTCCTTCAGGAAAATGATACAAAAGTCTGAGGAGATATATCAATCAACTCAAGAACAGCTTCTTCCCTGCTGCTGTCAGTCTTTTGAATGAATTTACCTTGGATTAAGTTGATCTTTCTCTACACCCTAACTGAGACTGTAACAATACATTCCACACTCTTGCCTTTCTTCTCTAAATACAGTATGCTTTGTCTGTATAACGTGCAAGAAACAATACTTTTCACTGTATATTAATACATGTGACAATAATAAATCAAATCAAATCAAATCAAATCAAACCCTCTGACACAAGAAATTTTTCCTTATCTTAGTCTTAAATTAGACTCCTTTTATTTTGAGACAATGTCCTCTGGCCCTAGATTCTTCCATGAGAGGAAACATCCTCTCTGCCAAGTCCCTTAAGAATTTTATATGTTTCAATGTTTCACTTCTCATTTTTCTAAATTCCAATGATTGGAGTTTAATCTTTCCTCTTAAGACACTTCCTCTGTACCAGTGCTTGTCCCTCCGTACCTTATATGCCGTGTGATTTACATCGGTTTTCTCAGCTGAAATAACACTTTTTTGGGAAAGTTCTGCCCAATGTCTGCAGCAAGAGTCCAATTTCTACTGCTCTTATGATTGCTCTGAATTGTAGGTTTTATTTCCCACCCACTAAAAAACCACAGGGCAAAAATTCTCAAAATAGAGACCAGAGCAGTAGCAATTCCTACAGGGTGCAGTGCTTCACATGTGTTGCACTATCCCTTTTAGTGCCCTGAATTGGCCAAGCATTCGGACTGCACTGTTCATTGTATAATTGTATTTACTGTCACAATAAAGGATAACGCCACAACTAACAATGCAACATAAGCCAGCTTTGTGGCTTTAATGTTCTTTTCAATATGGAGGAGCCACAATTGCACAAATTACTCCAGCTGTGGTCTAAGTAATGTTTTATACAAATTTATCCCGATACCTTTACAGCTTTGTGGCTTTTTTTCCTATAAAACCCTATCAGCGTCTTTTATGGCCTGTATCTCTGCGCATATACAATTTCCTTATTCCCACCATCGGCAGCAATGCTTTCAGTCATCTAGCCTGCTCTGATTTCCCATGTTCAATAGTGGAACAGTGCATAGGGCTCCTCAAAATGATGCAGTTCAGGTGCCTGCATCATTCTGGCAGGGCCCTCCAATATAGCCCCCTGATATCGTCCAGCATTGTGATGATGTGGTGTGCCCTCCACAACCTGGCACAGCAACAAAGAGACCTTTGGGAGGAGGAGGAGGTCAACCAGTTGGGCAACGCTGGAGAGGAGGCCGCTCAGCAGGAGGACAAAGTGGAGGAGGAAAAGGAGGAGGAGGAGGAGGATGCAACGACGATGACCAGCGCTGCCCAGATGCTGGAGGGCTAGCAGCAGCAAGAGTCAGGCATGTAAGGGCAGCAAGGGAGGCCCTGATCACTACACGCTTTGGTCACTAGAGGCCTGTGTTGCTACATGTGTGTTCCAACTTCCTCCCAAACCATGCATTTTACAATCTCCTGCAACATTGTAACACCAGAGCAGTAGGCCGGGTAGGCTGTGTTAGTGAGTTTCTGTGGCAGGCAGGAAGGTGATGACGATTCGCGAAGTGCCATTATGAGGATGCCCTGGTGCAAACTAGTCTGACTCCTACCTGAGCCCTGCATGCACACTGCCACCTCGGCCCACATCCAGGTGGTGGCTAAGGAAGCACTAAACTCCTGAGTGGGTGGGGTGGGGACATCCCTCCCGGGTTATGGTAGATGTTGTCAGTTATTGGCAATGCATGCCACCCGCTATACCCAGTGAATGATTTGAGCACCTTGATTTTCACAGCAGCAGCGCGCTGAGAGCCCTCTGACATCTATGTGCAGGTTCCTGCCGGTGACCGTCAGGATAAGTGCATTCCTGGTGGAGGCTAATCAGAGACAAATTAGTCACAGATCAATAAAAGTAGCTTCCTAATAAATGCTGATGTGAAAACACATGTGAAAGTGAGGATTTAAAGTGCTTAAAGATGCTTTATAGCTAGTGTTCTCCTTCACTCATGCCATCTTAATACCACTACTACTTCTTAACTTTATGTGGCCTAACACTAAGTCTTGGTGTCTCCCCAGAATGTATATCAGAGGTGAAGGTGGCCAGCTGGCTATCGTGTCCGGTGGCCTATAATGCCATTGGCGATTGCCCTCTGGAAGAACTGGACCTTGACGGCCCTGGCCGGCTTCCAGGTATCATAGACGTATCCATGACACCCTCTTCATCCCACTACCCCAGGGATGTCCCACTGACAGGAAAGGGGAGTCAGAAGGTGTAGCCATTGCTGCAGTCTCCTGGGTGGAAGGCGCTGGCATGGGTTTGAGCCCTTCTTCCTCCCTCAGGGTTCCTGTGGGCTGCTGGGTCGCTCCTTAGGACGGCAGTGCTTCTGCAGTGAGCTCCAGAAGCTCTGGCATCAGTTGGCCCTGGAGGACCACCTGCTGGAGGACCACATGCATTCTTGCCATGTGGTCAGGCCCTCTGAGTCGGGGGCTACATATAAATGGCAGCAGCAAGTGCACTCTGAGACTGGGCCATGCTCTGCAGCCCCTCGGCCATGATCCTCTGTAAGTTGGCCATGTTCTCAAAAGTGCTACCATAGTGCACTGCGTCTCAGCATTGTCCTGCTGTGTGTCGGCGCCGTCCCGCTGGGTCTCCTGCAAGCTCTTCAGCCATCTGTGACTCAGCCATCTTTGGGACCCTGCAATTCATGGCCAGCATTTCCTGCCCCAGGCTTTCCACCGCAGACACCATCCTTGCAGTGTTGGCTTGGGAAGCACGCAGGACAGGCAATAGCTGGTGCACCTGAAAGATTTGGGACTCCTCCCAACAGCCTCACAGTTGGTCCCGTGTGGCCGTCAGCCCCTCCTGCGTTCCCTGGCTCTGTTGCTACATCTCCAGCAGCTGAGGGAAAGTGATCGCAGAGGCCCAGCTTGAAGCCTGGGCTAACTGAGTCCTCACCCCCAGCAGGCCCTGCATGCCAGAGGTCTCGGATATTGCTTCGTCTGCCTGATGTACATCAGCAGATATGCCGTGCGCACCAGAGAGCAGCCTAAATGCCTCGCCACTAAACTAAATGCCTCACCACTAGCTTCCACCGTGTAACTCACCGTCCCAAAGCTTCTGGGATGGTGAGATGCAAAATGGAAGCTGACACAAAACTGGTGCCAGCCAAGGAGACCCCATCATCGGCTTCCTCCAAGGAGTCTTCCGAACTGACATGGGGAAGATGGATAGGAGCAGCGGGAGGGGCGCAATGCCAGATGCGTCTGGGGCCCTTCCTGCAACATAGGACACAAGGTTAAGTGCATGGGAGGGAGAGGAATCTGGGCTGCATCAATTTACTTGAGATATCTCCAACAAGTAGAGGATTGACAGGTGCTCACTTCCATGTGCCAGCCCGGTCATGTTGTCACTAATAGTCCACCTCCCTTCCTGTCCCACAAGCTCCTCTAAGGGGGTGAGGACCTGAATCTCAGGCAGACCACCCACTGTCTTCGCCCACTTCCGGTAGTTATGGGCATTCTTCTCCTGTCGAGACAGAAGGAGCCATGTCAAATCTGATGGCTCAAATCTCAGAGGGTATCAGGAGGTGGCCCTCAAAGGGCAAGGATTGTGATAATTTTGGGGGTTGGGTGGGTGGGGGGAGGTGTGTGCTTGGGGGTCAGGGGCTGGAAGCATGCAGAGAATGCTGGGGTGAAGGGATCCAGGGGCATTTGGGTGAAGATGCTCGTAGGAATCATAGAAATCCTACAGTGCAGAAGTAGGCCATTCAGCCCATTGAGTCTGCAACAATGACAATCCCACCCCGGCCCTATCCCCACTATCCCATATACTTAGCCTGCTAATCCCTCCAACCTATGCATCCTGGGAGACTAAGGGGCAATTTAGCATGGCCAATCCACCTAACTCTCACATCTTTGTTCTGTGGGAGGAAACTGGAGCATCCAGAGGAAATCCACATAGACACAGGGAGAATGTGCAAACTCCACACAGACAGTCACCCAATCATGGAATCAAACCCAGGACAGTGAAGCTGTGAGGCAGCTGTGCTAACCATTGTGCCCCCATGCTGCCTAGGCTAGATGATGTAAAACACTCACTCTTGCTGCCCAGATGAAGTCATTCAGTTTTTTGTAGCACTGCTTTCTGGTTCTCCTGGCCAGTGAGCTGGCATTTACACATGATGCCACCACTTCCCAGGCTGCGTTCTATCCCTTCCCCTTGGGCGACATCTTACTGGGAGAAGAGGGTGTCCCACCTTGTCTCCCCTGACACCAGCAACATGGCTAGATCAGCATCTGAAAATCTGGGGGCTCTCTGCTTAGACGCCATTTCTTCCTATCCTGCTTGACTGTGTCCATTCTTGGAGTTTTTATGAAGCTCTCCCTTGTTAGGACAGATCAGCTGCAGGCAGTTTGGGCGAGTCATGCATCTGTTAGAGCATTCCAGCAAGTTTAATGCAGTTTGCCTTGTTACCATGAAGGGGAAGCTAAGTCAACACTGGTAGGTATGTTGATGGTGGGGGAGGAGGCATTGTGCCTCTGTGATGATCGGGAGCAGAGGAGAGAGAGGGTCAGTCACTCAGCAATCAGGGACAGAGGGATGATAAGGGGGCCATGTGCAAGGGGGTCAGTAATGTTGTGGGGGTCCCCGATATCCGTAGGGGAAAGGGAAGGCTCTATCTGGCTCGGGGAGTTCTTTCAGGACAGCTGTTTTTTTTAGCTTTTTCTGCATTGGTGGCTCCAATCTGAGGTGCTGGCTGACAGGTGAGTTGAACCCTATCCACTCCAGCTAGTGGCTAGAAACAATCTAGCCCATTTTTGAATGACTAAGTGACAAGATTGGGAGTGAAAACTTACCTGAAAAACGCATCAATAGCTCTCCTTTTTTGCACCCTAGCTGGACACTTAGAAAAATTCTCATAAAATTCTTCCCATTGTGTTAAACTGTTGACCAAGGGAAAATGTTTTTGCTATTTTCATCATTTCCTCTGATCCTATAAAATCAACAGCAAAAGCAATAAAATGCATCAGAAGCCTGAACTTCCAGATAATGCAATAACTAAAAATTACACGTAGTTTCCCAAAGCAAATCAATAGTTCCACTTAGTAACAAGAAATAGGCGGTTTGAAGGTTTATTTTGTTTTATCAAATGATAACATGAACAAAAATAAGGAGCTAGACAGTGAAGGAGCATTCTCCACATTAAATATGGGCAATTTAGTGTTCAGTAGCTCTTTAAGTCTGACAGTGATAGATCAATCATCAGGAGAATTCTTTTTCTTTTATTGAATTCAAAAGATAGAGCAAAAGCCATATGTAGTATGTCAAACTAGGCTGAGGACAAGTTGGCATTTTGTCTAAATTAAATATGAAATACAGTACAGATAAGAAAGGCAATGTAAGTAGAGGCGAACAATGCTGAATAACGATGTTGCTAGGCAACATTCCCTGTGGTAAAGGCCGTAGGAGAAAAATCCTCATGGTAGAACAGGATAGAAGAAGGAACACATTTTACATGAATGCATGTTTAAAATGGAAAAACCAAAATGGAAGGCCTTGAACATCATGTGGGAAACCATCAAGATTGAGAAGAACAGAAGAGAGGGCAGTGTTTTAGTGGCACAAAGCTTGGCTTTCAACAGTTTGATAAATCCAAGGAATTAAAGGCTGAGGGAGGAAAGGTGTTTTGCAGTTTCAGATTTGTAATCAATTGGCCCTACGACCCTCAGCAAGAACGCCATGTACAAAATAGCTAAAAATCTGAACATTTTTTTGAATGTCCTTAGGAAAGTAGCTGTGGGCCTGCAGTCTGTAGTGGCAATATTTCTTCCCCAATCCCCACCTCCCACCCTGTCTCATACATGCATCTCTCCCCATCACCCTCACTTGGTTTAAGTTAAATTTGTTTGTATTACATCAGGTATCAGAATTTTCATTGAACTCATAATCCACAATTTCATTTGTTTTACTGTGAAAACTAAAATCCAGTGGCCTCGTGCATAACACAATGGAAGGAACAGTTAGACTGAGAGCACAGTGAAAACTGAACTTGTCACGACATATTGCAGATAGACCCAATATTCCAGTAATATAATGCTCTGATGAAAGGCCATTAACCTGAAACGTTGTGCTAAATTATATGATGTATGGTCCCTGCAAACCCCACCACCACCCCTTCTACCCGCTGGGCTCAAATGCAAGGTGAGAGGAGCTGGGTGCTCTTTAATAGGCTGGAGGAAGAAATCCCACCTCTCAGAGATAGGACAACCTTGTCTCAGAGGGCAGCCAGCCAGTCAAAGGCCAACAACTTAGAACTACTGGCAGCACTATCATGGTCACTGCCATTACTGCATTTGAACAGTAATAGATCAGAACTTTGGCTTTGATTTTCCAGCCCTCGGCATTTTACAGCACCCATGCGACAGGTTTACTGGTGGCTGAGGCAGATCGCTGCTGGCAGAACATACTGGCCCCATCAAAGTCAATGGCCAATTGCGATGCTCACTGGCCACATCACCAGGGTATCCCCCACCTTCAGCAGGATTGGAAGATCCTGCAGGCAAGAAGGTCCAGAAAATTCTGGCTTTTATGTTCGGGGATCAGGGAAGGGAATCAGTGAGAATGGGATCAGGATTTGAGAAGCCAAGGGAGAAGGGGAATCTGGGATTGTAACACCTTGGGGCTGGGGGGAAGCTTTTCCTATGGGCCAAGGGAGCGAAGTAAGGGGCAGCCACCACCAGGCCAGGCAGGGTTGGCCACTTGTTGTGGGCTTCTGCCACCAGATTAATCCTAGCGGTGGTGTGTTGAGATGCTGAAGTGGGAATTAATTGCCCATTTGATTTAACATACCCTGTTGCTGCCTTCAAACCAGCGGGTGGGGGGGCATCAAATCTTTTTCTCTCCACAGATGCTGCCAGGCCCATTTCACATTTCCAGCAGTTTGCTTTTATAGTGTTTTCCAGCATCTGCAGTATTTAGCATTTGTTACAATACCACATTGACTGGATGAAAATGAGAAAAAGTGCAAAAGATAGTTTTGACAAGCGTGACTGTTCTCTAACTGGCACATCTCCTTTAATGTCTTCTCCAACCAGGCCAGCTAAATCATCTCTGCCAGTGCCCAGCCTTTGATCCTTGCTGCCACCTGTTTCTGAACTGCATGCTGCCATTAACATCCTGCATGTTTCCAACAGTATTTCTTTCCTCTCTCTGCTGTAACTTGTATCTTCAGCAGCTTTGTTCCATTCCATTCCAGTTTGCAACATTTAAGTATAGGTATCAACGACAACTATTTTTATATTGTGCCCTTAAAAAAGTAACATGACCCAAGACACTTCATAGGAGTGTGAGATAGCAACTTTTGACACTGACTTATGAGGTACGGTTAGAAAGGCAAGTTTCTAAGTAGCATCTTGAAGACAAAGAGATAAAGAGGAAAAAAGGTCACAGAAGGGAACATCAGGGATCATTGTTGAAAGAAAAGGAAATGGGAATAGAGGAGGTAAACTGTTTGAAATATTGTTCATTTGGAGTACAAACACCTGACGGCTTCAGCGATATGATCTGTTTCCACGTTATAATCTTTATATGATTCTATGCACAATCAAACAGCCATTACCAGCTTGGGATCCTTAATCAAGTGCAGCCATCTGCAATCAGCAATATGCATTTGTCTACAGGAATGTCTCCTCATCACCTACCAATCAGCTTTTCAACCTCTACAAAACACCCGTCGTATGATTATCTTTGTAAAACAGCCACAAATACAACAGTGCCATTAGCAAACAGGATGATTAGTGCTCCAGCATCAGTTTTATGCTAGATGGGAAGGTTTTCTACTTTTGTTGTAGTTTACACTCTGTTTTGCCTTCCAATCTAATTTTTTATGCTGACCACAATGGATTAGCCGTGGTATAGGGAATACACTAATGGTGGAACAGAAAGGAACATTTAAGTGAAATATAAAAGAGTTAAGGGGAATTAAAGGGGCAGTGTTGGGCAATAGAGCAGAAACTAATCAACTGAATGTACATTAAGGTGCACATAAAATAGATTAGGTCAAAAACATGCACACTGATCAGCGAGAAGACTTTGCTTTCTTGTGTGCAGCTAAGCCTGTGGAGTGCATTATGTTGGCCAAAGTAATTTCTTTCTTCTGTCTAATGCAATAGCTTTTTGATTTTGTTAGAAAATACAAACAGATTCTATACAAACACGATGATGAGTCCTCTGATCCAACGCCTTTCCAAAAAACAGACATTCCAGAATTCACATTAATAAACTAATATCCTTAAGATGATTCAATTTTCTCTTTAAAACATTCTTAAAATATATATTTTTTAAATATGTTAAATGCAGAAATGATTCATCGCAGCTTTTTCTGTCATTTAATTTCTTTGAAACATTGGCCACACTCAGTCCTTAATCCAAAAGTGCACTTACAGCCAGTATTCGGACAGTTATATTTTTAGTTCTGATCATGAATGATTTAGATTGTCCATTCAATCAGCTGTTAATAATGTATGAACCAATAGAGCATTAAATCAGTAAAGTACCTAGAAGACGCCAAGGCCCTTATTTTTGAGTGTAAGGTTAGGACACTTGTTCATTCAAGAAATTCAACCTCGCCATTGGGGTGTAACAATGATAATTAATTTAAAACAAAAGAAAAATACTACAGATGCTGAAAATCTGAAATAAAAACGGAAAATGTGGAAATACTCTGCAGGTTTTGGCAACACCTGCACAGAGAGGAACAGTGTTAACGACAGAGCTGTTGAGAAATATTGGGTGGGACCTTGATAGGATCACCCGGTCCCACCGGAAGTCAATGGACATTTGGCGAGACCAGACAATCCTGCAGTTTCTGAGTGCTTTTGAAGTCGGGGTTTGTCCTGGGAGATCACAACTATTTGCTTTTTGTGCTGCCCGCCATTGGGTTAATACTAGTGATGATGGAATGAGAACCTCAAGTGGGCATTAATTGGTAATCACCAGTTAGCCCCAAAATTGCAGGCCAAAGCCTGTTTTGAACAAGTCTGTTTTTAGCATTGAGCTGACTTTCTCCAAAATAACCAGTCATATTTTCAGAGGCTTGTTCAGGCTTACTCACAGAATAAATTTATAAGCACAGCCTAATCTTTTCTTTCTCCACCTGCCTTCATAATCCTCACAGTACAGGAGTTGCACGGACTGATCTTTCCCTTGCACCTTACTGTGACAATTAATTGTCCTTGAAAAACATGCTGTTAATTCATTCAAACAGCAGCTAGCTGCCTGCTGTACCTTTACCGACTCATTTAACTCTTAAATAGTAAACTGTTATATCACCATAATTTAAATATTTAACTTGAACAACTCTGTCTGCCATCATGGTAAGTATCTGATCAGTCACATTTATTGTCCAGTTACGAAGAAACTTCTCGACAAGAGCAACTCACAGCAACAAAAGCAGTAAAGTTGACCTGATGACATCATGATGTATCATGCCTTATGAGTCTGTCATCGTGCAAGCTTCCAGGAATTCTGCATGATGTGCTGGTATTTAATTTCTCAAGTGCTGCCTGGCCGATTTTGTACTTCTTTTTATGTCAGATAATAATTTAACATCGACCAATGTAGCACTTGGATGGTAATTATGCTGCTGCCATTCTAATGTAATTTAGTGTTAACCCTGTGGCTCCCATGCATAGAGAAATAACATCCAAAAGTGCTTCAATCTGAGACAAATCCATAAAATTGCAACATGGTCAGCATGGTCAGCATGTCATTGGTCATCATCGTATAAGATTACAACTATTGTGACATAAATTGATATTACCAAAGAGAAGAGTTAGGAATCATTTTAGTAAAATTTATATCATCACTGGCAGAGATGGGATCAGGACAAGGGATAGGGAATATCCTTCCTTCCATTATAAGGTCAGAAGTTTGCTGATGATTGCACATCGTTCAGCACTACTTGCAACTCCTCAAATATTGAAGCAGGCCATGTCCAAGTGCAGCAAGACCTAGGCAATATCCAGACTTTGGTTGATAAATGGCAGTAATATCTGTGCCACACAAATGCCAGGCAATGATCATCTCTATTAGGAGATTGCCCCTTGACATACAATGGCAATACCATCACCTAATCCTCCACTATCAACATCCTGGGGGCTTACCATTGACCAGAAACTGAACTGGACTAGCAATATAAATACAGTGACTGTAAGAGCAGATCAAAGGCTGGGAATCCCGTGGTGAATAACTCACCTTACGACTACCCAAAACCTGTCCACCTATAAGGCACCAGTCAGGTGTGTGATGGAATCCTCTCCATTTGCCTCAACGAGTGCAGCTCCAACAACACTGAAGAAGCTGAATACCATGCAGGACAAAGCAGCCAATTTTTTGCTACACCATCTGCAAACATTCACTCCTTCCACCACCAAGGAACAGTGGCAGCAATGCGCACCATCTACAAAATGCACTGCAGGAACTCACCAAGGTTCCTTAGGCAACACATTACAAACCCAGAGCCACCACCATTTAGAAGGACAAAGGCAAAAGATGCCTGGGAACACCACCACCTGGAGGTCCCCCTCCAAGTCATTGACCATCTTGACTTGGAAATATATTGTCATTCCTTCACTGTTGCTGGATCAAAATTCTGGAATTCCCTCTCTAACAGCACTGTGGCTTTACCTACAGCTCAAGGACTGCAGCAGTTCAAGAAAGCAGCTCATCACCACCTTCTCAAGGTCAATTGGGGTTGGGCAATTAATGCTGGCCTAGCCACAACACCCAGGTCCCATAAAGGAATAAAAAAAACTCACTGCAGAATTAGCAGCAAATTAGTAATTTCTACATTTTAGAATATGTTCACCAGGCCCATTTTCTAATAGAAATATGTGACGACTGACATCCTAACTTCACACTCCTGGTGGAAGTTTTCAAAATCCAGAAAGAAAAGCATTTTAGCAGTTAGTACTACACTTCCTCAGCATGTTTACAATATATTTTAAATGATCACAAAATCACAGACGGGGGGAAAGTCAAAAAAGGAACCACACACAATGGGTAGAATCTTCTGCTCTGACGTCTAATCTCATTGGCGGTCTCAGACGTACAAGTGATTCCTGCAGTGGGGGTAGGATGGTTGAACACATGTAATCTTCAACGGTTCGGTTCATTATCTATTCACATGTATGGATCACAGCAAATCCCATGCTGGGTGCAGGCAGGATATCACCCTTCCCATCATCACTTCATGACCCCATGGTTTGAGCACCATATTTATAGGGCCCCCATACAGCTGTACCCCTTTCTCCCCTTAGGCTGCTTCCCCGTGTCCGCCTTGGCCTCCCCTTTACCTGGCCCCTCCATCCCCCATCCTCCCTCCCCCCTCTGCCCCCCCCACCCCACCTCCCCCCTCCCCCTCATTTCCAATCTTCACGCAGCTTGTGCTACCGGCAGCTGACATGAGTAAAGTTATGGGTGGCAATGAAAGCAAAAGTAGCAGCTACTGACCTTAAAATCATGGAAGAAGTGAAGCTCACCGGGTGCACACACCTATACACTCAGAAAACTGAACATTCTAATTTCCCAGTGGCAGGGAACTTAATTCCAGTGAGGTGGTCTATTAATGAGCATTGCATTACGTGCTAATGCATGGGAAGGTGCTTCCCAACATGGTTCATCAGAAAGCTCCACCTGTCTTTAACCCAACATGAGAACAGAATTCTGACAGTTCATCCCAGTATTGGGAAACTGAGTCTTGGCCACACTCCCGCATACCAGTTTCCTACTGCTGGACAGACTGGATGTTTCCACCCCTTGATACTAAAAAGGAACTTCCAATGTGCCTCAAAGCCCTTTTAGGTTAGATATAGTAAGAGTTAAATCTCTGCTTTCACCGTGTCACTACTCTTTGGTCATATGACTTACTTTTGTGCTGGTGCAACCCTTATCTCATTATCAAGTCTACACTGGTGTCAAGAAAGAAGTTACAGTACATAAAAGGATCTTCATTAAAAAGCAAGTAAAAGCATGGGCTTGCACGTACGATTCGAGTTAGTTTTAAACCTATCTGTGTAATTAAGTCACACACTGTCTCAAAACCCACCACAGTTTCAGCAGTATCCCTAACATGCGAACACCGCCAATGTAACACTCCAATTTCCGTATCAGCAAACCTTTGCAGACTGAGATTATAGCAGTAATGAATCTTCATGACAATTGTCACTCGTTCTTCCATCAGTCACCTTTCAATGTGGATAATTCAGGAAGGGAAAAAAGGGTTCTGTGAAGCCCTTCACGCATCCAAGATTATTCTTTCTTTGCAGGGCTAACTCCTTTTTAAAATATGTTGCTTTTGGCAACCAGAAAAAAAGCATAACCGCTGCTTTAATGATTTCTTTTCCCCAGAGTATAATAATTCTCACAAATCATTCTATTTTGTAATCAAAAAGAAAATTGAAGAAATATCAATAGCGCTTAGATGGGCATGACTAGTTTATGAGTATATTCAAGTGAGCTTTACTGTGAAATGAACTGAGATGATTCTTCCAACTCTGCCCTTCCCCCAGCTTGTTTCCCTAACAACAACTGGTTCAGAGCCAAATGTGATAAGCTGGCAACTGTGTGGCCTTGGCTGAATGCAGCAGGCAAGGGAGTCAACACGTACTGAGAAAAATGTATATTTAGGAATTTATTGGAATAAGATAGAGGTGTTCAAGTCAAATTAGAATGAATTTGATGGTTTTTAAACAATGAGCAGGAGGCTTTTACATTTTTAATTTCAATCACTGGTTAATGTTCCTGATGTTTTACTAAGGATGACGTGGTTTATATTTTATGGGATTCTTGATGGGGACGCATATATTGACAAAGGATTCCTGTGATCATCCCAATTCCATTGTTTATAAATGAAAACCATTGAAATGCCTCCTTAAACAAAATTTAGCTGAGGCTGTGACATGAAGGGAGTGAGAGAAATGAAGAAATAGCAGCATAGTAAAAACAGGAAATCAAAAAATTGTAGAAGAAATAGCGATCAAAATTTGTAAAGATTGATGAGTAGCAGCATGAATGGAAGTGGATATCAACATCACTGCATAGCCTATTTTATTTTAAATGCAATATGTACCTAGGTGAAAATATGAGTATCAGGATGATAATATTTTCTTTTGTGAATCCCAAGTGCATTCAAATCGGTGCGTGTGTTTGTGTATATAGGAAGGAGTGTTAGAAAAACAAAAATCCAGGCAAAATCATAAGATACAGTGAGAATCTGGTCAGAGTGAAGGACCACCAGCTGGTTTATCAAGATTTCTCCTTTTAAAATGACAAAGGCTGTGGTGCATCAGCAACATTCTGGTGACAAATATTTTCTGTTTGTTTCAGTAAAAGAATGTGTTTGCCAACAATTTATCTTTTGCCTTCCAAATTTGTTGCTGAACAGTGAAAAAGGATTATGTGATGTCTCATCATACTGATTTCACCTTTTGGGCTATACTTTCCACTGGTGAGTTATCTCATTACCTACATATATAGGAAAATGTCAGATCACCCACAATTAGTCAACTTACACTGGCAGTGTGTGAAGCACTTCCGTCCTAGCATACAAGAAGCAGTGACCAATAGTTGTTTGACTAATAAAAATGGCTTGCTGGTTGTTCTTGCTATATCTCCATCTGTTGGGGAAGTGAGGTAAGTACCAAGATCGCACATAAAGCTGAAGTTTGTTTGACCTTAGACTCTGGATCAATCCGTATTGCTGCTGTTGGTTATGCAATGAAAGTTGAACACTCTTCGGCTGGCGAGTATTTTGCCACCAGCCGTTTCCTGTACATATATGTACATATATATATATCACTAAGGCTGGCTGATGTGAGATCCAACTTCCAAATTTAGACTACGCAGATCCATTTGGAACTTGTTTGTTACTCACCGAAGAATGCTGCAAGACGGATCTACCACCAGCTTTACTTAAAGGGCCAGGCACCCTGGCCAACCTGCAGGTAAGGTCGTATTGAAGAACCTCTCTGATTGCAAAGTCTCTTGCAAAGCATTCTGAGTGCTTTTGGAAGTGTTGCGGTGAGTAACCGGATTTGGCAGGGAGTGTTGCTACATTTTCATAGCTCGAGCAAAGATATTAAATGCCACACAAAAGCTGCAACAGGTTTGGCGGCTGCAGTGGCAGTGCCACTGGATCTGTGACCTGATAGAAAATGGAATAGAGGTCGCAGAAAGGGCAAGTTTTCCATGGTGCCCTCTATTAGAGTCAGTGTTCCTGATGCTCCTTGGCTGTGGCAGGAACTATTGGGGAGACCAGACAATATACATAGTATCTCAGTGCCACTCCATCAAAGTGCTCATCTGAGACCTCTGCAGCAGAGTTGTGACCTTAACCTCTGGGTGCTGGACAATACTAGGGAAGGGGGTAGACTGAGAAAGGACCACAAGGCATGCAAACACAAGACTACAGTGCATGTAGGTAAACACAGAAAGTGTGGTGAATAAGTCTGGTGAACTACAAGAACAAATAGTTGCTTGGCAATATGATGGCATAGCAATGACAGAGAAGTGGTTTAAAAAAGATGGGGTCTGGGTGTTTAATGTACAAGAAGATAAAGAAATAGGGAAGGAAATATAAGAAGTGGGCTGGCAATATTGATTAAAGAAGACACTGTAACGTTGGAGAGAGAGGATATCCTTGAGGGGAAAAGGACTGAATCCATTTGGTTAGTGTTCAGAAATTACAAATGTATGATTGCACTACTGGGGGCAATCAGTTAGCTTCCAAATGGTGAAAAAGAAATTGAGGCGCAAGTCTGCAGGGAAATCACAGAGATGCACCAGGATTATAGAGTAGTTATATTGGGAGTCTTTACCCAAGTATTAGATTAAAGGGTAAGAAAGGTGAGAAGTTTTGAAATGTGTTCAGGAGAACTTCTTTGGCCAGTATATCCTCAGTCTGATTAGGAAGGAGACATTGCTGGATTTGGTGACAAGGAATGCATTGGACGAAGTGGACCAATGTCTGTGGGAGAACACTTGGGTAAGACCGTCATATAAGGTTCAGGCTAGTAATGCAGAAAAGCAACTAATAATCTAAAGTAGTACACCTAGACAGGAAAAGGATTATTTTCAATGGGATGAGAAGGGAGCTAACCAAAGACCAACAGGAACAAGTGGGACTGAACAATGGGCAATTTTTAAGGAGGGGTTCATTCAAGTAACAGACTAGGTACATTCCAACAAGGCTGAAAAGTAACAGGAACCAAAGCAATGGATCCTTGCCATGATGAGAGAGAAAGAGGGTATGAAAAAACACCAACAGAGAACGTATGATATATGTCAGGTAAATTCTTCAGGTGGGAACCAGGACAAATATGGGATGAAGTGGAAAATAAGACTGAAAGAAAGACTGTGAGAATAGAACAGTGTTTATTATAAAAATACACTCAAAAATCTTCTACCAATATTCAAATACTAAGTGGGCAGTAAAAGATAGATTGGGTCCTGTTAGGGAAAAAGACAGAATATATGCTCAGAGGCACAAGGCATTAAGGCTTATAAATACTTTGTATCTGTGTTAACTAAGGAAGAGGAAACTGACAAAACATTAGTTGAAACAGAAATGGCCCAGGTAATGAATGGGGTGAAACTGAGAGATAGGACTTATTGAAAAGGCAGGCTATGTTTAGAGCCAATTGCTTTCATGGTCCAGCCCCCAACAATTGAAATTATTCTCCTTTATGCTGTATATGGCTCTAGCCAATCAGGAAGTTTCCACCTGATTCCTATTGGCTTTAATTTTGCTAGCGCTCCTTGATGCCACATTCAGATAAATGGGGTGGGATTTTACAGCCTCATTCATCCCAAAACCATAAAGTCCCACCCAAGGTCAATGGATCTTTCCATGGTCAGCCCCTTGTCTACTCTGACTCCCAAACAGTCCGGTAAAATTCTAGCCATGCTTTCATCTCACCTCTGGAACTGAGCTCTTTTATCCATGCTTGAACCAAAGCTGTATGGTAGGAAGGTGCCAAGTGGTACTGACAAAACCCAAACTAAATATCAGTGAGCATGTGACTGCTGAGTAAATGTCCCTTGATCACACATCAATGACAGCACATTCAGAGGTGAGGCGCAAGTTGAGGTTATTGGATACATTATCTCAGCTCTAATACATGACCGCAAGATCTTCTTAGGGCAGTCTCGTAGGTCCAATCATCTTTGCTGATGATTGAGAGTAGACTGATGGAGCTTGCTAGGAATTTTCATGCTGTTTTGAAGCAGAACATTTCTGGGCAATTTTCCACATTGCACAGAACTAGCTATGCTCCTAGCCAGGCTCCTGCAGCACAGCTACATCACTGGCCTCTATCCAACAATGTGCAAAATATTCCAAGAAGAAAGGATGGTCAATGCCACTAAGGTTGATGCAAATCCACAAAAAAACAACACCAATAAAAATAATATATATATAATCTTTAAAACATAAAAAGATCCCCAAGCACTTTACCAGACGTAATATCAAACAAAACTTGACATCAGACTAGAGAAGAGACAAGGGAAAAAAATGACTAAAATCTTGATTGGAGAGGAAGATTCTAAGCAGCATCCTAATGGAGGAGTGAGGAGTAGAAAGATTTAGAGGGAGAATCTCACAGTCCAGAATTGGGGAATTGCAGATATCACAGGGGATTATAAGATTGAAGAAGTCACAGATATATGAGAGGGGTGAGGCCATAGAGAGGTTTGAAAACATGGATGGAAATGTTAAAATAAAAGTATAATCAGAGTGGGAGCCCGTATTTGTCAGCGCGCTTCAGGATAATGGGTAAGTGGGACTTGTTATGAATTAAGTAATTGACACACAGCTTTAGCAAACATCTGGTGAGGATGGTAAAATTTTCCCAAAAGGATGTAATAATGCTCAACGCTGTATCATAATTCATGCTACATTCTGAGATTCACACTGAATATTGCATTCTGGGATTCGCACCCAATGCTGCATTCTGGGATTCGCATCCAATGCTGCATTCTGGGATTCGCACTCAGTGCTGCATTCTGGGATTCGCACTCAATGCTGCATTTGGGATTCGCACTCAATGCTATGTTCTGGGATTCGCACTCAGTGCTGCGTTCTGGGATTCGCACTCAGTGCTGCGTTCTGGGATTCGCACTCAGTGCTGCGTTCTGGGATTCGCACTCAGTGCTGCGTTCTGGGATTCGCACTCAGTGCTGCGTTCTGGGATTCGCACTCAGTGCTGCGTTCTGGGATTCGCACTCAGTGCTGCGTTCTGGGATTCGCACTCAGTGCTGCGTTCTGGGATTCGCACTCAGTGCTGCGTTCTGGGATTCGCACTCAGTGCTGCGTTCTGGGATTCGCACTCAGTGCTGCGTTCTGGGATTCGCACTCAGTGCTGCGTTCTGGGATTCGCACTCAGTGCTGCGTTCTGGGATTCGCACTCAGTGCTGCATTCTGGGATTCGCACTCAATGCTGCATTCTGGGATTCGCACTCAATGCTATGTTCTGGGATTCGCACTCAGTGCTGCGTTCTGGGATTCGCACTCAGTGCTGCGTTCTGGGATTCGCACTCCGTGCTGCGTTCTGGGATTCGCACTCAATTCTGCGTTCTGGGATTCGCACTCAATACTGCGTTCTGGAATTCGCACTCAGTGCTGCGTTCTGGGATTTGTACTCAGTGCTGCATTCTGGGATTCGCACTCAGTGCTGCATTCTGGGATTCACACTCAATGCTGCATTCTGGGATTCACAATGCTTCATTCTGGGGTTGACACTCAATGCTGCATTGTGGGATTCACACTCAGTGCTGCATTGTGGGATTCACACTCAATGCAGCATTGTGGGATTCACACTCAATGCTGCATTCTAGAATTCACACTCGATGTTGCATTCTGGGATTGACACTCAATGCTGCATTCTGGGATTCAGACTCAATGTTGCATTCTGGGATTCACACTCGGTGCTGCATTCTAGAATTCACACTCAATGTTGCATTCTGGGATTGACAGACAATGTTGCATTGTGGGATTCACACTCAGTGCTGCATTCTGGGTTTCATACTCAGTGCTGCATTCTGGGTTTCATACTCAGTGCTGCATTCTGGGATTCACACTCAATGCTGCATTCTGGGATTCACACTCAGTACTGCATTCTGGGATTCACGCTCAGTTTGCACTCTAGAATTCACAATGCTGCGTTCTGGGATTCACACTCAATGCTGCATTCTGAGATTCACACTCAATGCTGCATTCTGAGATTCACACGCAATGCTGCATTCTGAGATTCACACTCAATGCTGCATTCTGAGATTCACACGCAATGCTGCATTCTGAGATTCACACGCAATGCTGCATTCTGAGATTCACACTCAATGCTGCATTCTGAGATTCACACTCGATGCTGCATTCTGAGATTCACACTCAATGCTGCATTCTGAGATTCACATGCAATGCTGCATTCTGAGATTCACACGCAATGCTGCATTCTGAGATTCACACTCGATGCTGCATTCTGAGATTCACACTCGATGCTGCATTCTGAGATTCACACTCAATGCTGCATTCTGAGATTCACACGCAATGCTGCATTCTGAGATTCACACGCAATGCTGCATTCTGAGATTCACACGCAATGCTGCATTCTGAGATTCACACTCGATGCTGCATTCTGAGATTCACGCTCGATGCTGCATTCTGAGATTCACACGCAATGCTGCATTCTGAGATTCACACTCAATGCTGCATTCTGAGATTCACACGCAATGCTGCATTCTGAGATTCACGCTCGATGTTGCATTCTGAGATTCACACGCAATGCTGCATTCTGAGATTCACACTCGATGCTGCATTCTGAGATTCACACGCAATGCTGCATTCTGAGATTCACACTCGATGCTGCATTCTGAGATTCACACTCGATGCTGCATTCTGAGATTCACACTCGATGCTGCATTCTGAGATTCACACTCGATGCTGCATTCTGAGATTCACACGCAATGCTGCATTCTGAGATTCACACTCAATGCTGCATTCTGAGATTCACACGCAATGCTGCATTCTGAGATTCACACGCAATGCTGCATTCTGAGATTCACGCTCGATGCTGCATTCTGAGATTCACACGCAATGCTGCATTCTGAGATTCACACTCGATGCTGCATTCTGAGATTCACACGCAATGCTGCATTCTGAGATTCACACTCGATGCTGCATTCTGAGATTCACACTCGATGCTGCATTCTGAGATTCACACTCGATGCTGCATTCTGAGATTCACACTCGATGCTGCATTCTGAGATTCACACTCGATGCTGCATTCTGAGATTCACACGCAATGCTGCATTCTGAGATTCACACGCAATGCTGCATTCTGAGATTCACACTCGATGCTGCATTCTGAGATTCACACGCAATGCTGCATTCTGAGATTCACACGCAATGCTGCATTCTGAGATTCACACTCGATGCTGCATTCTGAGATTCACACGCAATGCTGCATTCTGAGATTCACGCTCGATGCTGCATTCTGAGATTCACACGCAATGCTGCATTCTGAGATTCACACTCGATGCTGCATTCTGAGATTCACACGCAATGCTGCATTCTGAGATTCACACTCGATGCTGCATTCTGAGATTCACACTCGATGCTGCATTCTGAGATTCACACTCGATGCTGCATTCTGAGATTCACACGCAATGCTGCATTCTGAGATTCACGCTCGATGCTGCATTCTGAGATTCACACGCAATGCTGCATTCTGAGATTCACACTCGATGCTGCATTCTGAGATTCACACTCGATGCTGCATTCTGAGATTCACACTCGATGCTGCATTCTGAGATTCACACTCGATGCTGCATTCTGAGATTCACACTCGATGCTGCATTCTGAGATTCACACTCGATGCTGCATTCTGAGATTCACACTCGATGCTGCATTCTGAGATTCACACTCGATGCTGCATTCTGGGATTCACACTCGATGCTGCATTCTGAGATTCACACTCGATGCTGCATTCTGAGATTCACACTCGATGCTGCATTGTGGGATTCACTCTCAGTGCTGCATCCTAGGATTCACTCTCAGTGCTGCATCCTAGGATTCACTCTCAGTGCTGCATCCTAGGATTCACTCTCAGTGCTGCATCCTAGGATTCACACTCAATATTGCATTCTGGGATTCGCACTCAGTGCTGCATTCTGGGATTCGCACTCAGTGCTGCATTCTGGGATTCACACTCACTGCTGCATTCTGGGATTCACAATGCTTTATTCAGGGATTCACACTCAATGCTGCATTGTGGGATTCACACTCAATGCTGCATTGTGGGATTCACACTCAGTGCTGCATTCTGGGATTCACACTCAGTGCTGCATTCTGGGATTCACTCTCAGTGCTGCATCCTAGAATTCACACTCAATATTGCATTCTGGGATTCGCACTCAGTGCTGCATTCTGGGATTCGCACTCAGTGCTGCATTCTGGGATTCGCACTCAGTGCTGCATTCTGGGATTCGCACTCAGTGCTGCATTCTGGGATTCGCACTCTGCTGCATTCTGGGATTCGCACTCAGTGCTGTATTCTGGGATTCGCACTCAGTGCTGCATTCTGGGATTCGCACTCAGTGCTGCATTCTGGGATTCGCACTCTGCTGCATTCTGGGATTCGCACTCAGTGCTGAATTCTGGGATTCGCACTCAGTGCTGCATTCTGGGATTCACACTCAGTGCTGCATTCTGGGATTCACACTCAGTGCTGCATTCTGGGATTCACAATGCTGCATTCTCAGATTCACACTCAATGCAGTTGTTATTGCATTCTGTGCATTGCTAGAAACAAGTGTGAGTTGGTGCACCCTTAATGCATTTTAAAATCTGAATAGGCCTTTCAACATATCCTCTTTTGCTCTGTTGCCAGAAGAAACCAGTGACCAATTAGAAACAGAAGAATGCTCCTGAATGACAACAAGAATGATGTAATTACCTATTGTTCTAAATTAATGCCTAATCTTCATCAACGGTATGGAAGATTATTTCATTCTGTTAATTGTTTACCTCATTTCATTCATTATCTTCTTTCTCCTTGTGTGCATTTCTATCCCCTCTCTGCACATGCACTATTTCCCAATCCAGTCTATGCTCTGCCAACGTTGCATTTGTCCAGTTGATCGGAATGTATGTATTAAAATGCTGCGAGTTTCTTTTCCTCTCTTTGTAACACTGTACTAAACTCCTGTATAAATTGCAATGCAGTTTAATTTTTATGAGAGAGCTGCATGGTTAGTTTCTGTCATCCATAGAAATATTTTACATACTTGCTGTCCTGGCAAAAAATAAATTACTAGAAAATCATGTGGATGTGCTCTTAAGTTCCTGATGTGTGCTCCAAGGGATGCAAATGTATAAATTTAGTTCTT
Source organism: Carcharhinus amblyrhynchos (assembly GCF_965287045.1). NCBI lineage: Eukaryota > Metazoa > Chordata > Chondrichthyes > Carcharhiniformes > Carcharhinidae > Carcharhinus > Carcharhinus amblyrhynchos. Next base: position 80,957,193 of record NC_137328.1, read on the forward strand.
GTATTATTGGAACAGAACTTTGGAAGGTTTTTTTCCCCAGAGATAATGGAAGCTGACATCATATATATATCTGTAAGATTTGTCTCACTTGGTATTTCTTAAAAGTAATTTCTCACTTCTATCATTTTGCTAGAAGGAATTTTTGAGGGGATTTTCCAGAAAATCAAAAGAAGTTTTACAAATAGCCAGAACAAAAATGTTTGCAACTATTTCCTCCTGGGTATTTGTTGATCTTCCAACAGCATTAGGGAAGCTGATTGGGCAAACCTGGAATAAATCTCCAGCAAAAATAAAAACTGTGTCAATGGCACAAAACAACCCAAGAACAAAAACTAACCCCGCTGCCAACAGAAGGTTTACGTGCAACAGAATAAGCAAGCAGGTTCGTAAATGTGGGGAATGCGGAATTCAATCTCTCATTTGTAGTTTCCTCCCGTGGTTACAGTTTAATGTCATGCTAAGAATTAAAGACTATGAACGGAATTCTCCCCAGAAAAATTCTAAGTGTTGAACTTGCAGGAAAACTGGAGTAATTCTCATTGGTTTTGTCAGTGGGAGTCACCCTAGAATCTCCCACACTCTGTGCAATGTAGAGGCCACCATCTCGCCCCACCTCTCCACCATTTTCCTGCATTGGAGCAGATTGCGCCAAAAATCCGGCGCTGGGAGATGTTAGCAGGGTGCGAATCCCACGCATTGCCTGCTGTGTGATTCTCCCAGCCTGTGGGATAGGAGAATCGCAGCCTTTTTTTCAATAACTTTAAAAACACCACCATCTGTAAAACAGAAAAGAAAAAAATGTCTTTCAACTGTAATGACATATTAACAATGGAATGCATTTCGCATAATTTTCATCACAAGTAACTGGACTTGTAGCCAATTATTCTTGAATACATTGCTGAGTATTGCAGTTGTAAGACATAAATCTTGTCAGCATGATTGTATCACATCGGCAGTACAAATGAACACCTTTGCAAAATATGTCTGGGCTCGCTTCTGATCATGGTAAGTAATTTATACTTTAATTAAATGTTACATTCTAAACCACAGGCATAAATGTGTAAGAGCAGATATTGCACCCATAATCAGATATTTCCAGTGAGGAACAGCACTCACAGAGAGCACCATTCAACTAATGGTAAGCATGCTACCTAATTATTTGCCCTTCATTTTAGATAAAATGAAAACCAAAGGCTGCCAGTCCAGCTTTCCAACCAACGCTCCCCGTGAGTGCCATTTGTTACAAGTTTCATTTCATAGCAAGATTAACCCTCTTTCTCTTTATATACACCCTAGCTATCACTGTAACACTACATCCTGCACTCTCTCCTTTCCCTCTCTTTGTACGGTATGTTTTGTCCATATCTTGCACAAGAGACAATACTTTTCATTCTATACTAATGCATATGACAATAATAGCTCAAATCAAACCCTATTTTTGACATCATGGCAGTTACCATTAACTAGAAACTGAAATGGACCCTGAAATGGACAGTCATATAAATACTGTAGCGAGAAGAGCAGGTGTAAGTCTGGATATTCTGAGACAGATAACTCACCTCCTAACTCCATGTACACATACAAATCAGGAGTGTGATGGAACACTTTCCATTTGCCTGGATGAGCACAGCTCCAACAACATTCAAAAAACTGGACAACATCCAGGACAAAGCAGCCCACTTGACTGGCACCCCATCCACCACCAATGCACAATGGTAGCAGCAGTGGAGTAGCCAGGTTAGAAGGTTAGGGGGAGCGAGCACATACAAAAAGCACCGCAAAATAAAAAATGATGCCCCTCTCATTATTATTCCGCCAATCCCCGCCTGCCCTGCCCAGGCCCCACCCACACTGACATCATCACAGTCTGCCGTCATCACATCGCATGCAAAACAACTATTCTTTTCTCAGTAATTTAATTTCTTTCCTTTGAAAAAACATATATTTTTGAAAAGATGCCACTTTTGAAAAATGACTGCTGCTGAATCCCGATGTTCATCTGTAGACCGGGCTGCCCCACTGACGGAGCAGGGCTGAGGAGCCATGTCCGGATTGGCAGAGCCTGTGGATGTGCTGTGCTGTGATTGGTGAACTCAGCTGTCAGTCAGCACTAAGTGAGGTCCCATGTATCGGATTGGCGGAGTGGGGGGAGGGGTGATGTATCGTCCTAGGATTGGTTTATCGAGCAGTCAATTAGGGGGCTGTTGTGGGCGGGAGTTAGTGAGTGAGGGGCCATGCTCCGGATTGGCTTATTGAGCTGTCAGTCAGAGGGTTGTGTGTGGGTGGGAGTTATTGAGTGAGGAGCCGTGCTCCTGATTGGTTTACCGAGCTGTCAGTCAGGGGGTTGGGTGTAGGTCTTCCCCATAAACCACAATGTATAACCACAAAATGTACATTTTTTTAAATAGTCAATAATCACAGGTAGGCTCTAATTAATGAATTCTGTGCACGAAGTTCAAAAGGCATTCAAAATACCCTTGTGTGGACACTTGCAGACAGTAGGAAGAACAATGAATATTTCTCTCTGACACTATGATGTCAGGAGTGCTGCGAGATAGTTAATTTCAACAGAGAAATGGGACATTTCAACTTCATCACTTCTGGTTCAACTTTGTGACTGAATTAAAAGGTAGTGTAGTTAACAAACGAGTACTGGTGTGTTTATCCGCTCACCTCACTGCACTTTACATGTGTGTTTCTGCTATTCAGATCCGAGGTTATGAACATTCCCAACACAGGTTCCAGCCTCTCCGTAAACATGTCAGTTATTGGGTGAGGGGCCATGCTCCGGATTGGTTCATTGAGCGGTCAGTCAGGAGGTTGTGTGTAGGCAGGAGTTAGTGAGTATAAAAGGTGCCACTTCTGAAAAATGTGCTCAGGGGGAGCAGTCGCTCCCCCTGCAACCCCCCCTAGCTACATCACTGGGCAGCAGTGTGTATCCATCTATAAGATGCACGGTAGCAATTCCTCCGTTTTTTCAAGGCTGCCTTGTGTTAGAGAATATACCATATTCTGTACTACAGGATGTTGGGGTCCTTTAGAATACAATTATGTTGAGGCATGTCTACAGACTTTCAAACCTCCATCCAGCAGGTTAACTACATTTTTAATTTTAATCCCTACCTTGTTGTAGAATCACTATTTTAATCTTATAACTCCAGATTTATACCTATATTCTCTTATCCACTGTATTTATAACTGCATTCCTTCACATGTTGATTGGCACCTACCATTTGTTAAGTACAGTTTCGTGACTATTAATTGAACTCAAAAAACTAATTTTAATAATCAAGGTACCCAGTGTCCATATCAATTGGGTTTCAGAGTGGTCAAGATTGTGAAGTCTTGCCCCCTAGTGAGTTGGCACTGGTCCTACCCATTCCTAATGCTTTGGCTGCCGTGCACACATGCCCAGTGTCTCATCATGTGCAAATCCAGCACCTAACCTACACTCTAAAGTATATGCAGTGCCATTATTTGAGCTGCTGGCTGCAAGTATGATATTGAGTGATTTATTATCACTCTCTGGCCTAGACAGGCTGTAGTTCTTGAGTTTCTTTCCTGAAAGGAGAGAGGCACAAGGGTACAATGAAGGTATAGAGACAGTGGGAGATAAGAGGCACATGTTTACACTATCTACAGGTTGTACATCAAACCAAATTATGACATGAGATGAATGTAAGGAGGATTAGATATGAGGACAACATCAACCCTGCTGCAGGCCACAATTTCATCTATGAGTGTCCAAATTCTGGCCAGTACTATCTATGGGGGTCATTAGATGCTGCAATGTCTGTTCTCCAGTTAGCTCTACTGCCTCCAGCTGTATGCCACTTTGTCTTACAAGAGAGAGGCAATTGTGCTAATGAGCATCATGTACATTTTGGTTGATATGGCTGTTGTTGAATATTGAGCAGTGTGTGTAAACTGTGTAGTCTAGGTGTGAGGGCTGTAAAAATACTAACTATATGAAGGCACGGCATAGCAGATAAATACCAGGTACAAGTGCTGTTTGAAAGCAGTTGTTAGCAGTCAGTGGTAGGGAGGGTGATGAATTATGTAAATTCTGAGGCTCATAGCACAGTAGGTAGAAAATGGCATTTAAAGATGTATTCATGGTGTTGCCACACCACTTGAGCGAGTTCATTGAACTTCATATTGCACAACATTCAGTTACTCAGGACTTAAATCCAGCCATCAACCTTCACGGTCACCTGCTCCCACTGACTTCTTCTTTTGCATCCAAGATCATCCTGGCCTTCTGGCGAGGCTCCTTCCTCCACCCAGACTTCCAGCATGGCATCTGAAAACATTGGAATCTGCTCTTTCCCATATTGTCCCATTCCCCTGTTCTTTTTCCAGATTGGATTCAGCTCTCACGTACTGCTGCTCGCAATATTAACCCCTTGTCGAGGTGTCTGGCCAATCAACGGTGCAGATAGTGCTGGCACACAATTGACAATGAAATCAATTAAAACAGCAGGCAGCTTGAGTTTACATGCTGCTTACATTGCCATTGACATGTGTGAGTTAATCTTACACAAGATCCCGCACTCATTTTTGGAGGTATTGCTACAGCTAGTGACCTCATTTGGAGTACGGACTTATCCGATGCCCAACACTGCCGCTTGTAAAATTGTAGTGTGGGCAGGGCAGACAGGTCTCTGCTAATCACAATGCACCCCAATTTATGGATCCACCTGCCTAATTTCCTACCCACGGATGACCTGCAATATTCAGCCCTATGTGTCAGCAGGGGATCATTTAGGGGACCATGAAAATACGATCATAAGATTCAGTTTGGCTGTGGAAAATGACAAGCAACCCAGAGAAAAGATAATTAATTGAGAGAACCAACTGCATTAGGGTAGAAATGGATCTGGCCCAGATATTTTGGAATCACAGATTGACAGGCAAAACTATAACTGAACAAAGAGCTGCCTTTCAAGGTGTTTGTGCAAAGTTGAGGTACATTTCCACCAAGGGTGACAGATAGGACAAAAAAATGCCAAAGCTCCCTATAAAGTGAAAGAGTTAGAGAGCGAGGTGAAGCAGTCAAAAGATGCATTTGACAAATGTCAGGTTGAAAATAGAAGGGAGAAGCAGGTTGAATATAGAACCAGGCTGATTTGAGCTTGGTAGTTAACAGTTCTCTGGTACATTCTTCATGGCAATGCACCTATTAATCAGAATCCACGTGCCAAACAATCAACACATTTTTCTTACATTCTTGAGATTAGGTATTCTTGCATCTGTCCTTTTGCATACAAGATGTAAAGCTTTCACAGTATTTCTCTTTTTTCAACAATACTCAAGATCTGTACTCCAAAACAACTATATGAATATAGAAAGCTCAGAGGAGAACTGAAAAAAGAAATAAATTCAATGTGGAAAGAGTGTAGGAGACCGACAGCCAACATAAAAGAGAATTCAAAAAATCTTCAATAGGCCTATAAATAGTGAAAGGGTGGCAAAAATTGGAGCAGAGCCAGTAGTGGTGCATAGAGAAAATTGATATACGGAGGCTGAAGGCATAGCTGAGATACTAAGTGAGACCTTTGAATTATCTTTACTTAGAAAGAAGATATTGCCAAAGTTCTAGTGAAAGAGGAGATTGTTGAGACAAACAGTTGAGATAACAGCAAGAGTTGATGAGGGCAATGCAATTGTTGTAGCATTCAAAGACACCCAAAAAGCAGTAGATAAAGTGCAACATAATAGGCTTGTCAGACACGTTAACACTTATGGAATAAAATAGATCAGTGGCAGCAGAGACAGAAAGTTGGCTGAACGGCAGAAAACAGTGTGTTGTTTCTTTAAACTGGAAGAATGTATTTAGTGGGGTCAATATTAGGGTCATAGCTTTTCATGAATTACATTAATAGCCTAGACTTAGATCTACTTTCCAATACAATGTCTCATAATAATGTTTGAAATTGTTGAAATATTTCATACTTGGCTGTCAGAATGTTCTCCGCTCTACAGCAGGCTTCCCCCAGTGACCTCAAACTCTTCAATGAAGCCAGCTATTTCAGCTCTTACACAACCTGCAGCAGAACACAAAAGAATGGTGCTGGGAGGAGAAAGGAAATTCAAATTTCCTTTATGGTCAAAATGGCAATCTTGACCTCAGAAGAGGAAGATCTCAGGAGAGGAAGGTCTTCCTGACCTACACTAAATGGCACAGTGCTGGGAAGGCACTGCAAATTTAGAAATAGTGCAAAAAAACCTGGAATTTGTAAATCCTGACCCCCATTTCCGCTTCCATCGCTAGAGAGAAGCCTGGTCTATATACTAGACAAACAAGGGAGTTGTAAATAACTTTTATAAAGCACTGGGTAAGCCTCAGCTGGAACTTAATGTCCAATTTGGGGGCAGCAATTTGGAGAGGCTTTAGAGAGGCTGCAGAAATGACAGAATAGTTCCAAAGATAAGGGACCTCAGTAATGTGGACTGATCAGAGAAGCTGGGACATAGCCATGTTGTTCCAGTACAGCTACAATCCTGGCATCTACCCAGCAAGATGTAAAATTGCCCATGTGCATCCTGTACACAAAATGCAGGATAAATGCAACCTAGCCAATTACCATCCCACAATCTACTCTGGATCATCAGCAAAGTGATGGAAGGGGTTATAAACTGTGCTATCGAGCTGCATTTGAACACTTTGTTCAGGAAAAACAATATTCAATCTCTTCACAGGACTCTTCTGTGAACAATGTTAAATCTCCAAGTAAGCAGTGTTAAATCTGGACTAGTTATCTACTTCCGACACATACTTCCGAGGATTTGCTACACCCTATCTACAGGTCTCTATCACTATATTTGAACTGTTTGTTTGAAAAGACTAGCAATACCCATTCAATAAGGCTGAGACAGGCTATTCCTCAGGCTCTGAACATTGGTTGATGTTTCAGGATCTGTAGTCATTGATTTGGGCTTCCCTTCCATCTGGTCTTCGGGCTGTCTCATCAAGGTGGTCTGCTGGGTCTGGTCAGTCTGATGATGCTTACCATGAGATACAAAGAGCTGGAGATGTTGTGCTGCTCAACTGCCAGTCGAAGGTGCTCTCTGGAAACACAGCTGAAGAAGGTACAGAAGGCAGAGAGAGCTGGGGCTCATTTTATCTCCCTCTCCACACCCTTCTCAAAGATTCTGTGGCCTGTGTCCAATACTAGCAGGGGGCAGCAAGATCAAATGAGGTGACTACTTTCTATATTTGAGGTTGAAGAACATGGTTTTGAACTTTCAACTGTCAAGTGCTGCCATATCATTCTGTTCCTCTGACCTCCAGCTGAGCTGTGTGCCACCAAGTCTGCATGGCATTCTTCTAAAAAAACATGTTCACTGTGTGAGAAACACAGCTCACAGTTAAATAATTTAGTCAAGTCAAGTTCTGAAGGAGCAAGATTTTATTTGACGTTCTTGCAAGACCGGGTGTCTAGTGAAATAGGCACACCTCACATAAATTTGCAGCACATTTTATACTTTTTTTTACAAGCATTGTAATGGCTTTGCAATGTGATGTTCTCCCCTAATTGGTGGTCCCTGTCCCAATAATGTGTTGTCATTCCCCTATTGGCTCGAGGTGCCCCAAGTTCCCATCACCTCTACTCCCCATCTAACCATGTCTCCTGTTATCACAAGAGTGCATTAGCAAACTCATCCATCTTATCCAACACTGTTACATGTCCAGTTCAGATTGGCGGTAATCAATCCTTTGCCAACTTAATCACTGCTGTCCCAACTATCTCAGTGACCTTTTCCCCTTTTATGCTTAGTTGTATAAACAACACATCTTGCAGACCATTTGCTTTTTATAACTTGGGCCTCTTACATTCCTTCAGGATGTGGTATATGCTTCACTGCCCATTACACCTCTGATGTTATCTCCACATCACAGGCAGTCTTTTTATTATCCCTAACTATTGCTGTGTTAGCAGCATCGAACCCTATGTCCTATGTTTGTGACTAAACTCACAGTTGTTTCCATAATGTGGGTTATCAATGTGCCTGACTATATCCAATCTACTTAACTTTAAGCTATTTCTCTATGCTCTACTGATATATGTGTTAACAGCATCTTTACCTATTGCTCACAACTGGAGGTGTAAACCATGGTTCGTGTTGAAACAATGTGGCTGTTAGCACTTGGCCAGGCAGTTCCAGGCCTGTCTGGTTTCAACAGTAAGTTGATTGTTGAATGTTCTCATGCTTTAATCGCTCCTTCCAATGTTCCTTTCCTATGGGTTTCTATGTGCATTTAAGCTTCAGCTTTCAAGCACACTCTCAGATATTCGGCTGTGCCAAGCAGAACAGCATTGCATTGAAGGCCCCTAGAAAGAAATCACCACATTTCAGCTGCCTATTTCTTTCTTCTGGCTTTTCTCAAGCCCACTTTGCTCCAAGTCTGCTTGCTGTAGCTCTGTCACTTTAATTTAGGATCTTTGCCTCTGCTCCTTACTTTTAACTTGACTACACTGAGCTTCCTTCAGATTCCTATCCTTGTCCCATAGACACTTCTCTTCTGGTTTCTTCCTGTTCCATTTCCTGGTTTGGGATCTTCTTTGTTTGGGACTTTCTCCCCATCGGCTTTCTGTTTCCTGTTCACTGGGGCACCTTCTAAGGAATGGTGCTCCTATTCCCGGTTATCGACCTTCGTTTCATACTATTTCACTTCCTTCAATATTTTTCTTCAGCGGGAATGCAGAGACAGACTCCCAATCTGAAGAACTAAAACAAAACTGTACAAATGCACAGGGTCATTTACTAGTGTGAAGATGTAAACGTGTATCAAATCTACATATGGCCAGTGCATGCACAAAACCCAAAGATTGCAAAAAAGCATGAACTGCATATGTGCAGCCATTCTATGGCTGGGGCTGCGCAGAGACCACCAAGACCCACTGGGAAATGTAGGTCCCGGCCTCCCATTTAAAGGTAAGTACCTTTTTTCTCTTTAGGATTCCTCAGTACTGGTATGGTGGCACAGTGGTTAGCACTGCTGCCTCACAGCGCTAGGGACATGGGATTAATTCTGGCCTCAGATCACTGTCTGTGTGGAGTCTCCTGGTGTCTGTGCGGGTTTCCTCCCTCAGTCGAAAGATGTGTAGGTTAGGTGGACTGGCCATGCTAAATTGCCCCTTAGTGTCAGAAGGATTAACAGGGTAAATATGTGGGGCTTTGGGGATAGGGCCCTGGGTGGGATTGTAGTCTGTGCAGGTTCGATGGGCTGAATGGCCTCCTTCTGCACTGTGGGGATTCTATTTCTATGATTCTACAGTCCATGAATTTCTCAGCACTTATTTACTCCTCTTGTTGAACCACAATAGTAACCAGGATATGAAGTTTAAAACTATTCTTTGACATCCATAACTCTTTACTTGTTTAAGATTATGAAATTCTGAACTGGGAACCTCTTGGCAAGGACTGATGAAAGTGGTTAACTTGTTATACCCAAAGTTGACTTGCTATAATTGTGCCACTTTCGACTCAACCTGTGCTTTTACCTGATCTCAGCACAAATAACAAGAAAGAACAGTTTGTAATTATGTGCCACTTTTCACTACAACCAATGAAGTTCTATTGAAATGAAATTACTATTGTAATGTCGCAAACACAAGAGTCAAACAGCTCACAAGGTTCTACAAACAGCAAGTGAATCATCCCAATTATTTCTACAGACGTATGCAGGAGGTAAAAATTGGGTTAAAAGGTTGCTCAGTGCAGTGATTGTCAACTGCACAGAAGCTGGATCAGGAGCCGAAAGATACAAAACAAAGCTAAGTGTATCATGGGAAGGGGCAAAAAGAGACAGAATGTTTGACATATTAAATTGGGACGACTGCCATTGTTTTTTGAGGATTGACTTATTGATCCCATATTGCTTTGTACTCTGCCACTTTTGCAAATGCTATGGAACATCACATATACTCAGAGTAGTTATGGTTGAAGGATAAGTTTAAATGTTCAAGTATCAGTGAACATGTGCCGCTTAAGTGGTGGGAATAGTACCCAAAATATATGTCAAGTCACTCAAAAAAGTGAATGATGGGTGTGGGATTGTGGTCGGTGCAGACTCGATGGGCTGAATGGCTCCTTCTGCACTGTAGGATTCTATAGATTCTATGGATTGACAATTATGAAAATAACCACTCAAAAAATGAAGAAAACTCTGACTTCCAAACAAGATCCTGCTGTAATAAAACTGTCACTTCTTCCTTCTGCCATATGTAATCACACTGGAATCAATAATAAACATTTGGGTTTAACTCTATCTGATGATGATTTTCTTTTATTCATCCACGGGACATGGGTGCCATTGGCTGGCCAGCATTTATTGCCCATCCCTAGTTGCCCTTGAGAAGGTGATGGTGAGCTGCCTTCTTGAAGCGCTGCAGTCCACAGTGCCATTGGGGGGGGGGGGGGGGGGGGGGGGGGGCGGAATTCCAGGATTTTGACCCAGCAACTGTGAAGGAACGGTGATATATTTCCAAGTCAGGATGATGAGTGGTTTGGAAGGGAACTTGCAGGATGTGGTGTTCCCATTTATTTGCTATCCTTGTCCTTTTAGATGCAAGTGGTCATGGGTTTGGAAGGTGCTGTCTAAGAACCTTTGGTGAATTGCTGCAGTGCATCTTGTAGATTGTACACATTGCTGCTTCTGAGCATCCATGGTGGAGGGATTGACTGTTTGTAGATGTGGTGCCAATCACATGGGCTGCTTTGTCCTGGATGGTGTCAAGCTCCTTGAGTGTTGTTGGAGCTGCACCCATCCAGGCAATTGGAGAGTATTTAATCACATTTCTGGCTTGTGCCTTGTAGATGGTGGATAGGCTCTGGGGAGTCAGGAGATGAGTTACTCACTCTAGTATTCCTAGCCCCAACCTGCTCTTGTAGCCACTGTGTTTATGTTGTAAGTCCAGTTGAGTTTCTGGTCAATGGTAACCCCAAGGATGTTGACAGTGGGATATTCAGTGATGGTTACGTCATTGAATGTTAAGAGGTGGTGGCAAGGGTGTCTCTTATTGGTGTTGGTAATTGCATGGCATTTTACTTGCCATGTGTCAGTCCAAGTCTGGATATTGTCCAGATCTTGTTGCGTTTGAACATGGACTGCTCCAGTATCTGAGGAGTCGCGAATAGTGCCAAACATTGTGCAATCATCGGCGAACATCCTTATGATGGAGGGAAGGTAATTGATAGAGCAGTTAAAGATTGTTGAGCCTAGGACAGTACCCTGAGGGACACCAGCAGAGATGCCCTGGAGCTGAGATGACTGACCGTCCACAACTACAACCATCTTCCTATGTACCAAGTATGAATCCAACCCGTGGAAATTTTCTCCCTGATACCCATTGATTCCAGTTTTGCTGGGGCTCCTTGATGCCACACTCGGATGAATGCGATCTTGGTGTCAAGGGCTGTCACTCTCACCTCTCCTCTGGAATTCAGCTCTTTGGTCCAAGGCTGTGATGGGGTCAGGAGCTGAGTGGCTCTGGTGAAACCCAAACTGAGCATCACTGAGCAGATTATTGCTGAGCAGGTGCTGCCTGCCAGCACTGTTGATGATCCCTTCCATCACTTTACTGATGATCGAGAGTAGACTGACTGGACAGTAATTAACCAGGTTGGATTTGTCCTGCTTTTTGTGTATAGGACATACCTGGGCAATTTTCCATGTTGCTGGGTAGATGTCAGTGTTGTAACTGTACTGGAAGAGCTTGGCTAGGGGAGCGACACGTTCTGGAGCACAAGTCTTCAGTACTATTGCCAGAATGTTATCAGGGCCCATTGCCTTTGCAGTATCCAGTGTCTCCAAGTGTTTCTTGATATCAAATGGAGAGAATCAAATTGGCTGAAGACTGACATTTGAGAGGAAGCCGAGATAGATCATGCACTCATTACCTCTGGCTGAAAATTGCTGCGAATGCTTCAACCTTATGTTTTGCACTGATGTGCTGGACCCCTCCATTATTAAGGATGGGGATATTTGTGGAGCCTCCTCCTCCAGTGAGTTGTTTAATTGTCCATCGCCATTCTCGACTGGATGTGGAAGGACTGCAAAGCTTTGATCCAATCCATTGGTTATAGAATCACTTCAATCTAAACTTGCTGTTTTTGCCATTTGGCACACAAGTAGTCCTTTACAGTAGCTTCACCAGTTGACATCTCATTTTCAGATATGCCTGGTGCTGCTCCTGGCAAGCCCTCCTGCACTCTCCATTGAACCAGGGTTGGTCCCCTGGCTTGTTGATAATGATTGATATGGGGGATATGCCAGGCCATGAGGCTGCAAATTGTGCTGGAGTACAATTCCAGTGCTGTTGATGGCCCACAGCGCCTCATGGATGCTGTTGTGGGTAATTATTTTAGGTGGCCTGATTAATTTAAAGACTAAATCTTTTCATTAAATATTTCATTTCACAAAGGCAAAAAAAGTTTATTCAATTAAATTCTTGAACTAGTTTGATTAAAACATTGACATGTTAGAATCAAAAACATTACAAATTAACAATATTCAGACAAACATACAATTAAGAAAGACAAATTTCATTTTGGCCAAAATGGGAGATCAATAGATCCACACAGCTAATGAGCTAGCAGGCTTTCACAGAAGATAGAACATAGAACATAGAACATAGAACATTACAGCGCAGAACAGGCCCTTCGGCCCATGATGTTGCGCCGACCAGTTACAAAAACAATGACCCACTAGCCTATACCAATCCCTTTTCGTCCATAAACCTATCCAGAGATCTCTTAAACGCCCCCAAACTAGACGCATTTACAACCGCAGCAGGCAGGGCATTCCAATCCCTCACCACCCGCTGGGTAAAGAACCTACCCCTGACATCCGTCCTGTAGCTACCCCCCCTTAATTTAAAGCCATGCCCCCTCGTGCTAGCCTTCTCCATCCGAGGAAAAAGGCTATCACTATCCACCCTATCTAAACCTCTAATCATCTTATATGTTTCAATAAGATCCCCTCTTAGCCGCCTTCTTTCCAACGAAAACAACCCTAAATCCCTCAGTCTCTCCTCATAGGACCTCCCCACCATACCAGGCAACATCCTAGTAAACCTCCTCTGCACCCTCTCCAACGCCTCCACATCCTTCTTGTAATGCGGGGACCAGAACTGCACACAGTACTCCAAGTGCGGCCGCACTAGAGTAGTGTACAGTTGCAACATTACACTGCAACTCCTAAATTCAATCCCCCTACCAATAAACGCCAAGACACCGTACGCCTTCTTAACAACCTTATCTACTTGATTCCCAACTTTCAGGGATCTATGTACACACACACCTAGATCCCTCTGTTCATCCACACTATTCAAAGTCCTCCCGTTAGCCCTATACTCGACACATCTGTTGCTCCTACCAAAGTGAATTACCTCACACTTCTCCGCATTAAATTCCATCCGCCACCTCTCGGCCCAGCTCTGCAACCTACTTAAGTCTCCCTGCAGACTATGACACCCTTCCTCACAATCTACCACACCTCCAATTTTGGTGTCATCAGCAAATTTACTAATCCACCCAACTATACCCTCATCCAGATCATTAATAAAAATTACAAACAACAGTGGCCCCAAAACAGATCCCTGAGGCACACCACTCGTAACTGTACTCCATGATGAATATTTACCATCCACCACCACCCTCTGTCTCCTATCTGATAGCCAATTCCTGATCCAACTTCCTAGATTACCCACAATCCCATACATCTGCATTTTCTGCAGAAGCCTACCATGGTGAACCTTATCGAACGCCTTACTAAAATCCATGTATACCACGTCAACTGCCTTGCCCCCATCCACCTCTTTGGTCACCTTCTCAAAAAACTCAATAAGATCTCTGATTTCATGCCAAAGAACAGAATTGGTTATAGTTTTCATTATCAGATTTTTCAGCCCAGCACTTAATTAACAGCACTTTCATTCATTCACTATTCTGTCAATCTAACAATGGCATATCCTTCAATTAATCATGTTTTGATACCTTCAAATATTGATCTGTCATTCGTCCATCTGTTTTACGGAAGGTGTCTCCCAAAAATGCTTTCTGATGATTCAGCATTTCTCTAACCAGTTTAAACCAGCTCTAATACCAAAAAACACCTTTATCTTTTGGTATTATCACCCGGCATAGATAGTTTATTTTGTTGCATAATTTGTGTCTGATTTGTGCTGATATCTTTCATGAATATAACTTTCATTTTACTGGCATGTTACAAATACATTTCTTAGAGACATTATTAAGCTGTTACTGAAATATTTTGTATTATTCTCAAACCACATATGCTGATGTTGGACATTTAAAATTAATCAGAATTCTCAACTACAATTCTCCCTGTTGGCCATATTGGCTAACAGCAATACAAGGCCAAAATTGTGTCAAAAAATTCTAACAATGTAATCTACCCTATCCTGCTTAAGTATTTCCTTTATAATCAATGTGATAATGCATATTTAACTGATTATTTATTAATGAAAAGTTCTTGTTTTAAAAAAAACCCTAGTGCATTCATTATCATAAGTTGAAGCATCTAAAGGAGTTGAAGTCATTGGTATTTCTTTCTTCTTTTCCTTGATCGATGCTACTCTTGCAACAGTCTGGCTTGTGGTTGAGCAACAACATTTAAGTAGCATTATGGTCGCAATAATCATCAGTTAAAAAAAAAGATATGTAGCTCTGATTAAATATTCTTTCCCAATATTCCGACCTATCCTGTTATCCATTTTCCCAGCGAGAATGGCTCTGGTTTTTCAAACTTCTTGACCTCTTTCCAAATATGAGTTACCAGATTGGTGTTATTCTCCAAAATATCTGATATGTAGGTGCAGTATTTCGATCCAAACTAAGTGCATGTTCTTCCTCTTGCTGCAAAAATGAAGTCCAACGTCATCCCATTCTGTAACACAACTGTACGCATTGCTACCACTTCATCACTGATTTGTGATAAAGCAGTAACCATGTCATTAGCTACCTTTCCAAGATAAGCAATATTTTCCAATTCCATTTTCAGTCTTACTTGTGAATATCCTGGCACCATTATTCCAAATAAATAGTCTATGCCCACTGCAGTATGTCGACATCTGGTAGTTTCCTCTGGTAATTGATCAAAGTGGTAAAATTGTGGAACTACGTATTCTAAATAACAAGCTCCTTTCCAACCTTTGCAGCCATGGGTAAGCTTTGTTTCCACAAATCCAATAAGTTGCATTAAGTGTTGGGTATACTGAATGTTGCACATGGGATCATCCTTCAGTGAGTTTAAGCAAATCTTGCTCCTGACATCAATGGTGTAGATTTAATTTATTAATCCCAATATCTATGCTTCCCTGATCACTTTGATGCATTAGATTTCTTGTTCCTCTAATCCTGTATCAATTAGAATCAAATTAAATGCTCGTTTGGCTGTATTGAAAACAATTGAGTGTCTATTCAAGTAAAAAATGCACACTTTCACACTTCTTTGTAAATCCCACTATCCTTCCTCTTGGTTTCCTGAACAATTGGGTTAATTGATCCTATATTATTAATTCCTCCCACCTTAAAGGGATTGCCTGCAAAGGAAACCTCTTCTCTGCATTAATTGGTAGATGAGTATGTACCCAACATTTAGGAAGATCAGCTGTTCTAGCATAAGTGTACACCAAATACAGATAAATGTTTCTGTTAAACTCCTGGTAACTACTTGCACTATACAAAATATACATATTATTACAAGATGTAATTTTTTTTATCATTTGTTATTACTCAATTTGTGTTTATGGCAATAACAGTAATGTACTTATTTTAAGCACGCTCTGCTTTTGTTCCTTGTTCAAAGATTGTTCGAGCTTGTTATTCACTGATGTTTTCTTTCTTCAATGGATGGTTGATTTTTTTTGCATACTTACTGTTCTGCAATTTTACACACAATGAGGCCCTAAGGCCAAACAATTAGAATCAATAATCATAAATTTAAACATTTTCTAGGGGACTGCTTTATGATACCATCTGATTAGACTAAAAAGTCTAAAACATTTTTATATAAATTTATCCAGATTCTTTTTCCTACTTAATCCTTTGGGTAAGGTTTTAGCTGTGTCCAGTGTCTCCATCTAGGACCATGTTTTTCATCAGCCAAAGCACATGTTTCTCCTGCAATGATTATTTCAAATGGCCCCTCCCGTCTAGTGCTTAATTCCTTTTTTTCAGTCATTAATTGTACCGATAACCTATATCCTGCAGTTGGTAAATTTAGATTTTCTTTCTCAGCTAATTTCATCCAATCTTTATATTGTTGTTGAATGACTACTTTTTAAAATAGGAATGTAATCAGGTTATTAAACCTCTCAAGATTGATAGACTGCTTCTTTTCCATTTATTAACTCCACTCCTCCTGTGATAACGTCTTCTGGGAGATACATTTCTCTACCCATCATCAGCTGAAATGGAGTTAATCCTGTTCCTCAAGATGGAGTGGCTCTTTGTCTTAATAGAATTGCAGGTAAAGCTTGCATCCAATTATTTTCTTCTTCTGCAATGGTTTCAGCCAAACTATTTTTCAATGTCCTGTTCATTCATTCTACCATTCCTGAGCTCTGTGGATGATATGGTAAATAAAATTGCTGTTTAATCCCAAACATACAACATGCTTCTCACAGCATTCTCCCAGAGAAGTGAGTTCCTTGATCCGAGTCTGATTGTAATGGTATTCTCCATTGTGATATTATTTCATTGGCTAATATCAAAGCCACAGTTTTGGCTGTAGCATCTTTACATGGGAGTTCTTCTACCCACTGAGCGAATTGATCAATAATCATTAACTTTTCCCTTTCTTCCTTAGTAAAAGCTGTGTAAAGTCCATTTGTAAGTTTTCTCTAGTCTCCATGTTAAAACTCTAATTAGAGCTATCAATTCTGCTACTTGTGCTGACTCTCCTGGAATTTGTTTTCCTGCAACTATTGTTCCTTCCTCATTTACTACTGCCCCTTCCTCGTTTACTATTGCCCATTCAGTACGTGGTGCACTATCTATGTATTTCTTGCATCCATCTACATACAGATTAATCACATCTCTCCCTGACAATGGTTCTTTTAATATGCCTTCACTAACTTCTTCGTTGACTTCAGATACACATTCATGCTCAGTTCCCAGTACTATGAGTCCCCCAGCTGGGTTATCTCTCACATCCTTACTGATTTCTACATGCTTATCCCCTGGCAAGAGATTAGCCTCCCATTTTGATCTCCTTCCATCTGATACTCCTTTCAGTCTTCAGCTTCTAACAATTGTACAATGCTGTGTGGACTATGAAGGATTATTCTTCCCATCAGTGTGATTGGTTCAGACACAGTTATGGCCCAAGAGGTGCAAGCTAATGCTTTTATGCATCTATGCATTCCTCTAGAAACTGAATCTAATTGTGCTGAATAATAACCTATTGGTCTCAATTTATATCCATGTTACTGGGTGACTATAGTTGTTTGTATTCCATCACTTTCTTGACAAAAAATGTGAAATGGTTTACTGAGATTTGGTAATCCTAATGCTGGAGCTTTAACTAAGGCTGATTTTATGTCAGTAAAAGCCTGTATTTCCTTGTCTTTCCAATCTATTGTTTTTCTCTACTAAGCCTTTCTCCGTTGATCGAATCTTGCAGTGGTTTTGCGAGTATTGCATAATCTTCCACAAAATTCCTACAATAATTGGAACAATCCTAACACTTGCCTCATTCCTTTCACTATGTGTGGTTGTGTAAAACCTTCTTTCAATCTTCCAGAATTATTTTTCTGCTTTGTGAAGCAATCAAAACATCATTTACATATTGTAGAATGGTGGTTCCTGCACATTTAATAGGCTCGATTATTTGTGCCATTATGTTTGTGAAAAATGGTTGGACTATTGTGAAACTTTTGTGATAGACGGGTCCAAGTGTATTGTTGATTTCCCGCTGTGAAGACAAATTTGTACTGACACTCTTTTGCTATTGAAATAGGCCAAAATCCATTGGCCGCGTCTAATACAATAAAAATCACTTGATCTATCCCAATTGTGTTTAGATTGCTGGCTGGATTTACAACTATTGAGTGTGCCCATGTTGCATATTTGTTTAGAAATGTGTAATCCACAATTAACCTATAACTTCCATCTGTTTCTTTTTAATTGGCCATATAAGTGAATTAGTAGAAGACACTGTCTTTGTCAGTACTCCTTGTTTTCCCAATTGTGTGATAATGCATTTAACAGCTTCAACTTCTCCCTGAATCTTTTCTAGTGGGACATTTAAACTTTCACAATCTTGTTTATTTCTAGCTCAAATTCAAGGGCATTGTGCAGCCATTTTTATCCAGATTGATCCCTTTTCCCGATCTGTTTGAAATGCTGCTACCTTCGAAATGCTACAACGTTTCCTTTTTCCCTATTTATTGTGTTTGAATATATAGTGCCATCTGATGTTTCCTGTTCTGACATCAATTATCACTCCTAACTAGATAGTAACTCTATCCCCAGAAAGCTTCCTTTTTTATTTTTTCACATTCAGATTTGAACTTTTTTTTTAATTATTGGTATACAGAGCAGTGTGGCTTTAACTCCCCCAGCAACTCCATGTTACTCTATTGTTTGATCAGTGGTTAGTAAATTCAAGTCTGTTGGTGATATAGTTTTTCTAGCATCAATTAACTTAATACAATTCTGTCCTTCTAGCACTGTCTCTACATACATCCCGAAATCCATATCACCATCAGACTCTTGGGGATCCAATTGTCATTTTGCACTTAACAATTTATGAAGTTTCTCCATTGTAAAACTGATTTCTATAACATAATAAAATCGTTGAAACAGAAATCAAACCTTTCAATTTGATTCCAGGTAGTAATTTATTTTGATTATTCATTCTTCAATTCAAATACCATCATTGTAGTAGCTTGCTTGAACACATAAGAACATAAGAACATAAGAAATAGGAGCAGGAGTAGGCCATCTGGCCCTTCGATCCTGCCCCGCCATTCAATAAGATCATGGCTGATCTGTCGTGGCTCAGTTCCACATTCCCGCCCTCTCCCCATAACCTTTAATCCCCTCTCTTATCAGAAACCCATCAACCTGTGTCTTAAGAATATTTAGCGAGGTAGCCTCCACCACTTCAATGGGCAGAGAATTCCAGAGATTCACCACCCTTTGAGTGAAGAAGTTCTTCCTCAACTCCGTTCTAAACCGCCCCCCCTTTATCTTGAGGCTGTGCCCCCTAGTCCTACTGTCCTTTCTGAGCGGGAAGAGTCTCTCCACCTCTATCCTATCCATCCCATTCATCATCTTATACGTCTCAATGAGATCTCCCCTCATTCTTCTAAACTCTGACGAGTACAAGCCTAGTTTATTCAGCCTCTCCTCATAGCTCAACCCCCTCAACTCCGGCATCAGCCTAGTAAACCTCCTCTGCACTCCCTCCAAGGCCAAAATATCCTTGCGTAACTATGGCGCCCAAAACTGCACACAGTACTCCAGTTGCGGCCTCACCAATGCCCTTTATAGCCGCAGCAAGACCTCCCTACTTTTATATTCAATCCCCCTCGCTATGAAGGCCAGCATCCCATTCGCCTTCCTGACCACCTGCTGCATCTGCAAGCTGGGTTTTTGCGACTCATGCACAAGGACCCCGAGGTCCCTCTGCACCGTCGCCTGCTGCAGTTTTTCTCCACGTAAGTAATAATCCTTCCTACCATTATTCCTACCAAAGTGGACCACCTCGCACTTGCCAACATTAAATTCCATTTGCCAGTTCCTGGCCCATTCGCCAAGCCTATCTAGATCCTTCTGCAGACTCTCCACACCCTCCGCACAATTTGCCGTTCCTCCGATCTTGGTGTCATCAGCAAATTTCGACACCATACACTCGGTTCCCTCCTCCAGATCATCTATATAAATGGTAAATAGCTGAGGCCCCAGCACCGACCCCTGAGGCACTCCACTAGTCACCAACCGCCAATCCGAATAGCACCCATTGACCCCCACTCTTTGCCTCCTATTTGACAACCAATCCTCTATCCACGCTAACACCCTACCCCCAACTCCATGCCCCCTGACCTTCTGCAATAACCTCTTGTGAGGTACCTTGTCAAACACCTTCTGAAAATCAAGAAAGACCACATCCACCGGCTCTCCTCTATCCACCGCCCTAGACACATCCTCATAGAACTCCAGTAAATTTGTCAAACACGACTTCCCCTTAACGAAACCGTGCTGCGTCTGCTCTATCAAGCAATTCCCCTCAAGATGCCTCGCTATCTCCTCCTTGATGACGGATTCTAACATTTTACCTACAACAGACGTTAAACTAACCGGCCTATAATTCCCCGCCTTTTGCCTGGCACCCTTCTTAAACAACGGCGTAACATTAGCCGTTTTCCAATCTTCCGGCACTTCCCTGGCATCCAGCAACGTCTGGAAAATAACCACCAAGGCATCCATTATCACCTCCGCCATTTCTTTCAGAACTCTCGGATGCATTCCATCCGGTCCTGGGGACTTGTCCACAATCAGCCCCTCCAGTCTGTCGAGCACCGCCTCTCTAGTAACAGTAATGTCATCGAGACGCTCCAGTCCTACCACCTTTCCATCTCTAACACCCGGCAAATTATTCACGTCCTCCTCCGTGAAGACCGAAACAAAAAAGTTATTCAAGACCTCAGCCATTTCCCCATCCCCTACCACTAAGTCCCCTTTCTCATCCTCTAAGGGTCCAACGTTCACCCTAGCCAGCCTCTTCCTTTTTATATACTTATAAAAACTCTTGCTATCCTTTTTTATATTAAGCATTAGCGCAGCTTCATAGTGTCTCCTACCCTTCTTTATCAATTTCTTTGTCAATCTTTGTTGACATTTAAACCTCTCCCAATCCTCTTCTCGCGCACTACTCTTAGCTACTCTAAATGCCTCCGCTTTTAATTTAACACTTTCCTTTACCTCCTTCGTTATCCACGGCTTATTACCTCTCCTCCTACGGTCCTTTTTGACCATCGGAATAAATTTCTGCTGAGCACCAAGAAAGATCTCCTTAAAGATCCTCCACTGCTCCTCAGCAGACCTACCTTCCAACGCGCTCCCCCAGTCCACATTCGCCAATTCCTCTCTCATCCTACCGTACTCCCCTCTATTCAAACAAATGACACGTGTCCGGGAACCCACTTTGTCCTCCTCCATCTGCACCAGAAACTCCACCATACAATGATCACTCTCCCCAAGAGGATCCTTCACCGCAAGATCCCTAATTCTACCAGCCTCATTACATAGCACCAGATCCAAGATAGCTCGCTCCCTCGTCGGCTCCAACACACACTGTTCGAGGAAACTATCCCGTCAGCATTCCAAGAACTCTTCCTCGAGCCCACCGCGTCCAACATGGGTCGACCAATCAATATGCAGATTGAAATCCCCCATAACTACAGCCGTCCCATTCCTGCACGCCGCACTTATTTTCGCGTTAACAGCCCGCCCCACCTCCAGATCATTATTCGGGGGCCTATAGACGACACCCACCAGCGTCTTCCTCCCTTTGCTGTTCCTAATCTCTACCCACAACGATTCCACTTTCTGCTCTTTGGCTCCAATATCATCCCTTGCTACCACCCTGATGCTATCCTTAATCAGCAGAGCTACGCCCCCCCTTTTTCCCTCCCGCCTATCCTTCCTAAACACTTGATACCCCTGGACATTCAGCTCCCAGTCCCTGTCACCTTGCAGCCACGTCTCTGTAATGGCCACCAGATCATATCCATTTGTGCCGATCTGCGCCACCAGCTCATCCACTTTATTACGAATGCTTCGCTCTTCCTATGTTAGTGATATGGGCTTTCTAATGTCTATTAATCACCCTGTTTACCTCCTTCAATGTTTATTTATTCTGTTGAATTAAGTCTCTTTTGAGCCCATTTCATATCTGTTGTGATTTTCAACTTTCACATATTTAAAATTTATACCTAAATGTACTCTGCGTTTTGGACTACTTATCTCATTCTCATGATTAGTTTGCTGATTTTAAACTTCCACTCCTCACAATCTAATCAAAATGCTGTTAGATCACTGCCATTGTTGAACAGTCCTAATTTAGTTAGCGCTGTTATCACAAAATGTCCAATAGGGGCAAATGTAAACTTCACACTTCCCCATCCATTCTATTTTGTGTATTTTCCACTAGACATTCTCCCCCTCTCCTATTATTTTTTGATTTAGATTAAGAATTCATATTAATTACTGCAAATTTTGAAACACAAAGATTCATCCTGTGTAGGACTGAATGGATTAACTTTCTGCTTGTCTCAAACCTGACTTGTTTACAGAAATCTTTGGCAATACATAGTTTTTACACAGAAAGCATTTTTTGACCTTGGAACTTTCTAAACTCATTTTTTTTGAAAAAGACTTCTTTTTAGTTATAATCTTTTTACAAGTTCTGCATTTTTAAATTACCATTTAACTCTTATTTCTCTTTTTCTTTAAGTTATAGCTTCTATATTTTATAACTTATCCATCTTTTGACTACCATTTAATTGTCCAGTATTTTTGAATGGTCTGTTTTTATTAGTAAGAGCGTGGCATTGTTGCACCGCTGTCTCAGCGAAACTAATTCTCTTTATCTTAGTTTCCTTTTTTTCGCCCCCTTCATTATATAATCAGCGTGTCCTTGCTGAACCTGCTGTATGTGAGTAAGTTGCTACCCCGACCTATACTTTTGCACCAATACTTTTAAAACTCTATATAATTAGCACGTCCTTGCAGAATCTACTGTATGTGGACAAGTTGCTATCCTGATCCACACTTCTGTGTCAATTTTAGTTTTTTTTTGCCTTTTTGACCCACAAGAGGTCCGGATGGCTAACAGATCCAGTGATTCAGAGTGCTTCCCTCTCTACTAAAAAAGGTGAGCAATATAAAGTATGTACTCACCATTCTAGGGGAAGTGTTCACTCGACCGTCAGCTCCAAGATCATCATGTATCTTCTAGGTGGCCTGATTAATTCAAAGACTAAATCTTTTCATTACACATTTAATTTCACAAAGGCAGAAGAAAGTTTATTCGGTTCAATGAAATTCTTAAGCTAGTTTTATTAAAACGTTGGTATGTTAGAATCAAAAACATTACAAATTAACAATATTCAGACAAACGTACAATTAAGACAAGACAAATCTCATTTTGGCCAAAATGGGAGATCAGTAGTTCCACCTACACAGCTAATGAGCTAGCAGGCTTTCACAAAAGATCTCCAATTTCATGCCAAAGGGTAGAATTGGTTATAGTTTTCGTTATCAGATTTTTCAGCCCAGCACTTAATTAACAGCATGTCCTTCAATTAATCATATTTTGATACCTTCAAATATTGATCTGTCATTCGTCTGTCTGTTTTACAGTAGGTCTCTCCCAAAAATGCCTTCTTATGATTCAGCATTTCTCTAACCAGTTTAAACCAACTCTAATACCAAAAAACACCTTTATTTGGCCTGGTAATTTACTTTGTTGCATAATTTGTATCTGGCTTGTGCTGATATCTTTCATGAATATATCTTTCATTTTACTGGCATGTTACAAGTACATTTCTAAGATGTTACCTAACATCTTAGGTGTCATCTTACCTAAGATTTTAAGTAACATCTTAATAACATTATTAAGATGTTACCTAAATATTTTGTATTATTCTCAAACCACATATTGAAACATTAGCTGATAATTATCCACATATTGGGTATTTAGAATTAATCAAAATTCTCAACTACAGATGCCCAGTCTTGAGTTGTTAGATTGGTTTGAAGTCTGGCCCATTTAGCATGGTGATAGTGCCACACAACACAATGGAGGTTATTCTCAATGTGAAGATGGGACTTTGTCTTCACAAGGACTGTGTGGTGGTCCCTCTTAGCGATACTGTCATGGACAGATGCATCTGCAGCTGGCAGATTGATAAGGATGAGGTCAAGTATGTTATTTCCTCTTATTGGTTCCTTCACCGCCTGCTGCAGACCCAGCCTTGCAGTTATATTCTTTAAGACCCGTAGTTAGAGGGATTAGGGGGTAAATATGGATAAGGAGTTAGGGCCTGGATGAGATTGTGGTCAGTGCAGACTCAATAGGCCAAATGGTCTCTTTCTGCACTGTAGGGTTTCTATGATTCTATGACCCGACCAGCTCAATCAGTAGTGCTGCTGGCGAGCTATCTTGGGATAGCGACCATTGAAATCCCTCATCCAGAGTATATTTTGTGCCCTTACCATCCTCAGTGCTTCCTCCAAATGTTGTTCAACATGAAGGATTGCTCATTCATCAGCTGAAGGAGGATGGTACATGGTAACCAGCAAGAGGTTTCCTTGCCCATGTTTAACCTGAAGCCAGGGACTTCATAGGGTCCAGAGTCAATGTTAAGGACTCCCAGGGCAACTCCCTCCCAACTGTATACCACTGTGCTTCCACCTCTTCTGGGACTGTCTGCTAGTGGGACAGGACATATCCAGGGATGGTTATGGTGGTGTCTGGGTGTTATCTGTAAGGTATGATTCTGTGAGAATGACTATGTCAGGCTGTTGCTTGACTAGTCCATGAGACATTTCTCCCAATTTGGCACTAGCCCCCAAAGTAAGGGGGACTTTGCAGGGTCGACAGGGCTGTTTGTTTTGCTGTTGTCTTTTCCAATGTCTAGGTCGATGCCAGGTGGTCCATCTGGTTTCATTTCTTTGCTGAGACTTTGTAGCGATTGGTACAACTGAGTGGCTTGGTGGGCCATTTTGGAAGGCAGATGAGAGTCAACCACATTGCTGTGACTCTGGAGTCACATGTAGGCCAGACTAGGTAAGGATGGCAGATTTCCTTCCCTAAAGGACATCAATGAACCTGATGAGTTTTCCTGACAATCGACAATGGTTTCATGGTCATCTTAGTTCCAGATATTTTTTACTGAATTCTAAGTCCACCATCTGCCATGGTGGGATTCCAACCCGGGTCCCCAAATCATTATCTGGGTTTCTGGATTAATAGTCGAGCGATAATACCACTAGGCCATTACTTAATGAATATAATGAATAGATCTTACAGCTTTTGGTGTGATGCACAACTGCTGACATTTCTATGTGTTTCTCATGTACAAAGGACACTTTATAGGGCATTGGACAATAAGCAGATACCAAACAGAAGGAAGTAAAAAAAATGGATTAAAAGTTCTGGTAAAATGTCACAAACCTGAAACAGTAACACTGCTTCTCTCCCTATGGATACTGCCAGATCTGGTCAGTGTTTCTGGCACTTACTGGTTTTGTTAAAGAAAAGTGGAGGGGTGGGGATTGGCAAAGGGGGGTTTGCCAGAGGAGGGAAATAACTTGGTAGAAGAAAGTGATTGTTATTAGCCTTTTGAAAGGCAGTGAAAATGTGACAAGAGAAAAGGGCTGAAAGACAGTTCCTGAGGGTTAGGAAATAATGGTATATTCTACTAATGGAGCAGAGGATGGAGCACATTCATAGCAATATGGTAACTGATATTACATAGAGCCTAAAATTCATGAGAAAGAACATTAGGCATGGTGTAAACAGCCTTTCAATACTGACAGAGACCAATCTCATCCCAGCCACGTTACATTTCAAAGGATGTTGAGTGGACTGGCTTTGTTCTGTCCCAAATGCACAGTTCAAATGGTGTGGAACTATTGAATAAAGATGGTCTCACATCAATCACTTTAATGTACTGTGAAATCAAAATCAGAAATAAAAACAGAGATACTGGAGATCCAAAACAAAAACAAAAAAATGATGGACACTCAGCAGATCAGACAGTGACTAGAGAGAACAGAGATGACTTCTTGGATATGGACCTTTGTCAAACCTGTCTCAGCAAAGGATGTACACCCAAAACATTAAATTATCTGTTCCGTTCACAGCCATTACTGACCTCCTGAGGCCAGGCTGCATTTACTGTTTTTTTTCCCCCAAACTATGTTGCCATTTCCACACAAAAGCACTACTTCACATTGAAGTGAAGGTGGCATATAATTGCCTGAGGCAACATGCTGGCAGTTTACTAGACACTGCTGCCGTCCTTACTTATTATTGATCTCGGGCTGAAAACTAAGACAATTGGCAATATAGAAAGTGTGACTTTCCAGCAGTCTTCACAGAGGATGCAGCAAAGGTTACTCACATCACCTGAAACGTTATTAAGTTTTATGTTGTTGAGGTTAGGGAAGTTGAGGCACTATTACAGTAAGTGCATTCTCAAGCTATGACTGCAGATAATAGAGCAGTTACATGGTCTTAGTCCTTGCTGGCCCAGATTTTACATTAACAATCATAGTGAAGTTAACATTATTGCTGTTATAATGAAGTTACTGGACAGAAAATTCCAGAGTACACATTAGGCATAATTTTATTCTCTCCCAAAAGCAGGTTCTGAGGCATGGAGGAAGCATAACTTTGAATGGACGGGATTTCCCCCCCGGAACCCACCCGTCCAAACCCAAACACAATCTCATACTTGGACGGGCAGGGCCTCGAGCGTGAAATCCACCCATTCACTTGTTAAGGGCCTTAAGTGGGGGTTGATGGGTTTTAATAGGCAAGGGAATTAAGGGTTATGGGGAGAAGGTGGGAAAGTGGAACTGAGCCACTTCAGATCAGCCATGATCTTATTGAATGGCGGGGCAGGCTCGGAGGGCTAGATGGCCTACTCCTGCTCCTATTTCTTATGTTCTTATGTTCTTATGTCAAGTGGCCACTTACTGGCCTTATCCCACTCGGCCTCAATTTCGAGCCTGGCGGGCGTGGGTGCGGGGAGGGTGGGAAAGTGACATTTTCGCTTTTCCTCCATCTTGGGTGGGAAAGAAGGGTATCTCCGCTCCCACCCGCCCATCCCACCCCCCTCTCCCCATCCTACCCCCCAACTTTGCTATCACTTTGCAAATGGCGGTGGGACTTAGAGTCAACAGCTTCACGTTAGGTGCTGGCTCTTGGGATGGCGAATGCCAATTGCTCACCATAATTCTACCCATAAATGCAATGTTGCAACTGGGTAAGGGTTGGTGCATGAACTCTCCCTTTTTTCCCACTCCTTAGTTGATCGTAACAGGGTTTTTGAAATCTATAGGATAAATATGCCAATGAATAGTTGCTGTGTTTATAATAATCTTATCACGGTTGGTCTTCCATCATCAATACCCTTTATTTATACAGTGAATAGAGCATTGCTGCAGGAATTGGCTCCCTGCTCAGTCCTCTCAGCCCATCCTGTGTACAGAGGATGTATCTCCTAGCCTCCACTTCACCAAGCAGGACACCCAGGGAGGCAAGGAATGTTGGGAAAGCTCCAGTTGCATAATTAATGAGGCCTGGGTCGCAAGATATCGTGTGAATTTCCAGCAGCATCCACAGTGGGAAATGTATCTCCATCTCCATCCCTTCCACCCTATGGGTGGAATTTTCCAGGATTTTTTTTCCAAGTGCTGGCTCAGGCGAATAAAGCAACGTACTGCAAGTCAGCTGCACAGCTGACTATTCTCCCCAGATTCTCCAGCACTCATTGATCATCATTTGATTTCTAATTCCAGATTTTATTGATTTCAAACTTCATCAGTTGAACCCAAGTCCCCAGAGCATTACCTGAGGCCTCTGGATTACTAGCCCAGTGACATTACCATCACACCACCACTTCAGGATGTGTGATGATAAGCTACATTCAACATATGTGAACCTTCTATTAGTAGTGGCTGTGTCAAATTATCAGCACTAATCAGCAGAAAAATCTCCTGAGTCCGTCATTAATCACTACCCTCAAGTGTCACACATCATTAAAGTCAGTTTATCAATCACATCAGACTTGAAGAAACATTGCTGCCTGTTTAATATTGATTATATCACAAATGCACATATACTTAAAAACAGCAAGGCATGCAAAATTTTCCCAGTTGTTTGTTACATTCATTCATCTCCAGCAATTTGACAACAGAGTTGGAAGATTGCTTACATAAGCCTTTTTACATCTTAAGTACTTTTCTCAACAAATTGCCACATATTCAAGTATATTTAGCATTTCTTAGACTGCTTTGAGTTCAGTTTCTCTTGATCTGTTTTGGATTGAAATGAATTTTTAATCTCATTCTAATTTCTCCCAAACGGTCTAGTGTAACAAAGTGACACTGGTTTTCTTGTGCCAAGTATGTTGGTGCAGCAATTGGAAGTTAATCATAGATAGGCACTAACCTAATACTTAGGGCAGCAATACAGCGTATGCAAGAATCAGTGATCTCAGAAAGTAGTTTAATCAGTCAGACGTTTTAAGTATATGTTAGTGGTGCAGAGATATTCTTATTCAGTAGAATGTGAGCTTTTTTATCTGAAGTATGAGTGGAGACGTTTAGGTATCCCACGCACATGTACCATTTAACAATTGTCTGCAAGTTCCAAAGATTGCTGCAAGTGACTGATTTAAATCCCAGGGTCAAAGGCAACCCAAATGTTTGATAACCACTGCAAATCAGATAAATTGCAAGAGCTCAGAACAGTCCAGCCACAATGGGTTTTTCCAGTCCAGAAGAACTCATTGGTTTGAAAGGGATACCATTTTCACTAAACAGTCTTTGATAAGCCTTTTTGTAATTCTTTAATGACACATTGGTATAATTTGAAAGACTGATTAGGATGCTTATAACACATAGGCCAGCATTTTATGGGGCAGCTGGAAAGTTGATGACAGTCTCACCTCGGCTGTTTCTGGGAGCCCCAATTAAATTTTATATCCATCAAGCAAATAAGAGCCTGATCCTGGTGTTGGAGTCCCAGCCCTTTCAGGAACACAATACAATTCCAAGGAAATGCTGGGCAATTGGAGGACTGGTAATTCTGCTGTCTCAGCAGCGCCACCCAGCCTGGAGTAGCAGCACTGACACTTGCTAGAACCAAGGTAAGTGAAATCAGGGTCACCAGAGCTAGTCAGAAGGTCCAGAAAGTGGGAGGAATGGTGTTTGGTGAGGGCAGGTGTGTGGAGTAGAGGGATCCTTCCTACCAGGAGCAACCCTTGCCACTGAGATGGCCCTGTGTGAGCCACAATGTGCCCAACTAGGAGAACTACCAGGGAATATCTAGCAGTCTCTACATGCAGTGGAAGTTTG
The DNA here is from genome assembly GCF_965287045.1 of Carcharhinus amblyrhynchos. NCBI lineage: Eukaryota > Metazoa > Chordata > Chondrichthyes > Carcharhiniformes > Carcharhinidae > Carcharhinus > Carcharhinus amblyrhynchos. Next base: position 80,986,326 of record NC_137328.1, read on the forward strand.
AAAAATTGGGAAAGGGCACTTAATGGGCCACTTATGGGCTTCAATTAGCTTCTCCACCTTTTTACCAATGGTAAGATGTCAGCAACAGTGGAAGGTGATGAGCACACCATCCTCAGCCCACCCAAATCCCAGCACATTGTCTGAGATCTTGTAAAATCATGGCCATAGTTTGTATAAGTTGCTTTTAAGAATAAAATAATATTAACACTTTCTTTCCCCAAAGAAAATAGGATTAGAAGGTATTTTAGAAGACTACTTCTTAAAATTAAAGCCCTCTTTTATCCCTGTGTAATTACTTCCTTCAGAAATTAATGTTGAAGCCAAATGGATACCAAACCAGGACTAAAGCTCAGCCTCCCCAGCCCCAACACCATGGTCAAAGTCAATATGGCTTTGAACTTCTTCACTTCTCCTTACAAGAATCCACTGCCCTCCTTGTGGCACATCAAACATGGCAGCACACCACTGCATGTCGTTTGTTACTAAAGTCCTCTTTTCCAGAGCTGATAGCGCATTAATTTCACAACATACACAGCCTTATTGGGACAGGGGATATTGGGTTTCGCTGCTATTGCTGGATTTGCTTAGGCACAGAGAATCATTGATTGTACCCATGTGGCTATCAGGACACCGATGTGCAGATTAGGTGAATTGACCATGATAAATAGACCCCTAATGTCAGGGGGATTAGCGGGGTAAATGCATTGGGTTATGGGGATAGGGCTTGGGATTGTTGCCAGTACCAGCTCAATGGGCTGAATGGCCTCCTTCTGCACATAGAATTCTATGATCCAAAGTCCATCAAATTCATCAATAGGAAGGGATTTACTCCCACAATATCTAACTGATCTGAGAGCACAAGTACTATGCAGTGGTAATACTGGTACTGTGGCTGAAACAATAGTGCTCTCCCTCAGGGCAGCCAGTAGACTCAGTGATGGCTGCATTGGGTAGCTAAATGACTTCCACACTTTTTCCACCTCCATTCCTTCCTGTAATGGTTCTAATGAGCAGGAAACCCATCTCCATATCTATTAAGTGTTTCCCCATATCAAAATCTTAACTATAATCCATTTCCCCTGGAGATGGATTTCTGATAAAAGCTCGGCTCCTATCTTCCACTTCCATGGCGAAAATCCAGCCCAAACTCTGTGAGGCAACACAGTGACACAGTGGTTAGTACTGCTGCCTCATAATGCTAGGGACCCCAGTTCAATTCCTGGCTTGAGTGACTGCGTGGAGTCTGTATGTTCTCCCTGTGTCTGCGTAGGTTACCTCCGGGTGCTCCAGTTTTCTCCCACAGTCCAAAAGACGTACGGGTTAGGAGCATTGGCCATGCTAAATTCTCCCTCAGTGTACCCAAACAGGCTCCAAAGTGTAGCAACTAGGGGATTTTCACAGTAACTTCATTGCAGTGTTATTCTAAGCCTACTTATGGCACCAATGAAAAAGAAGAAGGATAGGGTGGGTGACAGGACAGGTTCAATGACAAAAAGGAAAATGGTACTCGACTGAAGGGCATATTGTGGGACAAGAATTATAAAATGTGTCTGTGGGTGATGTAAATGGGAACAACAGAATCATTATGAACAACTGTCGTTCTAAACTTAAAACAAAAAAAACTAGTAAAATCCAAGCTAATTTGTATATGTTGTTGTTGAGAACAAAATGATATTGACACATTCTTTCCCCAAAGAAAATACGTTTAGAAGGTGGTTTATCGGAGCAGAGACCATGACCTGGAATTGTTGAACTTAACGTTGAGTTCAGAAGGCTGTCAAGTGCAACATCAGAAGGTGAAGTGCTGTTCCGAGAGTTTATGTTGAACTTCATTGAAACAGTGTAAGTGACAGTGTAACAATGCTCAGTGTGTGAAATTGAGAATCAAAATAACAGGTGGCCAGATGGCCAGGGTCAGACATTTTAACAGAATAGAGGTGTTCTGCAGTTAATCTCCCCAATATAGAAACAACCACATTGGGAGCAGTGAATACAGTTTGTGTAATTGTAAGAAGTACTGGTAAATCACTTCCTCACCTGCGAGGAGTCTTTGGAACCAGGATTGTGAGAAGGGAGGAGATAAAATGGCAGATATTGCATCTCTATGTTTGCTTGGGAAGGTGCAGTGGAAAAGGAATGGGCCCTCAGGGTGTTTGAGGAGCAGCCCGGAGTGCCGAGAAGGGAACAATCCCTTTGGAATGCTGAAAGGGGAGAGGAAGATGTTTGTTGGGTGCCTCACAATGGAGCTGACAGGAATGGCGATGTGTTGAAATTGGAGATTGATGTGGTACAAGGTGACGGCAAGGGGAACCAATGATTTGCCTGAGGTGGATGGTGAAGGGCCAAGAGCAGTTGTGCAGAAAATGAAAAGTACATGGTTGAGAGCACTGACAACCACTGTGGAAGGGGAACCATCGGCTGAGGAAAATGGAACGCATATTAAATGGATGGCATGGAAGGTGCAGCATTAGAATAAATGTGGCCGAGAGGAAGAAACTGGAATGGCCCCAAAGGCATCAAAGTTAGAAAGATGGGAGTGGTTCAGTGTATGAACTACTATAAAAGGGTGTCTGGAAGATGTATGGAGGACCATGGATTTTAGGCATTTGAGAGTGCAATTTTATATAATTTGGTGAAGCGTTTATTAAGCATGAAAGAAGAGGCAGCAATAAAAAAGGTAAAGGATGTTGACAGTACCAAAAAAAACACAGGGAAAGTTCTAAGGTGATCTTCTCTGATTGAGAGCTGGGGAACAGTGGCCATGTACAATGGCAAATCAAGAGGCTGGTATGTTGGGTAGGAGAATGTATCCATAGAGACAGAGTTTAAAGGAGGATAGCAGGGCATCAAAAACAGAGGTGAGAGGCCAAGGTGAGTTGAAATGTAGATTGAAATCTCTGAATATACTCAATGTAAAAGCCAGGGGAAGAAACAAATGAGCATATCTCCAGTTAATGAAGCTTTTTGCACAATTTAGTAGTTCATTTCTCTATTCAAACATTAAAAATCATTTTTCCCTACCGTCACATAGTTGGTGTCCCAGCCTACCTCTGACAGAGAAGGTGGTATAGTCCAAAACCTGCATGAAACCAGCACAGACAACTCAGAAGTAACAGTCGGAATTCTCCAATGTCGAGCACTCAGCTGAATTTCCATTCACCACAGCGGGACTGGAGCATCCTGACCATGGGCAAGATCAGAGAATTCCGGCCAATGTCGCAGATTTCGGCGCAGAGTTCTCAACTGCAGTGTGCATTAAGGCAATCACAAAGAACTGTGGATGCTCAGTCAGTATTCAAGACAGGAGTCACTAGATTTTTCGCTACAAAGCGGATTAAGAGATATGGGGATAGTGCAGAAAAGTGGAGTACAAGTTCAGCCATGACCTTGTTGAATGGTGGAACAGCCTTTGCCAGTTCCAGCTTCTTATGTTCTAGCCCTAAATACTGGACACACCAACTACTTCTGACTCAAGGCAGTATCCTGTGTCAGGATATACAATACATTGAGAAATGGCTGGCTTGCAAGAATATTTACTGGTTGTAAGCTGGCCCCTCCAAAGCCTGTGGCAATGATTCTCTGGCCCTTCATACAAATGTGCAGCAAAGGCAGCCTGCCATTGGCTGGCAGTGAGAATATTCCAGTCCCTCTGCTGTTAACAGGTTTTCCCATTGCTCACACCCTCTGCCACAGGGGGAACCCACAGCGGGAAGTTGTTTTCAGCAGGATCAAAGGAGCTCACTGGCGGTAATGGCCAGAAAACCTTGGCCAAGGGAAGGATTGCTCATTCTCAGGACATGTGTGGTGTTGTATTCAGAGTAAGAGAGATGTGAAGAAGAGTAAAGGCATTACTGTTTCTCCAGCACTACAGCCAGGTTCTGGGATTCACTTTTTTGTTGCTGATTGGGTCAGCCACCTCACCATGAATTTTAACCTTTGATAGGCCACCTATCTACTCTCTGAGAGAAACAGGATCCGTTTCCCAGCCTTGATTGTTTTTTCGATAAGGACCTCAGGGTGTTGCGGCAATCGACATTGTGTCTAGTGTTCCACAGCTGCATACATCAGCGATGACAATGCCAGCGATATAAGTTGGCTTTAAGAAGTGGCAAGCCCAAAAGATTTCACAACCACCCTACTGCCAACCAATTTCTCTAACTTAGATGAACCCCAATTAGCATCACTTTCCCACCCATTTCTACACCTGATGTTAAAATTGATCCCAATGAGAGTTGTGCACTTAGTTAATCTTTCCTGGATTTACAACAATCAGAGTGCTTAACAAGTAGCTGAATGAGCCTATATTTACTGTTTACACTTAACTGTACCACGTCAATGTTATCATTAAAGCCCCTTATTTCACTGTTTTCACTGGGAAAGATAATCAACTCAAGGCCTGAACAATGAACAGCAATCAGTTAAAATTCAGCCTCCATCTTGCTATTGACACCTCGAATTTTCCAGTTGTTCACGCCAGTGGATTTTCCAGCCCTGCCGATGGCATACCCCTGTCATGAGTTCCCCCAGAGTGAGAAGTACATCCAACAGGGAAACCCATTGACAATGGTTGGACAAAAAGATCCCCTCGCCAACCAATGGTGGGCTGTCTCTGCGGCGAGTTGCTTGGGAAAATCCCAGCCCTCATGTTTTAAGCAAGGCAGTAAATTGCATTATCGATTAGGCTGAAGCAGGAGGAAGACTACCTAAAATAATCAAATTAGGGTCCAATGTCAATTGTGGGGTTCAATCCAACAGAAAACTATAATCTCCCACACCACCCCCATAACCACTGTGCTCAAACACCCACCCCCATCCAGGACTACCTCCACCCCCACCACCACTAACCCCCTCACACCCGCCCCCACCCCACCACATCCAAAGTGCCAGCTGTCTATGGAACTGAACAATTTTCCACCTTTCCAAGAATGGACAGCTAGACTCGGGGACCATTTGTTGCTCATGGCTTGCCAGAAGAAAGTATGTGAGTCCCAATATAGTTGCGATATGTTTTCTGTTCTTGAACCTTAGCAGTACACCCACAGTGCTGGTGGAGGATGGGGAAATGGGGTGGGGAGGGGGTGGTGGAGGTAGGAGAGTTCCAGGATTTTGATCCAGCAACTCCATACTTATTTAGATCCGAAGTCATTATTTCTCAACATTATCTCCAGTCAAATCTGCCATTTTCTAGTTTTATAAATCTTTCACTCAACAAACCATTTAATATTTCAGCAAACTTTGAAATAATAACTGTTCTTTAATCAAAGGCTGCATTCCAAATATTAAGTGGTCCATTTAGTCTATTCCTTGCTTAATGCTTCTCACATTCTGATCTCTGTATAGAGAATCGGGACATCCTTCCCGCTGCTAGATTCATGCATTATTTTTTGGTGTTATGGCTTTGTGTTCATTTTTGAGGATTTTCATCTTTCCAACATGGAATTGTTAATTCTGTTAATGGACAATTTAATAAATAATAATGATCATAACATCTTCAATCGTAACTTTTAACTTGATTTTATTCCTGGCATGATGCCAGATTGCCTGGGCTAACAGAATTATAATACCTCTGGTGGAAATTCCTGCTGCTTCACAGGCTCGCTACAGCACATTGATCAAGAATGACAACAATCAAGGACATCTCGTCATTTGCAACAAAATATAGAATTCCCCTGTGTTTTCAAAGAAGCTTACAAGTTCATTTTCAAGGAGTTAACAGGCCTAAAAAGACCAACTATAGAGCTGACCAGCTTCACTGTTGCTCTAATTAGAAGAAATCAAAGTAAATGGGTTTTATTTTTGCAGTGTTGTGTGGCAGAGTGGCTTATTCTCAGAGTATGACATTTAATCATGTCTAACTTTAATCATACACAGTGGGACAGAGTCCTTCCATTGCAACTCAAATGTTTTCCACAAAATGCTATCGATTGTTCTCAAGGCGTTGATGGAACAATCACTTTCAGTGTGAAATGGCTACGATGGTTTGGTGATTTGTACCTCGATTGGGAAAAAACTTGTCAACATTTTTAATCTTACGCTTATCAAAGTGAGGGATACAGGAAATTGTACATGTTCCGTTTCAGGTACTTGGTGTCAGCAACAAGGGTTCCTAGATCAGGTACAGTAGTTACATGTTTAGATTTCTTTCCACTCTTACAGCAGGACCTCCTTGCCATATCATTTTGAATACCAGTTTTGTGGCAATTGGCATCAAATTGAGAGGTGGATTGGAGGAAGATTTTCAGTCGACATCAGGGCCAAGTAGAAACTGAATTGTCATTATCCAAGTGATTTCACAAGAATTCCTTAGAGACTTTAATCCCATGAGACTTTGCTGAATATAAACTCAGATCGAAAAGCAGAAAGGCCAACATTTTACCAATCCACCACCCAATCCCTTAAACTTAAAAAACTTTTAGCAAAGACTTGGGAGCTTCATTTTCTTATACTACTTGATGATTAAGCTCATTTTACTGTATGTGTTTACTTTCTTTGCCTGTCTTTTTATTATACTTACCACCAAGTACAAGCTTATAATTGAGGCAGGTACAATAGTAACATTTAAAAAGCATTTGGATAAGTACATGGATGGCAAAGGATCAGAGGGATATGGGCCAAATGCAGGCAATTGGGACTAACTGGGAGGGCACAATAGTCGGCATGGGCTGGTTGGGCCGAAGGGCCTATTTCCATGCTGTATTGCTCTATGACTCTATTACTCTGTCTGCAAAAGTTTTCTGTCCCGCCCCCAACAGGAATCGTCGCAGGCGGAGCAGGGACCATGCAATGGTCCATTGACTTCGGGCAGGAAGCTCCAGATTTGGGGTGAGTGCGGCCAGAAAATCCTGCCTTATGACTCTCATTAATGAGTACAATGAAATGTCGGGGAATAAGGATTTTGTTAAGGAATAAGAGACATAGCAGCTGCTATTACTTGAATAGAAATAATGTGCAGGGTTGTGGGAAAAGGGCAGGGGAATCACACTAAGCTAGAGAGCTTGTGTGGAGAGTCACTGCAGACACAATGGGCCAAATGGCCTCCTTTTGTAAAATAATAATTCAGTGATCAAATCTCTGGCCATAATATGCTGCAGGGGTGTAAAGCACCATTTCTCTGGATAGATAAACTCTGATGGTCCAAATTACCTCATGAATCTAGTCTAAGGAAAGGGATGAAACTGTCTCTCAACTGTAAGGTTCTGAAATGAAATATGTACTTGCTGCCTCAATACAGTTGCAATAATAAGTTGAATCCAATCAGTAACTGCTACAAAATACCAAGGGAAGGTTTGGAAAGCGGAACAATGCCACATTGTTGCAGTATATAGCTGCTTATTATCCACAGGTAACCAAAGTGCTTGACAAGCAATTTGAATTGATGGTGAGAGTTCTGCACCTTCCAAAGATTCCCAGGAGGAAAATAGCCAATGGAAGATCAAAGCAGAAGCTACACATTAGAAAGCCTGAAGAGAAGATTGATAATGGGCATAAAAAATGTCTGAACTGGAGGTAGGGGGATGGCAGTGACAATGGATTTTATCATCACGTGCCAGCCGAGTATTTTCACGTTTTTTTCTTCAGTTTACCTCCAGTTTCCCTCTCCCAAGCAAGAGACAGTTTGGTCAAGATTGTCACATTCTTCTCACCTGATGTTGGTATGACTCTGCTATCAAAATTAGCAGTGAATAAATGGATGGATGGTCAGCTTTGCTTTTTGGCTTTAGTGCCCCTAAACTGATGAGTAGAAATTTAGGCCAGGTTTCTGCTTCTCAGTGTCACTGCTCTATAGGTTGCCAATAATTTAGAACACTAAACACAGCATACCGAAGGCAGTGGAGGTCCAAAGTGGGCTTATGAAATTCTGTACTGAAGAAAATTGCTTTCCTATCACAAATTGCCTTTATAAGGTTAATTTATCAACTTTGAGCTCCCTTAGGGATCCTTAGGTATTGGAAATTTAGACACACTGCACAGTTTCCTGATCATTCATTGAAATTGTCAGAAAAACTGTTGAGTTCCTGAGGCAATGTTCCTCATCAGGGGCACAAGTCAATAACATTAAACCTTATGCCTAACCCATTAGTGTGAGATTAATTAGTTTGTCGTAGGTTTTGGACAAATTTATAGTCACCAGAGTGAAGAATGTTAGTTAATTCTATTATATGCATCTAGTGTCAGCATCAAGTATTCACAGATGAGGTGTAAAACAGTTAGCTGAAACTAAAACTCCATGACTCCATTCCAACAATATTCCAGAGCTTCTACTTCAGAGAAACAACCTCTTAGTGCAACAATGTGGTATTATCCCACTTCCCAAATCTTCCCTTGGTATTTTGTAGCAGCTACTGATTGGATTCAACTTATTATTGCAACTGTATTGAGGCAGCAAGTACATATTTCATTTCAGAACCTTACAGTTGAGAGACAGTTTCATCCCTTTCCTTAGACTAGATTCATGAGGTAATTTGGACCATCAGAGTTTATCTTTCCAGAGAAATGGTGCTTTACACCCCTGCAGCATCTTAAGACCAGAAATTTGATCACAGAATCACTGAATTATTATTTTACAAAAGGAGGCCATTTGCCCATTGTGTCTGCATCAACTCTCCACACGAGCTCTATAGCTTTGCGTCATTCCCCTGCCCTTTTCCCATAATGCTGCACATTGTTTCTATTCAAGTAATTATTTAACGTCCTATTAAATGCCTTGATTGAGCCTGCCTCCACCACACTTCCACACACTGCATTCCAGACCTGAACCACTTGCAATGTAAAAAAGTTTATTTTGCATTACATTTGGAAATCGGTGCCCTCTCGTTCTTGATCCTTTTATGAGGGGGAACAGTTTTTCTCTATCCACTCTGCACAAGAACCCATCCCCCTCCTGATTTTGAAGATCTGTATCAAATCTTCTATCAAACTTCATTCTAAAGAGAACAACCCAACCTCTCCAATCTATCCTTATAACTGAAGGTTCTCAGCTCTGGAACCATTCTTGTTAACCTCTTCTGTACTCTCTCCAATGTGTTCACTTCCTTCCTATTGTGTGGCACCTAGAACTGTACCCAATGCTCCAGCTGAAATTGATTGTGTCCAAAAATGGGTGAGGGACAATTGAGTTTCTCAGCCAGTCATTTGTTAAATGACTCCATGGCTTACACCGCCACAGTTCTGTCTGGAAATATCTTTCCATATGCCGATCATTCCTTCTGTAAAAAAAGCTCCTTATAAGAACATAAGAACATAAGAAATAGGAGCAGGAGTAGGCCATCTAGCCCTTCGAGCCTGCCCCGCCATTCAATAAGATCATGGCTGATCTGTCACGGCTCAGTTCCACATTCCCGCCCTCTCCCCATAACCCTTAATCCCCTCGCTTATCAAAAACCCATCAACCCGCGTCTTAAAAATATTTAGCGAGGTAGCCTCCACCACTTCAACGGGCAGAGAATTCCAGAGATTCACCACCCTTTGAGTGAAGAAATTCTTCCTCAACTCCGTTCTAAACCGCCCCCCCTTTATCTTGAGGCTGTGCCCCCTAGTCCTACTGTCCTTTCTGAAGGGGAAGAGTCTCTCCACCTCTATCCTATCCATCCCATTCATCATCTTATACGTCTCAATGAGATCTCCCCTCATTCTTCTAAACTCTAACGAGTACAAGCCTAGTTTATTCAGCCTCTCCTCATAGCTCAACCCCCTCAACTCCGGCATCAGCCTAGTAAACCTCCTCTGCACTCCCTCCAAGGCCAAAATATCCTTGCGTAAGTACGGCGCCCAAAACTGCACACAGTACTCCAGCTGCGGCCTCACCAATGCCCTATATAGCCGCAGCAAGACCTCCCTACTTTTATATTCAATCCCCCTCGCTATGAAGGCCAGCATCCCATTCACCTTCCTGACCACCTGCTGCACCTGCAAGCTGGGTTTTTGCGACTCATGCGCAAGGACCCCGAAGTCCCTCTGCACCGTCGCCTGCTGCAGTTTTTCTCCACGTAAGTAATAATCCTTCCTACCATTATTCCTACCAAAGTGGACCACCTCACACTTGCCAACATTAAATTCCATTTGCCATTTCCTGGCCCATTCGCCCAGCCTATCTAGATCCTTCTGCAGACTCTCCACACCGTCCGCGCAATTTGCCATTCCACCAATCTTGGTGTCATCAGCAAATTTCGACACCATACACTCGTTATGTCAGTTATAAATTTCAATTAATTTGAATGTCTATTAAAATCAATGTAATTATTTAATATTTTGATCATGTTAATATTCAACAACATATTGGGAAGGCTGACACTGCTGCCTTGGTCTCCAGTTCAAAACTTTGTTGCCTTGCTACCAGCTTCATTACCTCTGCCTAGTAACAGTCATATTAAGGAAGCCTGCACACAACCAATGTCATGTTTGCTTCTGAGTTGATCTTCTGACCTGATATTTGTGCCATCACCAGGACCACCTTTTTCCCATCTCTATAACTTTGCTTTACTTCACCCCCTTAGCTCATTCACTACTGACACTTCACTCATACCTTTGATACTTCTGAACATAATTGTTGTTCCCACATTCTATCCTTCATAATATTGAGGTATTTCAAAACTCTGTGACCTGCAGCTTAATTTGCAGTAGGTCCTTTTTCTCTATTACCCTTGTGTTTGCTGACCTTTACTGGTTCGCAGTCAAACAATATCTTGATTTTAAAATTTGATCATATCTTTATCCAATTTTAACCTAAACACAGGAGGGCAATGCCAATTTGCCATCCAGCATACTGCACAGGACCCCATAACATGCTGTCATGGTTAGTCACAGTAGAACTACACAACTGGAGTGCTTCCCCAATGTGGGCAGGTTGCATTTTCTAGGTAGCTAATGATAGCTATGCCACAGAATAACTAGGACTGACTTTATCTCTTATGATTGCAGAGCCAAATAATGGCAACAAGGCTAAAGTTGCATCTTGGTATTGCTGCTGCCCTGCTGTATGAAAACTAGCGCTATCCACTCCAGGCATCAAACTAATAATTTAAGGCAAGAAGAAATTCACCATGTTTACCAATAATTGTACTTTATATTAAACAAGAAATTTCAATTCAGGCTATGACTGGTGGTAGAACAGCCTCTGACAATGGTTACAGAAATCTTATTCAATGTCAATTTTGTGACATAGGGAAGATAAAATAATTAAAACTACTTATTTGCACATAAACACTGGTATTTTTATTATTCAATCAGGCATATTCACAATGAGCATATTCCTAATTACCTTTTGCCTATTTAAATATACATATTGTGAAAATAATTATCAGCATGCTATTTTCTGTCCACAGTTTGCATGTGCAGGTGGCTATTGAATTTTAAGCAAAAGGATGAATGCCAAGTTACGTTGTTTATCTACAATTGATATCTGGGACTTTAATGTGAGAGAAAATTATTGCAGTAGAAATTTGTTGTGGCTCATTTTCAGGTGTATCAGTGATATGTAACACATATCAGTGATACATGCACAGTGTGACAGGCCTGAGGGTCTCCCAGAATTAGACTTCAAACCTCAATGCCATAATTGGAGCAAGCTGTTAGCACTTGTTGTGCTTCTAGATCAGACGCTTACTTGTTAACAGCGCTCGAATTTGAACTAGCTACATGTCAGTAGTGACACTCATGAAGGTGCTGGGGGTTGGTAAAGAAGAATGGCCTGGTATCTCAGGAAGGTTAGTTAAAAAATATACTTTTTAGCACATGCTGCTTGTTAGTGCTTAAAAATCCACTAAGCCCATTTCCAACCGTAAACAGTGTGATAAGGATCATTTTCGACCCCTTGGTATGTGTTCAGTTAAAAACACAGAAAGTAAGGGCAGGAGTAAGCCATTCAATCCTTCACATCTGCTCCGGCATTCAACATGATCATGGCTAATCCTCTATCTCATAGCCATACTCCAATGCACTGCCCAGAACCCTTGACACTTAAACTAACTCCCATCTATACACATTGCAAAACTGACTTTCACCAATTCACTGTCATACCCATAGATTAATAATTGCCATAAAGCTGGTATTAGTGGACAAGAGTAGATTTGTATGCTATTTACATATCATAACAATTGTGTGTTGTGAGTAAGTCAAAATAAGCAAATTGCACTCATATTAGGTGCATCTATTATGGACAAGTTATCCCCAAATATGTTCCTACACACAGAGATTAAATTTACAACCAATTAATACTTTTAGTTCCAACAGTCTAGTAAGTCCACTTCCTGTCACTTGACACCACGGCCAAAATTTTAGCATCTTGCTCGCCCCAGAATCAGGGCAGGGGAGGCTCACAGAACAGCATTCTCTGTTGACTGTGGTAGCATCTTACAAGCCTTGGGCTAACAAAGCAGTAAAATTCCGGCACACGTGTCATTTGCCATTGAAAGGATCAATAGATAACATAGAGACAAAGCGAATAAGGGAAGTAGGCCATTCAGCCCTTTGAGGTTGCTCCCCCGTTCAAAAGATCATGGCTGACCTGTTTGTGTTTCAAATTTTATATTCCCACCACCCCCCTCCCCACCCCCAAAATCTTTGATTCCCTTGACTAACAAGAATCTATCTACCTCCACCTTAAACATATTCAATGAGCCCGCTTCCACTACCTTTTGAGGCAAAGAGTTCTAAAGTCACACAACATTCTGAGAGGAACTTTGCTCATGGATCTCTGCGAATAACTGTTCCATTGACAGGTGATTTTTATCTGTGAAAACAGCAGAGGTGATTCCCCTCAGTAAAGATGCATCCAGTCTCCAGCTGGTATTTCCACATAATCACAGCTGAGAACAGGATTTCATCTTGTGCAGAATCATCAGCACAGATTTGTTTTGAATCTCTTTGGAGCTCTAATAGAATGTATGATTGTGCCACCTTGCCAAAAAGTCTAATTCACAAAATGGATGTAGTGTTTGCTCTGTTATTTTTAGGTTCTTGCAGATCCTTAATGGTAGCAGCACAGGTGGAAAAGATGGTGAAGAAAGCATATGGCATGCTTGCCTTTATTGGACAGGGCACAGGGTATAAAAGTTGGCATATGATGTTTCAACTATATAGAACATTAGTTAGACCACATTTGGAGTATTGCATACAGTTCTGGTTGCCACCAGAAGGATGTGGAGGCTTTGGAGAGAGTGCAGAAAATGTTTACCAGGATGTTGCCTGGTATGGAGGGTTATTAGCTATGAGGTGAGATTGAGTAAACTAGGGTTGTTCTCCCTGGAAAGGTGGAGGCTGAAGGGCAACTTAATCAAAATTTATAAAGTTATGAAGGGCATAGATAGGGTGAACAGTTAGAAGCTTTTCCCAGGTCAGAAATGACAAACACAAGGAGTCATAAGTTCAAAATAAGGGGGTCAAGGTTCAATACAGATATGCGGGGGATGTTTTTTACACGGAGGGTAGTGGGGGCCTTGAATGCACTACCAAGCAACGTGGTTGAAGCAGACATGCTAGGATCATTTAAGATTTATCTAGATAGCCACATGAACAGACTGGGAATAGAGGGATACAAACAAATGGTCTAGTTCAGAACACATGATCAGTGCAGGCTTGGAGGGCCGAAGGGCCTACTCCTGCACTGTATTGTTTATTGTTCTTTGCTCTTTGCTTTGTTGGAGATTTAGGTTTAATAACATTATTGCCATGACCCTGGAAATACAGAGCTAAAAGGAATCAGTAGGAGGCTAGTATTGCTATTTATCTCACCACAAGTTATCATCGATTTGATATTAAGCAATCAAGCCTTGAGAGTATTTTCCTTTTTGCGTGAATGGTGTTTATCTCTGCTACTAGGTATGTATTGCCCTATAATACATCAAATTAATTCTACAATCATTGTTAGTTACTCATTAGCTTCTGGAAATGCTTACTCCTCTGTGACGAACAATTGGATTAAAGAAGGTCTAATCAGCACATTTAAAATATTTTCTTTCCTATTAGTGTAATTATGTTACAAATCACAATAAATACATCTGGTGGAATTAATTTGCGACTGTTGCCAGGAAAATATTATTAAATTGGTATCAATACCTTTTGGAATGAATTAACATCATCTAGAGAAATGTTAATATGGCTCTAAATGTGCTTGTCTGACCTACATTGCCTCTGGATCCACCAGCACCTCGAGTTGAAAATTCTTGCAGCTCTTTGAATAGTGGCACATTAACAGTACACATTAACATGAATATAAATATTTATCTCCTGACAAAGAGTCTTTGATGGACTCAGTTTCTTTGGTATGAAAAAGTGTTTGAAAACATGAATCTGAATGCGAATTTTGAGAACATGAAACATATGGTCTTAACATCTTAACATTTTGGTAATATAACTGATTATTATATTAGATCCCATTTCTCATGGTCATTTTTAGTGGTTACAAAGCGCAGTGTTTAGCGCTGCTACCTCACAGTGCCAGAGACCCTGCTTGGATCGCTGTCTGTGGAGTTTGCACATTCTGCCCGTGTCTGCATGGGTTTCCTCCGGCTGTTCCAGTTTCCTCCCGCACTCTGAAAGATTTGCTGGTTAGGTGCATTTATTCGAAGAGGTGTTGTTGAAGAATGGCAACGAGGGGAATTTCACAGTAACTTCATTGCAGTGTTAATGTAAGCCTTACTTGTGACAAATAAATAAACTTTACTTTTACCTTAAACTTCTGACCATTAGGCTTTACTTTTGGGATGACTATTTGTTTAATTATTTATTTATTGATCACTTGCATGTCAAGGCTACAGGCTCCAACTAACGATTCTTGGTATGATATCCCAGCGACACATTGGAACAGCAAACAATCATTAGAATCCACACACTTAATTTAGGAATGTACAACTGATTTTAATTAAGCCGTTCAATGGAATGTAAAAATGATTAGCTTACTGATGCCCTGTTTGACTCAGTGGGTAACTGCGCTGTGTGTTGTGGTACAGACAGTGGTGAATGGTGACCTTTATCATAGTGGAGCCGCAGGTGTACATGCCTAACCAACCAAACGTGTTACCGTGGCAACCAATCCTTCATGTGAGTTTTGAGTATCAATATTATAAGCTTTTATTTCCTGATTTAACCAGTCATTCCTGTGGGTACAAGAGCTATATAATTTGAAGCCCTTAAGTGTTTAGACATTGCATATACATTATGGCAGAGTGCGCATTTTCCAAAAAACAGTGCTTTTTATTCAAAAATGTTTCATCGTTTGCAGCGTATTCAAGTAAGGCCAGCCTCCCAGATTTCAAATCTGATCTGTTCCTTACGGCCAGCCCTTAACCGTGAATTGGCAGATGTAATTTATTTATTATTTGGATGACCTGTTCTTTCTGTCTGAACCGAGCACTGTTGAGCATGCTGGTGGTCAGAATGTGTGATATTTGGCTGCAGATGGTCAGTTCTTACAGGAGCGGACAACCTGACACTTTCTACATTCTACCGCTGCTGCAGCTGCTGATTTTCTTGCTGCCAGTCATAGCAGGAAACTGCTGTTAAAATGTCCATCTCCACTACACTGTCCACTGCCCGTGGCAACACTGCCTGCTCCCAATTATTCTCTGAACCCTAAGCCGGAGCCAAGGTTATTTCATATCAAGATCTCTCGTGCACACAAGACAAAGTTCCAGACAAGGCAGAATCTCCCTTGCATTGCTTGTGTTTGACTCCTGTGTCAAAACAAATCATGAAAGCACCAAGTTTGATCCTTGGCCTATGTTATGTTAACCGCCTTCACCTCAGAGAGGAAAGGCAATTGGTCTGAGCAATTGGTCTGATCCTTAGATTAGAGAGGAGAAAATAAAGTGTCAGCTTTCCAGCTCCGGATTGCCAGCTGAGTGGCATACATGAGGATATATTCAGTTTCAGCTGTAATACTCCCAATCCAGTCAAATAATCAGTGACTCGAGTCAGCTTTATGTATCAAGGTTGTCATCCTAGCATTCTATCAAGGGGTATTCAGAGTAATTGAAACCATATCCCAGCATGAGTCACTATTTCCAGGAAAGAAGGCATCGAACTAGAAAACTCAGAAAAGACACTGGAGGTCAAAAGTTATATCACTTCATACAGTAAGTCAACTAAACTTGTTTTTTTTTAGTATTTCAGTTGGCATCTATTAAATTCATAATGTTACACAAAGAAGATTTTGGGTAGCATGGTAGCACAATGGTTAGCACCTCTGGGTGCTCCGGTTTCCTCCCACATCCAAAGATGTGTGGGTTAGGTTGATTGGCCATGTTAAATTGCCCCTTGGTATCAAGAGGACCAGCAGGAGTAAATACTTAGGGTTATGGGGATAGTGCCTAGGTGGGATTGTAGTTGGCACAGACTCGATGGGCCAAATGGCCTCCTCC
The DNA here is from genome assembly GCF_965287045.1 of Carcharhinus amblyrhynchos. Classification (NCBI taxonomy): domain Eukaryota; kingdom Metazoa; phylum Chordata; class Chondrichthyes; order Carcharhiniformes; family Carcharhinidae; genus Carcharhinus; species Carcharhinus amblyrhynchos. The sequence goes on from NC_137328.1 coordinate 81,002,681, forward strand.
TGTGCTGTAGGGATTCTATGTAATGAGATAATGCTTCAAAGTGTAAATTGCATACATCTGTGCTGATATAGAAAATTATCAGCAGAGTTTACTTATTGAAATGAATAAAAATTTGTGCAATGGCTAAATAGTGAAATTATCTTTCAATGCTTCATGGTGGCACAGTGATTAGCACTGCTGCCTCACAGCGTCAGAGACTTGGGTTCGATTCCCAGCTTGGGTGATTCTCTGTGCGGTCTCTGCGCATTCTCCCTGTGTCTGTGTGGGTTTCCTCCAGGTGCTCCGGTTTCCTCCCACAATCCAAAAGGCGTGCTGATTACTTGTATTGGCCATTCTAAATTCTCCCTCAGTGTACCCAAACAGGTGCCAGCGTATGGCGACTAGGGGATTTTCACAGTAACTTCACTGCAGTGTTAATGTAAGTCTACTTATGACACTAATAAATAAATAAATTTGTTTCCTCCACATTTAGATTACAGTTCCACCAATTGGCATTATGCCATATGAGCCACAATGGGCAGGATTTCAATGAAACTGATCCATCAGCATCACACCTGATGGCAACTGGAGGAGGAGATATGACAGCAGTCTGGAGGGCTTGTGGCGCAGTACCTGCCTCTGAGCCAGAAACTCCAGGTTCAAGTTACACCCCAGGAAGTGATGACCAAGGAAATGCATTCATTATGTTGCCAAACAGGTCCTTCCAAACATGCCAATGATTGGCAATAAGAGCGGGAGAGATTCCTGGTCAGCCACAGTTGATGCGGCATGGCACTCCTCATGCCATATAATCCACTGGTGACAGACTAGTGACCTACTCCAGGAATAACTAATTATGGAAACAGATGAAAGTCTGTCTTAGTGCACCACAAGGTGCAGGAAGAGAATTGGATTGGAATATGGCAGCAGCGAGCCAATTGTTCCTGGAGTTAATTTGTTACTTAACTCAGTTATAGCATAAGCATCCCACTTCCAGACTTCCATCACAAAAGTACAGGGGCACCTGATTGCATATATCTATCAAAGGGATTAGTTAGAGAGTCCCTGGTAGGAAATTCAGAAAGGCAGAATTCCACAATGATTCTTGAAGCTTCTGCAAGGAAGGAGGATCTTGGAAGTTCTCTGAATTTCCCTGACAGCCCTGCTGTGGGCTGTAAAGGAATGCAGTGAAGAGTTATTCCTTTCGCAGACAGGAGGGAGAGGACACTACACTGGCACAGTGGTTAGTACTGCCACTTCACAGCGCCAGGGACCCGGATTCAATTCCGGCCTTGGGGGACTGTGTGGAGGTTGCACGTTCTGGTGCCTGCATGAGTTTCCTCCGGGTGCTCCGGTTTCCTCCCACAGTCCAAATGTGTGTGCACTAAGTGGATTGGTCATGCAAAATTGCTCCTTAGTGTCAGGGTGATTAGTAGGGTAAATACATGGGATTACTGGGATAGGGCTTGTTGTCAGTGCAGACTCAATGGGCTGAATGGCCTCCTTCTGCACTGTAAGATTCTAAAGTCAAAGTTTATTTATTAGTCAGAAATAAGGCTTACATTGACACTGCAATGAACTTACTGTGAAATTCCCCTAGTCGCCACAGTCCAGCATCTGTTTGGGTCAATGCACCTAATCAGCGTGTCCTTTAGAATATGGGAGGAAACTCGAGCACCCGGAGGAAACCCGTGGAGACACGGGGAGAACTCCACACAGAGAGTGACACAGGCGGGAAATTGAACCTGGATCCCCAGTGCTGTGAAGTAGCAGTGCTAACCAATGTGCTATCATGCTGCCTATGCCAATCTTTCAAGGCAAACGTGTGTTTTTATTCTAAACCTTTTCATTATTTACAGTGCATTCAAGCCAGCTGCATAGATTGAAAGTCTGATTTATTTTTTGTAGCCAGCCTTTAACCGTGTTTTGACTGATATAATTTATTTATTACTTGGATGACCTGTTCTTTCAGTTTGAATCAAGCATTGTTGCAGCATGCTGGTGCTCAGGATGTGTGAGATTTGGTTGCAGATGGTCAGTTCTTATAGGAGTAGACAAACTTACGGTTTCCACCTTCAATTGCTGGAGGGAAGAGGTCAAGAAAATGAATAAGAAGATGCTTCAAACCAGGAAGTAGTTCTTAAGGGACTCCGTGAAAAGATGAGTAGTGTTTCACTTCCAAGTGTCAAGCATCATATTTCCAGCATTCTCCCACACAACACAACACATCCCAACACACCCTGCAGCTCCATTTATTCTTCTCCCTCCAGGAGCTACCTTACATATCCATCTGAACAGCCAACACACACACTTACCTTATCATTCTGCTATTTCATACCAATTCCTCACAGTCGCCTTCCACATACATTGTCATTCCCTCCTCCCGACAAAATCCATTTCTAACATGTTTTCTCTCCTGAGAAGAGAAGAGAGTTTACAACTCCAGGGAGACTCAGATAAGCAGGAGTGGTCTTCCAATCATAGCCACACTGACCACTATGGAGGGGAAGACCTTGGAGATCAGAATTGGAATGGAGTGCATGATCATTGGCGATGGCAAAACGTGAGTCTCCCAGATACCTGTTGATAACCTGATGTCGGTGCTCGACAGACTGGAGGGGCTGATTGTGGACAAGTCCCCAGGACCGGATGGAATGCATCCGAGGGTTCTGAAAGAAATGGCGGACGTGATAGTGGATGCCTTGGTGGTTATTTTCCAGACGTCGCTGGATTCCAGGGAAGTGCTGGAAGATTGGAAAACGGCTAATGTTACGCCGTTGTTTAAGAAGGGTGCCAGGCAAAAGGCAGGGAATTATAGGCCGGTTAGTTTAACGTCTGTTGTAGGTAAAATGTTAGAATCCGTCATCAAGGAGGAAATAGCGAGGCATCTTGAGGGGAATTGCTTGATAGAGCAGACGCAGCACGGTTTCGTTAAAGGGAAGTCGTGTCTGACAAATTTACTGGAGTTCTATGAGGATGTGTCTAGGGCGGTGGATGAAGGAGAGCTGGTGGATGTGGTCTTTCTTGATTTTCAGAAGGCGTTTGACAAGGTACCTCACAAGAGGTTATTGCAGAAGTCAGGGGACATGGAGTTGGGGGTAGGGTGTTAGCGTGGATAGAGGATTGGTTGTCAAATAGGAGGCAGAGAGTGGGGGTCAATGGGTGCTATTCGGATTGGCGGTTGGTGACTAGTGGAGTGCCCCAGGGGTCGGTGCTGGGGCCTCAGCTATTTACCATTTATATAGCTGATCTGGAGGAGGGAACCGAGTGTATGGTGTCGAAATTTGCTGATGACACCAAGATTGGTGGAACGGCAAATTGCGCAGAGGGTGTGGAGAGTCTGCAGAAGGATCTAGATAGGCTGGGCGAATGGGCCAGGAACTGGCAAATGGAATTTAATGTTGGCAAGTGTGAGGTGGTCCACTTTGGTAGGAATAATGGTAGGAAGGATTATTACTTACGTGGCGAAAAACTGCAGCAGGCGACGGTGCAGAGGGACCTCGGGGTCCTTGTGCATGAGTCACAATAACCCAGCTTGCAGGTGCAGCAGGTGGTCAGGAAGGCGAATGGGATGCTGGCCTTCACAGCGAGGGGGATTGAATATAAAAGTAGGGAGGTCTTGCTGCAGCTGTATAGGGCATTGGTGAGGCCGCAGCTGGAGTACTGTGTGCAGTTTTGGGCGCCATACTTACGCAAGGATATTTTGGCCTTGGAGGGAGTGCAGAGGAGGTTTACTAGGCTGATTCCGGAGTTGAGGGGGTTGAGCTATGAGGAGAGGCTGAATAAACTAGGCTTGTACTCGTTAGAGTTTAGAAGAATGAGGGGAGATCTCATTGAGACGTATAAGATGATGAATGGGATGGATAGGATAGAGGTGGAGAGACTCTTCCCGCTCAGAAAGGACAGTAGGACTAGGGGGCACAGCCTCAAGATAAAGGGGGGCGGTTTAGAACGGAGTTGAGGAGGAACTTCTTCACTCAAAGGGTGGTGAATCTCTGGGATTCTCTGCCCGTTGAAGCGGTGGAGGCTGCCTCGCTAAATATTTTTAAGACGCGGGTTGATGGGTTTTTGATAAGAGAGGGGATTAAGGGTTATGGGGAGAGGGCGGGAATGTGGAACTGAGCCACAACAGATCAGCCATGATCTTATTGAATGGCGGGGCAGGCTCGAAGGGCCAGATGGCCTACTCCTGCTCCTATTTCTTATGTTCTTATGACAAAATTAGATATCGTAATAGACAGAGCTAAGGGATTCCACAATCAACGGATGAGATCTAAACTCTGCAGTCCTGCCACATTCAGTTGTGAATGGTCGTGGACAATTAAGCAACTCACTGTAGAAGGAGGCTCCACAAATATTCCCATCCTCAATGATGGAAGCGAGCAGCACATCAGAGCAAAATTTAAGGCTGAGGTATTTGTAACAATCTTCAGCCACAAGTGCCAAGTGGATGATCTCTCTTGGTTCCTCCAGAGGTCACCAGCATCATAGATGCCATTCTTCAGCCAGTTCAATTGACTGCACATGTTATCGACAAATGGCTGAAGGCAGTAGATGCTACAAAAGCTATGGGACCTGACAATATTTCGACAATAGCACTGAAGACTTGTTATCCAGAACTTGCCATGCCCCAAGCCAAGCTGTTGCAGTACAACACAGACAATGACCCAGCAATGTGGAAGATGCCCACATTGTCCTGTACAGAAGATATAGGATAAATCAAACTCGGTCAATTACCATGCCATCAATCTACTCTCCATCATCAGTAAAGTGATGGAAGGGGTCATCAACAATGCAATTAAATGGCACTTGCTGAGTGATAACCTGTTCAGAGATGCTCAATTTGGGTTCTGGCAGGGTCACTCAGCTCCTGACCTCATTACGGACTTGTTTCAAACATGGACAAAAGAGCTGAATGGTGAGTTGAAAGTGAATGGTTTGACATCAAGGCCAATATTTGTCTGAGAATGGAATCAAGAAGCCCTAGCAAAGTTGAATTCAATGGAAATCAGGGAGAAAACCTGGTTGGAGTCACACATGGCACAAAGGAAGATGGCTGTGATTGTTGGGGGTTCGTTTGATAAGATACCACGTGGTAGGTTGTTACATAAAGTTAAATCTCATGGGATCCAAATGGATACAAAATTGGCTTCTTGACAGAAGCCAGAGGGTGGCTGTAAACAATTGTTTTTCAAGCCTGTGACCAGCGGTGTGCATCAGGGATCAGTGCTGGCCCACTGTTATTTATCATTTGGATGAGAATTTAGATGATTTGGATGAGAACTTAGGGGGCATGGTTAGTAAGTTTGCAGATGACACCAAGATTGGTGACATGGTAGACAGTGAGGAGGGTTCTCTCCAATTGCAGCAGGATCTTGATCAAATGAGCCAGTGGGCTGAAGATTGACAGATGGAGTTAAATTTAGACAAATGCAAGGTAATGCATTTTGGTAGATTGAACCAGGACAGGACTTTCTCAGTTAATGGTAGGGTGTTGGGAAGAGTTACAGGACAAAAAGATCTAGGGGTACACGTTCATAGCTCCTTCAAAGTAGAGTCACAGGTGGATAGAGTGGTGAAGAAGTCATTCAGCATGCTTGGTTTCATCGGTCTGAACATTGAATACAGGAGTTGGGACATCTTGTGACAGTTGTACAAGACGCTGGTAAGGCCTCACTTGGAATACTGTGTGCAATTCTGGTCACCCTATTATAGAAAGGATATTATTCAACTAGAAAGAATGCAGAAAAGATTTATTTGGATGCTACTGGGATTTGATGGATTGAGTTATAAGAAGAGGCTGAATATACTGGGACTTTTGTCCTTGGAGTGCAGGAGGCTGAGGGATGACCTTATAGAGGTTTATAAAATAATGAGGGGCACAGATCAGCTAGATAGTCAATATCTTTTCCCAAAGGTATGGGAGTCTAAAACTAGGGGGCACAGGTTTAAGGTGAGAGGGGAGAAATACAAAAGTGTCCAGAGGGGTAATTTTTTCACACAGAGGGTAGTAAGTGTCTGGAACAAGCTGCCAGATATAGTACTAGAGGCAGGGACAATTTTGTCTTTTGAAAAGCATTTAGATAGTTTCTTAGATAAGATGGGTATAGAGGGATATGGGCCAAATGCGGGCAATTGGGATTAGTTTAGGGGTGTTAACAAAAAAAGGTAACATGGACAAGTTGGGCCAAAGGGCCTGTTTCCATGCTCTAAACCTCTATGACTCTATATCAGTTCCAGGACATCACTGCAGGAGTTCCTCAGGATAGTCTCCTAGACCCAACAATCTGCAAGTGCTTCATCAATGATCTTCTGTCCATCTTAATGTCAGAAGTGGAGATGTCGTTGATGATTGCACAATGTTCATCACCATTCACGATTCATTGGACACTGAAGCAGTCCTTGGTCAAATGCAGCAAGACCTGGACAATATTCAGACTTAGGCTCTCAAGTGGCAAGAAACATTCACGCCACAAAATGCCAGACAATGACCATTTCCAGTGAGAGAAAATTTAACCATCACCACTTGATCTTCAATGACATTACCATCACAGAATCCCTCACTATGAACCTCGTGGGGGTTTCCATTAACCAGAAAATAACTGAAATAAATACTGTTGGTACAAGAGTAGGCTAGAGGTTGTGAGTCAATGTGCCTAATTGAAAGATGAGGTACCCTTCCTCCAGCTTGCATTGGTCTTCACTGGAACTTTGCGGCAGGCTAAAGACAGAGATGTAAGCAGAATAGTGAATTAAGATGTCAAGCAACTTGAAGGTTGGGTTTACACTTGCTGACTGACAGAAGTTTTCTGCAAAAGACTAATCCAATCTGTATTTGGTCTCCCCAGTATAGAGGCAACCACATTGTTAGCAGTGAATATAATAGACTAAATTGTAAGAAGTATAAATAAATTGCTGCTTCACCTGCAAGATGGGTTCTTGATAAGAGAGGGGATTAAGGGTTATGGGGAGAGGGCGGGAAAGTGGAACTGAGCCACAACAGATCAGCCATGATCTTATTGAATGGCGGGGCAGGCTCAAAGGGCTAGATGGCCTACTCCTGCTCCTATTTCTTATGTTCTTATGTTCTTATGTTCTTAAGTGTTTGGGGCCTTGGACAATGAGAAGAGAGGAGGTAATGGGGCCGGTGTTAGACCTCCTGCAATTTCATGGAATGCTGCTATGGGAAGGGGATGAGCTGTTCAGAGCGAGAAGAGTGGATCAGGGTGTTTTGGAAGGAACACTCCTTTCAAAATGTTGATAGGTGAGGGGAGCAGAAATGTATTTATTCGTGATATCTCTCTGGAGGTGACAGAAATGACAGAGGATTGTCCTTTGAATATGAAGGTTGGTGGAATGGAAAATGTGAAAAAGAAAAGCCTTATCATGATTCTGGGAGGACGAGAAAGGGGTGAGGGTAGAAATGCGGGAAGTTGGTCAGACAGTTGTCAACCACAGTGGGAATCTGCATATGAGGGAAAAAGGAAAATATGGCATAAGCGCCACAGTAGAAGATAGCATTATCATAACAGATCTAACAGAAATGGAGCCCGTGGAGACTGCAGGGTGTGAGGAAAGGCAGCATTCATTCTAATGTCTTTTGAATGAAAATTACATTTCAAAAATCTCAAAAATTTTCAGTTGTTTGTCATTATTGTAAGGAAAAATTTCCATCTTCCCTGGCTGGCAAGGAAAGGGGTATTCCTGGGGCTTTGTTTTTATGTTTTGTCCACCATGATATTAACAGATGCTCCATTACCTATGAGAGTATTTATTTCCAAGCAGTCACCCATGGCTGGTTACTGTGTCTGGAGGAAAGCACAGAAGAACAACCATCCACCTCTGCACTTTCACAGTTTTGCTGTGTTCAGTACGTTTGGTACTCTTCTAGTAGTAATGGTCTTCCACAGTTTTCCACAGTTGTCCTCAAGCTTTACACTGTTTACCTGTAGCAGGAAATTCTTTTTGGTGCAGATAAACACTGACAAGTCGCAAGGGTCTCCCATTGCTGCTTTGCAGCTGATTTCCCAGCATATGAGCAATGGCCAATGTTCTAGAGGTGTTGAATTTGAAGTGTGGTAGTTTTTGTTGGCAGTCTCAACTTCTGTCGCTCTGGGGCAGCATCTTCTGGTCTCACCAAAGAAGACCCCTCAGCGGGTTCCGAGCGGTAGGGCAGGTGAGCCATGCAAGAGGCCAGACTTTGGTGGGACCAGAAGATCTTGCTGGTGGCCAATTGCTCGCTGCACTACTGTACATAAGCTGGCTGCAGATTGGCTGGAAGATCCATCTCTGAAATAATGATCTTGCTAATTCGAGCAACTGACACCTTTTCTGTCCTTCTCAAGTGCTTTGCGGCAGAGAGAGACAACCTCTGTTAACTTGTGTTTTACTTTTCCTGCTAATATGTTCAACTTACAAAATTCAAACAGGGTTAGACAGGGTAGATTCAGAAATAATGTTCCCAATGGTAGGAGAGTCCAGAACTAGGTATCATAGTTTGAGGATAAGGGGAAAACCTTTAAGAACTGAGGTGAGGAGAAATTTCTTCACCAAGAGGGTGGTGAATGTGTAGAATTCACTCCACAGAAAATAGCTAAGGCCAAAACATTGTCTGATTTCAAGAAGGAATTAGATATAGCTTTTGCAGTTAAAGGGATCAAAGGATATGGGGGAAGGCAGGATCCGGATGTTGAATTTAATGATCAGCCATGATCAAAATGACTGACAGAGCAGGCTCAAAGGATCAAATGGCCTACTCCTGCTTCTAGTTTCTATGTTTCAGCATCACCAAAGTCACATTTGGTTGCCAGTTACCTCAATCAAGTGAAAAAATTGGCCAATTTTCTCATTTGCTTCTTGATAAGTGCATCAGAATCATAGAAACTTACGGTGCAGAAAGAAGCCATTTGACCCATTGAATCTGCACCAACCACAATTCCACCCAGGCCTTATCCTATATATATTTACCCGCTAATCCCTCTAACCTACGCATCTCAGGACACTAAGGGACAATTTTAGCATGGCCACTCAACCTAACCACACATCTTTGGACGATGGAAGGAAATCGGAGCACCTGGACGAAACCCACGCAGACACGAGGAGAATGTGCAAATGCTACACAGACAGTGACCCAAGCCGGGCCCCTGGAACTGTGTGGCAGCACTGCTAACCACTATGGTACCGTGCTGCTCGTGTTCATATGTTGAATTTTTCTTGGGTGTAAAATTAGTTGTTGATGCATGGTTTGCTAAGCTCAGGCGTATGTGTATCAAAAATATCTTCTAATTCCTCACCCCATAATGAAAAATTAAGGCTTTTTTCCCTTTTCTTACCAATGATTGCAAAACCTTCCACTGCACCTTTGAAATATTGTAGCCACTACTGCCAATGCTACACATGATAGCTCCCAGTGCATATCAAATAAGAACATAAGAAATAGGAGCAGGAGTAGGCCATCTAGCCCTTCGAGCCTGCCCCGCCATTCAATAAGATCATGGCTGATGTGAAGTGAATCAGTTCCACTTTCCCGCCTTCTCCCCATAACCCTTAATTCCCTTGTCTATCAGAAATCTATCTACCCGTGACTTAAATATATTCAACGAGGTAGCCTCCACCACTTCAATGGGCAGAGAATTCCAGAGATTCACCACGCTTTGAGTGAAGAAGTTGCTCCTCAACTCCATTCAAAACTGCGCCCTCCCCCCAACCTTATTTTGAGACTGTGCCCTCTAGTTCTGTTTTCCTTTCTAAGCGGGAAGAATCTCTCTACCTCTACCCTATCGTTATCTTATACGTCTCTATAAGATCCCCCCTCAGCCTTCTAAACTCGAACGAGGACAGGCCCAGTCTACTCAATCTCTCTTCATAAGCTAACCCCTCAACTCCGGTATCAGCCTGGTGAACCTTCTCTGCACTCCCTCCAAGGCCAATATATCCTTTCACAAATAAGGAGACCAAAACTGCACACAGTACTCCAGTTGCGGCCTCACCAGTGCCCTGTACAGTTGCAGCAAGACCTCCCCGCTTTTATATTCTATCCCCCTCGCTATAAAGGCCAACATTCCATTTGCCTTCTTGATCACCTGCTGCACCTGCAGACTGAGTTTTTGCATTTCGTGCACAAGGACCCCCAGGTCCCTCTGCACTGTGGCATGCTGCAGCTTTTCGCCCTTTAAATCATCGTAAATTGGGAAGAAACATTGATCAGCAGTGCAGCAAAACGTAATCAAGGATCCAGGACACAGTAAGAAGTCTCACAACATCAGGTTGCAGTCCAACATCAATTATTTGGAATCACGAGCTTTTGGAGCGCTGCTCCTTCATTAGGTGAGTGGAGAGGTAGGTTTCACAAACATGTCATAAATGGACAAATACACAACTACAAGACAATGGTTGGAATGTGAGTCTTTACAGGTACAGACAGTACGAGTGAAGAGAGGGATAATCACAGGTTAAAGAGGTGTGAATTGTCTCAAGCCAGGACAGTTAGGATTTTGCAAGCCAAGGTCAAATGGTGGGTGTTACATGTAGTATGACATGAACCCCAAGATACTGGTTGAGGCCATCCTCGTGTGCAGAACTTGGCTATCAGTTTCTGTTCAGTGATAATGCAGAATCGGCGAGCAGAAACTACTGATAGCCAAGTTCTGCATGCATGAAGACGGCCTAAATCAGGATCTTGGGGTTCATGTCACACTACTTGTAAGCTCCACCATTTGACCAGGACTTGCAAAATGCTACTAACTGTCCTGGCTTGAGACAATTCACACCTCTTTAACCTGTGATTATCACTCTATCCAATCGCACTGTCTGTACTTGTAAAGACTTGATCACCTGTAAAGACTTGCATTCCAACCTTTATCTTGCAATCATGCCTTTGTCTATATAAGCTGCGTTTATGAAACCTACCTCCCCACTGACCTGATGAAGGAGCAGTGCCCCAAAAGCTCATGATTCCAAATAAACCTGTTGGACAATAACCCAGTGTTGCAAGACTTACTGTGCCCACCCCAGTCCAACGCCGGCATCTCCACATCAAGGATCCAGGATCGCATTACTTTCAAAGAAAATTTGACAGTGATTTGAGATTATTTTTCTTTTCTTTGTATTTTGTTTTTGGTGAGATCAGTGTGTTTGTGTGTATCTACTGTGCAGGTTTTCCTGTTGCCAGTGCTGAGTTGGAAAGCTTATGTACCTAACAATAGTCCACAACCTCAATGTGTTCCCTACTCTGCAGAAAGTAGAAGCTTCTAACTGTTTAATGTCTGAGAGCAGAATTTCATACGTTCAGCCTCTTCATTGCTATTGTGAAGTACTTGAAAAGAAAGAATAAGTTTCACTAAGAACCAAAACTATTACATGTGGAGTTTGAGCATGCATTCCTTCAGTCTCATTCTGGCCTCCCTCTTCTGGCATATGATAACCTTAAATGGACAAAATGCAGAATGGAATTTTCAGTGCTTCCACACCTCCCCATGTGCCCACGGCCCCCTCGCTCACTTCTAAGTCAACAATCACTTAAATTAGTGAGCACTTCAACTTTCACACTCCCACGTCACAATTAGGAAACCCTGAAAAAGTTACACGTTGTTCAGTGAGGTATAACTCTCTTTTTAATGGTAACGTGATTAATGAGAAGATGACCTGATCCTTAAAAATAATTTTATAGCCCTGGAGGGCTGCTGAGTGATTAATCCAGAGTTTAGAAAGCTAAATTCAATGATAAGTTTCTTTTAAAATGTTTTTGCTGAATATTTTAATTTATACCTTCATCCTATGTATATGACCCGATCTTTAATTTTGTCCATGTAAAAGTGCTTAAAAGTGAGTTGAATTTAGTTTTGTTTTTGCTTGTGCATCTGTGAAAATTCTTTAATGTGATTGGTTGCTTGTGATCACTCCAGTGCATGCTGGGAAATCCCTGATAAAGAACAATGCCATCAATTACAGCACCACTCCTACTCACCAGCAAGACATCCTTTGAGGTCAGCAGTAATAACCTTTACTTCCCTGTTGACCACAAACTCCAGGCTACTACGCTGGAAATCTCATTCAGTGCAACTGCAGGATGGAAAGTAGACAATATTACACTGACATAATAGCTCATCTGAAATTGATGGAGAAACATATGACTGGAAGAAAGTAAGAAGAGATTTCTTTCCAGCCATGTTATCTCTGGCCTGAGACACTGGATGTCTGAATTGGAGAGTGATTTCAATCCTTGAGGCTGACACTCTTCACCCTGATGAATGAAGGTTTGAAAAATTGCACTTTCTAAAGCAGATTATAAGGTTCTGCTTGCTACGGGTGAAAGCAAAGGAATATGATTTTAAGTTTCTGTCTAGTTAAGAAAAAGATGTTCTTTCTCGCCAACGGTTGCAAATGAGATTTTAGGTACAAATATCTAAAAAAAAATTTAAAATCAGAGAAGTCGAATTTATCCAGAGGCAAAATTTGTTCTTGGTTGACCATTTCTAATATCACTGAGCAGTTAGGAAGCAATGAGTGAAGAGCTCAAATATTAATGTCTTGCTTTATCCCATAATTCATTGCTCGTGAATAAACCAATCAAGGAACATGAAAAATCCCAACGCAGGACCTGGAATTTTCTAATGTCTTCATTCACTTCTGTGTCTTTACTGGCACAGAGGAGGACTGATGTGGTAAGTCTGCTCAGAAAAATGAATTACATAAAAGTAAAAGAGCCATTCTGCTTGTAAAGCAGAAACCTGAATCGTTCACTAGTTGAAGCATTAAAAAATTCTGCAAATTCAAACTTATTAAGGACATTGTCAAGCAATGCCCATTTGTTGGCAAGTGTTTGAACACTGTCAGTCATTGGTAGGAAGCTGGTTCTGTTTTTAAAGTTTATTTATTAGAGTCAGAAGTAAGCTTACAATAACACTGCAATGAAGTTACTGTGAAAATCCCCTAGTTACCACAATTTGGTGCACTGAGGGAGAATTTAGCATGGCCAATGCACCTAACCAACACATTTTCCTGAACAGAAGCTAAAAAAAAACAGAATTTAGATTAGGCCGAGTTCTCTGACCTCATCCACAGCTAGGATTTGCCAGTCCCGTGGCAGTGAACCGAGATTTGGCTGAGTGCCAAATTCTCTGTTCTCACTGTCAGCGGCAATGGGGCGTGAACAGCCAGAGAATTCTGGCCAGAGTCTCTCTTTCCTAATTTTTACATCAACTTTCTCCCAGTTCTCTCTCCTCTGTTGAAAGTGTCAACTCTTTACTGAAATTCAGCTTCTTTGATATCAGTCTGCCTCCAGGACCTCAATCAAGTGAATACTCTTTGTATCAGAACTTTGACAGTGAGTGTAAGCAGGCTCAACAACTGTAATGGGAAGAGATGATAATCAAGCATGACTTCTCTCCTCACACATTTTATACTTCCAGAAAGGGGCCACTGAAAAATTGTCAGTGACTTGTCTAATTTGCCACAGAAGATGTAGAAGAGTCCAGGGGTGCTGAGGCTGCTTGCAGGCTGACTACCACCAGGTCAACTGAAATCAGTTACCATCACATAGACTTAGATTAATCTTTTCTTGGCCTGCATGGCTTACATACTCATTGTCACCACTTACTGAGCCTTTGGGAGCCCATTACGCATTCTGTATATAGCTTTATGTTTTGTTTTCAGGAATCAGAATGTATGTTGATAGCACAATGGCATGGTTCATTCCACTACAGTGAAAGTTACTATTACATATCATTACATCCTTCCAATCCAACACAGAGACAATGTGGTACATCAGACAGTCTGCAGTACACAACTGTATCTAGTAACAATTACTATGTTGACAAGGGCCAGCACTTGGGTCACTTTTCCTGATGCAACGCCCCAGTTTCTCTGAGTGGCAGAGTTCCTTCAAGCTCTGTCATTGGCACCCATATGGGCATCAGGGCTTTTCATATAAATCTCACTAACAAAGTGAAAGCAAGTTGTTTGCACTCAATTAGACTTTAGATTGCCTTTCAGCAAAGAAACATTGGGCTGAATGTTACCAGCACTATGAGGACAGAACAGAAAGTGGGAAAGTTGGTTAAAAAAAAGGCACAGCAAAGGCATCAGAGGTGTGTCCAACATCTTACTGACCATATAATTTCTCCAATGGCAAATTAAGGATCATTTCTCACCTCCAAGGCAGTTTACCCATATTGGAATGGGAGACCACCAGGTAAACCATGAAGGCTTTCCGATGGTCTCAGAGGGAGGGGAGGACTCATTTTGCATATTCCTGCCCCCACCCCTCCTCAGGGGCAATGGTGCCACCTTCCCTCAACAAATCCACACCCACCTTCCAGCTGTCTGCTTGGCACTGGCAGCCTCCAGATCCAATTAACATATCTTCAAAGGTTTACAATGCAGCCCCAACAATGGACAGAGCCAGCATGGTGCTGCTGAGCCTACTGAGCTGCCAACCCATCCACTGAGACAGCTTGGCACCCTTAATAGGACAGCAGCCACTTAACTGGCTGCTGCCAGCAGAATATGATCCTGGGTCCCATTGCCCTCCTCCCCTTTCTTTGGGTCCCAGAGGTGCAACATTTGCACTTCTGTAAATTTCCAATCATTAATATCTGAGCTCCTTAGCTAGGAATTACTGAAAGTGTGCATTGTTCATCTGTCCACTTTCAAAATCTGAAGGATAAGAAACTTCTGAGAACAGAAGTAATGAATGTTTGATCTTTTAACTGTGGAAATGAAAGCTTGACTACAGCTTGATTTTTTTTAAAAATCATTCAAGGAATGCAGGTATTCCTGACTAGGCCAAATTTATTGCCCATTCATAATTGCCCTTGAGAAGGTGCTGGTGAACTGCCTTCTTGAATCAATTGCTGCTGTCCATGTGGTATGGATACACCCACAGTGCTGTTAGGGAGGGCGTTCCAGGAATTTGACACAACAACAGTGAAAGAACGGTGATATATTTACATTCCAGGACAGTGAGTGGCTTGGAGGGGAAATTTGAAGGGGTGGCGTTTCTATGTGTCTGCTGCCCTAGTCCTTCTAGATGGTAGTAACCATGGATTTGGAAGGTGCTGTCCAAGGAGACTTGGTGAGCTGCTGAAGGGCATCTTGCACTACTGCCAGTATGAGGTGGTGGTGGAGGGAGTAAGTGTTTATGGATGCGGTGCAAATCAACCAGACTGCTTTGTCCTGGATGGTGTCAGTCTTCTTCAGTGCCGTACTTTCCACAGTACCTTTAAAGCCCCTATGGCAATTATACAATAATTACTGCAACGACTTTTACAACCAGAGTGCAGTAGTTCAAGTTATCAAGACAGCTTACATGTCTGGAGCTAGACCTTTGTCTTTAGATCCATGTTACCACCCCAACGTTAGCCTTAAGCTTTTTACAGGCTGCCCCTATTCCTCATATGAGATGTTTAATATGATCTGACATTCTCCTTATCCCTCCTTTCATCTACCTTTTTCCTGCCTTGCTGCCATAGCAGAAAAAGATAGATAACTTTGAGGTGTTCATAAAACCTGAGACCAGAGGAACTCTGTTGGTCAAGATCAGGAAGGGAAAGTTGGAATTTCTTGGGGATATAAGAAGAAACCATGACTTAGAAAATTGGATACTGATGGAAAAAGTGATGGTAAAAAGGATTTAGACAGAGAAAGGATTATCTTTTTTAAACAGCCTTGCAAGCTAGATGAACATACAATGAACAAAGGTGATCCATGCCTCTAGAGCAAGATTAACATGGAAGTCCATGATCACTAAAGCCCTCTCAGGGTATGGAACCTGAAGAGAGAGAGAAATCTCTGAAATATATAGAAAATCATGTTGAATGTTTGTCCAAATTCTTAGGGCAAAGTCTCATGTACAAGAGTGATTTTGTAAAATTGCTACATATACAATACTGTTAAGTTCTGTATAGGGTTCATAGAGTCATAGAGTCATTGATGTTTACAGCATGGAAATAGCCCCTTCAGCCCAACTTGTCCATGCCACCCTTTTTTTAAACCCCTAAGATAATCCCAATTGCCCACATTTGGCCCATATCCCTCTATACCCATCATACCCATGTAACTATCTAAATGCTTTTTAAAAGACAAAATTGTACCCGCCTCTGCTACTACCTGTAACAGTTTGTTCCAGACATTCACCACCCTCTGAGTGAAAAAAAATGTCCCTCTGACACTTTTGTATCTTTCCCCTCTCACCTTAAACCTATGCCCTCTAGTTTTAGACTCCCCTACCTTTGGGAAAAGATATTGACTATCTACCTTGCCTATGCCCCTCATTATTTTATAGACCTCTATAATGTCACCCCTCAGCCTCCTAAGCTTCAGAGAACAATTCCCAGTCTACCTAGCCTCTCCTTATAACTCAATCCATCAAGTCCTGGTAGCATCCTAGTAAATCTTTTCTAAGCTCTTTCTAGTTGAATAATATCATTTCTATAATAGGGTGACGAGAATTGCACACAGTATTCCAAGTGTGGCCTTACCAATGTCTTGTACAACTTCAACAAGACATTCCAACTCCTGTATTTAATGATATCCTGTCTTCTTATGATAAAATTGCTTAGTCCAATTTACAGACATATATCTCTAAATGTGCTTCAAAATTATTGGAGTAATAAACTATTGAGCTTAATTTACTTCAAACATTTGTGTGATCTGAAATTCTGATTTACAACATCAAACATATACATAGAAGATATACTGACTCAAGAACACAATGGGAGCAGGAGTCAACTATATGGCCTATTCAAGCTGCTCCCCATTCAATATAACTGTGGCCGATCTTGGGCTTGAATTCCACTCTCCTGCCCCATATTACATGATCCCCTGAGAGACCAAAAGTCTTAAATGTATTTAACAATGGAGCATCCAAAATCCTCTGGGTTGGAGAATTCAAAAAATTCACAACATTTTGAATGAAGAAATTTCTCCTCAGTCCTAAATGAGTGGCCTCTTATATTGAGTCAGATCGCCCACCCCCACCCCTGCCCACCATCACTGCCTTTTAGATTCTCCAATAAGCAGAAACAATTTCTTAGCATCTACTCTATCAAATTTACTTAACATCACTTCATCCCAGAGACTAATTGAGTACATTTTCACCGTGCTGCCTCCAATGAAAATATACCCTTCCTTAAATATGGAGACGAAAACTGCACACGGTATTCTAGATCTAGTCGCATCAAAGCCTTGTGTGACTTTGTTATTCCCATACTCCACTTCCCTTGCAATTAAGGCCAACATGCCATTTGCCTGCCTGGTTGCTAGCTGTACGTGCATATTAACTTCCTGCATTTCTTCAGCAAGCACCCCCAATTCTCATTTTAGATCAACATTTACAAGTTTCGCACCTTTAAAAATAATTTGCTTTTCTATTCTTATGGCCAAAGTGAATAACTTCACACTTTCCTAGATTATGTTCCATTTTTGCAAGTCTTTTTAAATGTTTCTTTAAATAGTTCCTGCTGTGACATATGTGCAGCCATATCTTTTTGTCTATTTACCCAATTAACCTTAGCCAATTCTCTCATACCTATGTAATTGCCTTTGTTTAAATTTAAAACTCTTGTTTGTGATTGGAGTAAGTCATTTTCAAACTTAGCATGGAATTCAATGGAATTATGATCACTATTTCCCCATGGGTCTTTTACTATGACATTATTAATTCACCCTGCTTCATTACACAATACTGGGTCTAAGATAGTTTTATCCCCTGTTGGTTCCACACATATTGCTCCAGGAAATTGTCACAAAAACATTATACAGACTCATTTTCTAGGCCACCTTTGCCAATTTGATTATTCTACTCTACATGATGATTAAAGTCCCCCACAGTTATCTCATTGTCTTTTCTTTCATAAGAACATAAGAAATAGGAGCAGGAGTAGGCCATCCAGCCCTTCGAGCCTGCCCCGCCATTCAATAAGATCATGGCTGATCTGTCGCTGCTCAGTTCCACTTTCCCGCCCTCTCCCCATAACCCTTAATCCCCTCTCCTATCAAAAACCCATCAACCCGCGTCTTAAAAATATTTAGCGAGGCAGCCTCCACCACTTCAACGGGCAGAGAATTCCAGAGATTCACCACCCTTTGAGTGAAGAAGTTCCTCCTCAACTCCGTTCTAAACCGCCCCCCTTTTATCTTGAGGCTGTGCCCCCTAGTCCTATTGTCTTTTTTGAGCGGGAAGAGTCTTTCCACCTCTATCCTATCCATCCCATTCATCATCTTATACGTCTCAATGAGATCTCCTCTCATTCTTCTAAACTCTAACGAGTACAAGCCCAGTTTATTCAGCCTCTCCTCATAGCTCAACCCCCTCAACTCTGGTATCAGCCTAGTAAACCTCCTCTGCACTCCCTCCAAGGCCAAAATATCTTTGCGCAGGTGTGGCGCCCAAAAATGCACACAGTACTCCAGTTGCGGCCTCACCAATGCCCTATACAGCTGCAGCAAGACCTCCCTACTTTTATATTCAATCCCCTTCGCTATGAAGGCCAGCATCATTTCCTGGAAATCATCACCTAATAACACTATGTGTGCAGGCTTGCTTTTGTTCAAGGTTTTCAGTGCTTTCACAAAGGTAATTAGGGATAGCAAGTAAGTGCTGACCAGTAGTGCTTACATCTCATAATTGAATTAAAAGAAAAATAGTTGGAAGACACAACAGTTGTTCAGTTGTACTTTGTACCAAGTTTGCAGTGTATTCATTATATTTGAAGAGCCCCAAACAATGCCACTTTCCTTAAGGGAGAGGCAATGGTGCAGTGGTATTACTATTGATTTATTACTCCAGAAGCCCAGAGTAATGCCCCAGGTTCAAATCTCACCATAGCAGATACGAATGTTTGCAGATGACTGCACAATGTTCAGCACCATTCACAACTCCTCATATACTGAAGCAGTTTATGTCCAAATGCAGCAAAACCTGGGTGATATTGGGCTGATAAGTGGAAAGTAACGTTCATGCACATATCTGTCAGGCAATGACCACCACTAATAAGAGAATCTAACAAATGCCTTGACATTCAATGGCATTGCTATCACTGAATCCCCCACTATCAACATCCTGGGGATTTGCCATTAAAACAAAACTGAATTGGTTATATAAAAACTGTGGCTACAACATCAGGTCAGAGGTGGAATCCAGCAGTGATTAACTCATCACCCGACTCTCCAAGCATGTACACAGGGCACAAGTCAGGAGTGTGATGCAATATTCTTCACCTGCCTGGATAGATAGAGCTCCAGTTCAAGAAGTTGCCACCGTCCAGGACAAAGCAGCCTGCTTGATTGACACCATAGAATCCATAGAATCATAGAATCCCTAAAGTGCAGGAAGAGGCCATCTGGCTCATCAAGTCTGCACCAACTCTCCAAGAGAGCATCCCACCCAACTCTTTCTCCCCACCCTACCCTGTAACCATACACATTTACCATGGCAAATCCACCTAATCTCTGGACACCAAGCGGCAATTTTGCATAGCGAATCCCCTAACCTGCACATCTTTGGACTGTGGGAGGAAACCGGAGCACCCAGAGGAAACCCAAGCAGACACAGGGAGAACATGCAAACTTCAGACAGACAGTGACCCAAGGCCAAAATTGAACCTAGGTCCTTGGTGCTGTGAGGCAGCAGTGCTAACTACTCTGCCACTCTACTTCCCCCATCCACAAACGTTCACTCCCTCCACCACTTGTACCAGCTACAAGATGCAATGCAGGAATTCAACAATCTCCCAAGACAGCACCTTCCAAACCCCAATGCTATCACATGGGAACATCACTACCTGGAAGTTGCCCTCCGAGCCACTCACTGTCCTAACTTAGAAATGTGCCGTCATTCCTTCACTGCCGCTCGGTTAAAATTCTGGAACTCCCTCCCTAACAGCACTATGGATGCACCTACATCATATGGACTGTAGTTGTTCAAGAAGATGGGTCACCACCACCTTCTCAAGAGCAATAAGGGATAGGCCAGGCCAGTGACATCTGCATCCCATGAAGGAATAAAAGTAAAAGGCCTCCTTCTATAGTAATATTCCAGATTTCAAATTTCATGCAATAATAATGACTGCTCTGGGACCTCTTCCAGCGCACTTCCCAGTCACAGTCAACTTCCAATTAAAAAACAACTGCTTCATTTTAAGTGAACAACACTCCGTACATGCAGATCACCTAGCAATTACATAGGGATGATTTAAATGACCAATTATACAGAATCCCACAGGATCAGGTTACTGTTGTAGTTCTGTGACTGTGTAAAGGGACACTAACAGCACAAGAAAGCGAGAGCCCAGTTTATAGAATCAGCCCTCTGATACAGTCAGTGCGCAGTTCCCTCGGTATTGTAACATAACACATGTTTCCTTTCCTAATACAGCAATTATTCAGCAGCAATGTAGGCTAGGTGAATGAATTCCTGTCAGGTTTGTTTTTGGGCTAGAAATGCATGTTGAGAGTTCAATTTTCAGGCTTGATCTCCTGAGCCTAATTCCACTGATAGCACCTGACTGCCAATTTGACAACCAATGACTTCTCAGTGCCCAATGTGCCTGCCAAAAACAGACATTAAGCTTTTTGCCTGTGCTAATTAAATGTCCAATGCTTATTTCAGTACCTGAATGCTACATCTAGCAAAAGCTGAGTGAAAGATGCACAGCTCACGTCCACTCAGCTTTTACAGATTCAGGAAGTCATGAGGTCACTGGTAAATCTTTGGTTTTCTTCACTTACCTTAGTATGAAACAGGAGGAGCAAGAGCCTGCTACTGGCCTGTGTCTCTTATCCACCCCAGAATGCCCCCAACACCCTTTACTCCCACCCAGTAGTGCAACAGAACTTGCCTTTCATTACTTGCCTTTTGTTATGTTGTGAATGAAGGTGCCCATAATTTGAGGTACCGTAAATATCCGCTTCTACTTTAAGTGAGGATGATCATAGAATCATACAGACCAGAAGAGACCCTTTAGCCCATTAAGTCTGCACCAACACACGAGAAAAACCTGACTTTCCATTTACCTGGCCCACAACATAGAAACCCTACAGTTTAGAAAGAGGCCATTTGGCCCATTGAGTCTGCACTGACCACAATCTCACCTAGGCCCTAATCCCATGTCCCTACATATTTACCCACTAATCCCTCTAACCTATGCATTTCAGGACACTAAGGGCAATTTTTAGCGTGGCCAATCAACCTAACTCGCACATTTTTGGACCTATAATGTAATGACATGCCAAGTGCTAATGCTGTAGATGCTTCATCAAATGGCAGGTCAAAATTTGAAGTTGCTCAGAAAATTGAAAAATTTACCAGACATTTTAATGTTAGACAAATGTAAATAATTTTAATGATTAACAGAAGACTTCTTATAATTATAATTAGTTTTCTAGCTGCACCAAGTAGGTGAGCTGTACACATGTACTGCCTGATTCGCTACTTTCCACTTTCAATCTGGGGACAAAAGATTGATGCACTGTGTAGCTATCTTTTCAGAAAATTCTTCATGGCATTTTAGTCAATTATCTGCAGCTTAATTTAGGGCCAATCTCTTCACTAATTACTGTTGCTATTAATTACTGAAAAAATTCAATACTTTGCCAGACAGAGGCCAAAGGATTTTTTGTGATGTATTGCCAATGGACAAATGTATTTGAATATGTTGTATTATTTTCCAGGGAGAAGAATGGACATATCTGCTGCACCACAAGATTTATATTCAAGTTCGTCTGGCGAAACATACTATATTAATACATGGGAACATAAAGCATAGCAGTAATCAAACCGAATCTAATCCATCTTCTTTTTATCATTAGAATGGAAATACTTTATTAAATTGAAGATATATTTAAAAGTTTATTTATTCGTATCACAAGTGGGTTTACATTAACACTGCAATGAAGTTACTATGAAAATTCCCTAGTCACCACACACTGGCACCTGTTCAGGCACACCGAGGAAGAATTTCACATGGCCAATGCACCTAACTAGTATGTGTTTTGGACTGTGGGAGGAAACTAGAGCACCCAGAGGAAACCCAAGCAGACATGGGGAGAACATGCAGACTACACACAGACAGTGATCCAAGCCAGGAATCGAACCCACGCCTCTGGTATTGTGAGGCATCAGTGCTAACCACTGTGCCACTGCACACACTTTCAGGCTGCCAACCTGAAAGAGGAAAGCTTGTTTTCTGTTCTGTAGTGACCACACATGTTTTATGATTACTGGCAATATTTGTCAATGTAACCACTCAAATTAAAAATTCCTTTCATTTACAAGTGGTTTCAAAACATTGCCTTATCTGTTCTATGTCTTCATTGGATGCTGGAGACCCACTGTTTTGGAAAATGTAATGAGAAAGTGTAGAAACTTCAGGAAACCAGTTTTGCATTGTTTAAAGAAAATCATCCTATTTCAAAAATCAAATATATACTAATTGATCATATTTTCACCAACGGTAAATCAAAATTTGAAATTGTTCAGATAATTGAAAAATTCTCTCATCATTTTAATGTTGGATAAATTAAATAATGATTATGATTAAAAGTAGCTTTTTACTATCATAAACAATTTGTTGGCTACCACTGCAACACTTAAGTGATATTCAGCAAGTCATGAAGTGTAAAGTGCTGCCCTAATATGGACACTCTATCATTTATTTCATCTCCTGAAGCATAATTCCATGCAATTTATCCCTGATTCCCAAGGGTAATTGAAGCAAAATGCAAGAACATTTATCCATCCTACAGCTTCACAACTCAACCTTGGCTGGTTACTTTCTCTTTAATGTTTTTTTCCTCCCTTGGTCACAATAGCAAGAGCACAATTGTGTTCCATTGAGCATTTTATTACCTCTGCCGAAAGCTGTCCCTATGGATGGCAACTAAGCAATCCAGCATCTTCTTGTCATACATGATCTACAGCATTGCCATAGTAACACAGCAGCACAATGGTCGGGAGCAATTCCAGAGCACCACTGCACTTGAATTCACTTGTGTAGTTTTTCAAGGTTAGCAACCCTTCTTAACCAGTTTTTAGAAATACATTTCAAGAACGATTGCTTTCATGCTATCATATGCAGATTAACTGAGTACTTTATTTTATCGAACCAAATCATTAAAATAAAAGATGTGCTCCTGAAAGAGTGTCTGACTGATAGATTGCTTATCTCACTGGACGCATGACTTTTGCACCAAGCAACTGTTTCTTTTGTCGTTTCTGTATGGGTCGCGGAACTGAGCACATTCTATGAAGCCCCATGTCACTGATTTTCAGATTGTGTTGTGATTGTGTGCTAAGTGTTGTCAGCAGAATGAACTTACCCCACACAATATACATCAACGGGGACAAAGTAGAAAGGGTTGAGAGCTTCAAGTTTTTAGGTGTCCAGATCACCAACAACTTGTCCTGGTCCACCCATGCCGACACTATAGTTAAGAAAGCCCACCAACGCCTCTACTTTCTCAGAAGACTGAGGAAATTTGGTATGCCCGCTACAACTCTCACCAACATTTACAGATGCACCATAGAAAGCATTCTTTCTGATTATATCACAGCTTAGCATGGCTCCTGCTCTGTCCAAGACTGCAAGGAACTACAAAAGCTCGTGAATGCAGCCCAATCCATCACGCAAACCAGCTTCCCATCCATTGACTCTGTCTACACTTAATTATGCTGGCTGCCTCGGCAAAGCAACCAGCATAATTAAGGACTCCACGCACTCCAGACATTCTCTCTTCCACTTTCTTCCTTCCTGGGAAAAATAAAAAGTCTGAGGTCACATACCAACTGACTCAAGAACAACTTCTTCCCTGCTGTTGCAGACTTTTGAATGGACTTACCTTGCATTAGGGTAACTGCATTAAGTTGATCTTTCTCCACACCCTAGCTAAGACTGTAACACCACATTCTGCATTCTCTCATTTCCTTCTCTATGAACGGTATGTTTTATTTGTATAGCGCTCAAGAAACAGTACTTTTTACTGTATGTTAATACATGTGACAATAATAAATCAAATCAAATCAAAGAAAGAAAACATGACTACAAGCAAAGCTGTCAAAATTAGGACATTGTCAGCAGAGACTTACAGTCAACAACTGTGACACAAATTGTCAATACAAGTGGAGATATGTTTTAACAAATAATACATAACACTTTTAGTATCCTTTGCCCGCCCTGAAATGCTTTACCTTAGAATCATAAAAACCCTATAGTGCAGAAAGGGGCCATTTGGCCCATCAAATCTGCACTGGCCACAATCGTACCCATTCCCTACTCTCACATCCCTACACATTTACCCGCTAATCCCTCTAACCTACATACCTCAGAACACTAAGGGGCAATTTTAGCATGGCCAATCAACCTAACCCACACATCTTTGGATTGTGGGAGGAAACCGAAGCATCCAGAGAAAACCCACGCAGACATGAGGAGAATGTGCAAACTCCATACAGGCAGTGACCCAAGCCAGGAATTGAACCCAGGTTCCTGAAGCTGTGAAGCAGCAATGCTAACCACTGTGCTACTATGCCACCCAAAGGCTTACGAGGTTACATTTTGTGAAGCGTTTCAGGGATGCCTTGAACTTTTTTTAAGTTGATACAAATATATTTAAAATATATCGACTACACGCAGAACTCTGCCCAGAATGTGCAAAACTATCCGATAGGGTTTGGAATTTTCCCAGTGTTATTGACAACTACATAATCTATGAAATAATTCTCACATTTGTTTCAGCACACTTAGCACTACCTTTGCATGGTAGGTTGTTGCATAAGATTAAATCTCACAGAATCCAGGGTGAGGCATCTAAACAGATACAAAATTGGCTTCTTGACAGAAACCAGAGGGTGTAGAGGGTTGTTTCTCAAACTGGAAGCCTCTGACTAGCGGTCTGCCTCAGGGATCAGTGCTGGGTCCACTGTTATTTGTCATTTGTATTAATGATTTGGATGAGAATATAGAAGCATGGTTAGTAAGTTTGCAGATGACACCAAGCTTGGTGGCATAGTGGACAGTGAAGAAAGTTATTTTGGATTGCAACGGAATCTTGATCAATTGGGCCAGTGGGCTGACGAATGGCAGATGGAATTTAATTTAGATAAATGTGAAGTGATACATTTGGTAGATTGAACTAGGGCAGTACTTACTCAGTTAATGGCAGGACACTGGGGAGAGTTACAGAACAAAGAGATCTAGGGGTACATGTTCATAGCTCCTTGAAAGTGGAGTCACAGATGGATAGAATGGTGAAGAAGGCATTCGGCATGCTTGGTTTCATCGGTCTGAACATTCAATACAGGAGTTGGAATGTCTTGTTGAAGTTGTACAAGGCATTGGTATGTCCACACTTGGAATACTGGTTACAGTTTTGGTCATCCTATTATAGAAAGAATATTATTAAACTTGAAAGAGTGGAGAAGAGATTTACTATGATGCTACCGGGTATTGAAGGAATGAGTTATAAGGAGAGGCTGGATAGACTGAGGCTTTTTTCTCTGGAGTGCAGAAGGCTGAGGGGTGATCTTATAGAGATCTATAAAATAATGAGGGGCATAGATCAGCTAGATAGTCAACATCTTTTCCCAAAGATAGGGGAGTCCAAAACTAGAGGGCATGCGTTTAAGGTGAGAGGGGAGAGTTACAAAAGTGTCCAGAGGGGCAATTTTTTCACACAGAGGGTGGTGAGTGTCTGGAACAAGCTGCCAGAGGTAGTAGTAGAGGCAAGTACAATTTTGTCTTTTAAAAAGTATTTAGACAGTTACATGGGTAAGATGTGTATATAGAGGGATATGGGCCAAATGTGGGCAATTGGGATTAGCTAAGGGGTTTAAAAAAAAGGGTGGCATGGACAAGTTAGGCCGAAGGGCCTGTTTCCATGCTGTAAACCTCTATGACTCTATGACTGCCAACCGTATTCAATGGTCTCAGTCTCAATTTTAGAGTTAATCAACTTTTAAAAAAAATTGCCAGTTCTTATTATTGCTATTGGCCCACAATTGTTGCCTTTCCATGGCATTCCACCAATCCCACTGATCCACATTACTAAATATTTTGTAACATTACTTCTATACTGGAAGCAAACATAGAAACATAAGAAATAAGAGCAAGAGTAGACCGAATGCCTGGTTGAGCCTGCCCCATATCCCTTGGTTCCCTGAGAAAGAAAAAATCTAACTACTTCAATCTCAATTTTCTTTTATTCATTCATGGGATGT
Organism: Carcharhinus amblyrhynchos; assembly: GCF_965287045.1. Taxonomy (NCBI): domain Eukaryota; kingdom Metazoa; phylum Chordata; class Chondrichthyes; order Carcharhiniformes; family Carcharhinidae; genus Carcharhinus; species Carcharhinus amblyrhynchos. The sequence continues at coordinate 81,028,872 of NC_137328.1, forward strand.
GAATGTCGATGGCTAGGCTGGATTTATTGCTCATCCTTAATTGCCCTTGCCTGGGATGGTGTATGGCTTGAAGGGAAACGTACAAAAGTGGTGGTGTTTCCACGCATCTGCTGCCCTTGTCCTTCCAGGTGGTAGAGTTTGTGGGTTTGGAAGATGTTGCTTGTGAGGGTCCCAGAGCAGAACCCAAAGGTGTATTCTGAAGCCAGCCAACGCCCCAACAATTATTTTGCTTTGGCAAATAAACTGTACATGGCTAAAATGAGTAACTACCCTGCTTTCTCAACATCTGAGCTGCATTCATGGAACAAAGAAAAGTTTAGCGCTGGAACAGGCCCTCCAAGCCTATACAATCACAATGCTTTAACTAAACTGAAAAAACCTTCTTCACTTACTCGGTCCGTATCCCTTATTCCCTCCTTATTCATGTATCATCCAGGTACCTCTTAAGTATGGCAAATGCTCCTTCTTCCACCACCTCCTCTGGCAGCACGTTCCAGGCACAACTCTCTGTGTGAAAAAGCTCCCCCACACACGTCCCTAAAACTTTCCTCCCTCACCTTGAACTTGTTCCCTCTTGTCGTTGACACTTTCTCCCTGGGAGAAACCTTTGACTATCCACCCTGTCAATCCCTCTCATAATTTTGTAGACCTCTACCAGGTCTCCCCTTAGCCTCCGTCTTTCCAGTGAAAACAATCCTAGCTTATTCAACCTGTCCTCAGAGCCAACACCCTTGAGACCAGGCCACATCCTGGTGAACTTTTTTTGCACTCTCTCCAAAGCCTCCACGTCCTTCTGATTACAGTGACCAGAACTTCATGCAATACTCCAAGTGCAGTTTTATATAGAGATTTCCCAACTCTTGTACTCACTGCCCCGGCTGATGAAGGCAAGCCATGCCATGTGCTTTCTTAATCACCTTGGCTACTTGTGTTGCCACTTTTAGAGAATTATGGACTTGCATGCCTAGACCCCACTGTGTATTATTGTTCCTAAAGGTTCTGCCATTAATTCACACCTAAGTTTTATTGGTAGGGGGATTGAATTTAGGAGCCGCAGCGTCATGTTGCAACTGTACAAAACTCTGGTGCGGCCGCACTTGGAGTATTGTGTGCAGTTCTGGTCCCCACATTATAGGAAAGATGTGGAGGCTTTGGAGAGGGTGCAGAGGAGGTTTACCAGGATGTTGCCTGGTATGGAGGGGAGGTCCTATGAGGAGAGACTGAGGGATTTGAGGTTGTTTTCATTAGAAAGAAGGCGGCTACGAGGGGACCTTATTGAAACATATAAGATGATTAGAGGTTTAGATAGGGTGGACAGTGATAGCCTTTTTCCTCGGATGGAGAAAGCTAGCACGAGGGGGCATAGCTTTAAATTAAGGGGTGGTAGTTATAGGACGGATGTCAGGGGTAGGTTCTTTACCCAGAGGGTGGTGAGGGATTGGAATGCCCTGCCTGCTGCAGTTGTAAATGCGCCTAGTTTGGGGGCGTTTAAGAGATCCATGGATAGGTTTATGGATGGTAAAGGTTTGGTTTAGGTTAGAGGGTCATTGTTTTTTAACTGGTCGGCGCAACATCGTGGGCCGAAGGGCCTGTTCTGCACTGTAATGTTCTATGTTCTATGTTCTATGTTCTAAGTTTGATCTCCAAAATGTATCATCTTGCATTTGTCAGATTAAAGTTCATCTGCCATTTCTGTGCCCAAGTCTCCAATCTATCAAAACCCTGTGATATCCTTTGGCAAACCTCAGTGCTATCAGTAACTCCACCAATCATCATGTCATCTGCAAACTCAGTAATCCGATCCCCACATTTTCCTCCAGATCATTTATATGTACCACAAACAACTGATGTCTCAGCACTGATCCCTGAGGGAAACCACTACCAACAGATCTCCATTCTGAAAAACACCATTCCTCTGCTACTTTCTGTCTTGTATAACCAAGCTAGTCCTGTATCCATCTAGCCAGCCCATCTCTAATCCCATGTGATTTTAGTTTATGTACCAGTCTGCCATGTGGGACCTTGTCAAATGCCTTACGAAAGTCCAATAAAACTACATCCGCAGCCCTTCCCTTGTCAATTATCTTTGTCACCTCTTCAAAAACCTCAATCAAGTTATCCCTGACCCTGAGCCACTATCCAAGAAGGTGATTCCTAGCCCTGACTCTACAGCCATTAATTCCTAAGGTATCTACTGTAAGTATTTCTTCCAGTGGATTTCAGAGGTGTAACCTAATATTTTGTCTCTCTTCAGGTACCATGCCTTAAGAGCTATTGGTGGCCATGGATTTCCTCTTAGTTACTTTGGTTGCCTTAATTATGCTTGGCAAGATGCTGCAGTGGTTTAGCCCTTCATATCAAACATCAGTAAAACATGTGTAATGTAAAAACTCAGGGATAAATGTTCATAAAGCGATTGGAAAAAGTGGCGCAACACAGAAAAAGTAAGGCTTTGTTCAATAAGCTTAGATTTCAATTTGTGTATGAAGGATGGAGATACCAGATGGTTTATTTATTATTAGAAAAAAGAATGAAATGTGAAACTCAAAGTTATAAATCAATCCGCTTAAAATTTGTAAGGAAAAATTGCTGAATAGATAATACATATTATAATCATCTAAACAGCACAGAGATCATGTGGAATAGTCAACATGGATTTACAAGCAGCTTAGTTTGGCTCATCAATCTTCAGGAATTCTTTAAGGAGATAACTAGATTAACAGGGCACCAAAAACCCAGTGGGTAGAATTTATAAAGACTTTCAGAAGCCATGCATTTTACTACGAATTTCACATTTGAAGCTTATGAAGAAAATTAGCATGTACGGAATCATAGATCAATTAAGCTATAGGATAAAAAGAGTAGATTTGCAACGGAAAGCATAAAGTAAAGACAAACAGAAAAGGCCCAAGGCCAGGGAGCAAAGACCAGAGAGTCCACTGATTCCCAGAAATTTGAAAATTCTTTGAATGGAGGCGCTGAACTTTCACCCTGACAATGCTCGTAACAAGCAAAAGTCTAAGCTTGATCCAAAGCCTCTAGGTGCTATTTTACAACTTTTTATCCAAATGTCAGGTGGGTATGCAACTGGGAGAGTTCCAGATCTGTTTTTTGGACATGTTCTGAGGCCCCCCCACCCTCATATGCACTCACAGGAGTTTGACAGACAAAGAGCATTGTCTGGCCCCTGCAGGCTGTCTCAAGGATCTCCCCTTTCCTCACAATCACAGGGGCCCTCGGCCCAAGATGCAGCCCCTGTCGCCGTGCCCCCACCCCCCGCCATTCCACATCAATCGCAGACTTCCTTCCCTCCCCCACCAATCACTGCAGAGTGGCAGTGGGCCCCCCTCTCTTCCCCCCCCACCCTCTTCCACCAATTGCTGCAGAGTGGCAGCAGACCCCTTCCCACCATGAGCCCTGCCCCACACTGACCCCTCCTCACTGGCCAGTGGGTATTGCCCAGATACCCATTGCCCTGATGCCAGGCTGGGTGTGCCAAATTGCCAGGGTGGTGACTGCCAATCTGACACTACCCACAGGGCACCCGCCTTGCCCTTGGCCTTCCCAGGGGACCTTAATGGCCTCCAGTTCCATCAGTGAGGCCAACATAACTGTTCCCCATTCATGGGGAGCAAGTGTTTTCTTCACCGGAGAGAACCTCTCCCAGCGAGGCCAGGAAGGTGACTGAGCCCAGATGACTGCCAGGCTCGCTAATCACATTAAAATTAACATTTTAATAAATTTAAATAAATAAGAACATAAGAAATAAGAGTAGGCCATCTAGCCCTTCGAGCCTGCCCCGCCATTCAATAAGATCATGGCTGATCTGTCGTGGCTCAGTTCCACTTTCCCGCCCTCTCCCCATAACCCTTAATCCCCTCTCTTATCAAAAACCCATCAACCCGCGTCTTAAAAATATTTAGCGAGGCAGCCTCCACCACTTCAACGGGCAGAGAATTCCAGAGATTCACCACCCTTTGAGTGAAGAAGTTCCTCCTCAACTCCGTTCTAAACTGCCTCCCCTTTATCTTGAGGCTGTGCCCCCTAGTCCTACTGTCTTTTTTGAGCGGGAAGAGTCTCTCCACCTCTATCCTATCCATCCCATTCATCATCTTATACGTCTCAATGAGATCTCCCCTCATTCTTCTAAACTCTAACGAGTACAAGCCTAGTTTATTCAGCCTCTCCTCATAGCTCAATCCCCTCAACTCCGGTATCAGCCTAGTAAACCTCCTCTGCACTCCCTCCAGGGCCAAAATATCCTTGCGCAGGTGCGGCGCCCAAAACTGCACACAGTACTCCAGCTGCGGCCTCACCAATGCCCTATACAGCTGCAGCAAGACCTCCCTACTTTTATATTCAATCCCCCTCGCTATGAAGGCCAGCATCCCATTCGCCTTCCTGACCACCTGCTGCACCTGCAAGCTGGGTTTTTGCGACTCATGCACAAGGACCCCGAGGTCCCTCTGCACCGTCGCCTGCTGCAGTTTTTCGCCCCGTAAGTAATAGTCCTTCCTACCATTCTTCCTACCAAAGTGGACCACCTCACACTTGCCAACATTAAATTCCATTTGCCATTTCCTGGCCCATTCGCCCAGCCTATCTAGATCCTTCTGCAGACTCTCCACACCCTCCGCACAATTTGCCTTTCCCCCAATCTTGGTGTCATCAGCAAATTTCGACACCATGCACTCGGTTCCCTCCTCCAGATCATCTATATAAATGGTAAATAGCTGAGGCCCCAGCACCGACCCCTGGGGCACCCCACTAGTCACCAACCGCCAATCCGAATAGCACCCATTGACCCCCACTCTCTGCCTCCTATTTGACAACCAATCCTCTATCCACGCTAACACCCTACCCCCAACTCCATGTCCCCTGACCTTCTGCAATAACCTCTTGTGAGGTACCTTGTCAAACGCCTTCTGAAAATCCAGAAAGACCACATCCACCGGCTCTCCTCTATCCACTGCCCTAGACACATCCTCATAGAACTCCAGTAAATTTGTCAGACACGACTTCCCTTTAATGAAACCGTGTTGCGTCCGCCCTATCAAGCAATTCCCTTCAATATGCCTCGCAATTTCCTCCTTAATGACGGATTCTAACATTTTACCTACCACAGACGTCAAACTAACCGGCCTATAATTCCCCGCCTTTTGCCTGGCACCCTTCTTAAACAACGGCGTAACATTAGCCGTTTTCCAATCTTCCGGCACTTCCCCGGAATCCAGCGACGTCTGGAAAATAACCACCAAGGCATCCACTATAACCTCCGCCATTTCTTTCAGAACCCTCGGATGCATTCCATCCGGTCCTGGGGACTTGTCCACAATCAGCCCCTCCAGTCTGTCGAGCACCACCTCTCTAGTAACAGTAATGTCATTGAGACCCTCCAGTCCTACCACCTTTCCATCGCTAACACCCGGCAAATTATTCACGTCCTCCTCCGTGAAGACAGAAACAAAAAAGTTATTCAAGACCTTAGCCATATCCCCATCCCCTACCACTAGGTCCCCTTTCTCATCCTCTAAAGGACCAACGTTCACCCTAGCCAGCCTCTTCCTTTTTATATATTTATAAAAACTCTTGCTATCCTTTTTTATATTAAGCGCTAGCCCAGCCTCATAGCTTCTCCTACCCTCCTTTATCAACTTCTTTGTCAATCTTTGTTGACATTTAAACCTTTCCCAATCCTCTTCTCGCCCACTACTCTTAGCTACTCTAAATTCCTCCGCTTTTAATTTAACACTTTCCTTCACCTCCTTCGTTATCCATGGCTTATTACCTCTCTTCCTACTGTCCTTTTTAACCATCGGAATAAATTTCTGCTGAGCACCAAGAAAGATCTCCTTAAAGATCCTCCACTGCTCCTCAGCAGACCTACCCTAAATTACCCTGCCTCTCACCCATTCTTAGCAAAAGGCTGACCGCACTGGAAATCCTGAGGCCGTAGAACCACACTGGTAAAGAAAACTGGTGCCAATTGCGCTGATCGCTTCATGCTCACTTTACGACCATGTTGCACCCGAAAATGGGCGCGATGCAGTCGAAAAATCTCAGTTTGAAACTGAGAAGTTTTACAGGGATCCTTCATTTATAAATGAAAAGCTGGAGAATACTTCGAAGACAATATTTATGGGTGACATCAAATTATAATAAATATATGATGAATTGTTATCACTCAGAGATTAAATGGATGGACTTAAGAATGTTGAAATAAGTTCAATGAAGTTTAATATGCCGTTATCCACATTGGAACGTGAAACATTTTTGCATCTACATGCAAAAATATGGAAGTGACTTTACCTCCTGGGAAAGGGAAAATGAAGCAGATCATTGGGTGTGAAGAATAGCTTTGAACTGATTCTAGGAAAACAAAGTGACCACGTTCTTTGTTCTTTTTAAGGAATGGACTAAAGTGTAACAATAGCAGCAGACAGCAGCCCACCAATGGCATTGCTGAGTTTTCCTGCCATAATTTTAAACTGATGGACAAAAAAATGTAAAGGCGTGGGTCCCAAAAGTTAATATTGGCAATGCAGCTTACCAGCTCAGCCAGCAACTTAGGCTACCACCCCATTACAGCACCCCTCCCCCACCATGGAAGTCCTTCCTGCTCCTGGCACTTCCCAAACTGAACTCTCTGTCCCCTCCCACAGAGTCCCCCCACCACTGCACTGCCCCCTGGCACTACTCCCTGGCACTACCTTTGGCAATGTGCTGGCATTACCTTTCCCCCACGGGAGCTGCGCACCTGTGGCAGATTTTGCTCGCCAGGTGCACGACACGGGGGGCCTGTCACGCTTCAGCACACCGGCATGAACGGATATCTAACATGAGGGGACTATAAGACATACAGGCCTGATAATGTATTCAAATGGGAGCCCAATGTTCAAAGTCAGGATACACATTAAAACATTTGTGGGTGGAAGGGACAATCAATTTGGGAAATGTTGCCAGTGTGCAAGCTGTTTTGGAACTCCCAAGGGATTCTTGTGCCTACCTCCATCCCCACCCACTGAAAACAGGGCAGAAAATCCCAGCCAATGTGGTTGACTTTTAGCAGCCCTCTGAAATGGTTCAACAAGCCAGTCAGTTGTACCAAATTGCCGCAGAGAAGTCAAAAGGAATAAAACTGGATGGACCACCTGGCATTGTCCTCCCTTCCTTTCTGCACTGCAGGAATGCTAAAGCCAGATGAACTGCAGCAACTCAAGAATGTGGTTCACCCCTCCCCCACCCCCACTTTTTCACCCCCACAATTAGGATGAGCAACAACTGCAGGCCTTGCCAGTGATGCTCACATGCCAGAGAGAATAAAGACAACATAAGTGAGGAAATTGCGGGCTCTTACATTAAAATGAATGGATTTCCTCTCTTTCCCTGGGGGATATTGGGTTAAATTATACATGGTGAAAATGGGCCACATCAACGTATTATTAGGCACAATGACATTAGGTATCATTCCCAAAGTCATCATTCCCAAATGTTATAATACGGTAGGCAGGCGGGTCTAGAAGTCAGCAGCCCACCCACCTTATTTAAATTTGATTGCCTTGTTAAACTTATTAATGTGGCAATTGACTGGAATAATACGTGCTGGGAGCAATAAAAGCTGAGGAAATGTGAATCATGCTGGGTGGGAATCTCATTTTTTCACACTGGAAGATTGTAAAGGTCACCAACCGGGTCCATAGTTTGGCCTCAGCAGTTCAGGGTGTTATATGTGCTGCTATCATTTGTCATTGGAATCTGTGTTTCCCCTTACTGCTTTGAGATGGCATTTAGCCTCCAGAAAGGTGCATTTAGACCCTCAACTGTATCTCAGCCTGTATGGGGATAGTGGCCTCTGTGGGAGACACAATCTCCAATGAGGAGCTGAGGATGAGAAGGAGGAGGCGGACATTGAGGAGGGAAAAGACCTGAAGTTCAGGAACAGGATGCACTGCTTGTGCATGAGGGTGGTACATCAGCACCAGAGCAAGTAGTTGATGGAGACATAATGCTCTGGAGGCCACAGAGGACTTATCCTGCCAATCAGGTATATAGGCAGAAAATGAGTTATCTTCAAATGTCAAAGGAGACTCAGGCTATCTACAGTCACAGTAACCTCTTTCTGTGAGATGCTGGCATGGGAGATAGTTTTTAACTGTGTGGATAGTTACCCAAAGCCAGAGCCATTAAGTTCACTGTAGTGCTGAATTTCATGGCTACTAGATCCTTTTGGACAGCTTGTGGAGATCTTAGTAGTGTTACACAGCCACTTCATTCAGGTCTTAATAGATGCAATGTTCTGAAGGGCAGGTCAGTCTTTTACATTTTCAGTAGGTCGCCACAGTCAACTGGAATGAGCCAGGGGCTTTGTGGCAGTTGTAGGTTTCCCGAGGGTTCAGGGAGAAAATATTGCAGCTACATCACCATAAAGGCTCTAGCAAACCAGCCCTGTACATTCATTAACAAGAAGGGTTATCACTGCTTAAGTGTGCAGTTGGTCTGTGAACAGAATCAAACAGTCACGCAGGGATGCACAAGGCATTAGGGCAACAACCACAATACCCACTTTCTCCAGCTGCATCCCACCCCCCAACCATACACCAGCAACACCAAGCCCCCAGGAACCACAATACCTCCACAGAGGTACATGACTACCAACAGTGACAGTGCTGCATAATGCTCCCTTAGACCTCAATGGTTCTCACAAAATCAAGCAGTTTTGAGCCTTCCCTGTACCTTCCTTGCAAATTAGTACACAGAGTGAAGACCTATACACCCTTGCTGATCTCAAGAAGTCATTTAACCTCTTCCTGCATTGCCTCCAATTTTGAGGCACTGAGGCCACACTGCTGACCTCTGTGGCCACCTCCATCCAGGCAGGATGGGTGACAGAGAGAGGTCTCTCCCTCCCATCAACTGGCATCAGGGCCTCATGACTGGTGGACACTGCTTGGAGGAGGGAATAGAGGGAGTCGTCATCAAAACATGGGGCAGTTCTAGACCTTCTCCCCTACCTTGCCCCTCACTCCCAATGGAGGAGAACATGCCATAGCTAAACAGCTGCCACATTTTCAGATGTTAACATTACATGGATGGTCAGAACTCATACCATCTGTGTTCACTGGCAAAAATACTTCACTCAGAACCTCTGCGGAATTTGACACATTTTTCATAATAATAAAACGTACCTCAAACAATCCCTTATAAACTTGCAGAAAACAAACACTTCCTGCTGGCTTTGCCCCTTAGAAAATCACTTGGTCATCTGACATGTCCAATGTCAGCCGCCTCTTTAAATGAGCAGCTATGACCTCCTTTTGAGTCAAGGTCAACAATTATGGCCATTGGCATCATGCCCTACAACTTGGATTGGACAAAGCAGCAATGTCACAGGCTTAAAACTTCACTTTGCTGCATTCAGTGGGGCATTGCTGGATCATATTCCTTGCCTGATCATGACAACACCATCTGCAATCCAGTATTGAGCCACACAACCCCAGAATCCCCATGTGTGACACTCTAAACATGCACTGCACACTATTCTGTAACATCGCTGTTACACAGACAGAGCTTCCCAATCCTTAGACCGGGAGCACGAGGTGCATGCTATGCATATCCCTATAGTGTGGCTGGCACAAGCCCCAGGATCTCTTTTACTCTTTCACCCCAAACACATGGTCTCAGTTCCAGGAATAAATGACTGACTGCCGCTTATCTTTCGGGTTCCTGAAAACCATCCCCTCCTCCATTCATGAATCTGTGTCCACCCACTCCTTCTTATACAAAACTATCTCTCATCCAACCCCTCACATCCCTTACCAGGATGGGCTCCAGTTCCCCCAGTCCCAGTCCCAGTTATTTCTTTGCATGCCAGCCTTCACATCCCTTGTTCCTTATAACTCACCCATCCTCAGTCATTGCTCTGCCTGCCATTCCCTCAGTCATTTCCTTAGTCATCTGAAACTTACACCCTACCTCCAACCCTGACAGGCTTCTCTCTGCCTGTTTTCACCCCACCCTCTTCCTCAGTCTGGTCTCTCCGGGTATAGCGCCATCCGGATAGTGTCCCACACCAGTCTCTCTGGATACAGTGCCACCCTACCTGTGTTTACACCAGTCTCTAGGGTACAATGCTGCACTGCCTGTGCCAACACCAGTCTCTCCGGGTACAGTGCCACCCTGCTTGTGCCAACACCAGTCTGTCTGAATACAGTGCTACCCTACCTGTGTCCACACCAGTCTCTCCAGGTACAAAGGTGCCCTGCTTTTGCTTCACACCAGTCTCTCCAGGTACAGTGCTACCCTGCGTGTGCTACCACCAATTTCTCCGGGTACAGTGCATTTCTGTCAGTGCCCCACACCAGTCTCTCTGGGTACAATCCTGCTCTTTCTGTGCCCCACACATTCTCTCCGGATACAGTGCAGCAGTGCCTCCGTCCCACACCTGTCTCTCTGGGTACAATTCTGCCCTGTCTGGGCCCCACACCAGTCTCTCTGGATACAATGCCACCCTGTCTGTGTTCTTCGCCAGCCTCTCCAAGCATTGTGACAGACCACCCCACCCTGGTTTTGCCTGAAAGTCATAATGTGGAGATGCCGGCATTGGACTGGGACAAGCACAGTAAGAAGTCTCACAAGACCAGGTTGAAGTCCAACAGGTTTATTTAGCAGTACAAGCTTTCAGATTGGAGTGTCTCACCTGAAGAAGGAGTGATACTTCAAAAGCTTGTGCTGCCAAATAAACCTGTTGGACTTTAACCTGGTGTTGTGAGACTTCTCACCTGGAAAGGCAAGCTTTAAAGCAGCTTTACCAGTGATCATGAGTGGTGAGGAACGGTGAAAGTGCAGGAAAAATGCACATGAATGCTGTGTATGCACACCTCAAAGGCATAAGTGAGTGAAGATGGGTTGGTGTCAAGTCATTTATATCCACTTGTAAATTTTCCACTGAAATGGCACCAGGTTTGGAGGGAGAACACAATGCCAGCATGTTGTGATTTTAATGAGAATGCATGACATGCTAATGCATGCAAATGAGATTCCTGACATGGATCAGCGGGAAATTCAACTCTCATTAGACCATAATGAAAATCCTGAGTGGAAAATTCCAATATATTTTCCCAACAGCGAATAGCCAACTTTTGGCGTCATGCCAAGTTTTGAGTTCCCATTCCTGCCACTGACAGGAGTTGAAATCTCTATACTAGAAAAGCACTGTAACCATGCTGATTTAGTTTTCCATTTGTTTGGTTACTGTTGAGTAGATGGGTTAAAATTACCACACCAGCTTCCCCACAATGTTACTATGCACACATGAAAGAAACAACCAAGGATAGATTAGTTTAAAACAGGTATCCAAATGTTATTACTAATGCATGATCAGCACTTTGGTGAACCCATATGGAGTTTTATGATTTTAACATCTGCCAACATACAGTTACCCTGTTGTGGTGGTGTAAATCATAGCAATGAAACTGGGAATAGAGTGATTTATCACTGGAGTCTATGAAGAATGTAATACAAGCTCGGTCAAGCAATGCAAGTACATGACAAATTATTTTGCCCTTTTTTATAAGCGTTCAATTACTTGGATAAAATATAAATATTGACGTATTAACAACAATCTGGTGAAACTGCTTCCTGCATCAAAATTTGAATATATTTTGGTTGCCAATTAATCTTAGCGCCAAATCTTATGAAGTGTATTCACAATTAACTTCAGATGCTTTTATTTATTTTCAATTCTTTTGTCTATTGTGGATTAATTAACAGATATGCTTTTTAAATGAATATATTTAAATATATTTTTATTGAAGAATATATCCAACTGCACAGTCTAAATATGCATAAACATTATATTAAAAATGAATTCTTTGTATTTGACTTTGGGAAGATTAAATATAATCCTAAATTTAATCAAAAAAATCTCCTCAGCATCTGAGGGAGAGACATGAGACAGCTTCCCACATATTGATATGCCTCACATCTTAACAGCATTTTATATTACTTTACAAGTCAACTTTCTTCACATAAGATCCAAGGACTGTTTGCTTCAACTTGCTGTATAAAATGCAGCACAATTGACTTGTTAACCCCCGCATAATCCCTGAGAGGTGACTGGAAGTCAATTGCATTCATGACTATTGGCAGAAGCTGGTGAGTTGGCAGACTAGGATAGTCAATCGCTCAGCAATTTCAGAGAATGAGAACTTATTGTAGAGTGCAAATCTCCTTCCATATAAAAACTTGTTTTACTTTTTAGTAAACATTAGTTGGCCTCAATTGCTAATGCTCTTACATCTGAATCAGAAGGTTATGATTCAAGTCTTATTCTAGATTTTTTGGTACATAATCCAGTTTGATATTCAACACACTTTGAAAGGCATTGTTACAGGTGTCTAATTTTTTGAATGAATGATTGAAGTGACAGCCTAAACTGATGACAGCAGGAAGAAGCTGTTCTTGAATCTGTTGGTGTTTTCAGATTTTTGTGTCTTTTTCCTGATGGAAGAAAGTGAAGGGGAGCATGTCCGAGTATATTTGTACCTCTTTAAGCCGTTCTTACAGTTTATGTATCATATATAACTTTGTTTCTTTGATTTCTTTCATCATGCCTCCTCTTTTCTCGTTCTAATATCACATGCTGTTTATACATCTCCTGTTCTCCACTTAAGCCTTAAAGGGCATTCTGTTTCTTTGACTGTGTGTTTCTTCCTTCCTTTAAGAATGCTGATCTGAGGTAATATATTCTAGTTCTGACAAAGGACTTGTATCTAAATAATAGCAAATCACTGCAGATGCTGGAAACTAAAATAAAAACAGAAAATGCTGGAAAATCCCAGTAGATCTGACAGCATTTGTGGAGAGAAACTAGAGTTAACATTTCAAATCTGGATGACCCTTCCTCAGAGCTGGATCATCCAGACTCAAAATATTAGCTCTGTTCTCCCTCCACTGATGTTAGACCTACTGAGATTTTCCAGCATTTTTTGTTTTTGTTTCATATGTAAAATGTCAACTTGGCTGTTTCAGTTATTGTTTCAGATTTCCAGCATTCCCCGGTAAAGTCTACTTGAAGATTCTGATCTATTTCCTTTGATTCTTACATCACCTATTTTACTGAATAATTAAGGATCAATACAGGTCCTTGAACTATTCATCCAAATAAATTAACAACAATTTTAATTTACTTTGCATGAATTTATTTTATGGTTTAATATTTTTCTTCCTTTAACAAGAAGGAAAATATTCGCTCTGAGATAAGGACAAATCACGGGATTTAAGCAATAGTACACAAACACAGTGTCTTAATCACCAAGAGTCTATTAAAGTGGACAGGAGGTGTGATAGCAATGCGTTAGACACTGGTATTTCTCCTTTCTTTGACTTTCACTGATGGGATGGAAGTTTTTCACAATTAAATTGATGACAATTTTAAAGAATTATTTTACTGGATATGGGCTTTGTTGACTCAAACAGCATTTATTGCACATCCCTAATTGCCTTTGAGAAAGTGGTGGCTGTCTTCTTGAACCACTGCAGTCCTTGTGGTATAGGTATAACCACAGTGCTGTTAAGGAGGCAGCTCCAAGATTTTGGCCCAGTGACAATGAAGGAATGATAACATAGCTCCAAATAAGGATGGTGAGTGGCTTGGAGGGGAATTAGCAGCCATCTTTGTCCTTCGAGAGATAGAGGTCATGGGTTTTGAAGGAATCTTGGTGAGCTGTTGTAGTGCATCTTTTCGATGATACACACTGCTACCACTGTGTGTTGATGATGGAGGAAGTGAATGTTTAAACGGGTCTTGCTTTCTATCTTGCTCTCAGTGAGTTCACTACATTTGTGTAAGATTTTTTGTCTGATTTTTTGGGCCAGGGTGAGGCATAAATTCCTTCAATAAAGCATTTGAGAGTCTGAAATAATTGGCTGGAATTTACCGCCCTGCCCACCAAGAGAATCGGAACAGGCGAGGGACAGACAATGGGAAGGTCCGTTGACCTCGAGCAGGAACTTACAGTTTCGGTACAAGCAAGACCGTAAGCCCTGCCAATTATCTTCCACCTATCCACCATGAACTCTTGTCAGTGATTCTATCCTCCATCCTGACCAGTTTCTCCAATTGAACAAGGCATTTTATTTGAGTTTCTGATGTAGATCAGGAGTAGAGTGAAATTTATCTGAGTCTCCCTCAACCCCGCACTCGTATGAGTTTCCCTAATGGCACTTTCTAAAATATTTGAACTTTGCTGACTGAAATGTCAAATAATGCTGAATTGAAAAAGTATAAACTCATCTCAGTGAGAATCCCATAACTGTCAGAGAGCCCTCAAACACCCTCAATTTGAATAAATGTGATAAATGTTTGAGAATTGTCCGTTAACAGGATGACAAAGCCCTTCAGTTTACGAGTCCAATGAAGAGGCCTCAATCATTCATGCTTCGATACTTTTTGTTTTGGGACTGAGCACAAATTGCCACATTAGTACCTAGGACTTTGCTGTGTCTCTGATTCCATGTGTACTATCACATCGGTGATATGAACTGAAATCACAACCATTGGTATTCACACAGTTTCAAATGGACTGATTTTCTGCCTGTTCAGGGTTTAGATGCAGTTGATTGCCAATCAGTGCATTTAATTGCTGCCCATGTAGGAATGTCTGATTAACAATTCCACAGGAGAGAGTTAAATTGCCCAATCAAAACTCACCAGATTATTGCAGTTTAACACTTTAATAAGCAACAAAAGAGCCCCTGGGCCCTGCAGGTGATAATAATCCAGATGAGTTGATTGGATAATTACAAAGTGATGGTGCAGGAAGCATGGATAGTATGTTTTAGCAAATTGGTAGTGACCCCATTGACAAGGGGGTACTTCCTCCCTGAAAGTTTCGATGCTTGTTGGACTGGGTACAATTCCAGCACAAAGGCACTGAGATTTGTTCAGTTCAACAGATCTTCCACTAATAAATTGGCTGGAGATTGTCAGAACCCACAGGCTAATACTGTTAATCATCATTATTAACTGATAGTGCCATTGCCATGAAGGTTCCACCAATCTCCTGCTATCATGATGCGGGGTGTGGAATTGAGCCGGCACAGAACTTAACTTATTTGAGTACTGATGCATCATATGTGAGACTGGCATACAGCCTATTTAGATATCTGTGTTCCCTTTCTTTATAGCACAAAACCTGACAGTCCTGCTCTCACTTCTCACACTGATCCCATGGGCCAGATTCCATGGGCTGTCAGGATCAATCCTGCACTGCCACTATGTTGTGAATAGGTCAGGATTAAATGTAAACCCTTTATTGGTAGCCCATAACTATATACATATCCAAGGTCCGTGTATGGGGTACTGTCTCCATGCCAGTGCCTTCTACACACATTACAGGCTCAACTATACACACAGGCTGCAATTTTACTGGCTCTCCCCCCACCGCCACCCCCCCCCGCCCCCCCGAATCAGAGTTCTGCACAAGCACATTAACTCCCTCTCCAGGCTGTCTGGTGAATTAAGCCATGCCGACTGCCTGTAGCAGCTAGAAATGGTACAGCCCATAATTTCAATGTCTAAGTCCATAAGGTTGTTCATGAAAACTCGCCCAAAAAATGGATCAGGAACTCTCCCATTTTCAAGCTTGCTGGACACTTAGAATCATTCTTGTAAAATTCTGCCCACGCAGTCTATTATTATGTGATTCTCTGGCCAGAATGTTATGGCCACTCCCACTTGCGTGATCTTTGCGCCTGGCCAAAGTCAATGGACTTTTGAATGGCTCACCAGATTTTCTGGCATTGCTCTCGTTATAAAATTCCATTCTCTATATCGCACTGTGGGCGGTACTGTTCTCCAGTCCCACATTAACCCTTGCTCTGCCAAACATCCTTATACTATTTTGAACACTCGATATCTGTCATAAGCTTCCCCTTTATCCTTTATCCTCTTGTTTAAGGCCCTTGACATGCATTGCTCTAGATTTGTTAGTTTGGTCCTTTCTCTTTTAGGGGAAACACTTGTTGTGAACTTTCTCTATTTCCTCCTTAAATGCCTCCCACTGACATGGCACTGATTTATCTTCAGGCAGCTGTTCCCAGTCCACGTTAGCTGAGTCACATTTCAGCTCAGTAAATTTACCCCTAGCCCAGTTGAGAACTTTTACTCCTGGACTATCTTTGTCCTTTTCCGTAACTATAAATCTAACTGAATTTTGATTACTCCCACCAATGTACTCCCCCACTAATACCCCTTGCATCAGCCCAGCTATGTTCCCTAAAACTCGGCCCAGGACTGCCCCTTCTCTTGTTGAGCTTGCTAACTGTTGGTGAAAAGTTTCTCCTGAATACATTTTCAGAATTCTGCTCGCTCTGTACCTTTCACACTAATGTTAACATTCTTAGTTAATATTAGGATAATTAAAATTCCCCGTTATTATGGCCAATTATGGTTTTTGCATTTACATAGAAACATAGAAGACAGGAGCAGGAGGAGGCCATTTGGCCCTTTGAGCCTACTCCACCATTCATTACGATCAAGGATAATTGTCCAACTCATAAGCCTAATCCTGCTTTTTCCCCATAACCCTTGGTTCTATTCACCACTAGTGCTATATCTAGCCTACTCTTGAATGCATTCAATGTTTTAGCATCAACTACTTCCTGTTTAAATGAATTCCACAGCATCACCACTCTTTGGGTGAAGGAATGTCTCCTCACTCTGTCCTAAATGGTCTACCCTGAATCCTCAGAATGTGACCCCTGGTTCTGGACTCCCCCAACACCAGGTTAAAGCCCAACAAGTTTAGTTGATAGTAAACCCACAAGCTTTCAGTTTAGAAGGCTGAGGGGGGATCTTATAGAGACATATAAGATAATGAAGGGGATGGATAGGGTAGAGGTAGAGAGATTCTTCCCACTTAGAAAGGACAGTAGGACTAGAGAGCACAGCCTCAAAATAAGGGGGGGGGGGCAGTTTAGAACGGAGTTGAGGAGGAGCTTCTTCACTCAAAGGGTGGTGAATCTCTGGAATTCTCTGCCCATTGAAGAGGTGGAAGCTGCCTCGCTGAATATATTTAAGTCACGGGTAGATAGGTTTCTGATAGACAAGGGAATTAAGGGTTAGGGGGAGAAAGTGGGAAAGTGGAACTGATCCACTTCAGATCAGCCATGATCTTGTTGAATGGCGGGGCAGGCTTGAATGGCTAGATGGCCTACTCCTGCTCCTATTTCTTATGTTCTTATGTTCTTTCGGAAATGCTGTTCCTTCGTCAGGTGAGTGGAGAGTTCTGATCAGAGAGGGGCATCTAAAGGTACACACAGTTTACAGAATACAGATTGGAATGCGAGTCCCCACAGCAAATCTGCTATTCAGGTCTTAAAGGTGCAGACAATGTGAGTGGAGATAGCATTAAGCATAAGTTAAAGAGATGTGTATTGTCTCCAGACAGGACAGTGAGATGTTGCAAGCCCAGGCAAGTCATGGAGGTTACAGATAGTGTGACATGAACCCAAGATCCCGGTTGAGGCCATCCTCATGTGTGCGGAACTTGGCTATCAGTTTCTGCTCAGTGACTTTGGTCTGTCGTGTGTCGTGAAGGCCGCCTTGGAGAATGTATTATGGACCAATTTTCCCTGCGGGGCAAACACAGAACAAGGTTAGTTGAGCTGGTGAGTGAAAGGTGAAGCTGTTGAAGAGACAAGGGACTTTGCAAGCATTGCAGAGTGTCCTTCAGCAGAGATAGAATGCTGTCAAATTCATCAGCAGCACACTTTGAAAAGAGTGTTTCCCTGGAAACAAATTTTCTGACTTAAAATTGCCGTAAATAAATTGCCCCAAAACAATCAAATATACCTCAGGTTGAAAGCAGCTGAGCATCATTTCCTCATCACCCAAATCCGAGCCCAAACATTGAAAACAAAGTGTACCTCCAAGCTCCACACTGGTGATATAGACTTTGCCACCATGGTATCCATTGCTCCATAATTGCATCCTCCTCCCAAATCTACCATTTTCCAGGACAAGTTACCTGATATTGCATTTACTTGAAGTTAGCAAGTTGGAGCAGCAGTCACCATTGGCACTGGCATCTTATATGTATACACGTTGATGAGATACGATCCTCAGCCTTGTTCTGGTCTCCTGCTACAGGGCAAACAGTTGGGAACACCAACTACCCCCTTTGATTTAAAAATAGCTCATCAATATTTTTAAAAGATGTCATGAGCATGATTGTCACTTTTCAATCAATTTTGTTCACTTTGATATTCCAGTTTTAACTGTAATGTTCTTGGCCTAGCCCCAGAGTACAGAGGTCTGTTACTGTGTTGCAGCTGCATGAAAGATCAAGTCTTCACTTTTGATTTAAATCCCAGGTTCAAGAATGTACCACTTCTACCACACATACTGGTGGAAAAATAGTGTTGCAATAAGATTTACATGAATATTAAATTGAGCCTGACATGGAAATTTTCATAAATTCAGGTTGGGGAAAGTGAATCTGAGTTCTTACTGTTAATTTAAAACTCTTGCTTTGTTGTTAACTTTGCATACCAAGGGCACTAATCCTCACCTTAATAATGTTTTAATGTGTATCAATTCATATGCTAGGCTTTTATATTTCATTAAATGCCTAGGTTCACTTATTGTTGTTTAGTTTCTAATGCTCCAGTCTTTGAGAGTTCTTCAGTGAATGCTGATCCAATTCCCTTTTGTTGTAAACTAAATGCAATCTGAATATAATAATAAAAAAGATTTTTTTTGTGTTTCTCATTAGGCACTCTATATGATATATACAAGGTGATGAATAATTCACCAGCGAATTATCAAAATAACCTTGTATTGTGCCACATAATGTAGTATCATAATGTACCATTGCTGTACATATCTTTTGTTGCCTGTAATTTGCTTGAAGGAAAAGGCTTTTGTCTCAGTGACAGGTAAAAAGAAACAAAACTGGAAATGATTTATTCTTAAATATGAAAAGAAAACTCTAGAAATATGTAATATATCTGGAGAAGCAAAATACGACACCCTTATTCAATAAATCTAGTAATGACAGACTGGTCAGTGTAACCTCAGTGGCAAAAAAAATTAGAAGTGATAATCCAATGCAAAATTAATAGTCACTTTGTCAAATGTGGATTAATGAAGAAAGGTCAGTACGGATTGTTAATCGTGTGCAACTGAAGAGAACTGATTAAGGTAATGCTCTTAATAAGGTGTAAATGGACTTCAAAAAGATTTTTGATAAAGTGCCACATCAGCAAAGTTAAAGCGCATGAAATAAAAGGGGCAGTGGCAGTATGGATACAAAGTTGACTGAGTGACAAGGAGCAGGGAGTATTTTTTAAACAATTATTGAACAGACTGGAGGAAGATACAGAATAGTGTCACCCAGGGCTCAGTACAAGAACCACTACTTTTCCTGATCTATATTAATGACCTACACTTGGGGGCATAGCGCCAATTCCAAAACTTGCCAATGACATAGAACTTGGAAGTATTGTTAACTGTGAGCAGGATGCCGCTAGACTGCAAAAGTCACCTGATGAAGGAATAGTACTCCCAAAGCTCGCGATTCCAAATAAACCTGTCAGACTTTAACCTGGTGTTGTGAGACTTCCTACTATGCAAAAGGAAATGGACCTGCTGGTGGAATGAAGGGACATGCGAAATGTGAACTGATACATTTTGGTAAGAGAAACAAGTAGAGACACTATAAAATAAAAGGTGCAATTCAAAAGTTGCAAGAAAGAGGGAATAATTGAAGATGTCAGAGTAGATTGAGAAAGTGGTTAAAAACGTATCTAGGACTTTAGGCTTTATAAAGGAAAGGACAAAGCACATAGAACAAGGAAGTTCGGCCTCAACTGGAGTACTGTGTCCCATTCTAAGCTCCACTGTTTCAAAAAGATTCTGAAACCATTCACAAGAATATTTCTAAGGACAATGAACCTTTGTTACATGGATAGATTGGAGAAGCTGGGTTTATTATTCTTAAGGAAGAAATGGTTGAGAGGAGATTTGATGGAGTAGATGAAAAGAAATGTTTCCCTTTGGTGGAGAGGTTGACAAGCAAAGAATAAAGATTTAAGGTGATTGGCAAAAGAACAATAGACAACATGAAGGTTTTTTGCGCAGTGAGTGGGTACGATTAGGAATCCACTACCCGAGAGGATGGTGCAGGCAGATGGTTTTCGAAAGTGAATTGGATCAGTGCCTGAAGATTAAAACAAAATTGTGCAGAGTTACAGAAGTAACCATGGGGAGCAGCTCTTGCAGAGAGCAGGTATGAATGGCCTTCATCTCCGTGTAGACAGTCTATGATTCCAGTTGGCAAGGCACACCAAGGCAATTTTTAACATTGTTGGACAGAAGCCAATGTCACAACTGTACTGGAAGAGCTTGGCTTAAGACACAGTGAAATCTGGTGCACATGTCTTCTGCAGCACTGCCATTTAAAAAGTTGAGGGCAACAGGCACATGGAAACATCACCACCTGGAAGTTCCCCTTCAAACCGCTTGCCACCCTGACTTGGAAGTATGTCATTGTTCCTTCAATGTCACTGGGACAAAATCCTGGAATTCCCTGCCTAACAGCACTATGGATGTACCTAAACCACATGACAGCAGTGCTACAAGAAGGTGACTCATCACCACCTTCTCAAGTATAATTAAGGATAAGTAATAAATGCTGGACTCGCCCACATCCCATGAATTAAATTGAAGAAAAATAGTCGGAATGTTGTTGAGGCTCATTGTCTTTGATGTCTCCAATGCACTCAAGCTGCTCCTTGATATCACGTGAAGTGGAAGAAGTTGGCTAAAGACTGGCATCCGTATGTTGGGGTTCTCAGGAAGAAGCCGAATTGGGTTATCACTTCTGGCTGAAGATGTCTGCATATATTTTTGCAGCAATGTGGCCCCTTTAAGCGGTGATTGTTCATGAGCCATGTGATCGGGCCAGACCCTATGGAATGGAAGCGAAGGAAGCCAGGCCAATCAGGAGAGAGGATGAGTGTCCTGGAGTTCTGTTGGAGCCAGGGAGGAGAAGAAAGCAGACATTTCTGTCAGACCCTACAGCACAAATAGTTATCAAACCTTTTGTTGTGAGAGACATACTGACTCATCTCCAGTTATTAAATATTCCAAATTTGCCTTTTGCACTAATGCGCTATGCTCTGCCATTGTGGAGAGTGGGGATTGTTCCTGACAGCTGTTTAAGTATCTACCACCATTCACAACTGCACATAACAGGACTGCAGAGCTTTGATCTGAATCATCGGCTGTGGGATTGCTTAGCTCTGTTTATAGCATGTTATTGCCATCAAAGAAAGAGTTAACGACAGTAAATAACAGTTTGAATAAGTTGTATAAACCATTTCAGCTTTGTACTTTAATTTTAATCATTTGAATTTCTGATTGTTTGATAATAAACAATTCCCTCAGAAGTAGATTTCATTGTATGTGTCATTTTTCAGTATCATTAATTTTCTCACATAGAATGGATAATGCACTATGGAGAGGACACTATGCTTCCCACAGAGATTAAGGAATGATTGGCTAAATCTTTCCTTCTTCCCCTGTTGACTCACTCCAATCTATTCTGAATTGTTTAAACAGATTAAATTACTTTTGTTTAGGAAATAAATATTCAACTATGGTATGATAGATCTGATTTTGTTGGAAAAAAAACTGATTGACGAGAAAATAGTTTACGAATTGACTGCTCACAATAACCTGTTTAAAAAGAGCAAGAACACTGAGATTTCTGTGATTGTCTATGGGGTTAGAGACAGCACTTCAAATTACACTACTTCTACATCGATCTTTGACCTCCAGCCTCCTGATGTCAGGATGTCACACACATGACAAGACCTGAGTGCAAATTGAGCCAGATCTTTAAAAACTTCTACCAGGCCAACCAGCAAGCAAACATTTCCACCTTATCTGACATATTCAAACTGGTTGTGGAGGACCAGGATCTGAATCACAGGCCTCAGTTCCCGTGTCCTGAGTCCTGGGTCCCCAGAACCCAGTTGACCTCAGTTCCAGTATCCATACTCACTGCCATTTGCCAAAACTGTCGTAGGGATGCTAAAGGTAGGTTCTAGGACAGAAACTAGAGGGTGGTTGTAGAGGACTGTTTTCAAAATGGAGGCCTATGACCAGCGGTGTGCCTCAGGGTTCAGTGCTGGGTCCACTGTTATTTGTCATTTATATTAATGATTTGGATGAGAATATAGAGGCATGGTTAGTAAGTTTGCAGATGACACCAAGATTGGTGGCATAGTGGACAAAGAAGAAAGTTATCTCCAATTGCAACAGGGTCTTGATCAATTGGGCCAGTGGGCTGACAAATGGCAGATGGAGTTTAATTTAACCAAATGCGAGATGATGCATTTTGTTAGATTGAACCAGGGTAGGACTTATGCAGTTAATGGTCGTTGGGGAGAGTTACAGAACAAAGAGATCTAGGGGTATATGTTCATAGCTCCTTGAAAGTGGAGTCACAGGTAGACAGAATGGTGAAGAATGCTTGGTTTCATTGGTCAGAACATTGAATACAGGAGTTGGGACTCCTTGTTGAAGTTGTACAAGACTGCACTTGGTAAGGCTGCACTTGGAAATTTGTGTGCAATTCTGGTCACCCTATTATAGAAAGGATATTTTTAAACTTGAATGAGTGCAGAAGAGATTTACTAGGATAGTACCGGAACTTGATAGTTTGAGTTATAAGGAGAAGCTGGATAAACTGGGACTTTTTTCTCTGGAGCTTAGGAGGCTGAGGGCTGACCTTATAGAAGTCTATAAAATAATGGGGGGCATAGATAAGGTATGTAGTCAATATCTTTTCCCAAAGGTAGGGGAGTCTAAAACTAGAGGGCATAGGTTTAAGTTGGGAGGGTAGAGATACAAAAGTGTCCAGAGGTGCAATGTTTTCACACAGAGGATGGTGAGTGTCTGGAACAAGCTGCCAGAGGTAATAGTAGAGGTGGGTACAAGTTTGTCTTTTAAAAAACATTTAGATAGTTACATGGGTAAGGTGTATATAGAGGGATATGGGCCAAATACAGACAATTGGGATTAGCTTAGAGGTTTAAAAAAAAGGGCAGCATGAACAAGTTGGGCCGAAGGGCCTGTTTCCATGCTGTAAACCTCTATGACTCTATGACTAAAGATCTTGAGGTTACCCCATAGAAAAGTATTTTGCAGACTGACCGCAAATGCTTAGCTGTCTCAAGCCTGGTTTTGGCTTAGGCCTTTGCAGGAAACAGAATCTGATTCTAAGATCACATTTTGTCATTAAGGTCCCTTGATACTTCATATGGTGATGCGGTGGCTTCTTAGCTACAGGATAGCTAGGATTTTGTACACTAACACTGAGAGGCTCTCTCCTGACCAGCAACAGAAATCTCACAGGGTGCCTGGTCTGCATTGTAAATGGACACATACTCAAGGAAATGGAGGTCATATATAAAAAATAAATGCATAATGACTTAACACAGAGGCCTGTGGAATTCCTTGGTGACCCATCTCGACTCTGACACCTCCTCCCACATCACTATCTTTTCAGCCACACATCAATCCACCTTAATGCTCTGCTATTGATCCCATGGTCATGCACTTTGTAAATCAATCTGTTACGTTCAAAAGAATGTAGGACCACAGAACATAAATTTTAAAGAAACGTAAAGTTAAAACCTATATATTTAAGACAAATGTCTTTATTCAAAATGTGATAAATCTTTAGAATAAACTGTCACACAACCTGATAAAGACAAAAATAATTGCTGTACAATGCAGCTGGATGCTGGGGTGGAAAATGTGGTTGTTAACCGGAGCTTTGAGGAGCCAATGAGTTTTTAATTGTGCGTGTATTCAATGAGACACTGGCCTAATTGCTTTGGGCTGTGATTATGGACAAGCACTTAACATGTTTACATGGCATTCCTCCGTGCTTGACATTAATAGATACATTTTTAAATAGCAATTTTTTCCTAATATCACCAAACACTTTGGTGGTGACTGTTACATGCACATATATAAAATTAGGGGTAAAGACTGGGTTGCACCTACTTGCTGATGCAAACCATGAGCACATATCAGAAAACTGTAGATTACATCCTGGGATTCTCACTCTATTGGTCTTAATGGGTGAAAAATCATAGGCTGGCGATGCACAATTTCTGAATAATGCATTCCTGTTGCATGACTGGACTAGGGCAATTCAATGTTTACACAAAGATGTGCTTAAACCTGGTCATTTATTATATATATAAATATGTATAGAATCTGACATAATAGGAGGCCATTCATTCTGTCAGGCCTGTAGCAGCTCACTGGTCGAGCTGTCCAATTTAGTCCCACATCCTAACTTTGTGTCTATAACCTTGCAAATTAGTATTTATCAAATTGGCTTACTGAAAGCTCCTGAAGAATTTGTTTCCACCAATTTTTCAGGTAGCGTACCCTGAATCCTAACATTCTCTGCTTTAAAAGAATTCTCTCATTTCTCCTCTACTTTTTATTTTATATCTGTGACTTCTGGTTATCACTTGCCAGAGGAATTTCTTTCTATTTGTTCCAACAAACCCCTCATTACTCTGAATACTCTGTTTTGTTTCCCCTTAACCTTCTCTGGTTTCAGGAAAACATTCCCTATCTCTACAATCTCACAACATAACTGACGTGGAGTGGCACAGTGAACAATGGTTAGCACCACTGCCTCACAATGTAAGGAGCCAGGGTTTGATTCCTGGCTTAGGTTACTGTCTGTGCGGAGTTTGCATGTTCTCCCCATATCTGCGTGGGTTTCCTCTGGGTGCTCCGGTTTTCTCCCATATTCCAAAGATGTGTGGGTTAGGTGAATTTGTCATGCTAAATTGCCCCTTAGTGTAAGGGGGGCCTGCCAGGGTAAAAAGGTGGGGTTAAAGGACTAGGGCCTAGCTGTGATTGTGGTCAGTGCAGACTCAATGAGCCAAATGGCCTTCTTCTGCACTGTAGGGATTCTATGATTTTATGATATTTCCAAGTCAGAATGGTGAGTGAATGGAAGGGGAACCCCCAGTTGGTAGTTTCCCATGTGTCCACACTCTTCCTTCCAGTTGGTAATGAGTGTGAGTTTGGAAGGTGCCTCCTCTGAAGCCTTGATGAGTTCTGGCAGTGCATCTTGTAGATGATTATCACTGCTTCCACTATTTGTCAATCCTGGAGGGAGTGAATGTTTGTGGATGGGGTGCCAATCAAGTGGATTGTTTTGTCCTGGATGGTTTTGAGCTTCTTGAATTTGCTTGGAGCTGTGCTCATCTAGGCAAATGGAATGGATTCAATCACACTCCTGACTTGTGCCTTGCAGATGATGAGTGAGCTTGAGAGAGTCAGGACGTGAGTTACTCATTGCACGATTCTTAGTATTTGATCTGCTCTTGCAGCCATATTTATAAGGCTAGTCCAGTTCAGTTATTAGTCAATGGTAACCTCTAAGATGTTGATAGTGAAGGATGCAGTGATGGTAGTGTCATTGAAAGTTAATGGTGATGGTTTGATTCCTTCTTGTTGGAGATAGTCATTGCCTGGTACTTCAGAGACATGAATGTTGCATGTCACTTGTCAGCCCAAACTTGGGTATTGTCCATGACATGCTTCATTTGAAGATGGCTGTTTCAGTATCTGAGGAGTCATGAATGGTGCTGAATGTTGTTCAATCATCAGCGAACCCCCCGACTTCTGACTCTGTGATGGAAGGAAAGTCATTGATGAAGCAGCTGAAAATGGTTTGGCCAAAGACATGCTTTCTTTACTTATGTGTTCAATGACCCTGTTTACAAAGATTACTATCACATATGCAATCTTAATCTCTTTATTAACTTGCCCTGCCAAATGCAAGGATTCAGGAATATGCTCCAGGTTCCTTGGTTCTTGCAGCCCTTCGCAATATTGTTTCTCTCAAAGTGCTTCACATTATTCACATTGAATTGCATCTGCCATATATCTGCGCCTTCACCAATCTGTTTTCAGCCTTCTGATTCCTGCTGCAATCCAGTTTACCAAATACTACATTGCAAAGTATTGAATAATTCATAAACTTCAGAATTGTATTACCTATACTCAAATCTAGTTCTTTTAAACATAACAAGGAAACAACGGTTGTTATATTGATTCCTTGGGATCACTACAGACATAAAGAACATAAAAAAAGAACAGGAATGGACCCTTTGGCCCTCCAAGCCTGCACCAATCATATTGTCCTATCTAGACCAACCGTCTGTATCCCTCTATTCCCCATCTGTTACATAAGAACATAAGAACATAAGAAATAGGAGCAGGAGTAGGCCATCTAGCCCTTCGAGCCTGCCCCGCCATTCAATAAGATCATGGCTGATCTGTCGTGGCTCAGTTCCACTTTCCCGCCCTCTCCCCATAACCCTTAATCCCCTCTCTTATCAAAAACCCATCAACCCGCGCCTTAAAAATATTTAGCAAGGCAGCCTCCACCACTTCAACGGGCAGAGAATTCCAGAGATTCACCACCCTTTGAGTGAAGAAGTTCCTCCTCAACTCCGTTCTAAACCACCCCCCCTTTATCTTGAGGCTGTGCCCCCTAGTCCTACTGTCTTTTTTGAGCGGGAAGAGTCTCTCCACCTCTATCCTATCCATCCCATTCATCATCTTATACGTCTCAATGTGATCTCCCCTCATTCTTCTAAACTCAAACGAGTACAAGCCTAGTTTATTCAGCCTCTCCTCATAGCTCAACCCCCTCAACTCCGGTATCAGCCTAGTAAACCTCCTCTGCACTCCCTCCAAGGCCAAAATATCCTTGCGCAGGTGCGGCGCCCAAAACTGCACACAGTACTCCAGCTGCGGCCTCACCAATGCCCTATACAGCTGCAGCAAGACCTCCCTACTTTTACATTCAATCCCCCTCGCTATGAAGGCCAGCATCCCATTCGCCTTCCTGACCACATGCTGCACCTGCAAGCTGGGTTTTTGCGACTCATGCACAAGGACCCCGAGGTCCCTCTGCACCGTCGCCTGCTGCAGTTTTTCGCCACGTAAGTAATAGTCCTTCCTACCATTATTCCTACCAAAGTGGATCACCTCACACTTGCCAACATTAAATTCCATTTGCCAGTTCCTGGCCCATTCGCCCAGCCTATCTAGATCCTTCTGCAGACTCTCCACACCCTCCGCACAATTTGCCGTTCCCCCAATCTTGGTGTCATCAGCAAATTTCGACACCCTACACTTGGTTCCCTCCTCCAGATCATCTATATAAATGGTAAAAAGCTGAGGCCCCAGCACCGACCCCTGGGGCACTCCACTAGTCACCATCCGCCAATCTGAATAGCACCCGTTGACCCCCACTCTCTGCCTCCTATTTGACAACCAATCCTCTATCCACGCTAACACCCTACCCCCAACTCTGTTCTTATGTCTATCCAAATAAGTCTTGAATGTTGTTAGCATGTCTGCCTCAACCACCTCACTTGGCAGTGCATTCTAGGCCCCCACCACTCTCTGTGTCAAACATTTCCCCCGCATATCACCTTTCCGTCCTTACCTTGAACTTGTGCCCCCTTGTAAATGTCATTTCTGCCCTGGGAAAAAGCTTCCAACTTCACACCCTATCTATACCCCTCATAATTTTATAAACTTCTATCAGGTCACCCCCTCAGTCTCCAAATTTCCAGGGAGAACAATCCCAGTTCATTCTCATAGCTAACATCCTCCATCCCAGACAACATCCTGGTAAACCTTTTTTGTGCTTTCTCCAAAGCCTCCATATCCTTCTGGTAGTGCAGTGATCAGAAAGGAACACATTATTCCAAATGTGGCCTAACCAACGTTTTATATAACTGTAGTATAACTTACCAACTTTTATACTCGATGCCCTGTCCGACGAAGGTAAGAGTGCCATATGCTTTCTTCATCAGCTTTTCCAGATGTCTCCAGTCAATAAAACATTCATTTGCCACTGCTGTGCATCTCCTATTCTTCAGCTACTTACCAACCTGAGTTGCTGCCATACTCTTGAATCCCAAATGCTAGTATTTAATGGGTAAGTTTATTTGTGGTATGGCACTTATTAAATGCCATTTGAAAATCTATATATAAAATATCAATGACAATGGGGCAAATTTTTCCCTTCCCCTTGCTAAGGGAATTGTAGCCGGTGAGGGAGTTGACTGTGGAAAAGTCCATTGACCTCAGGTGGAATTTCCGGTTTTGGGGTGAATGGATTTGGAGACAGGATCAAATCCGGCCCACTGACACTGGGAGCAGTTGGGAATGTGAGTGCTGAGGTGGGCTGGCTAGAATGTAAGGTGCAGGGTTTTAAGTTATAAAACCCTTCTAATTAAAACTCCCAGGTCTGAATTTTTAACTTTTATCACTTGGACCTTCAGTTGTTCTTGATCTATAAGGCACAAATAGTTTGTATTTATGAATCAAGTCAAATTTATTAAGCAATATTTTACACATACCGAACAGGAAGCAGTGAAGACAGTTTAGTTTTTATTCTCTCAAAATCCAAGGAGTTCTTGGTGTTGTCAGCACAGGCAATGGGTGGAATTTTCCCATCCTGCCCACCACGGGGAATCATAGTGGGTGGGACATGAATCATGCAAAAGTCCATTGACTTCAGGCAGGATTTTCTAGCTTTTGGGTGAGCGTGGCCAGAAAATCCTGTCCCCTGTCTCTTTACTTTGTCTTTGAAGTGATGTTGAACTGTGTCCAGAAGAGTCATACCCCAGAAGCCCTGGTAACATTGTGCCAACAAAAATGACAATTTCTCAATTTTATCCTCCAGTCTTCCATTTCTCCTTCCTTTATCAGGGATGATCCAAATTTACTCCTCCCAGTGGCCATAAAAGCAAAGGAAAGAAAGAGAGAGGCAATGGTCAGGAAAGGGAAGAGAGGGAGAGAGAGTGACAATGGCAGAACAAAAGGAGAGAAAAGAAAAAGAGAGAGCACTTGAACTTCACAAACTGGAAATATATAAAGATTATTGACTTAAAGTGATGGCTCCAAAGGCAATACTTGAGAAAAGAGAGGAAGAATTAATCCATCTTACTCAAAGGCGAAGTGAGGATATGTTTAAATGTATTCAAGTATCCCAAGGTTTGACAAGAAAGCTGTAGAAGTCTTCATTTCATTTGATAAAGAATTAAAATGTCCACAGACCATATAGGTATTGTTGGCTCAAACAATGTTGGTAGGTGGAGTTAGTGAGGTGTTTGCTATCAGGGAAGATATCTAAGGATTATGATGAAGTGAGAAAAGCCATCCTTAGTGTATATGAACTAGTGCCAGAAGCCTACAGACAGAAATCTAAAGAAGGCACCATGTTGGATGTTTATAGAATTTGAAAGAATCAAACCAAATATCTTTGATAGGTGGATAAGCATATTGAAAATAAACCAGATGTATAGTGCTCTTAGGGAAGTAGTTCTTTTGAAAGAATTTAAAGATTCACCTCCTCATAATGAGAACTCATGAGGGAGAGCAAAAGATTAAAACTGCAAGACTAGCAGCAGAAATGGCAGATTATTTTGAATTAATTCACAAATCAAGGCTTGGTTTTCAACCTCAATTTCAATCTGTGAAAGATAGAAACTGGAGAAAAGAGAAACCCACAGGTGGCTAAGGCAAAGGAGGTCTTGTTGGAGACTCAATCCACTAAAGTTGGCACAGGTTCAAAAGAAGATTGAAAGCATGCTTAAGAGCAATATATTTGAAATGAGTTGCAGCAATTAGAACTCACAGATAGTGATAGTACCAGAACCAAATGGTACACAAAGATTATGTATGGATTGTAGAAATATCAATGCGGTTAGTTTCACAACCTATTCCTTGACTGAAAGATGTATTAAAAAGGTGAGACAAGCAAATTTTATTACCAAACTTGATTTACTTAAAGGAACTAACATGTGCCTATATCAAAAAGGGTAAAGGAAGTTTTCACTTTTGTAAAGTCATGCCATTTGGCATGAAGAATGTGCCAGCAACATTCTAAAGGCTAACCAACAAGTTAATTTCTGGACGAAATAATTGCATAGCATATATAGATGACCTGGTGATTTTTAGTCAGGCATGGAAGAAGCATTTGGAGCATTTAAAGGAATTTTTCTTTGACTATGGGAGGTGGGCTTGGTGGTAAACTTGGTTAAAAGTGAATTCACAGAAGTCCAGTCATGTTCAATATATAATTATACAATTGGAGGTTTACTAGGCTGATGCCGGAGTTGAGGGGGTTGAGCTATGAGGAGAGGCTGAATAAATTAGGCTTGTACTCGTTAGAGTTTAGAAGAATGAGGGGAGATCTCATTGAGACGTATAAGATGATGAATGGGATGGATAGGATAGAGATGGAGAGACTCTTCCCGCTCAGAAAGGATAGTAGGACCAGGGGGCACAGCCTCAAGATAAAGGGGGGGCGGTTTAGAACAGAGTTGAGGAGGAACTTCTTCACTCAAAGGGTGGTGAATCTCTGGAATTCTCTGCCCGTTGAAGTGGTGGAGGCTGCCTCGCTAAATATTTTTAAGACGCGGGTTGATGGGTTTTTGATAAGCGAGGGGATTAAGGGTTATGGGGAGAGGGCGGGAATGTGGAACTGAGCCACGACAGATCAGCCATGATCTTATTGAATAGCGGGGCAGGCTCGAAGGGCTAGTTGGCCTACTCCTGCTCCTATTTCTTATGTTCTTATGTAATTCAACTTCGAATTTGAAAATGAAAGTTAATGGAGAGTTCCCAATACCGTCAACAATGTGAGAAATGCATAGATTCTTGGGCATGAGTGCTTTCTTCAGGAAATTCATGCCAAATTTTAGCAGTGTAGTTGCTCCACTCACTGATTTACTAAAAAAGCACAGACAGTTTCAATGGACAACTGAATGCCAGGAGGCATTTGCCAATCTGAAAACTGTGTTAACCACCTCACCAGTTTTGGCAACACCAAATTATGCAAATCAATTCAAGGCAGCCATTGATGCAAGTGATGTGAGCACTGGTGCTGTATTGATGACAAAAGGATAGAAAAACCTATTAGTTCTTTTTCCAGAATATTAAATATTCATCAAAATAAATATTTGACCATCAAGAGAGAACCATTGGACAGGATTTTACAGTCTCACTCGTCCTGAAATTATAAAGTCCAGCCCGAGGTCAACAGACCTTTCCACGGTCCGTCCCTCACTCAACCTGATTCCTGTAGTGGTCGGGATGGTAAAATTCCAGCTATTGAGTTTGGTATTGGCAATGCAACATTTTAACATTTACTTTGTCAGCAATTCATCAGAGACAATTGTTTACTTTGAACGTAGTCCATTAAAGCTTCTCGAGAAGCTTAAGGATAAAAATGTCAGACTGTTTGGATGGAGCTTATTATTACAGCCATTTAGTTTGAAGATTATACACATGGCAGGAAGAGAGAATGTGATTGCAGATGCTTTATCACAACTTTAATGTAAAAGGATGGAAAGTTCAATGGTGGAAAACAAAGACTGAACTGGACTGTGTTACTGTTAAATCATGCAGGTTTTAACCATTATCCATTCTTAACAGGGTTATCAGAGAATGTGAGGTGATTCACAAATCACTTTGGATGTAAGGAATCCTACCACTGAGTTTTAATTGACAAAATGTCATAGCAACAAAGGTAATTAAGACAATGGTTACTCCCACAATGGCTTTTTCTGTGCTTCTCATTGAGAAAAAGTCTTTAGATATGTTTTCCTATCCTGTGAAGTTTTCAATATGAAATTTTGCCCATTATGTGACTCTTTTTGCATGAGTGTAATTTTAAAAATCCAAAACCCTGAAATGGTCAAATGCACAACATTAATAAATTTGTATCTGTGTAACACATTCATTCACATGAAGTGAGGAGTTAACTATTGTACTCTTTCTTACACATTGCAACCTTGACATGAAAATGTATACTGACACACTAGTGCCTCTTGTACACAGGCAGTCTTTAAAGTCAATCCAGTTCGCTTCAACTGGCACAGTTTCCAGTTCAAAAAAAAATTGAATCAGCAAATGGCAACTGCCCCACTTAATTCCAACTGGTTGCAGTTTGCCTGTCAACTAGTTCCAACAGAAGCCCATTGGTACCTGTAAGATTCAAATGGCCTCAGTTGAAGTCAACTGGAGAGTGGAATCACCTTAGATTTTCCATTGTAGGAGTCAGGCATTCCAGTTGTATACGCTTAAAACAGTAAGAAAATCAATTAAATCCAGTAAGATTTCAATATCCCTTTTAAATGCACCTGAATAACTGCTGATATCAACTGATGTTTGGTTATAATCTGCAATTAAACCAGTTGTGTCCTGTTATTTTGGTAGGAATCAGTTAAATTTCCCAACTGGCTGCAATTGATTTTTTTCACAAGGACAACTTTAATTAAGTCTATCATACATCCATCAACATCAAAAAAGACAAAAGAGAAGGCAAAAACCTTTTAATTGAACTGTCAATGCTGATGATGGTCTCCACCTAATGTATTAATCCATTTTTTCTTCCATAGGAATGTTGTCAATGAGCAGGAGACCGTATTGCCCCTCGAGCCTGTTCCACTCTTCAATACAACCATGGCTTATCATCAGCCTTAGCTCCACATCCTGGGTTATTCCTATATCCCTTTCTGCCCTAAAGGACCAAAAATCTGTCTATCCCTGCATTAAATGTATTTAACAATGGAGTATCCACAACTCTCTTGGTTAAAGAATTTCCCAGAATTTCCCATCTCAGTCCTAAATGATCAACCTCTAAGACTGAGACCATGTCCCTGTGCTGTAGGTTCCTCAGTCAGAAGGAACAACACTGACATGCCCCTTCCGAATCATTTGATTAGGTCACCTCTTATCCTTGAAAACTCCAGATGGTAAGGGTCCAATTTACTCAACCTTGCATCTTAGGACAGCCCTCTCATTCCAGGAATCAATCTTGTGAACTTCCTTGCACTATCTTCAAGGCAAGTGTATCATTCCATAAAAATGGAAACACGATAAGGCCCTTGAACAAACCTATCATTTTTTTCTTGAAAGTTGAATGTTTATTAATTAGTCACAAATGGGTTTGCATTAGCACTGCAGTGAAGTTACGATGAAAATCCCCTGGTCACCAGACTCCAGCGCCTCTTCCTCTCAAACAAGTAATCAGAAATCACCTTTAGAACAAAAATATTGAGGAAAACGCTATTAAATCTTAATCGTTTGCAGTGATTTTCATGATAGTTTGATGGTGTGGCTGCCTCTTTAAAACATTTATACACCACATAATTGGGTTTTGTACAATGTGACTTTATTAACATATTCCAAAGATCTCAGTGTAAGATAACAGAAGAACATTCCCCTCGATAATAGATGTGTTTTGTTTTATTCAGAGCAAATTTATTTGATCAAACTTCAAAATGTGATGGGAAAATTGCCTAATTTTTTTTGAAATTCGAAGATGTGAAAATCTGTACGCCTTACACCTGGGGAAGAGATGTGAACAATCTTGAAAGCTTACGGAGTAGGTTTTAAGTGAAAGGTAAGAGACTGACAATAAGAATGTCAGGCAAATCACTGCAGTGGTTTTGTCATTGTCAATGTCATTCTTTGCTAGAATGTTCTGAAAGTAATGCAGCTGGGAATACTTTCTTTATAAAAGAGAGTCTAAGAACAGCAAAGTGAAGAATAAGGCAAGACTAGACTGGCAATTGAGTCAACTCCTTCCAAAATATCAGACATCATTTCTGCTATGATGGGCCTCCGCTCAAATTTAACATTTCCTTGGGAGGGGTGACTATCATGGGTACAACTTCCAAGAGCATAAATTTGTGAGGAAGAACGCTTGAAAGAAGTGAATAGTATATGTTCAGCACATCAATCTAATAGAGAAATCTGCATTATTCAACCCTGGCTGGTTCCACTGCACAAATGATATTTCCATGGTCCCACTCGGCCTGAAATCATAGCATTCCATAGAGTTTAGATTATCGGTGTCTATACTTATACTTATAATCTTCAATACCTTTCTTATTCTGATAGTGCTTTAAAGGATTTAATCACAATGGAAGAACTGCACTTTGTGGGGGAGAGGGACAATTGTCATTGCGAAAAGCTACAGCTCTGTAATGTTCCTAGCTTTTATTCACTTGAAGTTTGTTCATTTTCACGTTTTAAAGGCCTGAATGTCGCAGTTTAAGTTAATTTGCTTTTACCCTTTCACATTGTAAAGTCCTCTCAATCCCTTTGCTTCCATTAAATCAGCAGATGGCCCATCATCGCCTTGCACCCTAAGATTCTGCTTTTCGCTCACACAACAATATTCTATTCAAATGTGCCCAATCTTCCAAGTGAATCATACAGGTTAAATCAACCTGAGAAGCATCTTGATGCCAGAATTTTACCGCTTTGCCCACCTGAGGCTCATAAGATCCCACCTGAGGCCAACAGACAATACCATTCTGCAAATCGCCCCTGTCCCGATTCCAGAATTGGAACGGACATGGTGGTAAAATTCTGGTCAGTATTAGATTGCACCTAATTATTGCAGAATTCTTCAGCTGAATGGTGCCAATGGGTAGACTATAAGCATCACCAAATTCTTTGCCTTTTCTAGTTTTACCAACCCACACCAATCCCTTGATACATCTTGATTCAGTATCTATAGCCTTTATCCAAGTTAAAATGTTTCTATCATTCTTTAATGCATTTGTTGAATTGACCCCAATTTCTCTGAATATTGTTTATTGGCCTTATGTTTATCACTGGCCATAAAGCTTGAAATCATGTTCAATGTTAAATATTACCTAAAATACTTTTGTCCAAACAGTAATGTTGTAACCTTTTAGGTACAAATTTTTGGGGAATTATGGAGAGTCTGTAAAGCCATCAAAGCAGTGAGCAGGACCTGGATTTGGAAATCCTGTCCCCAGTTCTGACAGATCCCATCTTTGCTGGTGGGGAAAAGGGGTCATGCTGTGAAATTATTTAAATGCTCGGCCTTTTAAACTTAAAAATAAGGCTGCTTGTGTCATATGAGAGTTGAAAAAATTCTGTTCTAGCCGTCACAATAGCTATTTGTTGACATTTGTCCGAGGGTTCTTTATGAATACTTGGGTGATCTCTACAAGCAATAATTATCAAAGCAGAGGTGTTCTAAGTTCACAGTTTGATTGGCAGTTCAAAGAGGTTATTAAAAGATTATCTCTTTAATGTGGGGTCATGAATAAAAGTTTACTTTTATAAAATGTTCAAGCATGTAAAAGATTTAAGTTTTGAATGGATTTTCATGAATAGGTGCATGTTTTTTTAAAAATAGGGTTTTAGATATTTACACCTTAATTTTATGTCATCTCATCAGCACTCCCCAGATCTATCCATGGTAGTTACTAGGTTAGTTAGCATGATGGGTGTAAAGGCCAAGGATGGTAGGCGGAGTGCATAGTATGGCATTAAGTTTGAATAGGGGCATGGAGATGGCATGACGAGTGGATTATGGGGATGAAGGCTAGAAGGATGAAAATTTAATGAGACAACTGGGGTCAAGTCCCGAAGAACCAAAGCAGGCTTTTTAAGCAACCTGACTCAACACTTGGCCATCCCTGTGGCAATGTCCTGTGCGCTTTCAGAGGCAATAGGCCTGACTCTATCCCGTGCCCGGGCCCCAGAGCAAAGGTTTTGTCATTCGGGGATGTTTCTACCAGGACGGAGGTAGCAAGCTCAGAAATTTCCAAACTCAAGCTCCCTGCATTGGGAGTGAAAATCTAGGCCTAACCCCCACAAGGACCTGTGCATGCATACTTCCAAATTACTGAGAAAAGGAGTCTGCTATTAGTTATTATCATCCAAATTAATTTTCCATCCAGATAGCTTGTTTGTCATTCATTATTTATCAGGAATTTCTACTCTCATTGGGTCTGCCATTTCATCAGAATGCTAGGATAGATGCTAATATTACAACAGTAAGAGTATTTGTTGGGAGTAATTTTCAGTCAATGCTTAGAAATAAATCAAGCTTTAATAAAAAGATAAAAGTCCTCATATGTACTTTTTACACATTGATGAAATCTTTCTCCTCCCCATGGCAAGTTTGGTGGCAGGAACATTTAATTGGAAGAGAAGTTGGTAGATGTGTACCCTACTGCCTACCCGCCTCGACCCCAATCATCTGTGGTGACTATCCCACTGTAAATTGAGGCCCTAAAGTGGGCAATTAATAATTGATGCCCACAACAAATCCTCCCACACAGCAAACATGATATCATGCTGAGGCAAATCACAACTGCTCTTTTAAAAAACGGGAGCCAGGTGCCCTGGCCTCCAAGGAGGTGAGCACCACTGTCTACACTGAGCATCAGGGAGTCCAAGGGGGCGCAGAGGCCACTGGGCAGTTTCAGGGGATCGGGGTGTAGGAGAAAGAGGAGGTCAACTGCCAAACGTCAGTGGTTTTATTCATGGTGTGTGGGGGGAGGGAGGCTGCGGTGGGGGGATGGGGGGTGGGGGGTGGGGGGGGGTTGCAGCAACAATGGTCTTGGAGTCCTGCTCACTATGCTAAGTGAGTTTGCTGTTTGTGATGGGAGCCCAGGCTGGAGGTGATTGGCACCAGGGCAGGTGTGGGGAACATGGGTTAAGGGTGGAATGTGATGATTGCTATGCAGCCAGGCCAGATGAGTGGATGAGACCCCGAAAGAATCATAGAATCTCTATAGTGCAGAAAGAGACATTCAGTCCATCGAGTCTCCACCGACTCACCTCTCTGCCCTATCCCTGTAACCCTGCTCATTTACCGTGGCACATCCACCTAACCTACATATCTTTGGACACTGAGGGACAATTTAGCATGGCCAATCCATCTAACCTTCACATCTTTGGATTGTGGGAGAAAACTAGAGCGTTCTTCTGGCAATAGAGCTACTTCAGTTACAAACAATAGAAGAACTTCAGAAAGTAAATCAAAGAAAGAAAGTTTAATAAAGAAACTTCATTACTCCAACACTTGGGGCCATACCCTGGTCCATACAAGCTCCTCACAATTCCCACCTGCTTCTTAATTGTACTGGGTCATTTGGTCAGCTGACCACCACATCATTTTGTGATTGGCTACATTGTCTACTGACCAGCTGACCCTCACAGCATGTTACCATTTGTTACATTATAACAGATCCAATGTTATCATTGGTTAGATTATAACAGATTCCCCTTTTTCTCTTTTCCAAATTAACCATCTTCCAGTATTCATAACAACTTTCCAGTACCTGCACCCCTTTTAGTAAAACAATCAGATAAGTGTAGATTTGCACCAATCTACTTGAGCTTTGAAAGCTCCTTGTTTTCTAGCATTTCTTTAATACTGACCAAACCAACCTTACTGTTGAGTGAACATTGTCCACTTAATAGTGAAGTGGCACCTTCTTTCCCGACATTGCCATGAAAAACAACTGTTAATGAGTCAGACAAATATATCCCCATGTCTACTGCCTCCACTAATGCTAGGATTTCAGCTGTCAATGTACTTTTCACTACTGTTTTTATTTTCTTTGCTTTTCAGGCCAAGGGGTAACATTTTTCTTCCTTACCCATCAAGAATAGTATAAATCCGGCACCATTTGAATGTCCATCTCGTAGATTGACATGTGAAGCATCACTAACTACAATTAACTTCATGTCTTCTGGTTCTCCCAGTGCTGGGAATTTAATTATACATTCCATTTGCTCTAGCTTTTGTAAGTTTTATTTGCCAGCAAGATCTCTCAGACTGAAGCGTGCCTCAGCATATTACTTAGCCCTAGGACATTATAGCTCCCATCCAGTGTTGAGGGGCGACATGGGGACACAGTGATTAGCACTGCTGCCTCACAGTGCCAGGGATCTGGGTTTAATTCCCAGCTTGGGTCACTGCCTGTGT
Source organism: Carcharhinus amblyrhynchos (assembly GCF_965287045.1). Lineage (NCBI taxonomy): Eukaryota > Metazoa > Chordata > Chondrichthyes > Carcharhiniformes > Carcharhinidae > Carcharhinus > Carcharhinus amblyrhynchos. Next base: position 81,066,779 of record NC_137328.1, read on the forward strand.
GGGTTTGCACATTCTTCCCATGCCTAGTTGGGTTTCCTCCAGGTGGTCTGGTTTCCTCCCAGTGCCCAAAAGATGTGCGGGTTAGGTGAATTGGCCATGTTAAATTCTCCCTAGGTGTACCCAAACAGACACCAAACGTGGCGACTTGGGGACTTCCACAGTAACTTCATTGCCATGTGAATGTAAGTCTACTTGTGATACTAATAAATAAAGTTTAAACTTGTCTGTACGCACAGCCAATTTAACTGTCCTATCATATTCCTTAACAATTCTGTTTCCTTTCCATTTGCCAGTTCCTCTTTCTCAATCGACCTTTTTTCCAGTTTTGGGAATAGGATCAAAGCTGTTTAGATATCCTTACCGATTCGTCATTACCCCGGATTTGCTTTTTTGAGATATCAAGACCAAGAAATTGAAAAGCACCAGCTGCTTCATTCCCGACTTTAAATTCTGTCTTTAGCTTATTAATTACCCTCTTTTCAAACTCTTATGTACCAGCCCGTAAGAAGCCATCAAAATGCATTACGAAAATTCTAGCCAGTTTTCCTTCAGGCTTCCAATAGAACATTACAGGGTCTGCTTTTACCTGGACAAAGCCAGTTTTCAGCAACACAGAAAAATACCAAACCCTTGATGCAGCACTTGTTCAATTTCCACAACTGCCCCCGTGTTTTACCTGCCTATTTAGGTTGCTTCCAAAAAACTTTTCTTTAAAATGTTTCATTCTGCAGAAATGCTGCTTTGATGTCTATTGATTTACATCCCCAATTATTAAGTTTTTAAAAGTTTTTTTTATTAATCACAAGTGGGGCTTACATTAATACCAATGAAGTTACTGTGAAATTCCCCTAGTCGCCACAGTCTGGTGCCTGTCTGGGTCAATGCACCTAACCAGTACGTCTTTCAGAATATGATTAAATGCTACGACGGCAAAATAAAATTCACTGTCGTCATTTTCCCTGCTGTAGGTGACTCAACCCTAATGTCTCTTCCCTCCAAGTGTTCCTCTTATCCATGAACTACTAATCTGCCTTTTGCTTTATACGTCCCATCTGGCAAAACTTTCTGTGTGCAAACCCACCGATGGAACACAGCAGGCTGCCCTTCGTCTGGTACCTCAGTGTACACCCCAAGCTCTTTCCAATTGTCCAGTTCTCTTTGTTCGGCCTCTCTTATTTCTATGACCTCCATTTTATTGGCAGCCACCAACACTTCCTATCATGGGAACCTCTACTCCTATTACTGTCATTGGTTTGATTCCTAACCTTCTTCATTAAACTCTGGCCTCTACTGTCATGTCTGCCCCTGTCAGGGCTGCTACTCTCAGATCGCTGTTCTCTGTTAACACAACTTTAATCACAAATTCATGGCTTTTTCCTGGGTTCACAAATGCTCACTATCTCATCCTCAGAACTTAAATCTCGCTTTTTTGGCTTCCATCTTTCCACCGCATTTTCCCAACCTATAGCTTTCACTTTTTGTTTTTGTTCTTGAGCCAGTGCTTTTACTTTCTAGAAGCTTCTCTTGCTCTTCCGATTATAATGGCATTCCTCTACTCACTTGACCCATCGGGTATGTATGATACCACTGTCCCCACGTTGGGTAACTGAACCTTTGAAGTAATAGCTTCAACCCCTGCCTCACTGTTACTTAACTGGTCATCAGATTCCTGCTCACCTATAGCTGTCTGATCATTATAGTTGCTCAAGATGTGTGTATGTGAGATACAAGTGTTTCTTCTATTTCAACGTCTTGTTCAGGTGCTCCAAATCCACAATCAATTCCCACCATTCTCGAAGCATGGGCTCACTGTGTCTGGTGACCATATTATAGCATAACTACCTCACCATCTGTCCCTTTCCACTCTTTTAGGCCCTCCTTTTATAGTAGAATTTTTTGAAATGTACCTCTGATGGTCTTATGTGATGCCTCTGGGCTCATCTTATCCACTCTGAAACCTCAGCTTTAATGAAGGCATTTCTCCCTGCATGCATGCATTCAAATGTGCTGAGAAAATGGAGCTAATGCTTGTCCCTTCTAATGCCAGAGGAGTGTCTGTCAACACTGATGGTAATTTTGGGTTCCTCCCATATACCAGTTGGTATGGGCTATAGCCCTCCCAATATTTGTAATGATTTTCTCCGCATGCTCTGCCCAGCCTGATTGATCTGCCAAAATTTTATGCAGCATATAATCTATGACTGCATGATTCCATTCACAGATGCCATTGCTGAATGGACTTTTTGCTGCAGTGTGCATCAATGCTTAAATTTTTACACATATCTTGGAACGTATCATTTGCAAATTCAGCCCCATTGTCCGTCAAGAATTTAGACAGTGCTCCCAACCCTATTCCAGTCCAATAAGTCATAATTTTGTCCACGATAGTCTTTTTGTCTTTGCTGCAAATCACTGTAGATACGCTAAATCAGTGGCCATGTCCACAAAGTGTAGTAAATTGATGCCTTAGTCTTTATCCCATATCTTCAAATCCATCACCACTACATCGCCAAAATCTCGAAGCTAATGGTAGACTCATGACCGGACACAGAGATATCCTATATTTTGTACAAATCTCATGCTGGGATGATATTTGCTCTGTGAGATCATTATAGCCTTTATCCAGCACACCTGCATCCTGAAGCAGTGCTCTCAGTCTCTGTGATGCTGGATGAGCAAACTGCTTATGAAGTTTCAAAATAATCTTCTTTTTGTTTATCAAGTTTATCAAGTGTTGCCTGTAAGCGACGCTAATAAATCAGTAATCCTCTGGTTAGACATTTTTTGTTCACTTAATGGAAAGAAATAATGGCCTGACCTCGTAAAATGTAGATCTACACATCTTCCAAATACCATAGCTTTGTCATGCTTCAATTCAATTGTCATCTGGGCTTTTTTCATGGCAGACTTGCTTAATAACAAAAGTATGTCACTTGAAACAGCATCCGTACTTATGAACAAGCTGATTCCTGCAATTCTACAGGGAAGTACCACCCTTTTGGAAGATGTCAAAATATTATCATCTCTAAATCGAAAATGGGTGGAACTGTTACATTCTTTAACTTCCTTTCACTCTTTATGATCAAGGGACCCTGATTGGCAATTTAGACAACCTTTGCCACATATGGTTGATGAATATCCATTATTTAAAACTGCACAATTGGAAGAGTATATCATAAGCACACTCGTTATTGGGTTCAATTTTTCTGTGACCAAAACAATGCCTTCATGGTCCTTATCTTCATCACTGTCAGTTGTTACATATTCTGTTTTGTGTGTGGCTTCAAATACACATTTTTTTCTTTTTGGACAATTCGTTATGTAGCAATATGGGGAAATCGCATTGAAAGCAGCAATTCACAATCCCTTTTCCATTTCTTCAATTTGAACTTCATTTATCACCCTGCCATGTATGTCTTCCAACTCCATTATCAAATCAGTTATATCCGGTTTCAACGTCAGGTTTGTTATTAGTGTAACTGTTTCCGATTAGGGACCTTCATGTACTATTGGTCGAGTGTGCAGCTGAGCTACCATTGAATCCTTTATTCTAGGCGCTATAGCATTCCAACCTGAAATGAGAAAAGTGACAAAGAACAATTGTTTCCCAAAAAAATTCTTTAATGATGCTACCATTTGATCAAAGAGGGGCTCTATTCCCTTAAATTGTACTCTAGTCATTACCAGAAGACTGTCCATCTGAGACAGACATGCACAGTCCAACATCTTAAAGGCCAATACTGCATCTGGAATCTCCAAATTAAATTTCATTTGCCTGTTATGGCCCCTATCAAAGTCCATGATTTATTCCTCCATGGACTGGTTTTCTTGCCTTCTAATCCTGTCAAACGTTACCCACCCTTCATAATTCTCCAAAAACTCATCTTTTTGATAAAACTTATCTAGATACTGTAACAGGGGCTGTAATCCTTCTTCTTTATCCCGGGTATCTGCAATCCAGTCAGAAAGCACTTTGCTCCTTATCTTACTTCTAGCCAGAAGTGACAAAGCTAAGGCTATAGTTTGGTTTTCCCTCAGTATTATAGTAGCAGGGGTCCACATTTCCACTTCTGCCTTCCATTGCTGGTGCAGTCCAGTGTCCAAAAATACAGGGGGACAATCAAATGATGTAACTTTGCTTCTACCTTCTGCCATAGTCATGTCCTGAGTCTGTAGCACCTCTTCAGGCCTTACAAAACAAACACCAAGCAACGATGGGTTTTCCTCTGCTACCAGTATTCATCTGGAAATAGGGGTACTTCAGTTTGCAAGCAATAAAAGAACTAACTTCAGAAAGTAAATTTTAAAAAAAATATAATAAAGAAACTTCACTTCTCCAACACTTGGGGCCACACCCTGGCCCATACAAGCTCCCCACAATTCCTATCTGCTTCTTATTTATACTGGATCAGCTGGTCAGCTGACCCTCCCTGCAATTTATCATTGATTATATTGTAACAGATCCAATGTTATCACTGGTTACGTTGCAACACAGGGCACTGGGAGGAAACCCACACAGACAAGGGGAGCATGTGCAAACTCCACACAGTCACCTGAGGCTGGAATCAAACCCAAATTCCTGGCACTGTGAGTACTAACCAACCAACCAAGACATGCCAACTCAGTGCCCACTCAGGTAAGGGGGGAGATTGCCCACCTGAGGATGAGCAATCTAGTAGATTGAAATATGGAGGAATGACACCTTGAGCTCTTTGAATTCTCCAGCCTGACTAAGCAGGGTTCTTATTAGCACTGATTCTCCCTGAAAGAAAAACCAGTTGTGCCCAGTTAGAATGCTGAGTTTCATTCAAGTGAGGCTTCTTGGCCCTCAGGAGTTAACCTTCGCACCATCAGTTCCCCATATTTTCAGCAACAAGGCTGGGATTCAGCTTCAGGTGTCAGGCCTGTCAGCTTAGCTGGTTGGGAATAAATTGCAAGGATGGCATCTCGGCAAGCCCTCAACGCCTGCAAGTCTGGCTCAGTCAATACACCACACCCCCTCTCCCCAGTCAAAGGCAGACCTCACCATCCAGATGTCCATGGTCAGTCATGATGATCGAACACATCTCCCTCTTTAAAGAACCCTCAATGGTCTTAGGTTTGAGGGAGGGAACACCCAGATTGATGGTCAGGTGCGAGTCCCAACAGGTGAGGGCAAATGCAGGGGCAGCCCTGTTGTGGAGATGGGAGGGCACCAGAGCTGTGAGTGTGCGATTGCTGTCAGTGCTGCTCCTGGGGAAAGACTCTCCAGGTTAAACCCAGGGGATCATGAGCCAGGATCAGTGGCCAGATGGTACACCAGCCATGCAGGGAGCATGAAGGTGCAGAAGACACCCCAGGGTATACTGGACTCCAGTATCCTTCATGGAGCTCTCAGACACCTAGTGCCAATGGAGACAGATGTTGACAGTGAGATTTGCAAATTCCAGTTTCACCGCATCTTGAGCCCACACCAGCAATCTCGCAGATGGTGAAAGTGGGCTCAAGATCCTGTCCTTGTTATCTTTTGGTCTGGAGGAACTGAGTAGCCTGTTCCTGTTCCGACGTTCCTATCTAGCACTGGTTTTATACAGATTATCACCTGGAACTTTTACATGGGTTCTAAGCATTGCTTTAGTTAAAGATTTAAGAAACCCTGGGCAGAGCAAGGTAAGCAGATATTTAAGATGTTTCTCTGTGATTTTTGCTGATTTTTCATCCAAGCTTCAGCAAAAGATCAAGGAACTCCAGGTGCTCCTAGCAGTATTACCCAAAATGTTTCTTTCAAGGTGCTAGTCTCTTGAACTTCCAGTAGATTAATGTCACTGGAGAACTTAACAGAATTATGGTACATTAGAGGAATGTTCACCATCATATCTGAAATGTTCATGTTTAAATCCAACAATTCTAACATTGCAGCTTGTCACTCTGCTGTAATGAAACTGATAGATTTCATTCATTTCTAACAGGTTATACTTTTTGGTACAACATCCAGAATGGGTTATGTGACAAGGGAATACACGTATTGGCATTTGTGTTGTGTGAATAGAGAATGAGGACCCCTGCTGGGGGCATCTCAAATTATATTGTTGATTGTGATTATTTTTAAAGATTTCACTGAAACATTGGATCAAGGGGGTAATAAACTCATAAATGGCAGGCAAAACTCATTCCTCAAGATGTACATTTGTATGGTTACGAGGAGGGTGTACTGCTAGATCTAATTAGGAATGTCAAAATATATTAGCTAGGTAGGTTAAATGGGCTTAAGCATCTTGGGAATGGTGACCTGAATATGATGAGGAATAAAGTACAAACAGGACAATATCTCCAGAGTTCCTTAGGTTACTGCACCAGGGGATTAGTCAAACCTCCACAGGATATTGGGCCGTAAAACCCGATAATAGCATGTTGTTATCATCCTTGGGTAGGGAGACTCCAGAATAGTGTGTCTTTGCAACTTGAAAGCTTTTTCATTGAGGCAAATGTAGGAATGGAAATAAAAGTTTGCAAGATGAGTAGTGGCTTAAAGGAATTGTTTTTAGACAAAAGCATGTTTACATGTTTACATTCAAAATTGAATTTAAATACATTAGTCTTGCTTTTGATCTCATGAAGCTACATTTCATTCTTCTTTGTGTGAATGTAGTTCACAAACCTTCCCTTCAGGTCTCCATGCTCATGTCCAGACTTTTCTAAATACCATGCTGTGATGGGTACAGAAAACTATTACTGTGCAGAGGACATGCTTGGGAGTATGTTGCAGTGCCCTTCATGTTCAATGGAACTCGCTTCTCAAATGCTCTCTATATAGTTCTCTTAAGCTAAAGAAGGAGCTTTACCAGTTGTGCTGTGCAATTTTTGTTCTTGTCATCTGAAGAGTCATGGAAGCAAGCAATAGGACTTATTGCCCAAAAACTAACCAGACACTTTGTTTTCTTCCTTGAATAGATCAAGCAGGCTGGAATTCTTGAGCATGTCCAGAATCACATCAATTGCCTGAAAATTTGGCACTTGAGTGTAGAATTCTTTAGAGTTGGTCACGCACTACCTGAACACCAACCAAGCGGAACCACTTTCTATATCCAAAGATCAAAGTGAGAGCTCACGGTGTTACAAGAGTGCCATCTATTGCACACAGAATCTTACACAGCTCCACAATTTGATCAAACTATATGACCCTCACACACTGCTGTTTTGACTAAATGACCCTCACACACTGCTGTTTTGCTACCATCTTAAATTTAAGGAGTTCTCCAAATCTCCTGGATATGATCTCAGTTACTTTCCAAATAAATATCCAGATAACATCCTTGTTTATGTTACAAAAGTCCTTGCAAGTAAACCTGCTAAAGACAGATTATATATTGGGTTTCCTTGTGTTTTTTCTGTTTTTGCAATTATGTTTTACAGGATTTTACTCCACTATTAGTTGGTAATATTAGGTAGACTGTCACTTTTGTACCATATTAAAGGTTTTGCAATTTTATTTCTTCATAACCTTCACCACATAAATAGCAGCATGTCAAGGGATGATGATGATAATTCCTTTGCAGGTTCTCAAAGCACTGTAATGATTCCGATACAGAAGGTGAGTTCACCCATTCATTCAGTCATGATCTCATTCTCTGCAACCAAATCAAGAAGCAAAAATCAATTCCTTGTCTGTCAATGTGCGTACAGTGAACGGGGATGCAGCTCCCATCAAAGCTACATTCTAACTCTTATCCCTCAAAATGAAATATCCCTCAAAATGCTCCTGCCACACACTAACTCTGTTTTACAGAGGCTGGTGAATGCGAGGTTTGTTCATTAGAAGGGAACAAAGGCATCATTATATGACCATTGTACCAGGTCTTGACAGACAAGTCTGGTAGATGACAACCAGGCCATATCTGCAGCTACTTCAGTCTCCTCAATCTCTTGTGACCTCATCCCAGGAAGGGCCCTCCTCCTCCAGGAATTCCATGTTGGTACCACACAGCAGTTAGAGATGATTCTTATGCCGGTGACAGCAGGTGCGTGAAGTATAGAGGGACCTCAGTGTCCTAGTGCATGATTCACAAAAGCTCGCAGGCAGGTCCAACAAATAGTTAAGAAGACAAATAGCATTTTGCCCTTTATTGCAATGGAGTTGGAATTTAAAAATGAGCAGGTTTTATTTCAACTGTGCAGTGCATTGGTGAGGCCTCAGCTGAAGTACTGCAAACGGTTTTGGTCCCCTTCCCAAAAATGGTTCACCAGGCAAGTACCTGGGAGACAGGGTTTTCCTATCACGAGAGACTAACTAGTCTGGGTCTGTATTCCTTGGAGTTTAAAAGAATGAGGGTGATCTTATTCAAACATATAAGACTCTGAAGTGGTTTGATTGGGACGTTGGTGAGATGTTTTCACTAATGGGAGAGTCTCGAATAAGGGGATATAGCTACAAGATCAGGAGCTGGCCATTTCAAATTGAGGTGCATAGAAATGTCTTCTCGCAGAAGGTGGTGAATCTCTGGGATTCTCTGCTCCAAAGGGTAGTGGAGGCTAGATCATTAGAAGTATGTAAAGTGGAGGTGGATAAATATTTGATAGATCAAGGAATAGGGGGCAATGGACAAATAGCACAGAGTCCGACATAGATCAGCCATGATCGTATTGAATGGCAGGGCAGGCTTGAAGGGCCTGGTGACCTACTCCTGCTTCTGCACATGTTCTGCTCGTGAAATCCAGATGAGAAGGACAGACCCTGTATTTTCTGCCTGTGGCGCTTCATATCTGGTTCTGGCATCCATACACCTGTCCTCTGTGAACAATTGGCAGAAAGGCATCAATAGTCTAAAGGCACACCTGAGGCATGCATTGTGCCCAAGGCATCCACCATGCCTCATTAAACTAATATGAAAGGTAGTTGTGAAGTTTGTAAGGGGCTGCAGAGCCTAAGCACTTTGCTGGCACACAAGATCTCAGTTCCTTCTGTGTCCCCTGGCATTGCTGACTGTTAGAATTGATGTACTCAGAGTATCAGAAATGTATACAATCAAGTTTGCCTTCCAACTTTCAGTTCATCCCTGTGCAGGTGTACACAACACCCGAGTAGCATTTATCATACTGGGCATACTGTGCAGCAACTGAATTATCAGCTTTGATGACTCTGAGGATTTATTTTTAAAATGTATTTCCCCAGCCTCTGGCAATATCCTTCTCCACTCTGCCAAATAGTCCATCTGTCTGCGCTCTCCAACCAAGTTTATTTCTGAAGGACCCCTGGGGAATGAGAATTGTGCCATTAACTGGTCTCCTTTTCAACGCCCCCCCCCCACCTTGAAATTTCCTTTACATAGAAATGTTACAGAAAGACTAAAGCACAGCAATCCACTAAGGACAGTCAGTTTGTCTGACATCTTGGTAATGAGGAATTTATGCCTAATGTTGCAAGTGCACAGCTTCTAGAAACAAATATTCTTCGCTCTGTGAACTTGAGACCATCCAGTGTGTGTTTTCTGATGTGGGCTGAGATTGAGCAGAAGTAATTACTTTCTGAACCGTGCTTTCATTTCGGCAAATAATTACTTCTTCACAGCCTCCCTTCACATCAGGAAATACTAGCGGGTGACACTGAATGTACAAAGGCTAGATTTATTTATTTTATTTGGCTGACTGTTTATGAGCAATTGTGTAATAGTTAAATTTTCTCCACACTCCAAAAGACAATCTCTCATGCAGGGAATCACTTCCAAGGCACCACAAGCCCTCCATTACCTCAACCAAGTGACTACTTGTGCAGGAACCTGGACACAGCCTTATATTGAGGACATTAGCGCCCCACATGCACTCATTGACAGGAGATAGTGTGATGGGAGAAGTGGCCTAAGGCTGTTAAGCTGAAACTGAGCACCTTTTTATCCAGATGATGCACATTTTCAGCAAGTGTAAGAAGTTTGTGACCTCAATCCCCTGAAAGGGAGCATATGAACAGTGGCAAACGTGTTAAATTAGCCCTTTCTAAACAGCATCCAGTGAGCCTGCTGTTCACCAAGGCAACAAGCATTTGAGTCTTTATTTGCAATCACGATATAGCCTTGAAATTAGATTGTACCACTGCACATGCATGTTAGGAAACTGACTCTCCAACAGAGCATTTTACCTGCCCTATCCCTGTAACCCCACACATTTAACCCCAATAATCTACTCATCTTGGAATACTGTGGGAGAATTTAGCACTGCCAATCCACTTAACCTGCACATCTTTGAACTGTGGGAGGAAACTGGAGCAATCGTAGGAAACCCATGCAGACACGGGGAGGATGTGCAAACTCCACACAGCCACTCAAGGTTGGAATTGAACCCAGGTCCCTGGCGCTGTGAGGCAGCAGTCCTAACAACTGTGCCACTGTGTATAGTAAGAAGAACCAGAAAAGGCAGTATAAAATAAAGATTATAATTCTAAGGATGATTAAAGAATAGAGGGAGCTGGGGATATACATACACCAACACTTGAAAAAATGCTTACAAAGGATCCTAGACTTTATAAATAGAGGTTTGGAGGCATAAGGTAAAAAAACAAGAAAATTATGATGAACCTTTGAAAAACACCACCCTGGTCTCAAACAGGGAATTATGTTCAATTCTGGGCACCACATTTGAGGAGAAATGTAAAATCTTTAAAAAGGATGCAGAAAAGATTTACAAAATTGGTTCGGGGCTGAGGGATTACTGTTACGTGGGTAGCTTGGAGAAACTAGAGTTATTTTCCCTAGAAAAGATTGAGAGGAGGTTTGATAGAGGTATTCAAAATAATGAGGGGTTTAGACAGAGTATCAAAATTGTTCCCATTGGCAGCAGGATCAAGAACTAGTGGACTCAGGTTTAAGGTGATTGCTGGAAGAACTGGGAAAAGCAATTACCATGCAGCAATTGGTTAGGATCTGGAATGCACTGCATGAGAGGGAGGGAAAGACAGATTCAAACTTGGCTTCAAATGAGAATTAGATACGCATTTGTTGAAAACAATTTGCAAGGCTGTGAAGAGAGGCCAAGGGATGCATAAGTTGCTTTCACAGAAAACTGACACGGGCTGAATGGCCTCAATCTGTGTCATAACCTTACTATAATTCTGAACACCTCACAAGCCGTCATGGACATGCTCCACCTTTCTTGCAAGTAATGATGGAGTACATTATGAAACTGGAAGCTGCTACCAAGGCTGAACCCTTGATGCCAACATGCTAACCTTCACAGGCAGGAACAGGGCCAGGGGCATGGAAACTTGCAACATTGTGACTGAAAGATTAGCCCCAATTTTACCATTTTGACTCTAAGTGCTGAATTTGGGCGCAATTCACATCTGACTTGGAAATCTGTTCTCAGGTGTCCCCATATGCACTTAGCCTGAAAAGAAAACACAGGTCTGAATTGTACTATGGGTAGGGCTTTTCGCCCCCAAAACGCTGCTGCTCCGATCGGACCCTTCAACTGCGCACGCGCAGTTAAAAATAAATGAAAAGCGCACCCCTGCCACATCACGTCCAGGCCGGTTAATGCCTCCCCAGCCCCCACAACATAACAGACTCACTTATCCCCCCACCCTCCACCACCCAGATCAATCGTGGCCCCCTCCCCCTTTCCCTTCCGTCGATCTCAGGCAAAATGGCAGCAGACCCCCCTTCCCCCTCACTCACCTCAGATAGAGTGATCCACCCTCCCCCCTCCACCCTACAGATATCAGGCAGAGTGATCCCCCTCACCCTCACCCCGGACCCTCCCACTCAAGGCCCCCATCTCCTCTGGACTCCGATGGCTGTGTGACACCTCCCTCTCTCTCCCCGTCCTCAATTATTGAGGCACTCATCCAGCACCACCGCCCCCCCACCTCCCCTCCTCCCACCTCCCCATCAGCCCACCTGCAAGTGCTCACTTGCCTTCCTCTCGACGCTAACAAGCAAACTGCATGGAACTTGCTGGAAGCTCTGCCAAACTGCCTGCAGCTGATCTGCCCTAATGAGAGGCAGCTCCATAAAACACTCAAGAATGGACAGGCAGGCAGGCAATGCAGGGAGAAAATGAGTTCTTGACCAGCTCCCCGATTGTCTGAGGGTAATGTCAGGAGCTGCTGGATGCAGCAGAGGTGAGGTGGCATACCCTCTTCCCCCCAGGAAGATGTAGTCCCAGGGGGCTGATGGAAATGCAGCCTGGGAGGAAGTCGCTGCCTCAGTCAGTGACAGGGCAGTAACCCCACCCCCCCCCCCCCCCACCCCCCACCCCCCGCCCCTCAAACCGGAAACAGTGCCGGAAAAAACTCAATGACCTTGTCTGGGCAGCAAGGGTGAGTGCTGAACCCCATTTAGCATGTTTCCCCCTATCTCCCCCAGATCCTCCCATCCCCAGCATCCTGCATGTTTCCAGCTCCTGACTCCCAAGCATCTCCTTCCTTTCTGCCCAATGAGCCCTACTGTGTTTGCCCTGCAAGAGTCACCACCCGATTCTCTGTGGGAGTCACGCCACCATTTCTTTCATGCCTCCTTCTGTCTCCACAGGAGAAGACCAAGCACAACATTTGTGAGAGGGCGAAGTTAGAGGGTGATGAGCCAGACCTCCGGGTCCTCACCCCCTTTGAGGAGCAGGTGCTGGACTCTCCAGAGAAGGGGAGATGCGGGCTGTCAGCGACAGCATGGTGGGGCTGCCATCCAGATGTGAGCACCTGTCATTCCTACACTCATTTTGGGGCAACTTCTTGAGGGAATGAGTTTTGGGTGCAAGGGGCAAGGTGTAAAGGAGATGTAAGAGATATGTTTTGGGTCCCTGGAACTCACTGCCAGGGGAGGTTGTGATTGCAGAAACGATTGGGACCTTTAAGGGACATCTCTACAGCTATATGAATGGGATGGGAATGGAGGCATATGGCCCCTGGAAGGGTAGGGACTAACAAATCAGATGGGCAGCCTTATCGCGACAGGTTTGGAGGGGCGAAGGGCCTATTCCTGTGATGTAATTTGCTGGGTTCTTTATTCGATGTTCAATAGAGGCATATGAATCATGTGTTTGGCATCCCAGATTCTCCTTCCCCCCTTGCACTTAACCTTGTGTCCTGTGTTGCAGGGACAGACCCAGACACCTCGGGGCCTTCTGAACCGTAGGCCCCAACTACAATTCCTACCCATCCTGATAACGATAGCTCAGATGAGTCCTCGGATGATATGGGTGAAGGGACGTCCGAAGGTGGCACCGTTTATCCGTCAGCTTGTACCTCACAACTCACCATCCCAGAAACTGACACGTTGGTGGATCCAGTTAATGTTGAGGCTTCTGGGTCACTCTCTGGTGAGCATGACACATCTGCTGATGTCCATCGGGTGGAGGAGGGAACATCCGAGGCTTCGGGTGAGCGGGGGGTCTGGCAGAGGCGAGGACTCAGCTGGCCCCAGGCTACATGCTGATCCTCTGAGATCACTTCACTCTCAGCTGTTGGAGATGCAGCAACAGAGCCAGAGAACGCAGGAGGGGCTGACGGCCACACTGGATCAACTGTGAGGCTGCTGGGAGGAGTCGCAGAGCTTTCAGGTGGACCAGCTATTGCTTGTTTTGCATGCTTCCCAGGCCAACACGGCAAGGGCGGCGTCTGCAGTGGAGAGCCTGGGGCAGGGAATCCTCACCATGGGTGTCCATCGTCAAGCGATGCCGAGTCACAGCAAGCCACAGCAAAGGGACTGTCTTCTCGAGATTCTGCAGCCTGTGGTTGAGAGGCCTGAAACTTGCAGGAGACCCAGTGGTACAGCACTGAGACACAGTGGGCAATGGCAGCAACACTTGAGGGCTTGCAGAGCATGGCTCAGTCTCAGAGGGCCATGGCTGAGGGCTTGCGAGTGTGGCTCAGTCCCAGAGGGCACTTGCTGTGGCCATTGACAGATGGCCAACGACTCAAGTGGCCATCACAGAGTGATCGCCCACCATGGGTAGGATGCAGGTTGTCCTTCAGGATTGGCAGTGCCAGGTGACACCACTTCTGGAGCTCACTGCAGAAGCACCAGTGTCCCATGGAGTGACCCAGGAGCCAACAGGGACCCCAAGGGAGGAGGAAGGGCTTGAGCCCACATCAGAGCCTTCCAGCCAGGAAACTGTGGCTATGCCAACACCTTCTGACACCCCCCTTCCTGACACCGGGGCATCTCAGGGGCAGTGGAATGAAGAGGGCATCATGGAAACATTCCAGACACCCGGAAGCAGGCCAGGGCTCTCAAGGTCCAGGGCTCCAGAGGACGCCTGCCACAAGCATCACAGGCCACGGAGCAAGGTAGGCAGCAGGCCCCCTCCACCTCCGATGTACATTCTGCACTGAGATGGCACGGGTGAAAGGCTGCATTGATTAGAAAGAAATGTAAGCACCTCGTGAAAATAAAACATTGTTTAGGTAACTGTTGTAACATAACTTGTGAAAATAAAACATTATGTTACAACAGTTACCTAAACACCTTTATTGTAAATAAATGTTTTTTTTCAACACCCACCTGTGAACAGGTTGTCTCGATTATGATTCCTGCCCCATTGATGATCAGTTGAGATGTCAGCCCTCCATCATCTGGCTGGTGTTCCAAGGCATGCTCTTACTCCTCTTCCTTCTCCGCCTGCTGGTCATCCTCCCCAGTGATAGCTGGTTGGTCATCCTCCACATCCTCTTCCTCCTCCAAGAGGTCAGCTCGTTGCAGAGCCAAGTTGTGTAAGGCACAGCACACCACTACCACAAAGCGGGAGGAGGTCAGGGGGCTGTACTGGAGGGCCCCTCCAGATCAATCCAGGCACCAGAATCGCATCCTGAGGAGCCCAATGCACCTCTCTACTGTTGCACAGTGACTATATGGACCTCATTATAGCAGGTCTCCATTTCAGACACAGGCCTCATGAGCCATATCCGAAGCGGGTAACCCATATCACCCAGGAGCCACCCCCGCAGCCTGGGCTCCTCCTTAAATGCCTCTGGGATATCTGAGCTCCTGATGATGAAGCTGTCATGCACGCTGCCTGAATGTCTGGAGCAGACGTGCATGATGGTCATATTGTGGTCACACATAATTTGTACATTCAGGAAGTGGAACCCCTTCCTATTAACAAACCTTCATGGATTCTGTAGGGAGGCTCTGAGGGTGATCTGGGTACAGTCAACCACCCCTTGCACATTCAACATCCCCACAATTGCAGCGAACCCTGTAGCCCAGGCTTCCTGATGGACCAGGTCCAGGTTAAATTTGATGTACTGCCCAGCCTGGGCATATAGGGTGTCAAAGACTTGCTTAACTCAGGTGTGCACTGAAGTTTGGGCGATGCCACCGACATCTCCGCGTGGACTCTGGAAAGAATCAGGCGCATAGAAGTTCAGAGTGGCTGTCAATCTGACAGCCACCAAGAGTGGATGCCCCCTCCCCTTCCCCAACCTCTAGGTGTCAGACCCTGCAACAGATGGCATAGGTGTTGCACTGTCTCCTTTCAGAATCAGATACGTTGGCAATATACAGTGTCCGACATCTCCTCAAAGGACACTCTTGTAGCCTCACCCCTCTGGCATGCAGAATTCCACAGCTTTGCAACATTTTGAGTTACGAGGCCTTTTCTTATCTCAGTCCTGGGTGGCTGACACCTTATCCTTCAACTATGACCAGAATTTTACTGTCCCGCCCACCATAGGAATCGAGCAGGCAAGGGGCAGATCATGGAAAGGTCCATTGATCTTGGGTGAGATTTTACGGTTCTGGGACGAGCGAGGCTGTAAAACCTCATCCCATGACTCCTTCCAAACTCTCCAACCAAGGGAAATAGCCTCTCAGTCTTCCAGCTTCTACCCTATCAAGCCCTCTAAGGACCAAATGCATTTTAACGTGATGTTCTAACTCCAAAGACTCATTCTACTCGAATTATCCTCCGAGGGCAGTCCTCTCATCCCCAAAATCAATATGATGAATCTTTATTGAAACCTCTACGACACAGGAATATTTGCATGCCAATCTAATAAGTGGATTGTAATAAGCCGAGCTAAAGAATCCCACGACAAATAGATCAGATCGAAGCTCTGCAGTCCTGCCACATCCAGCCATGACTGGTGGTGGACAGCTAAACAACTCACTGAAGGAGGTGGCTCCACAAATATCCCCACCCTCAATGATGAGGGAGCCTAGCGCATCAGCGCAAAAGGTGAGGCTAAAGCACTTGCAACCATGTTCAGCCAGAAGCAGTGAGTGGATAATCCATCTTGGCCTCCTCCTGAGATCCCAGTATCACAGATGGCAAGCTTTAGCCAATTCAATTTACTCTATGTATTATCAACAAATGGTTAAAGGCACTGGATACTGCAAAGGTTATGAGCCCTGACAACATTCCAGTAATAGTACTTGCACTCCAGAAACACTCGTGCTGCTGGACAATTTGTTCCAGTGTAGCCAGAACACTGACATTTACTCGATAATGTTAAGTTCACAAAAAGTAGAATAAATCCTATTTGGCCAATAAGCCTCCTCTTGATGATCAGCAAAGTAATGGTAGATGTTGTTAACAGTGTGATTACGTGGCACAATGAGGACCAGGCTAAATTGTTCTTTTCTATGCATGCACAAATTTTGTGAGTTGGTCTGGACTTTGGAAGCCCGGAATAACACATCTCCTTAAAGAGTTTACTAACACTGGGGGATGTCTGCTAAACGAGTCAAGAACATCCTGAAATTTAGGTTAAAGAATGTTTTGATACCTTCCAGTTTCACTATTAGATGATTATTGTAATGTAGATGTGTTTTTAATGCAGTGATTCATCACAGGGATCTCTCCTGAAAAAGTAAATTGACCTTTGCATTGACCACCATCGCATTACTGCTGTTTTGATTTGATTTATTATTGTCACATGTATTAACATGCAATGAAAAGTATTGTTTCTTGCGCACTATACAAAGTGCTGTGGTGTGTTGCATTGTCTTTCCAATTATTAATTGTCAAATGCATTAAAATATAAACTTTTACACCCAAAGGATAATGACAATCAAGAACTCAAGGACAAATGTGAGGTACAGCATGTTGGAAGGTCTAATACAGATAGGAAATAAAAAGGTAATTGGAAGAACCCTTAAGAGTATTGATAGACAAAGGAATCTGGGGGTACAGGTACACAGATCACTGAAAGTGGCAACACAGGTGGAGAAGGTAGTCAAGGAAGCATACGGCATGCTTGCCTTCATCAGCCGGGGTATTGAGTTTAAAAATTGGCAAGTCATGTTACAGCTTTATAGAGCCTTAGTTAAGCTGCACTTGGAATATAGTGTTCAATTCTGGTCGCCACATTACCAGAAGGATGTGGACGCTTTGAAGAGGGTACAGAAAAAATTTATCAGGGCGTGGCCTGGTATGGAGGGCATTAGCTATGAGGAGAGGTTGGAGAAACTTGGTTTGTTCTCACTGGAATGATGGAGGTAGAGGGGAGACCTGATAGAAGTCTACAAGATTATGAGAGCCATGGACAGAGTGGATAGTCAGAAGCTTTTTCCCAGGGTGGAAGAGTCAATTAATAGGCATAGGTTTAAGGTGTGAGGGGCAAGGTTTAAAGGAGATGTCCAAGGCAGATTTTTTACAGAGAGTAGTGGGTGCCTGGAACTCGTTGCGGGGAGGTAGTGGAAGCAGATACGGTAGTGACTTTTAAGGGGCATCTTGACAAGTACATGAATAGAATGGGAATAAAAGGATATAGTCCCAGAAGGGTAGGGGGTTTTAGTTAAGTCGGGCAGCATGGTCGGTGCAGGCTTGGAGGGCAGAAGTGCCTGTTCCTGTGCTGTAATTTTCTTTGTTCTTTGTTCTTTGTATAGCACACAAGAAACAATACTGATACTTGTGACAATAATAAATCAAATCAGATTTTTGATTTGATTTATTATTGTCATGTATTAATATACAGTGAAAAGTTTTGTTTCTTGCACGCTACACAGACAAAGCATACCATTCATAGCAAAGGAAAGGAGAGCGTGCAGAATGTAGCATTACAGTCGTATCTAGGGTGTGGAGGAAGATCAACTTAATACGAGGTAGGTCCATTCAGAAGTCTGATGGCAGCAGGGAAGAAGCTGTTCTTGAATCAGTTGGTACATGTCTTCAGACTTCTGTATCTTTTTCCTGATAGAAGAAGGTGGAAGAGGATAAGTCTGGGGTACTTGTGGTCCTTAATTATGCTGGCTGCTTTTCCAAGGCAGCAGGAAGTGTAGACAGTGTCAATGGATGGGAGGCTAGTTTGAGTGATGGACTGAGCTTCATTCACAACCCTTTGTAGTTTTTTGCAGTCTTAAACAGAGCAGGAGCTGTGATACAACATGAAAGAATGCTTTCTATAGAGCATCCTTAACAGTTGATGAGAGTCATAGCAGACATGCCAAATTTCCTTAGTCTCCTGAGAAAGTAGAGGCATTGGTTGGCTTTCTTAACTATAGTGTCGACGTGGGGGGACCAGGACAGGTTCTTGGTGATTTGGACACCTAAAAATTTGAAGTCAAATCAAATGAAATCCCTTATGGATTTCACCAGTCTGTGTCTGATAAAACTCATGCTCTTATCAATCGATACCTAGCAAGTAGATTTTCTAACTTATTACACTCAATAAACAGACATCCTGATGGAAATTAATTATGATAGTTTTTGAATCCCTAACCTGCAGCACACTAACTATCCAAACCTCAAACAGCCTGAAATGTGAAATCACAGTGGCTGACTGCCCAATCATTAGTGCTGATGAGTCAAGTTTGGGGAAGAGGGCCTCCCATCTTGCCATTGCAGCCTGGAGGAGAAGCATTGCCGAACCATGGGGCTATTTGGGGTGTTCCTTCTGCCAGTCTTGTTGCCAGCTCCTCTTCAATTCCTTGCCAGCTGTCAGGCAGAGAGTCTTTAAATGCGGTGCCAGCACCTGATGCAGCCATCTCTAAATCGGTTCCAGCTTCTGCTGTTCAATTGGACAGCCCCCACGTCTCGCCTGAGTTAATCACGTTGAGATCAAATGCAGCTCCTGCTGACTGCCCGAGTTGAATGGACACCCACTTCCTGTGCCGCCACCAGGATCTGCAGCTTTGCACCAAAATCCAACACCTTAAAAGGTGGCCTGGTGATGTTCTAGTTCAGCAAGGAAGTAGGTTCAGAGCTGTGCCTTCCACCATAAGCACATCGATAACTAATGGGATTGGCATCATGAGTGCCAGTACTGGTCAGCTGTGTACATATAATGGGAATGAAATTAGCCTTTGCTGATAGTTCACAGTGAATCAGTAGCTGATTTTAAACACTGCCTTATCTTCACTTTTACTGAAGTCAATAAACCACCAGTTGCAGTGTAAAACAAGTGGTCAGCTCATTGTGAACATTTTTCATCACACTGCTGAAGACCAACTTCATCCCACCCTTCCCTTGTGTGGACAAATGGGCCATCTAAAATGGCAATTTGTAAAATATTCTGGGACAATTGGGCAAGAACTAAAATGACAGGTTGCAGCCTAAAAGACAGAGATAAACAGGCTGCAACCCCAGACAAATGAATACACAAGATATGGGTAATCTCCAGATTAAAAGAGACTTTCTGGTCAAACTGGGTTGTTTACCAGACATAGTGGGGGGCTGTAACCCCTTACTTGGTAGGGAGGTGTGCATTCTACATTCCACAGCACCTACAGCCATGGCCGTTGGGGACACACCCAGAAATTGGTGTGGCAGCACCTGATTGGACTTTATCGATCAGGGTGATCAAGTCTTGATCGATTGATTGGCAATGGCCATAAGGAGCGTGAAGGGTGCTGCACAACCAAGTATCTCTCTCTCTGATTGCACAAACAAGCTACTACAACGGTGACCGTCGCCTGCGACGACCAGCACGAGAAGAGCCACCACATCCGAGAAGGAAGGAAGACCAGAGCCAGAGTGCTAGACCAGACTACGCAGAGGATGACTGAGACCTGCGCACAGATAAAGGCCAATGTCTGCTTGGGTACTTGCCAGTCACGCAAAGTTAAATCAAGGTCTTGTATTGGACTTCAACATTAGTATTTTCTATAAGATAACTTATTGTTTGTTGGCTGGGTGATTATTGATTATGTGTTTTAAATAAATATTGGTTGTACAGTGGAACATCGATTTTATGCGCCCTGATTTAGCATGAAATTGAATATGGTGCGATATGACGGATGAATCCTTTTTTTTTGCTCTTTCCAGTTCAGTGATTTAGCACGACCCCGATTTAGTGTGACCCCAATAACATTTGCAATAACATTTTATGGATCCCAACCATTGCGTTACAATAGGGCTGCACTGTACTAACATGACATCTACTCACAGTTATTTGTCCACCAAATAAGGGTTAAAACAGACTGTGAGGTAGGCACAACAATTGTTTCAAACGTTTTTTTTAAATGTTCTTTTTTGCCCATTATTGCCAAAGAAAATGAGTGCAGTTTGTGCAGTTGAGTAAATTCTCCTTGTAAAAATTTATAGCAACACAGCTACATGAAATCAGTATCTATTCTGGTCTTTATGTAATTGTAATAAATTACATGAAGGTGAGTTTCGAGTGCAAGTTGTGTTATTTCGGTTTCACTTCAAGTCTGTACTGCTCTAGGGTATATCTGTTTAAGATTTCTTGCTTTAGCAGTTCATTCTCTGATAAATTGATTTCCCAAAGTTACCTGCTGGTTACAATCCCTATGGAGAAGACCAGTTAATTAGTGTACCTCTTGTCTATGTGTGTTCCTCAACAGCTTTCCTTTTCTTATCCATTCATTTATTCAGGTACTACTCCACAGTTTGAAAGATTAAAGAAATTCAGCATAAAAAAACTAATAACTCCAGAATGATAGTCATGAGATATTTAGGGGTAATTTTGTACTATTAATATATGAAGTTAGCAGGCCTCACTGTATTTTGCATTTCTAAAAAGTAACATGTTCCCTACTAACCACCGCAACCAAATTCCTGCTATTCATTTCCTGATGGGTCCAGTTTTCAAATGACAATGCAGATAGGGCATTAGGGGACACTAGATAAGTGATTAAATCTACAATTATAAAAGGAAACATGCCACAAAGATGCTTGCAACATCAACCATATTATCCTAAGATCAAAGGTCACACAGGGCTAAGGCGTTTGGAATTGAGAGTGAAATCATAGCTGATTGAAGTTACTACCGCTCATTGCAAGTATCTGGCGTAGTGTTTAATTATGTACCACACGACCTATCCAGACTCGAAATTTCTCAGTGAGACCCATTGTAAATGTAATGGGCTCCTGAATCACTGACAGCAAGGTCTTTCAACAAAGAGTAGCTTATTCATTAGATTAGAGGCTACTTCAACACTCCTCCTGGGGAGAATGCCCGTGCTACCACCACATGACCTCTGTTGTAGCCATGTGATCACATTCTCATCTGATCAGCTTTCAGTTGGAAGACCCAGTGGCTACTTGTGACACTAAAATATTTATAGGATCCCATGTAACAGTATGCACAAGAAGAAACTATGTACATTGTGTAAGATACAAGTTGTGAGCTACAATGCATAACTATTTACGTAAACATTAAGCTATTGCCACTTGTGCATAGCCCATTGCGTCTCTTTCGTATCCACTCCATTTTGTTGTAGAAAACTGAAATTTGAAAGCCAATTCTAGGCTAAGAGGTAATTAAGTCCTGGAACCTTGTGTTCAGTTTGCTCATGTGCGCTGAGCATGTGGTTATTCTGGTTGATGATGTTGTAGTCTTTCCTTGGCTGGTGAACTTAATGCAGTTGATCCGGAACATTCTGCAGGTGTGTTCTGCGGGTGCAGAGCCCATTGTGTTGGCCTCTAGATGTGCACTGGTGTAGGCCTCTGCAATAAGCCCAATGACTGAAGTGCTGTGTCATCTGTTGGTGCTAGTTTTGATATCTGTAGGAGGTGTCAGCAGTTGTGATCACAGTGGGCACCTTCTGAGTCTATCACATAACTGTTTATCTGTGGGGCATGGCTGTTTACCACTGCTAACTTGTCATGCCCAAGTGTGGCCTGGATCTTGACCATTTGATCAGGTGTTAGAGGGCCAATTCTGTGGACATTTTAATCGTAGTCTGTAATGCTTCTCAATCTACATTAATTGAGAGCATCATTCACATTGGTTTCAAGTTTGGACTGCAACAGAGCCTTGGCAGCAGGAATCATAGTCCTGGAATGCTTGGAAAAGAATCATTGTGCAGATGAGAGCTGGTCCTATTTTGGTAGATTTTACAGGCTGAGGTGTGCAACATAATTGTCTGTGCAATCCTGTGCACATTTCGCCAGAAGATGCTTGGTTGAATAACTGCCCGTTCCGTCAGACCTTTTGACTGTCTACATAGGAGGCTGCTTGTGATATACTCAAAGTCCTACGTGTGTGCAAAGTTCTGAAATTCCATGAAGATGAATTGGCAAGCGTTGTCTATTGTGAGTCTCACTGGCAAAGTGTCTCATGAGTTTGACCATGAATGTGGTAATCTCCATGTTTGGCAGGTAATTGAGCTCAAACCATTCAGAATACAAATCAATTAAGACTAATTGTTGTTTACTATCCAATTCAAAGATATCAGCTCCTGTGAATGACCATGGAAGGTTGGGGATGTCATGTAAATGCAGCAGTTCTTTTGCTTGATGTAGCATGAGTGCTTTGTAAGGTGTACATCTGGAAATTTCCCTTTCCATGCTTGCATACATGGAGGGCCAGTTGCTTCCAACCTGGGGAGCTCTTGGTAAAGTTATTGCGTGTAGGACCTCTGAAGAGCACAAATGATGATGAATCGGTGGCCATGCAGTAGTAATCTATCCTGTACGGTTGGTTCATCTCTAATAGTGAAGAATGTGCAGAGCTCATGGGGAGGCTCCCTCGAGGGCTCTGGTCAATCACTCATGATAATGCCCTGCAATTGTTTGCATGTGATGTCTATCTATAAAGCATCTTTGAGTTGATGAATTTGATGAGAGTGCTGTTGGAAGCTGTCTACATTTTCTGCTTTGGCTAAGCTCCAATTCATTCATGTGACTGAGGCTTGTACCCATGGAGGACCAACCAGCTGCCATTTTGCTGATGGCAGGGGCGGGGAGGGCGGACGTGGTGCTGCCATGGTTTTAATCAGCAGAACTTAGCAAAATGATTTAATTTCCCACATTTGTTGCATCTTTTACAATAAACAATACAAATTGCTCTGTTGGGAAGGTGCTGGCCAATACAGTTCAAACAGTGCAACCTGTTATACTGCAAAAAGCATTTAGACAGTTACATGGGAAAGATAGATATAGATATGGGCCAAATGAGGGCAATTGGGATTAGCATAGCAGTTTAAAACAAAAGGACGGCATGGACAAGTTGGGCCAAAGGGCCTGTTTCCATGCTGTAAATCGCAATGACTCTATGACTCTAAATGCTTCAGTCTCCTGGCTAAAATCCCTGCTTCATTTTTCTGATTGTTCATTTAACATACAGATACTAAAAGCTACTTGTCATGTTAGATCTTTCTCTCACAGCAGCTGTTCACGGAGTAACTCACTATGAATTCCACAAACTATTCGATCCCTGATTAGTTCATCAGTGAAAGCTCCAAATGCACCTTTCTTTGCCAACATTTTCTGGGTGGTAAGCCAATAGTGATTCAACTGCTCATTTAGTTTGCTGAATTGAATGTGTGTATATCGAAGATTTTATTTTTTTTACCAGAAGACATATTTTCAAATATGTATTTAGGATTATTTCAGGGTTTTCTTTTCCTTTTCCAACAAACAGCTCAAATTTTCCAATAGCCTCAGGACTTACTAAGTTTAATAGAGTATAAACCTGTTCCTTTTTTGATCTGTCAGACAATGCAGCACCACAGTAAATATACCACTCCTTCTCAAACTTTCCCATCTATCCACAATATTTTCATCAAAGACTAGTGGGTCGATATGGTGAAGTCCTTGTGACACACTTCCAACTTCTGATACCCTGGAAATGTACTGGCTTCCTGAATCACTGACAGCAAGGACTTTAAACAAAGTGTAGTTTATTCACTAGCTTAGCAGCTGCTTCAACACTTGAGCATTGCCCATGTTCCCACACTCCCACCATGTGACCTCTTTTGTAACCGTTCTCACATGACCACTCAGTCTGCATCCAGCTTCTTGGGGAAGAGCAGCTGAAGGAGCAAGCAGGGTGACACACTTTCTACTGAAAGAAAAGGCTGACAGCAATGCTCATGGCTGTCATGGTTAGTGTTTCCATTCAGAATGGGATGCACTGCCAGAATTTCCCAACTGTATAAACAAAAGACTCAAGAGACTTTTCACACAGCTCATCTGTAACCAATATTCACTGTGACCAACACTTCTGGCCCCACACTCAATTCTGATGTACCATTCTATTTTGATGAAGTCTCATTGCCATCCCAAAAGATAAAAAGATCATCCTCATGGGATATTAATGCCAGGGTTGGCAGTGACTCCAGTATCTGGTGCAGAACCACTGGGGCAAAACAGGATGGGAAAAGCCAATGCAAATGGTGTCCTCCTGCTGACCAAGTATGCTCAGCACGGCCTTATTGTAGGAAACACCCACTTCCATAAAAAAATTAAATACAAAAACATATGGAGGCACCCTAGACCAAAGCACTGGCACCTCCTCCATTATGATGTTGTTTGGGACAAAGATTGGAGAGATTTATGGATCATTCGATCAATGCAGGGGACTGATCCTGAAATATGTGACCTGCTAGAACAAAAACAAGCAACCGTCATTTCTTGGCAGAACAACTCAAGGTCACAAATCAAGAAGGCAGCATTCCAAAAACTAAAGGCTGACATACAAAGTCAAATCCCAAAGATAAAGGACATGTAGCAGTAGGAGAAATCGTATGAGATTCAACAATATGTTGACTAACATGAGACGCAAAGCCACCAGGGCCGTTCTATAGATCAAGATCAAATGGACAAAATCCCTTTTGCTTATAGGGTTGTGTTTCACTTCTTAAGGATGACAATGCCATTCATCAAAGCTGGAGAGAACATTTCAACCACTTCTCATCCTTGAATTACAGTGACATCTGATACTCTCCAGACTATCTCCAAAACCCTGTGGTGGTCGGACATATGGGAGAACCACCATTGATGGAAAATCTGCAGCAAGCAATCAAATGGATGAAAAACAACAATGCTTGTGGCTCCAGTAGTATTTCCAAAGGTGGTAGGCTTTTGCTCATGTCAGTACTCCACGCACTGTGTCTAGATGGCCAAAACATCTGCCCACCAATTCCTGCTTTCTCAATATTCAAACAGCCTGACTTCCAGGAAGACAAAGCAAACACTTCAAAGACACTCAGAAGCCCTCCTCAAAGCATGGCAACGTTGACATTAATGATTGGTAATAAGCTCCTTGCAATCATTCAAAGCAGCAAAGTGTCCATCACACTTTGATTCCAAACTTCTTAAAGATGAGGCAGAGGTGCCGCAAGGACAGAAAGAAAAGGAAAACATAGCCTGCACTCCAGATCCTACTATCTCATGGGTTTTGTCCAAAGTACTGTGGGTTGAGGATTAGCCTGTTCAATCACATGGAGACCTGCGGTAGAAGCTCATGACACTGAATAGACATTGCCTTTCGAATTGCGGGACAGCTGATGATAATGGAAGCACCTCTCAGGGTCAAATTCTATCTCATCCAAAACTGTGCATGTCATATATTATCATTCACTACATACAGCTCGCCTCCCTTGTACTTACCAATCTCAACTGGCTTCCAACCCGAGTAAATCTCTTCATTTTTAATATCATTCCTTCCATGACCTTGCTCCATCTATCTCTATCATTGCCTCCAGCCTTACATCCCAGTATGCATTCTCTGCTTTGCCAGTTCTGTTATATTATATCCCTCTCTCAATAAGCTTAATTACCAGTTTGCACTTGGGAATTATCCTCCTTGCCTCCTTCAATTTTGCCTCAGTCTGTTCACCTTCAAAAATATCCATTGAATCTATTTCTCCAACTATTCCTTTGCTCACTTCCTGCTCGGAACATCATATCTCTTGCAAAATTGCTTAGAATATTTATAATGTGAAAGAAGCTATAGTATGTGTAAACGGTTGTATTGTGTTCCATTATTTCATGCTGCCACCTATTGGTACACCTAAATACTGCCCTTTATTTGTATCTGTCTCTATTTCAGAGTCAATGAACAATTGGAATTAATATGTGAATAATCAGCAGTTTATTTCTTTGTGCTCTGCCTTTTTTGATTTAACTTAAGTGCTTATCAAATAAAGTTTTCTAAAACTCCTTCAATTATTTTTATAAGGTAAAAAAGCTGTTGCACGTGGGTTATATTTGTTAACAGGAATTCATTACCTTCTTAGTGAGGCTAAATGCTCAGAGGTAATATGCTTTATGGGTCACAATGAATCACCCTACCATACCAGTAATTTACTTGACCCTATCCCAACAATTATTATGGCTATGCTAAGTTTTTTAAATTTATTTATTTGTGTCACAAGTCTGCTTACATTGACAATACAAGGAAGTTACTGTGAAAATCCCCTCGTCGCCACACTCCAGCGCCTGTTCAGGTACACTAAGGGAGAATTTAGCATGGCCAATCCATTGAACAGTCTTTCGGACTTTGGGAAGAAACTGGAGCACCCAGGGGAAATACACTCAGGCAGGGGGAGAACGTGTAGACTCTTTACAGACAGTGATCCAAGGCCAGAATTGAACCTGGATCCCTAGCACTGTGGGGCAGCAGTGCTAACCACTGTGTCACCATGCCGTATGTAACAGGAGGAAAACAAAACATTAAAATTGACATGTTCTAAAACCATTTTTATACTTAGCCCTAAACTAACATGGAATTATGTCTCAGTCACTGAAGCTTTAGGTTGCAGACATTGAAATCTCTTGCTTTGGCAACAAGGTGTAAGAGACAGTTATTCATTTACCCAGTTGTATTGTAGTCCTGCTTCCTTATGAATGAAAAGAATTGGAATTACCAACCTTAAGAATGAAGTCCAACAATCTCTAAGTCAGGTTTAAAAGAAACCAGTCATTAATAAAACTTGCTTGGCAAAGAATTGAGCTCATTGGTAAGATGTTTCAGGGCTCTTTGAGTGCCCTTGAAGCTCTGAAATGGTGCCCAGAGTGCATGCACACACATGTGGGGTGAATCATGTTGGATATCAAATTGGACATTAGTGTGAGCAAAGAACAGTCCTTGGAAATATGCAGAACATGCAGATCATGGTGTCACCCTGATTTGATATCTACAGTGCCGTTTTTTTAGCTCAACATTTCAGTCACACTATCTATTAAGTTTAAAGAACTGAATATGAATTCAACAGTAGAAAAATCAGTGTAGGGATCAAGAATTACGGGAATAAGATGGGAAAGTGGAGTTGAGAATTATCATATTGGGTCAGTCACAATGTCATTGAATGGCAGAACAGATTTGATGGGCCGAATGACCTACTTCTGCTCCTATGTCTTATGGTCAATGGTCTAAAAGACACACTCTTTGTCCAGCATCTATACTATTTAAAGAGATCCACAACTTATAGTTAATTGCTGAGTAACTTCTTCAGGCTATTGGTACAATTATGCAAGTGGTTGGTAACTTCAATAGTCATTTCAGATTGCAAATGACTGCAGGAGGTGGTGTGGCAGCTGTTGAATGACCAATTATTATCTTTAAGGCTTCTATACAAAACACATTCTCCCAGACATGGTTACACAAATAAGCATTGCTCTTGAAATGAAAGGAGAGGGCGTTATAGCTGTAGCTAGGGTGTAGAGAAAATCAACTTATTGCAAGTTAGGTCCATTCAAAAGTCTGATGGCAAGAGAGAAGAAGCTGTTCTTGAGTTGGTTGGTGTGTGACCTCAGACTTTTGTATCTTTTTCCTGATGGAAGAAGGTGGAAAAGAGTATTTGTGGAATGCATGGGGTCCTTGATTATGATAGCAGGAAGTGTAGACAGCGTCAGTGAATAGGAGGCTGATCTGAGTGATAGATTGGGCTTCATTCACGACACTTTGTAGTTCCTTGCAGTCTTGGACAGAATAGGAGCCATACCAAGCTGTGATACAACCAGAAAGAATGCTTTCTATGGTGCACCTGTAAAAGTCGGTAAGAGTTGTAGAGGACATGCCAAATTTCCTCAGCCTCCTGAGAAAGTAGAGGCATTGGTGGGCTTTCTTAACCCCATCGGCATGGAGGGACTAGGACAGGTTGTTGGTGATCTGGACACCCAGAAACTTAAAACTGTCAACCATTTCCATCTCATCGCCATTGATGTAGACAGGGGCACGTTCTCAACTACATTTCCTGAAGTTGATGACTATCCCCTTCATTTTGTTGACATTGAGGGAGAGCTTATTGTTGGCGCACCAGTGCACCAGATTTCTATCTCTTTCCTGTGCCTCCAACTCATCATTGTTTGAAATCTGATCCA
Source organism: Carcharhinus amblyrhynchos (assembly GCF_965287045.1). Classification (NCBI taxonomy): domain Eukaryota; kingdom Metazoa; phylum Chordata; class Chondrichthyes; order Carcharhiniformes; family Carcharhinidae; genus Carcharhinus; species Carcharhinus amblyrhynchos. Next base: position 81,095,198 of record NC_137328.1, read on the forward strand.
CTGCGGTGGTGTCAGCAAACTTGAAAATCAAGTTGGAGCAGAATTTGGCCATAGGTGTATAAGGACCAGACAAATGTGCAGAAGCCAGGCAGAGAGGGAGAGAAATTCCCTCCTTATGACTTCCCCTAGATTCCTCTTCCACTCCCCCTCACCACTGACTCACCCTTGCCAGTCCTGAGCCTCCAAGCAAGATTCCATTCTCCTTCTGTGCTGCCTTGTGCTGTAGAGTTAAACATTGAAAAACACTGGCCTTACACAATTGCAGAAAGCCAATTGGTGCACAATGGCGTATAAGAGTCTGGCACATACAGGGTTAATATGGGACTGAGTACAGTACTGCCCACACAGTGATCTGAGAGAATATATTAGCTGCACCAAGGAGTCAGTGTGGTGTTGGACAGAGTCACATGCAGACCCAAGCATTGAGTTACCCTTTATTATATATTTGTAAGTAGTTAATAAAGACTTACAGCAAATTACTTCAGATCACGAAATTTCATTGAAACCTGCCAAGATGTAACAAACACCACACAACACATATCATATTTAAATGATAGTGAAAACTGGGTACTGTGCAATTCTTGTGTGCTGCTGACTGTATCTTGAAGGTAAGACATCATTTTAAAGATTTTACGCTAATGAGTATTCATGGTGTGCGAATGTAATAAAAGTAGGAACCTGCCACAGGCCAGCTTGAGGTTCAAAACACAGGAAATACGCTGCTAACTTTATCTCTGAATCTCAACCTGCCATTGGGAAATCGAATTTTCGCATCCTGCCTGACGAAGTCACACTGCATGCGATGTTTCCTGCTCTTGTGAGCTCCATAAAATAACTCACCCACCCAGTGTCAGTGTCTGGTCTGGTAACTGCAAATGTGCAAATAAATTATGCTGCTGTGTCTTTCTGATTACTGATTTCATGATGTGCCTCCTCTGCCTATGTAAAAGGAAAATGGTACAAGAGTGCATTTGTGGAATGTGAACAGAGGTAGTTGAGAAGAACAGCCTTAAATAACTAAAAGCTATAACTCAAAAGATATGTCAATTGAGGAGGAAAGGGATCTGGGAGGATTAGGTATGAAGATAACTTGATCTTCAATGGCCATGGTCTCAGCAATGGCTATCTTGATAATGGAGAGAACTATCTCCTCCATATGGCTCAGTTTATGAAGAGGTGCCTGTATCTTCCACTTAGTTATCACCCATGGTGCACAGCCTTGTCCTACAAGAGGAACGGAAATTAGTCAATGGGTGTTGTGCAATGTTTGTCCAATGCGTCTGCTGTTGTGGTGAATAGCTGATGGTGTCTGCAAGCTGTGAGATGTAGATGTGAGGCACCTTGCAGCACTGCAACAAACCTTGATTCCTATCTTTCACTTCCATAGTCATCTGCTCCCACTAGGTTCTGACTATGTGTCTAGGGGCCCTCCTTTCTCCCTTCGGATATAGGACATCTCTCCTCCTTTCCACCTCCTACCAAGGCTTTTAATTCAACAGCCAAAACCCTTGGGGTCTATTCTTTCTTCCTTGCTGTGTCATCCCTCACTCTTTCCCAGGTCAGTTTAACTTCAACAATGACTCCAATACCTGCTTCAACACATTGAAACACCCCTTTACCCCTTTAAGAGATGCATGCTGGATTCCTCTTAGAATTCCTACAGTGTAGAAGGAGGCCATTCAGCCCATCAAGCCTGCACCAACAACAATCCCATCCAGGCCCTTTGCCCGTAACTCAGGCATTCACCCTACTAATCCCCTTGAACACTAAGGGGCAATTTTGCACGGCCAATCCACCTAACCTGCATGTCTTTGGACGGTGGGTGGAAACCAGAGCACCTGGAGGAAACCCACGCAGACACAGGGAGAACATGCAAACTCCGAACAGTCACCCAAGGCCAGAATTGAACCCTGGTCCCTGGCACTGTGAGGCAGCAGTGCTAACCACTTTGCCACTGTGCTGCCCATTTTATGTTGTATGGGCAAGCTTTAATGCTAGCCACTCACAGTGTTGGCCCCTGATAAAGCATCCAGCCAATGAGTGGGATTGGTAACATCAGCTGGGCACACAGCTCATCCAGATGAGTAGGTAGCAGAAAATCACTGTGCTGTCTGCATTGCAATCAACAGGCACAGCATGAGCCAGGCCTCTATTTTTGGGACAGAAAGGGGGTTTGTGGGGGCGCTATCCAATTTGGCTCCCGTTGTCTTTTGGGCCATCATTTTAAAGCATTTAACTAGCCATGTCAAACAACGTGACTTGTCATCTGTTGACTGCGACAGTAAATTTAATAGCAGTTTCCACTGGTGGGTCTTCTCATCCTGCTGCAATTAATCTTGCGTAACCGTGAGAAATAGCAGCATGTGAAAATATATTTGCCCTGTTATCTGACCTTACATTCAAAAAAGGCACAATGGTTGATCATTAAAATGAGTTAGGCTTATTATTTCCAGACTCCAGGGATTGTTAGCGCTGATAAACCTCCTTACTGTGATGGAGGCGTGATGAGCAGCCCAAGGCTAACAGTTTGGACTAAAAATATATCAGTCCCAGAAACCAGACTTTCAATGATATTTTTTCTCTGACATGCAGTACTATAAACTGAAACAGAATTGCCTTTTATCTTGTCACTTCTTTCATTTCTGAATGTATACTAATATGTGATTAATAAAAGATACCTTGCAAAAGTATAGGAAACTTCCCTTTATATGTGTAGCAGGTTTGATAATCAATGCTATTAATAAGCATGAGAGAAATTGTTTCAGGATCTTTGCCATGATTCATTAGCATTAAAGTCAGAATCAGATTTTTTTCAGGTGTCAGTATCAACACTTTCTAAAATGCCCAAGCCATACTGTATACATTTAATTCTAAATATGGACCTCTCATATGCCCCTGCCTCCGCTACTAAAACTATTATTTCCCTCATTGGCACTAAACCAAATTCCAAAGTTTATTAATCACCTTCCTGAAGAAGACTCCTTCTAAAGGTATCCTCATGATCCCATCCACCTGTGAAAACTTACCTTAGCCTTTGGATTAACCAATGAAACATAAGAACTAGGAGCATGAGTAGACCATACAACCTCTCAAACCTGCTCTTCCATTCAATATGAACATGGCTGATTTACTGCCTGAACTCTACTTTCTGTCAGCTCCCCATTTCCCTTGATTCCATGAGAGAATAAAAACCTATCCATCCCAGCCCTGAATATACCCAACAACAGAGCATCCACAAGTCCTCCAGAGTAGATAGCTCCAAAGATTTACAACATTTTGAGAGAAGAAATGCCTCTTCATCTCAGTCTTAATTGATCGATCACTTACCCTAAGTCTATGATTTCCCCAGCCAGGGGAGACAATCTCTGAGTCTAGCCTATAAAGCAGAACCTTATATATTTCAATGAGACTGCTCCTCATTCTTCTACATTGTAGAGCATGTGGGCCCAATTTATTCAATAGTCTCATGGTCATCAGTAAGTTCTTAATTCCAGATTTTTTTTAATGGTTGAATTCAAATTCCACCATCTGCCATGGTGGGATTCGAACCTGGGTTCCCAGAACTGTAGCTGAGTTTCTGGATTAACAGCCCAGTGATCATACCACTAGGCAATTGCCTCCCCCAGTTGATAGGATCCATTCACATCCATTTTGCACACATTGGCCAGAGTTTTATGGCCCAGCTGACTAGCAGGATAATAACAGTCCCATTGAAATAAACTGCAATTTAAATTGTCACATCTGCTAGAGGGAGACACACCATGGCAAGGCCTAAGTTCCTGGCCATTGAGTTTAAATGGTCACTTTTGTCCAGGGTGATACAGTGAGTCAAGTCAACTGGAACTTCGTAAGTTCTTTTGTGTTGATCCATCCTTAAACAAAGCTATATAAGAATTTCCCAGAAAACTGTAAATATCCATAGTCAATTAGACACTCACAAGAGCTTAATACTATCTAATGCTCAAATGTCAAAGATCACATGACTTACAATGGACATTTAATAATCTGTTTTTGTCCAGTTGTAAATTATTGACTGGAAATTTATAACTTACATTAGCATGATATGTTGCTTATCACTAAAAATGCCAATTTCCTCCTCTGTAACATTTCCCGACTTTGCCCTCTCTCAGCTCATTTGCAGATGAAATTCTCATTCAGCTTTGTTACCTCTAGACTTGACTATTCCATTGCACCCCTGACAGGCCTCTCACATTTCTACCCTCTGTATACCTCAGGTCATCCAAAACTCTGCTGCCCATGTCTTAACTTGCATCAAGTCCTGTCCCTGAATCATGCCCGTGCTCACTGCTCGACCTTGGCTCTCAGTCAAGCAGCACCTTGTTTTTAAAAGTTTCATCACTGCTTTCAAATCTGTCCATGATCTCACAGTTCCCTATCTCTGTAATTTCCTCCAGTTCTGGATGAGCTATAGAGCTGATTGTTGATAATGCACCAAGAGCACAGGGATATTACTGAGCTATTGCATAATCATTGTGCATGGGCACAATGATATAACATCATACATATTATGAAAATATGATTAATATAGACACCAGTTTAATCCGTTCCTCCAATTTTTACAATCCTAATAAATTCCAAATTCTCTTCCCTGGGGAAATAAGCAAGAACTTTTTCATATGGCACCTGTTGATTAATGAAATGGAATTTACCAATTGTTTCATATTGTTATGTGCCATTGGAGACTCAAATGATTTGGCGCATGGAGATTCTCACAAAGTATATTCCTTCTCCCATTGAGGCAAGAGTAATTTAACCAGCATAAGCCTTATCATTTCTCTTTTTAAACATTGCATGCTTTATCTCTGCCACCATGTTTTGCTGTATGAGCAAAAGTTTTCATAGAACCCTAAATTTTACTGACAGTGCAGAAAGAGGCCCTTCAGCCCATCGAGTCTGTACCAAACACAATCCCACCCAAGCCCTACCCCCTTATCCCTACATATTTTACCCACTAATCCCTCTAACCTACACATCTCAGGATACTAAGAGGCAATTTTTTAGCATGGCCAATCAACCTAACCCACACATCTTTGGACTGTGGGAGGAAACCGGAGTACCCAGAGGAAACCCATGCAGACACGAGGAGAATATGCAAATTCCACTCAGACAGAACCCAGATCCTTGGAGCTGTGAAGCAGCAGTGCTAACCACAGTGCTACCATGCCACCCATGAACTTGTTCAACTTTTCTTTGTAACCATATAATTCCTGTTGTGCTGTTTTTGCAGTGATGTTCATATATTTCCTTCTTTTTTTTAGTTCATGCAGCTCCTTTCTGATGTCCAGACCAGTCACGTCTACCATATTGCAATATGTTCCTATTGCATTGTGGACTGACTACAACGTTACCAAATAATAATGGAATATAGTTGTCTTTTCATCTTCCAATGGAAATTTGTTGTTGAAAACAAACGTGAAAATGTTGCCTTTACAATCATTATGTGGAGTGTTTCAATAGCAAAGTATTTTTAAAATTGCCACAAGGGTTCACTTTGTCATCAATGTTTGCTTTGCTCCTTTGCGTATTTGAAGCTTATCTGTCTCCCACCAGAAATGATCAGAGATCACTCTTCATTGATAAACAGTTTTTTTCTGGGGATTTGGGCATTTTGAAAAGAAACAAATTGCTTCCTTCAGGATGAATTGATGGATTTCTCCATTAGATTGACTGAATAAAGAATCATTATTGAAGGCATGTTAAGACTTTTTATGTTGCTGCTAATTAAATGGTATTCCAGGATTGTATTGACCGCTCCTTCATTTCAATAAAAAAAAGTATTTTGTGTGAAGAGGCTGCTGGGTCTCGAATTAGATATTTGAAATGGTGTTAAAGAATCAGCCAACCTTTAAGCTAGTCAACCCTTAGCTAGTTTGCAATTGCTAATTCTGTTTAATACGGTACAATGAAGAGATTAATAGATGCAAACCTTAGATATAGTTTCAACAATTCTTCCAAACTGAAAGCAGTAATCTTTACTTGCTCAATTCACTTCTGTTACACAGTTCAAATTTCAATTATATATCTAAGATGCCATCCTGTTGACCAACCTGAATGAATAATAAAGGAAGTAATATTCAAATAATGACCCTCTACCCAATACAAAATTATGAATTTGCTTTGTGGCTTCAAATAATGTATTAATGTATTAATACAAAATATTCATGAAAATTGTTAAAATTGAAACAAAGGCAGGCTTATCATCTATGAAGGTTATGTTATTTAGTAATCTTGTGACTTTACAGAGAAAGCAGCTGTTTCCTCATTTAAACCTGTACTGGGACAAGTCCTGATATTCTTACTGATAAGGCTGAGCAGTCCAGTTAATTAACTGTTGATTCAAGAAACTTTCTCCCTGATTACCATGAAAAATTGGATGAAGTTTAATGACTAACCCTTCAACTTCCTTTGTGCACCAGTTTACAGTTCCCCAGCAACGGTTTGCAGTTGGAGGCTTGCAGTGTATCTCAGATGGCCTTCCCACTTATACTTCACCCCGGCAATCTCACCACTACTTCTGCCCTCCCCTGACCAGTCCACATTTTTATTGTATGAGGGTGAAGCAGAAGCTGATTGCACACTCTCACCCTAATTGAGGTCCTTAAATTGAGACCTCTTAGGAGCTGTTTTCCATCCAGCTTCAATTTTGAGGCAGGCAATCAGTGTTGAAGAGCAGAATGAAGCCTGGAAAGTCATCTTGGGAGGGAAGATCTTCCTTTCAAAATAAGACACCACTCCTCGACAACTGACCACCTCCCGCCTACTCCTGCCCCCCTCCCTCCCCGCTGGGTGCTTCCTTCACTGCAGCCTCCCATCAACATACTCACTTTCAACCCCGACCCCAACCCCCATCCTTTTCCAGACCACCAGGCCTCACCTTCTCTCAGCACCTTGAGACTCCATCCCCCACCCTAACGCCACCAGCAATCTGAGTCCACTTGTAGTCCCAACTGTGGCCATTACCACTCTGGCACTGCTGGGACTACACAGCTGCCAATCATTCTAATTAACTGACAGCTGTCTGAGACAGGACTTCCACCCGAGTGAGGGGCCTAAGAGCCATCACCAACTATATGGATGATATTGGAATAGTGTAGGTTAAATGGGCTTTAGATCAGTTTCACAGGTTGGTGGAACACTGAGGGCCTGTACTGCGCTGTAATGTTCTGTATTCTATGTTCTAATCAACATTCCTTGAAGTGATAAATGACTGTGCGGTAGTCAATATTGGCAAGGATGCATTTTTGAAACCTTATGAGGAGGAATGGCATAATGATAGTGTCACTGGACTAGTAATCTAGAGGCTCTAATTAATGTTCTGGGGACTTGTGTTCAAGTCCCACCACGGCGGCTGGTGAAATTTGAATTATATTAATGAATCTCAATATAAGCTAGTGTCTGAAGTGAAGACCATGAAACTATCACTGATTTTTTATCTGATTCACTAAGGAAATCTGCCATCATCACCTGGTTTGGCCTACATGTGAGTCCAGATCTACAGCAATGTGATTTACTCCTAACTGCCGTCCGAAACAACCTAGCAAACCATTCAATTCAAGGCAATTTCGACAACAAAGAATGACGACAAAAAGAGGCTGGATGCTAACGTCCTATCTCAGTGAAAGAGCATCGATTGGGAAATTCCACTAATTAATCAGGCTATTCCCATCCCTGACATGCTCCCATCATTTCAGCAGGAATTAAGTTAATAAAATTCTGTCCATATATCAGAACTCCAAATGAACATAACGTTAGACATTTTTACAATGTACTTTGGAATGCCTTCCCTAAATTATCCATTGGTTATTCCGATGGTTGTCACAGCTGACAGTATTTTAAGATGTTGAAGTGTCAGTTGATCTTCTGTGGCATTTGCAAGCTATTCCAAGAGACTGACACTAAACATGTTATCAGGAGAATGGCTCTACAGGCATTTTACGGTTATGAATAATGATAATTTTACTGTAGTTTCTCATAAATCTTTATTGTTAATCAAATGACCAGATAAGTAGTAATTGTTGTTTTGCTGAAACTGGATTCTTTTTGTTAAATTTAGCACTCATAAAAGTCAGTTGAACACATGCCCCCTTTGGCTATCTGACTGAGGCACATGCCACCATTAGACACCATTCATCTGAGCTGGCCCTGAGCTCAGGTTGCAGAACTGAAAGGAGACTGTTGGAAATGTGATCAATAAAAATGCTTGCAGTATGTCACAGCAACCGCTTATCAGGAAAATTGATTGACTGTGGTGACATTCCAGTTTCCTGACACATACAGAGCAAAATAAAATGATGGCACCAAATCTTCATTTGAGAATCTGAACTAATCTCACATTTCTGGTAAGCTGCTGAAATGAAAACATGAGTGTAGAAATGGGATACGATCCATTTTCAAATATTTATCTGGTGGCACACAGGCAGCCCAAGTGGACAAGCTGGCATATCTCCAAGGGAGAATATGAAACCATTTGTTTTATCAACGGTGGCATTGAGGTGAAGAACTCTGGGGAGTTGTTAGTCGAACAGCAGTGATGGGAAGCAGATGATAAGCACTGTGCAGCCCAGGGAGAATTCCTGCTTTGTTTGGCACCACAGGAAAGTTCTGTTTCCCTTTGAATTTGAAATTGTTTTAGGTGGCAGTTGCTACTTAGGTCTCAGTGACTGATTTAAGAATTCCCGGCAGAGACAGATCAAGTAAAAGTTAGGGAGAAGAGCAAAATATTGATATAAACTCCAGGTGGCTGGTGTGGCTCATGGGCTTATCTTTAAGCTACTTGCAGTAAGCAACACACCACAACTTCTTATCTTCCATTTGCATATGACTTCCTATGAGCACATTCTATGGCTTCAAGGAAACTTGAGGAGTGGGGAGGCCTGATGTGGAGTATAATCCTTAGCATAAACTAGTTGAGCTGAATGGCCTTTTGTAGTACTGTAGACTAAATGGACTGATACTAACAGGACAGGTTAGATAGATCTCCACAAGCACCAACATTTTGCAATAGAGCAAACAGTGTCTTCTTTGGCAATGTTCACAAATGATGGTGACAGACACCCTCAATGATGAATGCCTGGAGACTGCAAATGGTACCCTATAGCAAGCATAAGACCTAGACCTGCGTACATAAGCTGCTTCATGTTTTAAACAAATGAACATTCTGATCACTTCTGCTATGGGTGGCACGGTGGCACAGCGGTTTGCATTGGTGCCTCACAGCAACAGGGACCCAAGTTCAATTCTGGCCTTGAGACTGTTTGCATGTTCGCCCTGTATCTGAGTGAGTTTCCTCTGGGTGCTCTGGCTTCCTTCCACAGTCTAAAGATGTGCAGGTTAAGTGGATTGGCCATGCTAATTTGCCTCTTTGTGTCCAAACATGTGTAGATTAAGTGGATTAGACATGGGAAATGTGAGAGATCACAGGAATAGGGTGTGGTGGTGGAATGGATGGGAAGGGGAGGGGGTGGGTCTGAGTAAGATTCTCTTTCAGAGAGTTGGTGCAGGCTTGATGGGCCGAATGGCTTCCTTCTGCAGTGTTGGAATTCTGTGGTCCGTCTCTCATATTAATTAAATGAGCAGGGCATCTTGGCTGTCACTGGTGTCATCACAACTCTCCCTATACCTCTTATTTCAGGTAAGAAATGGGAAGATAACCTCTAAGTAAAAGATCACTCTCTTGCCCTGGAACCCCATATAACCAATGCTCCCAGCCTGGAATAAGGTGCTTCCTCTTTAAGTACAAACATCATCTGACATTAATGGCTCATGCCAAAGCATGCACAGCACCATTGTTTCCAGCATCACAAAACTGATTTGATTTGATGTGATTTATTATTTCACATGTATTAGTATTCAGTGAAAAGTTGTGTCTTGCATGCTCCATACACAAAGCATACTGTTCATAAAGAAGGAAGGGAGCGAGTGCAGAATGTAGTGTTACAGTAATAGCAAGGGTACAGAGAAAGATCAGCTTAATGCGAGGTTGGTCCATTCGAAGAAGAACAAAGAACAAAAACAGCCCGGGAAACAGGCCCTTCGGCCCAACAAGCCCACGCCGCCATTTTAACATTACCAGTCCCCCCCTCTCCACCCATGACCCTTATCTATTGTTTATGGCATTCCACAAGTCTGATGACAGCAGGAAAGAAGCTGTTCTTGAGTCGGTTGGTATGAGACCTCAGACTTTTGTATCTTTTTCCCAATGGAAGAAGGTGGAAGAAAGTATATCCGGGGTACATGGAGTCCTTAATTATGCTGGCTTCTTTTCAAAAGCAGCGGCAAGCACAGACAGAGTCAATGGATGGGAGGCTGGTTTGAGTGATGGACTTCACTCACAACCCTTCAGTTTATTGAGGTCTTGGACAGAGCAGGAGAAATACCAAGCTGTGATACAACCAGAAAGAATGCTTTCTATGGTGCATCTGTAAAGGTTGGTGAGAGTTGTCGTGGACATGCCCAATTTCCTTAGTCTTCTAAGAAAGTAGAGGTGTTGGTGGGCATTCTTAATTACAACATCGGCATGGGGGGACTAGGACAAGTTGTTGCTGATTTGGGCACCTAAAAACTTGAAGTTCTTAACCACTTCATTTCCATTTCATTCCCATTGGAGCAGGAGATTTCTTCTACTACGCTTCCTGAAGTTGATGACTATCTCCTTCATTTTGTTGATATTGAGGGAGAGATTATTGTCATTACAACAGTTCACCAGATTCTCTATCCCTTTCCTGTATTGTGTCTCATCATTGTTTGAGATCTGATCCACTACAGTAGAGTCGTCAACAAACTTGAAAATCTATTTGGAGGGGAATTTGGCCACACAAATTTTGCCCACAAACTGTCATTACGGGGCAGAATTAATATGGGACGAGAATGGAGGACACAGATGCTACTCAAGCTATTTTAATATTTCCAGCATTTTCTGTTTTTCTATGTTAAATGACAACAATGTCAGCCTGTACAGGTGGATTTAATGGATCCCATGGCACCATTTGCAAAAGAGCAGCAAGCTGTCCTGATACACTGCCAACATTGTTCCCTGTGTGAATACAAATTAACTGGTCTTTAATCTCCTTCATTGTTCGTGGCTTGACAAATGGCTGCTGTATTTACTTACATAAAACAATTACTGCATTTCAAATGTAAGTCACTGGTTATAAGCACTTTGAGATGTATCATAAGGACAAATTCTTTCTTTCTAGATTTGTATTGGTTTTCAGAAATGATGGCTTTGATTGTTGAATGTGATCAAACTATTTTAACACAACATTTGATTTGATTTGATTTATTCTTGTCTCATGTTTTAACATACAGTTTCTTGCATGCTATACAGACAATACATACCATACATAGAGAAGGAAACACAAGAGTGCAGAAAGTCATGTTCCAGTCATAGCTAGGGTGTAGAGAAAGATCAACTTAATGCAAAGTAAATCCATTCAAAAGTCTGATGGCAGCAGGGAAGAAACTGTTTTTGAGACGGTTGGTACATGACCAAAAATGTTTGTATCTTTTTCCTGAAGGAAGAAGGTGGAAGGGAGAATGTGCGAGGTCCCTAATTATGCTGGCTGCTTTGCCGAAGCAGTGGGAAGTGTAGACAGAGTCAATGGATGGATGGTGGTTTGCGTGATGGATTGGGCTTCATTCACGACCTATTGGTGTTCCTTGTGGTCTTTGGCAGAGCAGGAGTCATACCAAGCTGTGATACAACCAAAAAGAATGTTTTCTATGGTGCATCTGTAAAGGTTAGTGAGAGTCGTAGCTGACATGCCAAATTTCCTTAATATTCTGAGAAAGTAGAGGATTGGTGGGCTTTCTTAACTATAGTGTCAGTATGGGAGAACCAGGACAGGTTGTTGGTGATCTGGACACCTAAAAACTTGAAGCTCTCGACCCTTTCTACTTTGTCCCCATTGATGTAGACAGGGACATGTTCTCCTTTATGCTTCCTGAAATCGATGACAATCTCCTTCATTTTGTTGACATTGAGGGAGAGATTGTTGTTGCTGCATCAGTTCAGCAGATTCTCTATCCCATTTCTGTACTCTGTCTCATCATTGTTTGAGATCTGACTCAGTATAGTAGTGTCGTCAGCAAACTTTAAAATCGAATTGGAGGGGAATTTGGCCACACAGTCATAAGTGTACAAGGAGTATAGTAGGGGGCTGAGAACACAGCCTTGTGGGGTACCAATGTTGAGGATGATCATGGAGGAGGTGTTGTTACTTCTCCTTACTGATTGTGGTTTGTGAGTCAGGAAGTTCAGGATCCAGTCGCAGAGAAAGGTGCTGAGGCCCAGGCCACAGAGTTTTAGAGATGAGTTTCATGGGAATAATGGTGTTGAAGGCTGAGCTATAGTCAATAAATAGGAGACTGACATGGATGTCCTTGTTATATAGGTGTTCCAGGGTTGAGTGCAGGGCCAGGGAGATGGCATCTGTTGTGGACCTATTGTGGCTGTAGGCAAACTACAGTGAACCCAGGTAGTCTGGGAGGCTAGAATTGATTTGTGCCATGACTAACCTTTCAAAGCACTTCATAATGATGGATGTCAAAGCCACCGGCCAATAGTCGTTAAGGTACGCTGCTTGGTTTTTCTTAGGTACCGGGATGATGGTCATCTTCTTGAAGCAGAGAGGGGCCTCAGATTGTCGTAAAGGAAAGTTGAAGATGTCTACAAATACCCCTGCCATCTGGTCCGCGCAGAATCTGAGTGCACATCTGGGTACCCCATCCAGGCCAGTCGCTTTCCGTGATTTGACCTTCAAGAAAGCTGCTCTAACATCTGCAATGGTGACCCCAGATACAGGGTCATCCAGGGCTTCCAGGGTAGAGGCCATGCTCTTGCTGACCGCTTGCTCAAAACAGGCATAGAATGCATCATGGCCAATGATTTTACATGCCTTCATCTTGGTAATCTGTTATGTCTTGCAGACCTGGCCATAGTTGGCAGCAGTCTGTGTGGCTAGCCTGAAACTCTAGCTTGGTCCGATACTGTCTTTTGGCATCTTTGATGGATCTCTTAGAACATTTCTGGCTTTCTTGTATAGGTCAGTGTCACCTGACTTGAATGCCTCAGAACTGGACTTCAGCAAGCAGTGGATATCCCTGTTCATCCATGGTTTCCGGGTGGGGAACACATGGATTTGCTTCGTTGGCACACAGTCTTCTACACACATACTAATGAAGTCAGTTATTGTAGTGGCATACTCATTCAGGCTGGTCACGGAGTTTTTAAATACTGACCAGTCCACTGACTCCAAGCAGCCCCTAGGAGATCATCCGATTCCTCAGACCAACATTGCACGACTTTCTTTGATGGATTCACCCCTTCAGTTTAACATACTCCACTTCAAGATACTTCAACATACTCTCAGGTTTGTAATGTGCACTATATTAAGTTAATGCAAAGATAGTAATATTTAAGATAATCAAAATAAAACACATTTCAATTAATTTTTTAGGTCTTTGAACTTTTAAATTTAAAAGCTAAAAGTTTCAGTAAAACAGATTTATTGAGCGAAGGTAACAAGCATTGTAATAATAACTGTAACACTGTGATATTGATAATCTTAAGTATGTTCTCACATAAAATAACAGTTTTAACTGTGGTTAGTAATTAATGATACACTTTTCATTCGATATGGAACACTAGTCCCTTGTGGTTAATTACCTCCTTGTGATAAAGGAGAGCCCCGGGCTAGCAGTTCCTGATCATTATTAGATTCAGTAATGCTTGCATTTCCAGGATAAAAGAAAATCAGAATGTTTATAATGAGAACATTTTAGAATTAATCGGCAAAGCAATTTTCAGTAAATGAGCAGTTTGCACTTCTCTTCATGAAGTATGCTAACAGAGGTTGGCATACATTAACTACATCCTTAGTGCCTTTTAAGATATTGCATGGGCAAATGAAGATGTACTCTACTTCAGTATTGCCCACCAGTGTAGAGGGTAGATTAACCATTCTTTGCACAATACGCCAGCACTGATGTTTCTAGATTTAACCATAGCTTAACCATAAAATCTCAAATTCCATGCACTGGTATTATGTGGGGTAAAAGTCCAATTGGGGTGGTGGGGCAAAAGGTGTGGTATTGGATCAGCCATCTATTAAAGACTCTCTCGTATTTGATGCCATTGGCTACAGTGGGTCTGAATATTGGGCTGCACGTGAAATAGGCAGCGATCGTAATACTGTCCAATTCCATCTAGGGCAAATATTTACTCTAATATCTACTTCATAGAATCCCTACAGTGCAGAAGACGGCCATTTGGTCTATCGAGTCTGCACTGACCACAATCCCACCCAGGCCCTATTCCCGCAACCCCAAACATCTACCCTGCTAATCCCCTGACACTAGGGCAATTTAGCATGGCCAATCAACCTAACCCACACATCTCTGGACTGAGGGAGGAAACTGGCACACTCAGAAGAAACCTATGCAGGTATGGGGAGAACATGCAAACTCCACACAGACAATAACCCAAGACCAGAATCAAACCAGGGTCCTTGGCGCTATGAGGCAGCAGTGCTAACCACCGTGCCACCCCCATACTTGTCCATATTCAACTTGTTATTTTCATTCATGCTAGCTTACTCCACAAGTCTGATACCCTGCCTTAGAGAGACATTGGGGGGAATGTCTCCACAAATCTGACAGCCCTCCCCACCAATTCCAACTGGTCTCCCTGCCAGCCAATCAAATTGACCAACTGTTCTCCAGCCTGTTCAGCCACAGTGCTGCAGTGGCCAGAAGAGGCACTGCAGGGAACTGCCTGGGACTAAGTGTTGGGACATAGAGGCCAGCTAAGTAGCAGGGGCCCAAGGAGGGAAGGGCATGCATCTCCCAGAGGAAAGGGGTCACAAAGGGGGCAACTGGGGAGGGCATCAGTGGATAGGGGGAGGAAGGCCCAGAGGTGTCTGGTCTTTGAGGGAAGGATGCCCCTAGACAAAAGGGAGTATCCACTGCAGTACCCTCACCTTCTCAGCCAAGACTTGGGACTTCTATTTCCATCCACCCCGCCCCTCCACATTCTCCCCACCAACCATCTAGCCCCACCCACCCCGGTTTATTTAGCACCTGCCAGCTTTACAGTTGAGACTGGGTGCAAAAAGGCCTTCAAGTGGTTAGCCAAGAGGTTTAATTTGGGCAAGGGAGAGCAGGAAGCCAACCCAACCATTAAATTGCAACCAATTTGGGGTAGATTGGATCCTAGAATTGCTTATGCAATTTCACTCTCCCCCCTCACCCCCTCCCAGCCCCATCCATACCTCTGAACCCATAAAGCAGATGGGGCAGCAAACTGAGCACTGAACTCCGGCCTTGGTGAAGGAATTTTAAGCTGCTGATTGCACCTGCTGTGCATTTCTACCATTTTCTGTCTTTTATTTAGAGTTCTAGAGGTGAATTTTCCCATCCCACCTGCCACAGGAATCAGAGGGCAAGGGATGGACCATGGAAAGGTCGGTTGACCTCGGGTGGGAATTTCCAATTTCAGGGCGAGCGCAGGCAAAAAATCCCATCCTTAATGTTTGCAGTTCTCTTTTTATGTCATCACAATATAGTATTTATTGAGCACATCAATCACACATTTTTATCCATAAGACATAGGAGTAGAATTAGGCCATTCAGCCCATCGAGTTTGCTCTGCTATTCAATCATAGAACCATAGAACCATAGAAGATTACAGCTCAGAAACAGGCCTTTTGGCCCTTCTTGTCTGTGCTGAACCATTTTTTGCCTAGTCCCACTGACCTGCACTTGGACCATATCCCTCCACACCCCTCTCATCCATGAACCCGTCCAAGTTTTTCTTAAATGTTAAAAGCATTTACCACTTTATCCAGCAGCTCATTCCACACTCCCACCACTCTCTGCGTGAAGAAGCCCCCACCCTAATAATTCCTTTTAAATTTTTCTCCTTTCACCCTTAACCCATGCCCTCTGGTTTTTTTTCTTCCCTAGCCTCAGTGGAAAAAGCCTGCTTGCATTCACTCTATCTATACCCACCAAAATCTTGTACACCTCTATCAAATCTCCCCTCATTCTTCTACGCTCCAGGGAATAAAGTCCTAACTTATTCAATCTGTCTCTTAACTCAGCTTCTCAAGTCCCGGAAACATCCTTGTGAACCTTCTCTGCACTCTTTCAACCTTACTTACACCCTTCCTGTAACTAGGTGACCAAAACTGTACACAATTCTCTAAATTCGGCCTCACCAATGCCTTATACAACCTTGCCGTAACACTCCAACTTTTATACTCAATACTCCAATTTATAAAGGCCAATGTACGACCCTATCCACCTATGACGTCACTTTTCGGGAATTCTGTACCTGTATTCCCAGGTCCCTCTGTTCAACTATACTCTTCAGAGTCCTACCATTTACCCTGTACATTCTACATTGATTTGTCCTACCAAAGTGCAATACCTCGCACTTGTCTGCATTAAATTCCAGTTGCCATTTTTCAGTCCATTTTTCTAGTTGGGCCAAATCCCTCTGCAAGCTTTGAAAACCTCCCTCACTGTCATGGCTGATAAGTTTCCCAACCTCACCTACAGTGGTTAATCCTATTCAGCGTCCGAGGAATCGCCACTCATTCCTTCCCCACTGGTTGCAGAACCTGTGGGGGTCCTGCATTGTTTCTGTGGGGGCAGTGGTGCAGTGATAGTGTCCAGAGACCCAGGGTAGTGCTCAGGGGAGCCAGGGTTCAAAAGCTGCCATGGCAGATGGTGGAACTGAAACTCAATAAATCATCTGAAAATTAATGTCTCATGATGATCATGAAACCATTGTCATGAAAATCCTATCTGGTTCACTAATGTCTTCTAGCCTACTTATGACTCATAGAAATGCGATTGATTTTTAAATGCCTTCTGAAATAAGCTCCATTGTATTCAACCGCTTCAGAAAAAACATAATAGGAATGAAACCGGATGGACCACTCATGTTAATGAAATGGTTTTTAAAAATGGCTAATCAATTTCTATGAATTAGACTGAAAAGAAACTGGCCTCAGTTTGAATGCTTGATTGGATGTGAAATTATCTGACACAGCTTGGGGGCCGAGCCAAAAGTCAAGAGCAAAAACCAAGCTATAATGTTTTTATTTCTTTACAGAGCTCACCCCTTACTCTGAAAATGAAGGTGCCTCAAATAACAGACATGTTTTAGTGGGCAACCTTAACCCAGTGCCTCAGTCTGAAAGCAGCTCTCTGGAATTGCCTCCTTAGGCCAGTTGACCCTCATCAGCTGAATGGTCAATTGCAGGTCAATACTGCTAAGAAGAAGTTCAATGGTGTGTCCTGTGCTCAAGAGATCCATGGACCAAACCAAGGGTAACCCGTGCAGCCCACAGCCACATTCCCACCACCAACTACCATCCCCAACCCACCCCCCCCCAACCACCACAATCCATTCCTTGTCACCGGCTGCCAAACGCAAGCTGTAAGCAGTCCATTTTATTGATTTAAGTTCCATTCCTCCTTAGAGGTATTTGTTGCCTTGCATTCTTCATCAGAAATTCTTCTGCATCGCTCATCTTTTTAAATCACTCATCCTTTTAAAATAAAGGCATACATGGGATATTGTGCACACATTTGGTTGTAACGGAAACAGAGAAATTGCGACAAAAATATCATCTGAATGACACTAGTATTAAAATAAATTATCAGGAAGGATTAAACAGGCTGGGGCTCCTATCTCTCAAATGAAGAAAGCTGAGTGGTGAACTGATGGATGACTTTAAGAACATCAAAGGTTTTGATAAGGTAAATGGAGAGAAGCTGTTTCTACTTGTTTAAGAATCCAAACTCTGGGGACCATAAATGTAAGATAGTCAGCAATAAGTCCAATAACAAATATAAGAGAAACCTTCTCTGCTCAAATACTGGCAAGAGAGTGGAAACCAGTACCACAAGATGTAGTTAAGATGAATAGCATAGATATATTTATGGGAACCTAGATAAGGGGAAGGGAGGAAGGGATTGGAGATTATACCAACAGAGTTAGATGAAAGAGGGTTGGAGAAGGATCAAATGGAGTGTAAAAACCAATCCAAACTAGCTGAGCCAGTTGGTCTGTTTTTGCACTGTAAATTATATGTACAGTGGTAGAGTAATCTAGTCATCTTTAGTCAGTAATGCAGAAATATAATTCTTGCTCTTTGATTCAGTTTAGTACGAAGTCAAACTATTTGATCAGACAAGATTTCTGACTCTGCTGCAACAAACTCACTTGAGCTTTTGAAGATTTTAAAAATAAATTTCAACAAACAAGATTGACTTTTCTTGTTATCTTGAACACTTACATGATTATCTTTCATCAAAGCAGACTTAAGTGCTGTTAAGTCATGAATGTGAGTTTCCTTGATCATTTTGGAAATTTGGGAATCTGCCTGCAATCAGTTTTGCAACAAGAGAATTCTGAAATAAGAAATTTAGTGTGGCCAATGCACCTAACCAGCACACCTTTTGGATTGTGGGAAGAAACCCATGTAGGTACTGGGAGAACATGCAGACTCCACACACACACTGACCAAAGGCACAAATTGAACCCAGGTCCCTGGCACTGTGAGGCAGCAGTGCTAACCACTATGCTACCATGCCGTCCATATAACAACGTGAACTAACTTCTAGCATACTGCAAAGTTTGTGCTACATCAGGCTGATTGTACTATTCTGATGAATGACAACAAAGACAATAATTGTACCATACATTTTTGTATTGAACACTTAGTGTCATAAAACATTCAAGATATGTCTGAGACTGTATCGAGCAGCAGAAGGATAACAGAAAACATTGCAGAGGTGATGGATGCAAGATGGCATTTAAAGGTCAATTCAGGGCCAAAATGAATACTGAGGATCAAAATGGCAATGTGAACAAATAGCCAGGGATTGGGAGAAATGTTTGGGATGTGTAATTAGGCTCTGTAGCTAGTGCAGACAATACTGGAGCCCCAAAGAAAGAACATTTCTCTGCCTGCACTACCCACCACTGAGGGTGCAGCCTATATGGTGCCCTATGCTTGGAATCACACAAGTGTGGACATGTCATGTGTGTACAGAAGCATCAAAAGCAATGCTCTCTTTGACATCAAACAGTCACCGTGGCTGATTTATCATTAGCTTCAGGAATTCTGTGTGCACATGTCCAAACAACACCTGTGCTGACCAGCCCAGCTGATCAGGTTTTCATTCCCATGGACAACATCCTCCCCCAAACCCTAACAGTATTATTTAAAGGTAAGATGTTTCTGGATAAACACCACTTTTGTTGAATTTGTGGAGAGGTGTGTTGTATATTTGGAGGCATTTTGGAGAGATGGTACTGAAAGTCATGGCAGACACAGGATCTAATCTCTGAACTATGGAGTCCGTGATTTCCATGCCTCTTGGTCTGTCATATGACCATAAACGTGAAATGGAGAATAAGATGCAGAGAGAGGAAGCATCGTTGGTACGAAGGAGGGAGAGGAAGGTTCAGCCATCAATAGGTGTTGAGAACACTTCTCTATCCACCTCGCAAAAAAGTAGTGCCTAAGATGACTCAGATTCAACAAAGGTGTCACAGAACTGTCCTACATTCTACAACCCAGCCTTGAGCCTCAGACCAGGGTGAGGTCAACGCTGCGAGTGGCTGTCAAGGGTCATAGAGGCACTGAATTTTTTGAATCATTCTGGACTGAAGCAGATGAAATTTCAAAACTTTCCCACTACGCCATCCACTAGAGCATGCAGAAAGCCACAGAGACCATCAATTCCAAAAGAGGAGGCTATCATCTCCTCCCTTAGCAAGGACAAGCAGGACGTGAGGACACAGGCGTTCACAAGGACAGCAGAGTTCAGCAGGATGCTAGTTACTGTTTGTATGCAGGTTTTCTTTGACAGCAAAGAGTGCTCCAATCAGTATATAAATTTGCACCCAATCGTGTACAATTAATGCAATAAATCATTTTGATGAATGCCTAGCAATGCATTCATCCTGCTTCAGTTGGCTGTACCATCATCTTCAGGCCTCCACAAAGAACTAGAGACTAGCTGTTCAGGAGAAAAAGGCTCCACTGCACATGTGGCTTCTGGCACCTATGCCGCACACATGCCATGCACCATGCCATGCATATATGATTATACCAAGACAGTGAGTATATAATGGGTTCAATCTCACCAACTATGAAGATTTTTGAGCTCAGGACTCAAAGTGGGTCCCAGCCCCAAGGTGATGCTTGCCTGCCAGTGCGATCCTACTGGAGGGGGGTGATTTAAGGGTAGCAGGTAGAAAAGGCACCCACCTGGCACATTTACTCTACTGGCAGAGCCACTGGGAGAGACAGCAGCTGATGCAGCAGACAGGAGGGCATGAGGATGTCTTTATACGGAAATGCCTTTGGAAGTTGTGTGAAAGTATTTCAGGCCACAACTTCAGCCCACTGAATAGAATCCTCTCCAAAGGCTGACCTGCAGCTGTGAGCTTAGGTGAGGAACTTCCCCAGAGTGGGAGTACCTCCAGGTGCTTGCCAGGTTTTACCCTATTGTGGAGCTTCTCAACCACTGGGGTGGCCCTGACAGTGTCGCCAGTCTGCCCAGAAGTGGAGATTTAAATATTTAAACTGGCTACTACCCACAACTGCCAGGCTGGTAACAATTCCTTGCCCCTTCCATCTTGCCT